>NC_136476.1:58133745-59333745 GCF_902686455.1 Sciurus vulgaris
ATGCACAAACCAAACATTAGGTCTATGAGCTTAGTGATCTCATTGGTCCCTTCAAATCCTGAGGTTCGTTAGCCTTACCAATATTGAGTTCTTCCTATATTTCATTAGATTCTTCCTATGTCAGTGCTGGCTTAAAAACTGCATGATTTTAATCACTTGTTATCCACCATGAAAATTAGCAAAACTCTCAATACTGTTAACAAAACACTCGGAACAGTGGTTATAAAAATACTTGTTTTGCTTTATATAAGCTAGAAAAATTGAAAGTTCAAATAACTGTCCAAGGTCGAAGAATCTTCTCTTAAGTTTCATACTGTTCTTCAAGAATTATCTTCGGGGATGTATAATTGTGACCACATTTATACGTAAGCAGAATTACTTATAAGAAATAGTAGAGGCAAATTTGATATCATAGCAAAATTCAAAGTTTAAGTAAATTTGTACTAAGGGTGTTTGTAAAAACATACTGTTTACAACCTATAAGCAAAATATTTTAAGATCAGCTTAGAGTATTTTGTTACTCCTAATAATCTTTATTACACATTCAACAAACATTTGTACAGAAGCCACTATGCTAAGTTACAGAAATACAACCATGAACAGGGACAACCCAGCACTCCAGGAGTTCATAGCTTAATGGGGACAAAAGGATAAATTGGTAATTTAAATATAATATTCTTGGGTTAAATGCTAGAAAAGGAGTAAGCCTAGGAAAATGCAGGAAGGGCACCTAAGCCATCCTAGGGTTTTGTAGACTGGAATGGCTTCCTTCAGTCGCTAGGATCTATGATAAGTGGAAGAGAGGAAGTAGGAAGGCCATCCCAAGAATATCCAAATATTCTTGGCATCGTCTCAAGGAAAGAGAGAATATATTGTTTAATTAATATGTATCATTGAATGTAAAGTAGAAAACATGGAAAGATGACATTGGCAAGTAAAGTGGGATCAGCATTGAAAGGCCCTACATGGAGAATAATGAGTCAGTTTGAAATTTTATTTAAGGGTTAGATTTAAAACCTAAAAATTGATTTTATTGGGATGAAAGAAAGGGTTTTGTTACTAATTCACCACTGCTCTTCTTAACATCAAATTCAAAATCTTTCCTCAGTCCTCATACTCCTTTATTTCATTGGTGTATTGACTTTCTCTATAGTCCTCTCCATGAATCCCTCTTCCCTAATGTATATAAGCTGTAACAGTAGCAAAAGGATCTGACTATGGGAAATCAGAAGATTGGGATTTATGACTTAGGCTCTGCTTCTTTCTGAGTGGTTTTTGGCAGGTTTCAAATTTAAACACTCCAGGCTTCTGTTTCCTATTCTTCAAATTTGTGACAATACTTAGGTTTTTATAGGGATGGATTAAAATAATCAATTTGAAAGGGCTTTATATAACTTTTAATTATGTTAAGGGCCCCATAATCTAAAGAGCCCTGACTTAGATCACACAATGATAAGCCCTTTGAATGTGTACGGAAGTGTATTTAAGAAGATTTAGTTAGTTACTTTGAAGTTAAAATTAAGACGCATCAACTAAAACACTCAGGTAATACTTCTGAGAATATCATTGTACCTACCCTTACTTATGAATCTTAGCCCTTTTGTCCTCTGATTCGCGAACCAATCCACTCCTGTTCTGTAAGCTTATAGAATACAGAGAGTCCTATTAGATTTATCTTTGTATCCCCCTCAAATGACTTGCACAAAACAGGTGCTAAATAATTATCTGTAAGAATGAAACAATGAATTCTTGTGCTAGTAGTGTCAGAATTAGTTCTGGAGCCAATTTAATATCCAACATTCTTGAATCATTTTGTTCTCTAATTTTCAGTCTTGTAGAAATGTTAAAAATACTACTCATTCTATAAAACCTGTTATCCTAACTTTAGAATTTACAAATGAGACACAGTATTGACTCACAGCAAGAAAGGAGAGAATCTTGATGCTGGTCCCTCCTACTTGGACAAGAAAAGGTCTAAGAGAATGTGTCTTACCCAACTGACAGTAGGGTTTCAGTAGGAAGGGATATTGAATACATAAGACTGTAGTTGATTTCTAATCAAGAAGAGCTATTGTCAGCATTTTAAAAATGTAGATAGAATCAGGTGATAACTTATGGGTCTATTGCAGGTAGACAGTGGGCAAGAGTTAGCAGGGCACCAATCACTGGACAGAATAGAATTTAAGATTTAGTAGCCACATGTGGTGGTGCATGCCCAGTGGCTAGGGAGGCTAAGGCAGGATTGTGAGTTCAAAGCCAGCCTCAGCAACTTGGTGAGGCCCTAAGCAACTTAGTGAGATCCTGTCTCAAAACAAAAAATAAAACAGGGCCGGGGATATAGCTCAGCAATGAAGCACTGTGGGCTCTATTCCTGGTACCAAAAAAGAAAACAGAGAAAAGATTTAGTTCCTATTCTATCCAGTAAGTACAGTTATTAGTAGTACAGTTATTACACGAATTAACTAATTAGTAGTACAGTTATTACACGAAGCAGTGAATTGGCTGCTTGGGGTAAGATTTGAGAGCCCAGTGATAATCACTGGGAAATCAGGCCTCAGATTATTATGATTGCATGGATAATTCAAGGTGTGATATGTTTAATTTAGTTAGAAGGATGAGGATTATTGAGATTGACTAAATCTTTTTAAGATCATCAGAATTGATACAGTAGTTCTCAGCCATTTAGTGAGCTTTTAAAAATAAGTAATGCCTTCTGATAATGGTGAGTAGCTCATGTTTGATCAGCCCTCCATCAGAAAACACTTATAAATTCTGGATACAATATAAAGGCAACTGTCTTGAGAAATTGAAGAGTGACCAAAAGCAGACCAAAATTGTAGAGGAATCAACACTTGGAAGAAGGGAGGAAGAGAACAGCATTGATTGAGTTTCTACTTTTATGTTAGGGTCTACTCAAATTTTCAAGAGGGATAAGAATCTGCACTCTTACTTGAAGAGGCCAATGGAAGGGAAACCTCAAACTCTTCATATAAACTGCCCAAATTTCTGACTGACTTCTAACCTAAATATTCATGGGGCAAGCTTCAAGCTACCAAGCTAAGGTTAAAATAGTTCATCAAAGATTTTACCTGCTGCCTTCCTATGCAGGAGAAGCAAGAATTGAAGTTTGAGTTCAGCCAAATGATCTACCTGCTAAAACAAAAAGTTGAATACTTTGCAGTGTAACATAACAGAGTCCAGAGTCTCTACAGTATTATCATTTTTAATGTCCAAAATATTTTCAAAAATTACCAGCTATGTGAACAAACAGGAAACTATGGTCCATATTTAAGAAAAAAAATACAATAATAGAGAATAATCATCAATGTTATTTCAGATATTTAATTATCAAAGATTTTAAAGCAATTTAACTTTGCTTAAGAATGCAAAGAAAAGCATGTCCTATAGAAAAACAGAAACTATAAAAAAAGAAGCAAATGGAAATCCTAGAACTTAAAATACAATATGTTTAAAAACATTTTACTGAAGGAATTACCAGCAGATTAGATATAACAAAAGAGTCAGCAAACTTAAAAATATATCAGTATAAATTATCCAGCTTAAAAAAAACACAGAAGAATGAGGGGGAAAAATGATTCTCAGTGATTTGTGGAACAATATTGACAGATCTGTTATACTTGTAATTAGATTCTCAGAAGGATAGAAGAAAAAGAATGGAGCAAAAAAATAATTAAGGAAAGATAACCAGAAATTACCCAAACTTGGGGAAAGATGTAAACTTAGAGATTCATGAAGTTAAGTGAACTCTGATAAGATAAATATGAAGAAAATTCCACCTATAAGTGCCACTTTTGAACTCCTAAAAACCAGAGATGAAGAAAAAATCTTGAGAGCAGAGAAGACATGATCTAGTATAGTAATCCATGAAAACAAGTGACAGCATGCTACTCCTTAAAAAAAAAAAAAAAAAAATAGAAACAAGCAGACAGTAGAATGATAGTTTTAAAATGCTAAAAGAAAAAAATGTCAATCTTAAATTCTATATCTAGTAAAACTGTCTTTCCAGAATAAGAGTGAAATAAGGACAAACAAAAATAAGAGAATTTATCTCAAATAAACCTATGTTACAAGAAATACTAAAGGAAATTCTACAGACTGGAAGGAAATGATGCTGTACAAAAACTGGGATCTTGGGAAAGGAATGAAAGATACCATAAAGGGTGAATATGTGGATAAAGATAAATTATTTTTCTCTTAATTTCCTTAAAATGAATATGATTGTTTAAAGCAAAAATTATAAAATTGTGTTGGGATTTATAGTATATGTATAGTGTACCTATGGATGTAATGTATATAATAACTATGACATGCAGGATGGAATGGGAATAAATGCAACTATACATTTGCAAGACTTACATTTTATATGAAGTGGTAAAATATTAACTCTAAGTAGACTTTGTAAAGTTAAAGATATAAACTGTAATCCTCAGAGAAAATACTAAAATAATAATGCTAAACAGTATAGCTTTTTAAAATTCCAATAGAGAAGTTTAAAAAGGAATTCTTAAAAATCACCTGAGTCCCACCTCCCAAGATTTTGATTCATTTGGCCTGAGGTAGGAATCAGACATTAATACCTTTTTTAAACTTCCCAGCTAATTTAAATATGTTAAAAAACTAGGGTTGGGAATGGTGCTAGCAGGGTTAACCCAAGATTACTAGATAGGAGCTGTATAGAAAAGTCCTTGCATATAACTTGAAGTTTATATGTTGTTGAAAGAATCATGCTGATCACCAAAGCATAGTTTTACCCCCACTGAAGAGCATTAGTTCCTAACTTCTAATCTACAGACCACTTGATTCCTGCAGATGACAACGTTTTCACCATTTTGTAGAGAAAGATCATCATAGTATTAATATATTTGGGTATGTGTATATCTGTTTGTATAGTATCTGTTTGTATAGTATGTTTGTCTTCCTATTACTGCATGTTTTGAAAGTAGCTGGGTAGATTTTTATTACATTTGAAGGGCATGTTTACAACAATATGACTTAAAAGTATATGCTATATGACTTACAAAAATGTTTTGGGGGAAGGACACTCAAAGAGCTCTTCCAGAGCATCCCAAATGGAGAGTCAGTGAGAAACCTGTTTAGGAGGCTACCAGGAGGGAGATGCCATAATTATTAAAGACATAACAGAGAGGAAAAACTGATTTTAAACATTTGCTACATTGAAAGTGATGGTGCATACTTCAAATTACAGTAATTTGTTATCATTGTAGTGGAGTTGCTTCTCACATGGTTAACTCTGTAATGTATGCTATAATGCTGATTCTCTTCAGGAAAGTCAAGAAGGATGTAAACAGAGGTTGGTGAAAGGTTTCAGTTGTCTTTTCTTGGGAAAAACAATCCTTTATTCCTTCTTCAAGGATTTTTTAATGATGTAATATAGAAACACACTTTTTAATAAATCTACACTTATTTTTAATACATCTACATAGCAAAATATAAACTTTATATTAGTCATAGTAAGTATTCGTATTTAGTTTAATTGACTTAAACTTTACAAATTGTAATGTACAGAGAAGTATACATATTAAATATGTATTAATCAATGTGTATATCATGTTACCACCACCCCAATCAAGACATAAAAACATATCAGGAACACCAGAAAGTTTCTTTTTGTCTCCTTAACCAGTTCCACCTCCATGGTAACCATCATTCTGATTTCTAAATTGAGTTCAGTTTTGCCCGTTCTTGACTTTCTATAATTAGAAGTATGCCGTGTTATATATTCTTTTGTGTCTAGTTTCTTTGTTTAACAATATTTTTTGAAATCCATCCATATTTTTGCAATATCAATAGTTCTTTCTTTCTCTGTTGCTAAATAGTATTCCATCATATGAACACACCTTACCACAATTTGTTTATACATTCACATGTTAATGAATATTTAGATTGGTTATAGTTTGGGTATTATGAGCAAATCTTTTTACGAATAAATAAAATGAATTACCATTCTTGTTCAAGTCTTTTTATGGACCTATGTGTTCCTATCTCTTAAATACATAGAAGTGTAACTGCTCTTTAAAGAGTAGGCATATGTGTAACTTTAATAGATACTGTGTAATGGTTCTCCAAAATGTTGGTATTGCTATCTATTCTGACCAAAATATATGACAGTTCCAGATGCTATATATTTTCAGCAATCCTTTATTTTGTCAGTCTTGAATTTCTCATGCTTATCTCATTTTTGTTTTAATTTGTGTTTTCCTAATAACTAATAAAGTTGAATGATTTTCATGTCCTAAAAATCATTTGTATATTTTCTTTTGTAATATTTTCTTTTGACTCCTTTGCCTGTATTTCCCACATTATTTTTTTATCTTACTACAGAAAGCACTAAACACAGTTTTAAAATAAGATTCCAGATCAGATTACCTATGATAGCAATGCATTTTAAACTCTCCATGGCAATAATTCTGTTTTAAATTATGCAAAAATTTACATAAAATTTACCATTTTAATTATTCTTAAGATAAAAATTCAGTGGTCTAAGCACATTCACAACATTATGCAACATCTCTACTATTCTTTATATTATTTTTAATAGTTTCTTGAGTTGTATATACAATAAATTACATTCATCTAAGGCATATAATTTGATAATCTTAAACATATTTATATACTAATTAAACAATCACTGAAAGCAAAATAATGAGGCTAGTTATCATCTTCAAAATTTCCATGACCATTGGAATCCTTCCCGCCTGTACTCTCTGCCCCTTCCTTCACTCCCCAGGCAAACATTAATCTGCTTTCTGTCAATACAGATTGGTTTGCATATTATGAAATTTTATTGAAATAAAATCATACGGATTTTATTTTCCTTTGTCTGGCTTCTTTCACTCTGTATGATTATTTTGAAATTATCAATAATTTATTCATTGTCATTGCTGAGTAGTATTCCACTGTATGGACATACCACAATAATTTATCTATTTGCCTGTTGATGGACATTTGGGTTGTTTTCATTTTGAGGCTATCACAAATGAAGATGTATGAAAATTCATGTGGTGTATTCTTTAATTTCTTTTGGGTAAATACTTAGAAATGGGATGTCTAGATCATATGCAGGTGTATGTTTAACTTTTAAGAAACTTCCAGTTTTCCAAAATGGTTGTACTATCTTACTTTCCCAACAGTCAATGGAAGTTTTAGTTCCACCATATCCTCAACTTCATGTGAGGACACCCTGTGTAGTCATTATAAATTAGTTGTGCAGTATTTTGAATTGCATTTCTCTAATGACTAAGTGATGTTAAGGATCTTTCCTGTTCTTTGATGTGTTTTTGATGGGGGAGCCAGGGACATTGCCTTGTTTCCTCTAAACTTGCTAAATTTTCTTATTAGTTTAATAAGTTGTTTTGTAGATTTCTTAGGCTTCTATGTAAACAATCATATGTGCAAATAAAAATGAGTTTATTTTCTAATCTTTATGCCCTTCCTTCCTTCCTTCCTTCCTTCCTTCCTTCCTTCCTTCCTTCCTTCCTTCCTTCCTTCCTTCCTTCCTTCCTTCCTTCCTTCCTTCCTTCCTTCCTTCCTTTTCTAGCTTATTTCACTAATTGAAACTTCTATTACAATTTCAAGTAGACATGGTTAGAATGGATATCCTGGCCTTGATTTCTGACCTTAAGAAGGAAGCATTTAATATTTCATTACTAAATAAGAAGTTAACTGTCAGTGTTTAGGTGTTGTTAATATAAAGAATAAAAGATAGCAATTGTAGAAGGAAGCTACTGCATCTGAGGCTTAGGGGGAGTATCCCAGGGAAAGAACAAGCTTAGAAGAGAAATCTTCCTCCCTACAAAGCTGAGATCAGGACTGTCAGAATGAGTATGAATGTGACACTGGATAGTGGAGAAGTTCATTGGGATGCAAAGGGTCACAGCTGGGGCTGATGAGCAGAGAGCCACCCACCAAGGTAGTGTGAAACTTGCTGGAGCACCGAGATTCACGGGGGCTCCTGTGGGCCCCTGACATCTGCATCCTAAAGAAGAGCACACTGATGAGAAGCTGAGCATCATTCCTGTTGTTTCTGTGTAATGGTGGTGATTGCTTTCTTTCTTCTCTCAGTATTTTTCTTTTTAGCTGTTTTTGGCAGTTTGTCTAGCATGTGCCTAGAGATACTATATATTTCTTTATATTAACTGTGCTGGTATTGACTGAGATTCCTGGATCTAAAAGTGGTTACTTGTATCAAATTTCAGTCTTATTTCTCAAATACTTTGTTCTGTCCTCTCTTCTTCTGGGACACCGATTAAACATATGTCACATTTCTCTATATTTACCTACTAGGTTATTGATGTGAAGTTACACTGGTTATGTATTTATATATGAACATAGGAAAGTTATGTCTGATTCATTCTTTCCCATTCCCATCCCCGTTTCTTCCCCCCACTCCCCCGCCACTTCCCACAGCCCCCCCTCCAATCCAGTGAACCTCCACTCCCCCCGCCACTTATTGTGAGCGTCAGCATATCAGAGAGAACATTTGGCCTTTAGTTTTTGCAGATTGGCTTATTTCACTTAGGATAATATAGGACTCTAAATTCTATGCCTCTGCCCTGGGTAGTAACTGAAATTTCTGATCAGCCTTACCAGCTTTTTGTTTGTTTGTATCTGAAGACTTCTTGAGTATCCCCCCATGCATCATCTTTTCTTTTTTTTTTGTTTTTGTTTTGTTTTTCTTTTCTTTTCTTTTTTTTTCTTTTTTCTTTTTTAGGGCCAGGGACCTAACTCAGGGCCTTGAGCATACTAGGCAAGCACTTTGCAACTGAGCTAAATCCCCAAACCTTACCCCTATGCATATTTAATACAGAGATCAGTCAAGGATTTTAGTGAAGTCTGCATATCGCAGGGCTCCCCTCCTCTTTGGCTCTTTTTTCCCATGAGCTAATCCAGTCTACCATATCTATTGTCTAATCAACTTAAGTAACCTGTCAGTCTTTCTAATTCCAATCTTTCTCCTCTTTAAACCATTTTTCACACTGCAGCCAAATTTTATTCCATCGTTTACTCTTTTTTTTTCTTTTCTTTTTATTGTAAACAAATGGGATATATTTTGATTCTCTGTACATGGAGTAAAGGCATACCATTCGTGTAATCATAAATTTACACAGGGCAATGTTGTTTGATTCATTCTGCCGTTTTTCCCCCTTCCCCCCAACCCACCCACCCCTCTTTTCCCTCTATACAGTCCTTCCTTCCTCCATTCTTGCCCCCGTCCCTAACCCTAACCCTAAACCTAACCCTAACGCTAACCCCTCCCACCCCCCATTATACATCATTTACTCTTTTATCAAAGAGTTGGTGAGCACTTACTAAAAGATAATACTGTTAAGTACTCAAGCTGCTGCAGCACCAAGTCCAAATTGATTTGGGTAGCTTCATACTTAGCGTGCAGCAGGCAGCATGAATTTCATGTTTGCTTTGGATCTCCTTGTCCCTAAGCCTCATAAGGGCAACATGGAGGCATATCCTGATAGATACTGCCAGGCATCACCCCTGTGTTGTACCTGATCAGGGCTATGAGCAAAACTGTGGCAACTTTGCCCCCCAACATAAAACATTATCTTTATTATTCTGGTCAGCAAACAAATCTGTCCTCTATCACAGCTTCCAAATCCACTTGCTATGCAGATATCCTTGAAAAGATAGTCCAGATTACTAAATATTATGGAGAATTGTCTCCAAATAGAGGGACTTCAGAGATGTCAGAAATGTGTTCATCTACTTCACAGCCCCTGTTATCTTTCTTCTTTCCATCAGCAAAGGTAAAAGAAATCTCAACCACTTGTTAATTACAGGCATATATTTCCATAATAGTTTTTTTTTTATTTTTTTTAGTTGTAGATGGGCAGTACCTTTATTTATTTATTTTTATGTGGTGTTGAAGATGTAACCCAGTGTCGCACATGTGCTAAGTGAGCACTGTACTACTGAGCTACAACCCCAGCCCTCCACAATAGTTTTTAAATCTTTCATCTCACAAGTGCAAGGATTTAAAACCAGAATTACCTTGGGAAGTGCTGGAAAAATACTGCAAAAGTATTAACTGTTTATAATTAGTGTTTCATGCGTACTTTGAACTATTATCCAAAAGAATTGAGTTAGGTTTCATCAGAAGAAAGAGACTGTTGTAGCTGTGAGGGCCTAATGTACAAGGAGAATGGGTGTATCTGTGGAGAGGGCATAATTTTTTTTTTTTTTTTTTTTTGTTCCATGCACATGTATTAGCTAGGGCTGTCATTATAAAGTACCACAGACTGTGTGGTTTAAACAACAGAAATTAATGTTTTTACAATTCTGGAAGTTAGAGGTCCTTGATCAAGTTGCCAGAGGATTGTTTTCTTCTAAGACTTCTCTTGACAAGAATCTACACAAATCTTCACAAACTCTTCCTTCTGTGTCTTAATCTCTTTTAAGAGCACCACACATATTGGATTAGGACTCATGCTAATGACCTCATTACCTCTTTTCAATATCTTCAAATAGTCCCAGTCTGAGGTATGGGACATTGGAATTTATTATTATTTTTTAAATTTTTTAGTTGTAGATGGACACAATACTTTCCTTTCTTTCTTCCTTCCTTTCTTTGTTGCTTTCTTGCTTTATTTGTTTTTTGTGGTGCTGAGGATTGAACCCTGTACTTCACAAATGCTAGGCAAGTGCTCTACCACTGAGCTACAACCCCAACTCCTGGGCACTAGGATTTTTTTTTCTTTTTCTTTTCTTTTTTTTTTTTATTGTAAACAAATGGGATACATGTTGTTTCTCTGTTTGTACATGGAGTAAAGGCATACCATTTGTGTAATCATAAATTTACATAGGGTAATGTTGTTTGATTCATTCTGTTATTTTTCCCTTCCCCCCCACCCCTCCCACCCCTCTTTTCCCTCTTTAAAGTCCTTCCTTCCTCCATTCTTACCACCCTCCTTATCCCTAACCCTAAACCTAACCCTAACCCTAACGCTAACCCCTCCCACCCCCCATTATATGTCCTCATCTGCTTATCAGCGAGATCATTTGTCCTTCACTTTTTTGAGATTGGCTTATCTCAGCATGATATTCTCCAATTTCATCCATTTGCCTGCAAATGCCATAATTTTATCATTCTTCATGGCTGAGTAATATTCCATTGTGTATATATGCCACCGTTTCTTTATCCATTCATCAATTGAAGGGCATCTAGATTGGTTCCACAATCTGGCTATGGTGAATTGAGCAGCTATGAACATTGATGTGGCTGTATCTCTGTAGTATGCTGATTTTAAGTCCTTTGGGTATAGGCCAAGGAGTGGGATAGCTGGGTCAAATGGTGGTTCCATTCCAAGCTTTCTGAGGAATCTCCATACTGCTTTCCAGAGTGGCTGCACTAATTTGCATCCCCACTAGCAATGTATGAGTGTACCTTTTTCCCCACATCCTCGCCAACATCTACTGTTGCTTGTGTTCTTGATAATCGCCATTCTAATTGGGGTGAGATGAAATCTTAGGGTAGTTTTGATTTGCATTTCTCTTATTACTAGAGATGTTGAACATTTTTTCATATATCTGTTGATTGCTTGTAGATCTTCTTCTGTGAAGCATCTGTTCATTTCCTTAGCCCATTTGTTGATTGGATTATTTGTATTCTTGGTGTAGAGTTTTTTGTGTTCTTTATAGATTCTGGAGATTAGTGCTCTATCTGAAGTATGAGTGGCAAAGATTTTCTCCCACTCTGTAGGCTCTCTCTTCACATTACTGATAGTTTCCTTTGCTGAGAGAAAGCTTTTTAGTTTGAATCTATCCCAGTTGTTGATTCTTGCTTTATTTCTTGTGCTATGGGAGTCCTGTTAAGGAAGTCTGATCCTAAGCCTACAACTTGAAGATTTGGACCTACTTTTTCTTCTATAAGATGCAGGGTCTCTGGTCTGATTCCGAGGTCCTTGATCCATTTTGAGTTGAGTTTTGTGCAGGGTGACAGATAGGGGTTTAGTTTCATTCTGTTGCATATGGTTTTCCAGTTTTCCCAGCACCATTTGTTGAAGAGGCTATCTTTTCTCCATTGCATATTTTTGGCACCGTTGTCTAGTATGAGAAAATTGTATTTATTTGGGTTTGTGTCCATGTCCTCTATTCTGTACCATTGATCTACCTGTCTATTTTGGTACCAATACCATGCTGTTTTTGTTACTATTGCTTTGTAATAGAGTTGAAGATCTGGTATTGTGATACCCCCTGCTTCACTCTTTCTACTGAGGATTGCTTTAGCTATTCTGGGTTTCTTATTCTTCCAGATGAATTTCATAATTGCTTGCTCTATTTCTGTAAGGTACATCATTGGGTTTTAATTGGAATTGCATTGAATCTGTATAGCACTTTTGGTAGTATGGCCATTTTGACAATATTAATTCTGCCTATCCAAGAACATGGGAGATCTTTCCATCTTCTAAGGTTTTCTTTAATTTCTTTCTTTAGTGTTCTGTAGTTCTCATTGTAGAGGTCTTTCACGTCTTTTGTGAGATTGATTCCCAAGTATTTTACTTTTTTCGATGCTATTGTGAATGGGATAGTTTTCCTAATTTCTCTTTCTGAAGATTCATCACTTATGTATAAAAATGCATTGGATTTATGAGCATTGATCTTGTAACCTACTACTTTACTGAATTCACTTATGAGTTCTAAAAGTTTTCTGGTGGAATTTCCAGGTTCCTCTGAATATATAATCATGTCATCAGCGAACAGGGATAGTTTGAGTTCTTCTTTTCCAATTCGTATCCCTTTAATTTCTTTGGTTTGTCTAATTGCTCTGGCTAGAGTTTCAAGGACGATGTTGAATAGAAGTGGTGAAAGAGGGCATCCCTGCCTTGTTTTAGGGGGAATGCTTTCAGTTTTTCACCATTTAGAATGATATTGCCATGGGCTTAGCATAGATGGCCTTTACAATGTTAAGGAATGTTCCCACTATCCCAATTTTTTCTAGTGTTTTGAGCATGAAGGGATGCTGTATTTTATCAAATGCTTTTTCTGCATCTATTGAAATAATCATGTGATTCTTAACTTTAAGTCTGTTGATATGGTGAATGACATTTATTGATTTCCTGATGTTGAACCAACCTTGCATCCCTGGGATGAAACCCACTTGATCCTGGTGCACTATCTTTTTAATATATTTTTGTATGCGCTTTGCTAAAATTTTGTTGATAATTTTTGCATCGATGTTCATTAAGGATATTGGTCTGAAATTTTCTTTCCTCGATGTGTCTCTGTCTGGTTTAGGTATCAGGGTGATATTGGCCTCATAGAATGAGTTTGGGAGGGTTCGAGAGGGCATAATTTTACAAGCCAGTGGTAATGTGCTGAGTGTCCTTTACAAGCAAGTTAGGTGGCAACAAGTCTAGGTGCCAATCAACAGATAAATGAATAAAGAAAATGTGGTATATATACAATGGAGTTTTAATCAGCCATAATGAAAAATTAAATTATGTCATTTGCAAGAAAATGGATGGAACTTGAGACCATTATGTCAAGTGAAATAAGCCAAACTCAAAATCAAGGGTCACATGTTTTCTCTTGTATGTGGAAGCTAAAGAAGAAAAAGAGAAAGGAAGGGTGAGAGAGGCAGGTCTCATGAAAATGAAAAGATTACTAGAGTAGAAGAAAGGCACCAGGGGAAGGGAAGAGGGAAGGGGAAAGGGAAATGCTAGGGAATGATATTGACCAAATTACATTGTTATATTGTATGCATGTATGAATATGTAACAATGAATCTCACCATTACGTACAACTATAATGCACCAATAAAAAATGGAAAAAAATTAAGCACAAGAAAATGCACATTTCACAGTAAATGCTACCTGAAATGTCTCATAGTGATTTCACCATGTAACCTGCCCAACCTTGCTAAAAGAATAAATCACTCTTAACAATTAAAAAAATAAAATCTTTCCTGCCAAAAAAATCTAAATAACTTCTTTTTCTTGAACTGAACCTGCTTAGTATATAGACAAATGAAAATTTCAAATGGACCTTAAAGAATTGGTTAAATTTAGACAAGAAATGGGAATGGGGAATAAAATTTCAGGAAGAGGGAATAGAGTGAGTGAAATCTGAAAGGCCGAAGTATCCAGGGCATTTTTTAGAGACATTGAGGAAGTTAATTACAGAGTAGAAAGCTAAATTGGAGATTCCCATCATACAAATTTCTTTTTTTTACCTATCCTAATTTTTTCATCTCTTCTCCTTTTCAACTTATTTTCTTTTTTCCTCTCTCCCCTATTCTTCCTTCCACATATCACTTTTCTGTATCTTAATCCGTCTAGTGTCACACAGAAGCATTCATAGACACTGCTTACTTGCTTTGGAGTGTTTCCGAATTAAAATTGCTACACTTCCAAAATTTTGTTCTTTCCATTGAGTGTTACACTATTAGGTCAGCAGAGTCATTCTTGAACTTGGCTCTATTACTAAGCAGACTCATTCATAAATTTAGTCTCCTTGGACTAAACAGATTTATTGTGAGCTACCAGAAATCCTCCCCAGACGTGCCTGACTGCATGTGGAAGCCCTGAGCTTTACAGCCCTGCTTACTGCCAGTTGATTCTAACCAGGGCAATATCTCTTATCCATTGGCAGAGGAGAGTTAAGGATGTGATAGGGAATTTGAGTTAGTGGTAGGCATGAAAGTAATGGGATGGGCTTGTAGAAGAGGAATCTGAAGACTGTTGGAGGCAATAAGATAGACAATTCACACAGTGTTAGGCCAATTATATCTACTATGATACAAAGTATAAAGTCCGATATACATTTGATATTTAGCATCAATAGCATTTGGTGAGCCATTTACAAAACACATTCCAGGTACTTCTGATTAAGTAGGTTGAAAGGATGCTTTATGAGAAAGAACTCCTGCTTTGGGTGTACCCTTGTAATTTGTGTCTTCTTGCTGTATTTTCTGGCATTCAGTCTTAATGAATTTCTTATTACTTATTACTCAGTAGCTTGACTTCTTGTCAGTGATTGTAGTCTTAAAACTTTTTCCTTGACTTTGAGAAAGTTTTTTTTTTCCTCAAGCTTATTTTCTCAAGTTTATTTTATCCAAGCAAAATGAGGCTTAGAAGTCAGCAGCTCTGTATTTCTTATTTTAAAAAGGTAAATTATAAAACTTAAAAGGAAGTTGATCATCATTTAGTGCTGCATCTTCCTTAAAGTGATGGTTCCATGAAATGTGTGAAAAATGGGCTCATGGTCAGTAAGTTTGGAGAATACCACATATTCCTTCTTGGAAATTCACACTGCATCTGAGCATCTTAGAGGCCTTGAGAAATCACATATTATATAAGAAACTTGTTTGTTGGTTGTTTTGTTAATCCAGAATTTCTCACAATCCTTTAATACCATTTTTTTTTTTCAGAATAAATAGTATTTAAGGAATTCGTGATTTGTGAAACACTTAGGTAATTTCTAATATTTATGATTTACCTGAACTCCCTCATTTTACCTTGGAAGAATCTGAGGCTCAGAAATTTCTTGTTTCATTATTATTGAACCTAGAGATGCTTTACCACTGAGCCACATCCCCAACCCTTTTTAAATTTTTTATTTGGAGACAGGCTCTCACTAAGTTGCCTAGGGCCTTGCTAAGTTGCTAAGACTGGCCTAAAACTTGCAATCTTCCTGCATCAGCCTCCCTAATTGCTGGGTTACAGGCATGTGCCACTGTGCCTGACCCTGAGGGCCCAGAAATGTATCATACATATCCCTTCTAAAAACAATGCCTTACACAAAGAAAGTGCTCACTACTTATTTGGCAAATAAATGATATGTTTATGTTTAGACAACTGGTTAGAGCCAGGACCAATATCCAGAGACCCTGATACAGTTATATCTATAGTATTTAATAAAGATAATGCAGTTACACTTAAATTCATCATTACTCAAGATAATGATAAATAAAAACAACATTGTTATGATTACTATAAAAAGTGTCATATGCTAACTAAAAAGATAAAGTTGAATAGTTTATGGATGTTTTAAATTATTTTAGACCATAGTTCTCTCTTTAAAGAGTGTCAAATATTGGTCTCTTTATATCTTTAAAGCACTTTGGGTTTTGAAAAACCTTCTCAAGTCTGTCTAAAGGTATCTGAAAGGGGAATTTTCTGAAGCTTTTTCTATTCCCATGATTCTCACAAAGTTCTTCAATTCATTCTAGTCTAGAAAGTAATGGATCTTCTGTAAAGAAGTGCTAATCCCAAGGTGATCACAAAAAAAAAAACCAAAAAAAAAAAAACTAGTTTTCTAGACCTCTGAACAGGGTTCTTTGTTTTGCTACTTTTTATTTTTTAGTATACTTGGTATTTTATCCCTAAGAGAACATTTGCTTCCCATAAAATATTATGCTGTATATAAGGAACACCTCAGAATTTTAAAGGACTCCATTTGGCATATTTTGGGGTCATATTTCAGTATCACTGAAGAAAATATCTTGGAATGAAATTCTTGAATTGTTCTCAGTCTTTCCTGTTGACAACCAGTTGAAATTAGATACTATCCCCCATTGCCTTACAACAGACATTATCTCAGGAACATTACCATTTCTTGAAAAAGAAACTGTGACATTAGGAAAGGGACATGGGTGAAGAAAATGCCCTGCATCTTTTGTTTATCTTCAAAAGTCTGTGCATAGTTTTTATTGCTAGAAATAAGCATGTATCATGATTGTATGGGGGATCACATTAGTATCAAAAGTTCTCATGGCCACACTGCTGGTTACTTGATACCACCCAGTATATTGTGCTGTGTTTTCTCAACTGCCTTTGTAAACACAGTAGCCTTAATAGATCATTTTGAAAGAAGCTACCATCCTGCTGCATCTGTTGGTAGCCTTCTTTCAGGTTTCTGACATATCCTTAATCTGATGCTCAGCCTTGTCATTTGGATCAATAGTAAACCAGATAAGATGTCTTCTACTTGCAAGGCTATGGCTATAAAAGGTATTTGAAAAATAAATTCACTTTTTATGTCCATGCCACAAACCTGGGGAGTACTAATTCATCATTTGTCTCTCCATCTGTCTGTAAACAGTCAGTTAAATTGGTTATTGATGAGAATAAAGTGAATTATACTTGAAGCAAGAGTAATATAGAAATAAACATCATAGTAAATATCTTAGAGTCCTACAAAAGGTGACATTTGCTGGCTGTTAACTGTAATCTCTATTTTAGAATTAATGAGCAATTCGTTTTATGTTGTTTTCTATTCAAAATCATCAGTAACAATTTTAATTATAAATTATGCTTTTAAAACTACTTACCTATAGTATCAAACCTTCCTCTATAACATAACTTTCCATTTTATAATTTGTAATGTGGTTTTAGTATTTTTTAGTTGTCAATGGACATTTATTTTATTTATTTATTTATATGCAGTGCGAGAATCAAACCCAGTGCCTTACACATGCTAGGCAAGCACCCTACCACTGAGCTATGACCCCAGCCCTCATTTGTAATGTATTTTTATTACTTAAAAAATACTTATTTGGTGCCCACTATATATAAGGCACTGCACCAGGCACTACAGATTCTGTACTGTGATAAAGTCATGTTGGAACTGTAGCATTTCATTGTTAAAGGAAACCTAAAAATCATCTACTCCAAACTCCTCATTTTACAGGAAACTAAACTGCAATTTGTAAAACATGGTCAACCAGTTATTTAGTGGGTTTTTTTTTTTCTGATAATCTTTTAAAAAGTAAACCCATAGTTTAATCTTCTTAATTTTTTCCATATCTATGAAGTGAAAGTCATTCTGGCTTTCATAATAGGGATATTGTGAATATTAACTAAGACATATTGTGGAGCATTTTGAAATTTAAGTGCAATCTGGGGGTAAGAAACAACTTCTAGTAGACAAGAGACGGAAAAAGATTATATCAAAATGTAAACTATTGGTTCCCTCAGGTTTATGGAATGGAGATCAATCATTGTTTCCTATGTTTATACTTTTCTTTATGTTTGAAATTCCTTTAAATGAATATGTTATTACTTTTATGATAAAAATAAAAAGTTATTTCTCTCTTTTTTCTAACTGTTTTAACGTCATTTCAGAGTTACAGAAAAGATGCAAAAATGGAGCTCAGAGTTTTCACGTACCTTCACTCACATTCCCCATGTGTGCACATCTCACTGCATGTGCAGCGTCCTCCTCTCACAGGGTATGTGAATATGTAGACATCCTTACCTGAGCTGTGTGGAGTAAGCTGCACGAGACACTCTTTTGCCCCCAGATCTTAAGTGCATGTTTCCTGAAAACAAGGACACCCACTTACATAATCACAGTTCAGTTATCAAAATCTGACAATTAATATAAACACTATTATCAGTACCAAAATCCTTATTTGTTGGTTGTTCTACTAATGCCATCTGTTCAACAGAAAATCCAGGATCAAGCAATGCATTCAGTTGTTACATCATTTTAGTCTTCATTAATCTGCAACAGTTCCTCAGCGTTTTGTCTGTGCACATACTCACTTCATGGCATTCACATTTTCTAAGATTATAGGCCACTTTCTGTCACTTTTAATTTGTCTGATGTTTCCTCATAATTAGATTCAGGTTATGCACTTTTGGTACCAATACACAAGAGTCATGTTGTGTTCTTCTCGATGCATCATAACAGGAAGCATCTGATGTCAATTTGTCCCAGTAGTGGTGATGTTAATTTTGAACACTTGGATAAAGTGCCATCTGCTAGGCTGCTTGCTCCACTATAACATCACTATTTTTTCCTTTGTAATTAATAAGGATCTTGTAGAGAGCTGATTTTAAACTATGTCAATACTCTGACACTCCTCAAACTTTTACCCACTGCTGTTAGCATTCTTTGACCACTCCCACCTGAGTCTATTATTATGATGGTTGCCACATGACAAGAGTTATTTCAAAATTCACTGTGTGGGCCCTAGGGGTGTAGCTCAGTGGTAGAGCATTTGCCTAGCATGTACAAGGCTCTGAGTTCAATCTACAGCAGCATAAAAATAAATAAAATAAAATCATTTTTTATTCCAAATACAAATTGGATGAATAATTTGAGAAAAGCTACAGAAATCACCCCTCGCGTTAAACTATAAAGCTAGAAAGGAATGGAAAAGATTGCTTAGAAATGCTAACAGCTTGTGCTAGGCTCAGGATATAGGAATTATACAAAATCTTTTCTCTTACTTTATGTTTTCAGTTTTCAATAATTATCCAAATTTTTTAATCAGTAGGTATAAAATAAAATTTAGAAATTTCAAATGGCTCTCTAAAATATAGGCTTATTTCCACTTGCTACACAAGGGACTTGAATGAGATACAAAAGTATGATTTAAGAATTGTGATGTACTTACACTTAGAAGAACTATTAGATTAGAGCTAAGAGATCACTGTAGCAAAATAGGACATGTACCCTGAGATAAAATTCAAATTGGCATATCTAAAATAGTCTGTTCTGCAATTCTTTCTTCCCATTTCAGCTGCTAAACTGTAGCATTATTTTTTTACTATATATTTTTAAGTTGTAGGTGTTGTTATTTCATTTTTATGTGGTTCTAAGACTTGAACCCAGTGCCTCATGCATTCTAGGCTACCACTCTACCACTGAGCCACAACCACAGCACCCACCTTTTTTTTAATACCCAGAAGTGCTTAACCACTGAGCCACATCCCCAGGCCTTTTAATTTTTTTTTTTTTTTTTCTCTTTTTGAGACAGTGTCTCACTAAGTTGCTTAGGGCCTTGCTAAGTTGCTGAGGCTGGCATTGAGCTTGCAATTCTCTTGCCTCAGCCTCCCGAGTCTCTGGGACGTGTACCATTGTTATACAATTTTTAAAAGATGATTAGATTCGAGGCTAGAAGATACAGGTTTGAATTCAGACATCACCACTGTGAGGACTTAGGCTACCATTTTGAAAATGGTAATAGTTACTAGATCATATTACTAGTTATGTTCAACCTTTAATTAAAACCCTTAATGCATAATCTGAATGTGGTCCATTGAATGTTTCTGAGTTTGACTGGGTATAGTGGTGCATAACTCTATTACTGCTACTCAGGATGCTGAGTCTGAAGGATTGCATATTTGAGGCCAGCCTGGTCAATATAGCAGTACCCTGTCTCAAAATAAAAATTTTAAAAAGAGTAGGGGGGTATAGATCAGTGGCAGAACAATTGCTAGAAGCTCAAGGCCCTTGGTTCAACTTCTAGTACCATAAGACTTAGGGTGCTTTAAAGGAACCAGGAAGTAAACAAGATTTGTTACAGTTAGCTTCTGAGTTTAATGTTAAAACAGGAGGTTATACTAACTTTACTTGTGTGTTAACTCAGAAGGCTGGTCAGGGTCTGTATGTAGAGCAGGTCAGAGAGATTATAATAGACAATAAATGAGAACATGAGGAACAAATATTTATGTTTTGTTTACAAAGGCTACTTTTATGATGAAAGGAGATCAATAATGGTATTTGAGAAAGAAGCCAATATTTATTATTTTTTTTTAACCAAAGGGAAATCTGAGACTTCAAGAAGTAACTTATCCATAGTTAATGCAGCCAAAAGTTTCCCAGATCTGACTGGTTCCAAAACTCATTCTCAATTATACCATTCTGCCTCCCCATAGTGTGGCATTTCTGGATCTTCTGAAGCTTTCACTTCAGTATGCTAAGAAAATGAATTATTTGTATTAGGAAGAAAAGAAATAGACTCAAAAACTTTGAGCCTGTGATTAAGGAAAATAAAAATTATTAGAATTTGTTGAGGCAATTTTAATAAAAATATTTAGTTCTGAAGTAGTGATAGAGAGTAGGCCTTTTGCCTCTAAGAATTACAGAGTCTAAGGGCAGGAAGTTGGGTGAATTTAGATCATAATCCAACCTCCTCCTCCTTTTTTTGTGGGAGGAAACTGAGGCTCGAAGTTCATCAATAAATCTTTGGATGTGAGGATGATCTGACTGAGCCTGCTCCTATGCCCCTGCCTTTCTTTCTTTTTTTTTTTTTTTTTTTTTTTTTTTTTTTCTGTGCTGGGGATTTGAACTCAGGGCCTTGTGCTTCTGAGGCAAGCACTCTACCAACTGAGCTCTACCCCCAGCCCCCCTGCCTTTCTTAAATCCTTCAAATGCCTGAGAAAGAAGTCCAAACTTGAGCCCACCCCTTTCATCATCAGGTTCTTGCTTCTTACCTTTTATTGGCCTCAGCTTCCTCTCTCCCCTGTTCTACTCTACTCTGGGCTAACTAATTTTTTAAGACTTTTGCTCTGGTCACCTCTCCCTCATCCCCCCACACCACCACCACCCTCACACACAGTGCTCTTGCACAATTAGTTTTCTTCCTCCATTAAGCTGACTTAATTGTATCTACTCTTTAAGATGCAATCAGGCACTGTTTTCTTAAGGAAGGCTTTGCACCCTCAAGGCTAAGTTTGGTGCCCCATTTCAGAGTTCATACTGTTTGTCTTTACCTCTAGTATTACTGTATTACACTAATGAATAATGTTTACATATGGCTTCACCATCTACTATGGCCAAAGTGAGGGATAGTGTGAGGATTACTGCACCAAGAAATAAGAGGATACCAGAAAGCTTACAGATGTTGGCTTCAGGACATGTGTATAGAAAGAGTTCACTGGAGACCAGTTGATTGGAAAAAGTGGGAGTAAGACTTGAAGTTGTCTTAGTACAGCACTTTACATAAAATTCAGAAAATATTTATTGTCAATATCAAAGAAAAGGGGAGTGGGTGATGGAAACGGGGTATTAAATTATTGGTGATCCCTAGTCAAGATCCTGAACAACTGCCATCTGCTTTGTGAAGCAAGTTCTGATCTAATTCCTTCCCTTTCCCACAAGGGACTGAAAGTACAACTTGTATTCTGTCCGTCTGTATGGTCTGTTTTGTACCCTTTTTATGCACTTACCTTCCTTGCATATACTATATTGCATTGTATGTAAGCATATGTCTGTATTTTAGTTATTTTTAAAGCTTCCACAACTTTTAGCATAGTATCTAATGCAGAGTGATTACATAGAAAATAACTATTGAATATTGAATGAATTGAATTAGTGCTTCTCAATCCTGATTGCATTTTTAAATCATTTGCAGAGAATTTAAGAAGTATTAACTCCAAAATGTTAGAAGTTCTGATTTCATTGATCTGGGATGGGAACAATCTTGCTTTTAAACTCCTCAGGCTTGAGAATGCCTATAGTGGGTTTCTGTTTAAATAATAGCCCTCAAAATGTAGACTCCTAGACCAGCAGCACCAGCATCTTCCAACAACTTTGTTAGGAATGTGAATTCTTATGAAATCAGTGAATGAGAAACACTGGCGGAGGGTCTCAGCAAGCTGTGTTTTCAAGTCCTCCACTAAGAGTCTGCACACTAGCGTTTGAGAACTGTAGATTGAAGACAAAAGGCTTGTACCCGTTAAATAAAATATCAACTACAAGAGACAAAATACTCTTTATAACCATCCCCAAAGTTGCACCAATTCAAAGCACTGCTCAAGAAAATAAAGTTACCTCACAAGCACAATAGAATTGTCCATGTGAAAATAAGTATTAGAACATTTTCTAACTGGTTTCAATATTTATTTTTGTTTTCTATATATGAAATGCTGTCTGCTTAAGGGACTAATTTTTTTAATCTTCTAAATAAAATAGATTATGTCAGTCAGGAAAAGCACATGAAAAATCTGGCACTGGTAAGGAAGCCTTAGAGTAAAAGATGTCTTTCCATAGTTTCCTATCATAGGAAGAAAGAACTATTTTTTTTGTTGTTTTTGACAGTAACATTTTCTCTTTCTCTTGTGTTTTTGACTATGTGCCACTTGATAGCTCTGTCTATTCCTATGGAAACCAAGTTAGTAGATGGAGCCAAGGCTTGGAGAAGGCATTGGGGAGAAATATTAAAAGAGTTCAGCCACAGAGCAACTAGAGATGTTGCCTTTCCTTCAGTCAAATCCTCTGTAAGAGCCAGAATCTTTTTCAAGCCAGAGAGATGTTCTTGGCTGATGGATTGTCTAGCTGCTCTGCCAGATGGATGAGCATCTTAAACTTGGAAAATAACAAATAAAGCCCCTATTCTGTCTTTGAAACACCATTCTTAGCCTTTGCTTAGAGAATTCTCAAATAAGTTTTTAAAAAAATGTTTTCAAAGAGTTGCTTAAGATGTCAGGTTAGTTATATAGTTACCATCATAAATAATTAGAAATTTTAGCTGTAAAACACAGTGTTTAGTAAACCTGACAATCAGAAGTTTAAGGAAGGAGGGAGAATATCTATCACCAGGGAAAGCAATGCAGATTTAATTTCATTTCTATAGCTCAGTGAATTCATATCTTTCAATAACTTGATTTTTATAGCTGTTTGCTTTTCTATAAAAATTCACTTTAAAGTTTATGAAATCAGAGTACAACCAGACACCTAAATCAATTGAGACAGGAAAATTGTCTAAAGAGAAAAGCATTTGTACTCTATATTTCATATGGTAATGATATCTCATGGTCTAGGTAAAAAAAAAAATACTAGATTGCATTGTATGGAGCCATTAATATGAATATTTAAATTATGCTTATATTTCAAGTAGGCTGTAGAAGTTCCTATTTCCAGTTATAGGCTTTGATCTTTAAAATAACAATTTTTTTTTAAATTGTTGCCTTTGGAGAAAACAGTTGAGGCAACTATTAATGTGGCTGACTCATAAGTCTAAGTTTTGAATCTAGCGATCATCATCAATCTTCAGATTCATATCCTTTTTTTCTAGACACTTATATATAGATTCACTTCAAATGCTTCAAACTCTGCATGCAAGAAAAGATAAATAAACATCCAGGCATAGGTTACAGTTATGTACCCATCTGCTCAAGAGGCTAAAGCAGGAGATCTCAAGTTTAAGGTCAGCCTGGGCAACTTAGTGAGACTGTCTCAAAAAATAAAGAGAGCCAAGGAATGTGACTCAGTGGGAAATCACCCCCTGTATTAAATCCCCAGTAACCCACACCCCCTAAAAATAAAAAAAAGGCAAAAAAAAAAAAATAGACAAAACATAACTCAAAAATCTTCATCCCTGTCCAGGTACAGTGGCAGAGGCCTATAATCCCAGTGGCTCAGGAGGCTGAGGCAGGAGGATTGTGAGATCAGAGCCAGCCTCAGCAATTTAGAGAGCCCCGAGGCAATTCAATAAGAGCCTGTCTCTAATAAAATACAAAAAAGGGCTGGAATGTGGCTCAGTGGTTGAATGTCCCTGGGTTCAATCCCCAGTTTAAAAAAAAAAAACAAAAAAAAACCTTTATCCCTAACCCTCATTTTCCTTCCATCTTTTCAGTTGTATTGGCACCACTCTTCATTCTGTACCCATTCAGGAATCCTCATATATATTTCACTGATCTGTCCCCTTATTTCCTATATTTCTATTCTGGATTGCTGTCATAACTCCCTAATTTCTCCTTTCATAAAGATTTGTTCCCATCAAATCAATGCTTCATACAACCTCTAAAGAATTTTCTGAACTTTAGGAATCTACCATTTTCATAGTAAGCAGTAAATAAGCCTTAAGGAAGACATGAGCTCATCTCTTTAGTTGCTTGTTGCACATATAACCTTGACAAGTTACCTAGGTAAAGGGCAATCAATACTTTGCATTCTTCACATATTCAATAATAACACACAGGAATGCATAGGGACCAAGGTGGACTGCTTGTCCCAACAACCCATCCTTCAACCCTACATTTTCTTGACATGAGTATGCCACTCCATCATCTACTCTGATTACTCTGACCAACAAGGACTGGGACCAAATCACTTTAATTAGTCTCACACAGCATATAATTGACAGCACTCCCAATAGCAGGATGAAAAATTTTTTTTTTTTACAATATTGACTTCAACTGTGTGCCCCAGTATCCTGGACTAAGTCAAATGTGAATAAATTCCAGAGAAGACAGTAGTTCCTACTTCAGACAGCGAAAACATAATCTAAGGTCAGTCTGTTATCTGTTATGACCCATGGAGGGGAATTAACCGGATCTTTGGTGTCATTGCCAACATTTACAGGAGAAACTAGATAATCTAAAAAGCAACCTTCATACCCAATGGAGGAATAAAATATAGCCTACTCTCCCCTACATATAAACATACGACCTTAAAAAGTACAATTCAGTTTTGCTCAGAATTTGTTGCTAAATTTGAGGGAGCTATAAATATAGTTGATTCATAAGTCTAGATTTTTATTCTGGCTTTCTCCTCCAATTTTCAGATCCATATCCTCTTATTTTCTAGGCACTTCTACATAGATTCACCTCAAATGTTTCAAACTCCACATGTAAGAAAGATAAATAAATGGCCCAGCCTGGGACACATACCTGTAATTCCAGCTACTCGGGACTACACTGATTTGGCTATGCCACATGGGAAGTATCATAGGAGTTGCAGCTTCAGTTGGCATACATGGCATCACTCAAGGCTTCTTATGCATCAGAAGCATCATATGGATTTTATTCATCAGATTAAAATAAGCTTATGCCCAGTCCCTGTGTTTCTACATGTACAAGTATGTCCATATTGGTGGCTATTTTTTTTTTTTTTTTGCAGTGCTGGGGATTGAACCCAGGGCCTTGTGCTTGCAAGGCCAGAACTCTACCGACTGAGCTATATCCCAAGCCCCATATTGGTGGGTATTGATGGGGAACTACCATTGATAGCATTGAGCATGGCAGAAGTGAAACCACTGATGTCTATGAATTTTTCTTTCATTGGAAATGGATGGGGGTGGCAAACACAGTAGCAGGTCAGATTGCTAGCCGCAGCTGCTATTTGACTCAGGTGACATACTATCTTGTTTTGCCATTATATGGTACTGAATTCAGAGGATAAAGATAATACTAATTGTTGTTGCCCCTCTCTGTATTTCACAAGGTCTAAGGTGTTCCCTTCCCAGGGGTGGAAGTTGCTCCTTTCCCTCTTTAGTCACAAAATCAGTGTGTCCCATTCTAGTGTAACTTCACCTTTTCTCCAGTTATCTCCTAATTGTACCTACACCTTTCATCTAGAAGGATAAGAGCATATGGGACAAATTTTTATAGAGACTCATTATATCCCTCATCTTATAGCCATTAGAGGACTCAGAAAGCAGGGTACTCAATCAAATGGTGATTGTGGATGTTTATGATCTAGGACAATATTTCTTGAACAGATAAACCCAGGGAGGTGAACCAGAATAAAGTTTTAATCTCTAAAGTCTTCTTTTGGTTGGCTGCCACCTAAAGGATATACCAACTAGACCAGCCTAGGATTGATTTTAGGGAAAAGAAGGAAGCATCATAACCATGCATGGACAGAGCAGAATCCCAGATTTTCTAAATAGATGTATATAATCCCCTGCCACTTTTGTCCTACTTATCTCCCAGGAGGGTGCAAGGAACCCTTTCTAGGGGTGACCACTTTCAGTAACCAAACTGTCTCGTTCAGGTGTAAGAACCAGAAGGAGATAGCAAAGGTAGAGCTAGAAATATTTTTTAGTTTATTTTCAAGTAGGTCATTCCTTCTCTTAACAATCCCAAATTCCTCAGGATGATAGGGAGCATGGAATGATCATCAAATACCATAACTTTTGGTCCACTGTTAGGTGATCTTTGTGATAAAAGGCATATAATTGTCAGACCACAGATAATCTCTAAATCTCAAAACATGAGACAGTTCAGTTTCAAGGGCCTCAGTACTGTGACTAGAGTAGACTGAACAGCAACAGTGTGACCTGAAATGTGTCTACAGTAGTGAGACACAAAGTAGGTTCAAGAGAGTAGGATCCAAGGTCTCTGCCAGGAACAGACAGAAGCATTGTAATATGGCCTTTTTCACCCCAAGAAAAAGAGAACAACTTGGCAAGAGACACAAGTCTAATATGTGGTGATATCTTCTGCACCAAAAAAAAAAAAAAAAAAAAAAAAAAAAAAAAAAAAACCTTGTTATTTTGTGTCTAGTCTAAAATGGTGGATTCATTGTGTCATCTTATACAATGATGGATTTAGGTGGCAAGCAGCCAGTGACTTGGGTGATGGAGAATTATTCTTCAACTTGATTCTGGTGGGTCTTATCAGAGAACAGTCCCTTACTATGTGCTTGTACATGAGTGACCCTGACTATCTGATGAGCAGCCACGATCTGTTTCCACAGTTTGTGGCCCCAAAGAGGAATGTCTTTAATCTATAGTCTTCCAAGTATCAGAACTGATGACTACGGCATTGGAAACTACCTAAGAATTATTAAAAGTATGACTAGTCCTTAGGAGTTTTGCCTAAAGTAAGGATAATGACTTTCATTTCAGCCCATTGAGCTAACTGGCCCTTATCACAGTCAATCTTTGAGAGCTACCATTGAGTTTGGGTAGTTACTGCCTCCCAGTGGACATAATCAGGTTCTTAGCCAAGCCACCAGTAAACCAGGCTGAGGCATTCAGGGGAGAGTGTGCATCAAGGGCACCATTAAGCCAGCAGCTTTGCTTCAGAGACTGGCCACCTCTGTGCCAAGTGTTTAGTCCTCAGTGCCAAACAAGTCAGACTGTAACAGGGATCAGTTACATAGCACAGAAGGCTCTGTGCTATCAGACTAGGCTTTGCATTCACTTTCACTTTTGAGTAGCTGCACTCAAGTCTAAACCAAATGAACTTCCAGTGTTTTCACTCCACCTAAAGTTGTATTTCAAATAGCAAGATCCTTGTTGCTCTCACTTTTCATTTCTACTTTGGAGATTCCTTGGCTTAGCAACCACAACACATTGCCTTTTAGCTTGCTGCCCTATCATTGTGCTAACATCCCCAGAGCCCCATTTGGGCAGTGTGCTTTAATCCTGTTGTTCACCATTCAGACTCACTAATAGGCTAGTGGAGTCTCTCATACCCGCAATCTTGCCCACCACTTGGGAATGATCTCAGGTAGTCTTCCCATCCCTGAACCTGAGGATGGATCTACAGAGCCCTTTTTGTGCTCTTCATGAAAACCATTCACATTTCATATTTTTTTACTGTCTTGTCAGTTCTGGGATTTAATTTTACCTTACAAGGTAATAAGTTAGCTGCACAAGACACAAAATTTTATTACCAGTGGCATAACAAGTAGCATGAGTACCTACCTGCATGTTTGCATCCATTTCCCTTGTCCCCAAGTATCATGGGGGCAACACAGAGTACTCAGACACACCACCTAGGGGATTTGCATGATATCTGAAGAATGCTGAATTTAGGGAATCTCTAGCTTTTAGTGAGAACTAAGCAAGCCTGCCCTTTGTCCTGGTGAATGATATTACTTCATTCCTCAAGATCACTCCTGCAAACTCAACTCTGAGAAACAGCCCCAGTGTAGAGTCAAGGCTTTGTATCCTTGGCATGCCCAGTAAGTACATGCAGGGATACTCAAAGCTCATGACACATTTCTTCTTCCAACACTGTTATGGTACTTCCAAAACTCATTTGTCTGCAACTATTACAGAAAAGTTTTACTGATTACTGATAATTGTGACCTATATACTTCGTAAGGATAGTAATTCTTTTTAAAAATCAACATAGTAAATGCCTTGAAGTTTATAAAAATATTTTATATAGATATCATTAGAATTAATAATAAATCATGTTTCTATTATTTCCATTTCAATTTTCTTGTTTTTCTTTTCTTCTTTTTTTTTTTTTTGTGGTGCTGGGGATTTGAACCCAGGGCCTTGTGCTTGCCAGGCAAGCACTCTACCAACTGAGCTATATCCCCAGCCCTCCATTTCAATTTCAAATAAAGTATTTTTGGCATATAATATGGTTAGCATTTAGAATGAAATATGACAGAATGCCTTCTTTACATTTGTATGTGCTATTATCAATATAGTCATAATATTTCCAGAACAAAATTATTTACAAACCTATAAATAAACAAAAAATATAGTGCAAATTTGTATGTAAGTGAAAAATAGTTTATTCCCAAAGTACAGTGAGGGTAAATGTACACACTGGAAACACAGAACAAGAATGCAAAGAAATTAATGGGAAAACAAGTTTTGTTTTTGGTAAAACATCTTGCTCCTTTGGTATTCAGTGGGGAAAAGACTGCTATAGACCTTGTCAGCCAAGGTTTAGGCATTGGACTCTGTTAAAAGTAATTGTTTCAGCTGAAGATGAGGCAAATAGCAAATGCTCTTAGCAGCCAGATATAAAAAATATGGTAGTCATTTGGGAAGGAAATGTAGGGGTGGGGTTCAGAATGTTTTGAAGATCAGCTGCCAACTATTTAGAAGTTAGTGATAAAAGAACTTACCAGAAATAGACAGCAGTATTGAAGAAAATTATTTCATGTACCGCTGGCTCAGAAAGATAATCTCCTCCATTGAGTAATGGAAAAAGGTAGTTGTATTTTTGCTAAAGCAAAGAAGATATTTAGAAGTTTGGGATATTCTTTGCCTCAATCTGAGTTATAGTTTTAGAGGAATCTGTTTGTCTAGAGAAGTGGCAGGAACAGGACAAAGGTCCAAGTCACAGGACTGGGAAGTTAGCTGTTGGCTGAATGACAATAACTGCAGTATCCCTGAGTATCATTGGAAACAGGGCTTGCAAAAGTCTAAGACCAGATTCTTACGATAGACAGGGAGCTGAGTGTAAACAAATAGAAGGGTAAACAAAGAGAAAAAGGAAAGAAAAACAAAGAAACAAATGTAAAACAATAGCAATTTTCTCTTTAAAATCCACTTAAAACAAAAATTCTAAAATACATGAAGAAATCTAATGCTAAAAAAGCTAACAATTTCATCATTCAGATTATTAACTTATTTCTAATGGAAGAGCTGAAGTAAAACCAAAAAAAGATTGGTTGATTAGATTAGATTAGATTGACTGCACAAGGAAGACATTTGCAAGACCAACAGTTAGTATCCAGAAGGTATAAAGAATTCCAGTAAGAAAAAGATAAAAATAAGTTCCAAAATTAGTAAACAATACAAAAAGGTTATTCAAAGAAAAAGAAGCAAATAGCCAACCAGATTTTCCAGCTCAATTAGGAAATGCAAATTAAATTTATAATACAGCACAAGTGTATACCAATTAGACTGGCAAAAGTTAACAAGTCTGACAAAACAAGGTGTGACAAAGATGTGGACAAACAGGGATTCTCATATGTTAGTGAAGGGATATTTTAGAGAACCCAGCAGTTTCAGAAATTTACCAGGAGACATATACAAGAAAATTTATTATAGTATTGTTTGTAATAGTGAAAAATGAAAAGTATACTAAACATACTGTTTTGGGTAAAAGATGACCAGTGGTTCATTCAGGACCATGTTTATAAAGATCGAGAACATATAAAACAACTCCATGTAGTTCTGGAGATTTTATGCCTATGTAAATACATATGTAAATATATACTCACATATACATATTTACATATACATGCACATATATGCATATATACTATATATAAAATACAAAATTCACTGGGATGATAAATGTCCAATTCAGGATTATAGTCTCCAAAGGGGAAGAGAAGATAATTGGGGACACAAGATAACATATATACCTGTTATATTTTATTTCTTAAAAATGAAAAGGCAAAATATCAAGATAGTTTGCTCAAAATCTCCTATCATTGTCATTAAGATTAAATAACTATATATTTTTTCTAAAAAAAGAGTTTATCCTAAGAGAATGAGATATTACAAAACTATAAAGTTCAAATTGGCATTTGGGGCTGATTTGTTTCTAAGATTTATTTCAAGGGCTGTTCTCCAGGTCAGAGAACTTTTTCATTCTCTTTCAGAGACTATACCGCTTTTCATACATTTGGATACAATCCAAATGTCAAAATCATTCATGTGATAGACAAAAGAAGCTCTTGGTGTTAATAATTACAGAAAGATGAAGATGAGAATTATGACTACCTGATGAAATATACACACACAACTTTATTCACTGTTTCATAGGCATTTAGTGATGTTTTCACATTTTAGAGGCATAATGGACCTAATTGTATCAGAGTAATATCTTTATAGTGACTAAGTCAAGTCCTTCCTGTAATGTATTTCTGTCCATTTTCCATTGTAGTTTCCTTAAGAATATGCACTCTTTTGAGCTGGGCAAGGTGGCACATGCCTGTTATTCTAGCTATTAGGAGATAAAGCAGGAGGATCACAAGTTCAAGGCCAGCCTAGGCACATCAATGAGATCCTGTCTCAAAATAAATTTTTTAGAAAAGGGTTGGGGCTATAGCTTAGAACATGAAGCCCTGGGTTCAATTCCCAGTACCAACAACAACAAAAATACACACACACACACACACACATGCATACACACATGCTCTACATACACATTCTCTCTTTGATCTATTATCTTCTTCACTCTTTCACTATTTTCTACCCAGTCAGAAACTATAAAAGCAGATCCCAAAGTAAGCAGTTCTCACCTGAGAACCAGTTTTTGTGTGGCCCTAAGAGACAGTACCAGATGATTAACTTCCAAATCCTCCCAAAGGATTTGCACTGTAAGAATATTCCTAAAAACTAAAGAAGTACTCATTTCAAGCAATACTGAGGAAATGCTGAGACATTTTGGTTGTTTATGTATTGAGAGGGCTTTCTGAGAAGCAAAGTAGCCTATAACATGGTCCCCAGAGTCAAACAACCTCCCGAGGTTTACAAATTAACCTGCTACCCCAAACTGGTATCTTCCTTTTCCACTGACACTAGAAATGTCCTCCTGGCTTTGGGGAGTTTTGTTTTTTGTTTTGCTTGACTTTTGCTTTTGATTCTTTGTGGTGTTGGGGATCAAATCCAACTCAACATGGAGGTTTTCAGAGACCTGCTGGATGTAGTCATCTTGGAAGAGCATGACTTCGTGGGAACTAGGCAGATGCTCTATCATTGAGATAAGCTCCCAGTTCTTCTCCTGGGCTTTCAAATTTCCCTGCCCCTTCTTCTCATTCCCAGATATTGAATTTGCATATAATAGATTTTGCTCAGCAGAGCAAAGAGATTGACCTTGATCCAAGTGAATTTCACTGTTTCTAGGAGCAGCTATCATAGCTGATATGTGATAGGTCTCTGTTCTTGGGAACAGGAGAAGCCAGACTGTTGACCCCTCCCCAGGGTACCAGCTAAAGGGTATGCTTTTTGGTCCTGTGTCGTTAGTGTCTGTAGGTAGGGAAGACACAACTTTCTCAGTGTAAGGCAGAGAAGGAAGGAAGGAAGGAAGGAAGGAAGGGAGGGAGGGAGGGAGGGAGGGAGGGAGGGAGGGAGGGAGGGAGGGAGGTCATTCCAACTATTTTACTTTTACCTATTCCTCACCTTGGTTCTCTCCTTAATCACTAGCTGAACTGTGAACACAATTAAATCTTTCTATCTACTGACCTCTACCATGGGCCATTATTGGTTTCACCAGGTCATCTATGGCCTTCTTCACAATGGAGAACTATTTGTAGTCATACTAGCAAACATTTGCTGAGCATTTGCTTTGTGCACTGTTCTGAGTACTTTACAGATATTATCTGTCTCATTTCACATGCATCATAACTTCAAGTACCATTATTATCCCTGTTCTGCAGATGAGGAAATAGAGTTACAGAAGGATACCTTATGTAATCTGTAAATGTTTTCTGTGATTCTTCAGTAAGGAGCAAAGATGAAACTATTTTAAAGAGCTTTGTAATAAGTAAAGTGAATGCAAACATTGTCCTGTTTCCTGCTTCATAACAAGACTAATGAATGCTTGTTGAATGAATGAATGAATGAATGAATGAATGAATGAATGAGTAAATATTGCTGGTATGTGCCATGTTTGTGAAGGTAGAATCCCAAATGTAAAGTAAAATGTAAATATGTCAAGTACTGTGTCTGTTACTCGGTAGTCACCCTACCCTGACATATATATGCCAGTTTCCTTCTTCTCCTTTCATTTCCTCTAATTTCACAATCAAAATAATTGTCTGATTGAATATCTTTAAAAGGTCATGATGAATTATTCTGTAATATTTGAAATGTTATTCTCAGAAAGGTCAAATCTTATTTTTTGGTGTGAAGTGTTGTATAGGTTTGTTTTTCCTGGGCACTTTTTCTTTTTTCAAAGATGGGAAGAAATTTAGATTGGGGTGCCCTCTTGAGGAAATTCTAGCACTTTTCTTCTCAAGAACCAACACAGAATAAAATGAAAAGTCTATCAATTATTACACTATTAATAAAGCTCAAATAAATGAAATATTAAAAAGTAACAATAACCAGATACCAGTTATTTGAGAATTAAGATTCTTAACTCTGTGACCTAATATAGCATTATAAATAAGAATTTTTAATGAAAACAAAAACTTCTGAAAGATATTTCATTTCTTCATTCTTGCCTACTAGTCTTTTATGTAATTTATTTATATTTATTAAGCACCTATTTTGTGCCAAGAACTGTGCTGAGCACAGAGGTCAATAAAACAGCATCTGCCTTTGTGAAGCTGACAGTATGTGAGGGAATTTTTGAGAGGAAGTGAATATATATGTAACTACAAACTGAATAAAATACAGTGAAGGAAATGGAAAGGTGGTAGGATAAAGAATAACAAAGTAGGTTCTACTTAGGGTTGTCAAGAAAAGTCCCTCTAAGATGAAACAGTTGAGCCGAGTCAGTTTGCTTTTAGTCCATTCCAGTTGTGCTCTTCTAATATAGTCCTGTGCGCTTCTAACCTCCATCTTATCTCTCCTTGTCTCTGCCCCAACCAAGTATGTCAGTCTCCTTCATCTTCTGCACCTCAGAATTATTCTACCTAGTCCCCTTTGCCTTAGAGCCTCACATTCTTCACCTGGGTTGTCTTTTGATTAACAGGTATCTTGTATCTTTATGCTCAAAGTCCCCACCTCCATCAAGATTAATGTCCAAGAAGATGAAACGTAACCCTGACTTCCAATATGCTTTGTGTAGGGAGAGACAAGCAGGCATGAAGTAGGCAGAAAACTTGAATATGTAGTACTGTTTGGTTGTATCAACCTTGAAACACATAGAAGCCTCCAGTCAGAAATGGAAGAAAGGAATTAGATCTCAAGAAAGAGCTGGGAAGAACTATTTTTAGGGAGTTTTATTTTGCTTCAAAGCTTCCATATTACACAGATTTACTATGTAATGGTTGTCCAGGATCCCCAATATTGTATTGTACCTAAGCTTCTTTCTCTAGATGGGTTGATTCTATAAAATTAGAAGATTTAATTGATATAGAGAGTATTACCTGTGATTGAATGGCCTAGAATGACTTCAGGGTTGGAATTTAGGTGCCCATTTGAATCTGGGATATGAACTTTGAATAAACTGCTTTACTTGTTGAAAAAAATAAAATAATTACTATCTTAGCTTAGTAGTATCATAAGTATTTTTCCTTTTATTAATTTCTCTGAATGTTATGCTCTAAGATAATTATTAAAAATACTCAAAATATTTAAAAAATTTAAAAATGGTTCCAAAGTAAATTTCTTCATATTGTTTCTTTTTGTTTTATTTAGGGAAATTATCGTTTCATGAAACTTTTACTTACACGCAGAGCAAACTGGATGCAAAAGGATTTAGAAGAAATGACACCTTTGCACTTGACCACGCGGCACAAGAGCCCTAAGTGTTTGGCACTTCTGCTGAAGTTCATGGCACCAGGGGAAGTAGATACACAGGATAAAAACAAGGTAATAGACTGGCAAAGTCTAAGACAAATGAGAAGAGAAAACAAATGTTTCCTTTTATGATATGAAACTTCAAGTATTAAGACCTAAATTACCACCCATACCTATAGTAGAACAACTTCATGTCTTCATACATTCCACTTAGTGAAATTATGTCATTTAGTTCTGCTATTTTAGCCTCCTAGCTACCATGTAGATACTATCATCTCCTTTTTATAGAGGGGGAAACTTAAGCTCAAGAAGATTAAAATTTTGCTCAAGGTCCAAGTGACAGAACTAGATTTCAAATCCAGACTTGTTTAACTCCAAAACCCAATATCGACCTTGTGTCATGATAATTAACATAGTGATTAGACTCATGGTGACCAAGGCAATGTCCCAAGGCATAGTGGTTTAATGGCCTGAGCTTTGGCATCAGATTCCTCAGGTTTAAATCCAGAAGCCACCACTTACTTGTTCTGTGCTCTTGGGGAATGCTTAATTCCTATATGTCTCAATTTTCTCATATGTGAAAATGGGTACTGAGATTGTTAAAAATAAAATGAGATAGCACATAGAAACTGTTTAGTACAATGCTTATAAGTACATAGTATACTCTCAATAAATGTTCAGTGTTAAATAATTATTAATTTCATTTTAATTTCTAACATCTGATCTAGCATTTGTTGCTAGGATTCATTATATTCCCTGTTACTAAATTTTTAAATATTGAACATAATAGTCATTGTTTTGATTGATGCCCTGATCATTCTTTATTGGAGGAAAAAATGTGGTTGTTAGTTAAACAAGAACAATAATTTCTTTCTTTCTACCAGGTGCTTAGTCTTAGAGTCTTGTTAACTCCAGTGCTTTTATGTAATTAAAACTCTCACAGCCAAGCACAATGGGACATGCCTGTAATCCCACAGGCTTGGGAGTTGAGGCAGAGGATCACACGTTCAAGGCCAGCCTCGGCAATTTAGTGAGACCTTGATTCAAAATAATTTTTTTTTTAAAAAAAAGAGGACTGGAGATATAGCTCAGTGGTAGAGCTGCCCTGGAATCAGTCCCCAGTACTTGATGCCCCCCCACCACACACAGCTTCTGATTAACTCCACTGTGTTCATACTTAATAACCTTTTTACTCTCATAGTGTTTTTATGTAGTTTTCAAATGTTGTTAGTAGTCACCCAGAGTTCTGAGGTCAACTTTTACTTTACAACAACTATACATTAATATTATTCATAACTCATGGTATCTACAGTAGTAATAGTTCACTAGAAAAAAACAGTTCAATCCATCCATAAAAACCATTAAACTCTTAAAACCTCCCCATGTTTTTAAGCTTTATGATATCTTCCTCAATGTATTCTAGGCATTTCCTGCTGTCTTCCAGTATCTATATGTTCTGTTGTTAAACAGGGAAGGGAATTTATCTAGTCAGACAGATAAAACAGAGAGCTGCACAGTCTAGGCAGGCACAGAGAAGACAAGACAAAAGCTTAAAGTGATTCTTCAACCATCTGTGGTAAAGGATCAGTGTATTTGTTTTTTTTTTTTAATTTCTAATCTGTCACAGATCAGTTGTTTTATAACATGCACTAAAAATGAACAACAAAAAATTAATTAAAAGATGGACAAAGAACATGAATAGACATTTCTCCAAAGAAGATACACAAACAGCTGAAATGATGCATGATGTCACTCACCATTAAGGAAATGCAAATCAAAACCACAGTGAGATAACAATTTACAACTGTTAGTGTGGCTGTTATCACAAAACAGAAAATAGCCAGTGTGGGAAGTATGTGGAGGGATTTGAACCCTTATGGCTTACTGGTGGAAGTGCAAAATGGTACAGCCACTGTGCAAAACAGCATGGCAATTTCTCAGAAATTAAACATAAAATCACTGTATGATCTGGCAGTTCCACTTTTGGATAAATACCCAAAGAATTGAAATTAAGAACTCAAACAGATATTTGTACATCCATGTTCAGTAGCAACATTATTCACAATAGCCAAAAGATGGAAACATTTGGGACTCACCCAAATGTCCCTTGATGGATAACTGGATGATCAAAATGTAGTAGCTATATAGAGATATACAACAGAATATATTCAACCTGAGAAAGGAATGAAATTATGGCATAGCTACAATATGAATGAAGTGTGAAGAAATATACTAAGTGAAATACATCAAACACAAATGAATAAATATTGTATGATTCTACTTATGAAGTACCTAGAATAATCAAATTTATTGAGACAGAAAGTAGCATGATAGTTGCCTGGAGATGGGGGAAGGTAAGACTGGGTAGTTATTGTTAAATGAGTACAGAGTTTCAGTTTGGGAAGATAAAAGAGTTCTGGAAGTGTATAATAGGGATGGTTGTACAGTGATCTGAATATACCTAATACCACTGAACTGTCCACTTAAAAATAGTGAATTTTCAATTTTAAAATGGTGATTTTTAGATTATGTATATTTTAACACAGTAATTAAAGAATTACAAAAAACAAAGTAATTTGTAGATGTAGAAAAGTAAGTTCAAACTTTTTACTATTAGGCTAAATAGACACATTTCCATAAATATAATCAGAATAAACATAACAGGAAAAAAGGATGATTAATAATTCTATTTTACTTGTGATTTTACTGTGTCCTACAGTTGTTATTAAACAAAAGTAATGAATTAAATAGACTTCATTAAATGCCTGTAGGTACACTTTGAATAAATGTGTGTGTCAGTTTTTAATGTGACAGATGAGCTTGGTTTCCTGCTCATTAAATTATCTAATTTTTGATTGGATTGATGATTATGCTACATCAGGGATAATGTATATATAAACAGTTTCTGTTTTTCCTTAGTAATTCTCCTAATAGGGAAAACAGTCTTACAGAGGTATGTGGCTGAGAACTTAGAAGTGATTTTCAAGCAGTTTCAACAAGTTGAGGATGATCATTTTATTGGAAATAAAGCAAATGTTGCTGTGCTTTCAAAATGTATCTTTTCTTCAGTAACTAGGTCTGACAATTATCCTATATAAAATTATAAATTTGAATTTATGTTTTGATATAAAGAATGGATTCTAGATCTGTGAATTTTGTATGGATTTATCTTTTTAGATAGATATTAAAATTCAACTCATTCTATCAAATTCTAAGGTACTTGGTGAAAACCAGATGTACAATGCATCAAGTTTAGCTTTTACTTCATTGATAATTATTCATAATTATTGGGTTGTTTTTACCTTTCTTAGCAGTAGTATTTGATAAACTAAGCAATGTGTCATTAAGAGGTCAGACTCTGCAATCAGACCTCCTGGGTTAAAATCTCAGTTCAGCCACATACTACATTTATGTTCCTGAGTAAATTACTCATCTTCTTAGTGCTCTTTTCTTATCAGTCACATGCAAATTAAAAAATACTTAGCTCCCAGAGATGTCATGATGACTATGTGATATGAAATCATAAAACTCTTACATCCATGCCTGTCACACAATACAAGCTTGGGGAAAGTTAGTTGTTGTTCTTTTGAGATCCTATCACTCTTGCAGCAAACAGCTCTGCATTGGAGTGCCTACTATAACAACCCTGAGCACGTGAAGCTGCTTATCAAGCATGATTCCAACATTGGGATTCCTGATGTTGAAGGCAAGATCCCCCTCCACTGGGCAGCCAACCATAAAGATCCAAGTGCTGTTCATACTGTGAGATGCATTCTGGTGAGTAGAACAATGCTCTGGACCTGAATGACCACTTATGGAAAATAAATCTCTTATGAAATATCCAATGTGTACAAAAGCATATATATGTATATACATATTATATGGACAAATTATGAAGCAAAAGAATACAACAAACATGTGGAGTTATCCCCCAAGAAATAGAGGATTTCAATACCATTGTTTAAAACCACAGAGTTCCAGTTTCAGTTCCAGTTCCATTTCCAGTTTCCTGTGTTCCAGTTTCCAAATACATTCACTCCTCCTATGCTTTCTCTCTTTTGACCCCCACCAACTACTTTCCTAAATTTATATTTAACGTTCCCTTATTTTGCTTTATGTTTTTTAAATTAAATAATAAGTAGATATAAGCAAATATCAGGGACTTGCACGTGCAATATAAAAAGAAGGAGACAACAGATTCATGTACTCATCACTGAATTTTAAAAAAGGTACATTACCGGATCCAAGATGGCGGACTAGAGGGTGACTGCATCTCCAGTCGCTCCAGAACCCAGGATTCAAGAAGGGGAGGCATTGAGAGACTTGAACTAAAATAGAGCCACGGGGTGAGTCTCCCCCACTGGGTGAAGCTTGGCCTGGGCGGGAGGCCCGGATAGGGGCGACTTATCAGAGCAGGGCAGGGCAGCTAGAGTCTTCCCCAGGCAGCCAGCTCACTTGGGCAGTGGGCTCCTCCCACACGACCAGCTTCTCCGAGCAGGCCACCCAATGAGAGCCTTTCTGCACAGAACCAGCTCCAAGTCCCACCAGTGGCTCTGGCCCGCAGGCAGCTTCAGGGACCAGGACAGGGCAGCCAGGGACTTCCACAAGCAGCCCGGCTCCCTCCGGCGGGAGGCGCCTTCCAAGGCTAGCTTCTTGGAACAGACCAACCAGTGAGAGCCTTTCCGCACAGAGCAGCTCCAAGCCCTGGAACCAGTAGTGGGATAGGGGCAGCTTTCTTTGGAAGCACTGTATTATCAAGTTCCTCCAAGACTTCTGGTTACTGAAGGCTGGGAGGTGATACACTGGAAATCTACAGGGACACTATAAGCCAATAGAGGAAATCTGCAATATCTCAGAGTCCCACTGACATCTGACCAATATGAGAAAACAAGGGAAGAAAATGTCCCAAACAAACCTAGATACTATATCAATAAAACCCAATGACAACACAGCAGAAGAAATGTCAGAAAGGGAGTTCAGAATGTACATAATTAAAACAATCAGGGAAGCAAATGAGGAGATGAAAGAGCAAATGCAGGCATTGAAGGAGGAGATGAAAGAGCAAATGCATTAAATGATCGCACCAATCAACAGTTAAAAGAGCAAATACAGGAAGCAAGAGATCATTTCAATAAAGAGTTAGAGATACTGAAAAAAACCCAAACAGAAATCCTTGAAATGAAGGAAACAATAAACCAAGTTAAAAACTCCATAGAAAGCATAACCAATAAGATAGAACACCTGGAAGACAGAACCTCAGACACTGAAGACAAAATATTTAATCTTGAAAACAAAGTTGACCAAACAGAGAAGATGGTAAGAAATCATGAACAGAATCTACGAGAATTATGGGATATCAGGAAAAGGCCAAATTTAAGAATTACTGGGATTGAGGAAGGCTTAGAGAAACAAACCAAAGGAATGAACAATCTATTCAATGAAATAATATCAGAAAATTTCCCAAATCTGAAGAATGAAATGGAAAACCAAGTACAAGAGGCTTATAGGACTCCAAATATACAAAATTACAACAGACCCACACCAAAGCACATTATTATGAAAATACCTCACATACAAAATAAAGACAGAATTTTAAAGGCCGCGAGAGAAAAGAATCAAATTACATTCAGGGGGAAACCAATATGAATATCAGCAGATTTTTCAATCCAGACCCTAAAAGCTAGAAGGGCCTGGAACAACAAATACCAAGACCTGAAAGAAAACGGATTTCAACCAAGAATCTTATACCCAGCAAAACTTACTTTCAGATTTGACGACGAAATAAGATCCTTCCACGATAAACAAAAGCTAAAGGAATTTACAAAAAGAAAACCGGCATTACAGAACATTCTCAGCAAAATATTCCATGAAGAAGAGATGAAAAACAACGATGCAAATCAGCAACGGGAGGAACTAGCCTAAAGGAATAGCCAAATAAAGGGAAAACCAAATCATGTCAAAAAACAAAAATGAGCGAAATGACTGGGAATACAAATCGTATCACAATAACAACCCTGAATGTTAATGGCCTGAACTCATCAATCAAAAGACAGAGACTGGCAGAATGGATTAAAAAGAAAAATCCAACAATATGCTGCCTGCAAGAGACTCATCTCATAGAAAGAGATACCCATAGACTAAAGGTGAAAGGATGGGAAAAAATATACCATGCACACGAACACAGCAAAAAAGCTGGAGTATCCATCCTCATTTCAGATAATGTGGGCTTCAAGCCAAAACTACTCAGAAGGGATAAAGAAGGACATTACATACTGCTTAAGGGAAGCATAAATCAGCAAGACATAACAATCATAATTATCTATGCCCCGAGCGTTGGCTCATCCATGTACGTCAAACAAATCCTTCTCAATTCCAGAAATCAAATAGACCACAACACAATAGTACTAGGCGATTTTAACACACCTCTCTCACCACTGGATAGATCTTCCAAACACAAATTGAATAAAGAAACCATAGATCTCAATAACACAATCAACAATTTAGACTTAACCGACGTATATAGAATATACCATCCAACAAAGAACAAATACACTTTCTTCTCAGCAGCACATGGATCCTTCTCTAAAATAGACCATATTTTATGCCACAAAGCTACTGTTAGCAAACACAAGAAGATAGAGATACTACCTTGTATTCTATCAGATCATAATGGATTGAAATTAGAAATAAATGACAGAATAAAAAACAGAAACTTCTCCAATACCTGGAGATTAAATAATACACTATTATATGATGAATGGATAACAGAAGACATCAGGAGGGAAATAAAAAAATTCTTAGAAGTAAACAAGAACAAAGACACATCATATCAAAATCTCTGGGACACTATGAAAGCAGTACTTAGAGGAAGATTTATTTCATGGGGAGCATTCAACAAAAGAAGTAGAAATCAACAAATAAACGACTTAACACTACAGCTCAAAGCCCTAGAAAAGAAGAGCAGACTAACATCAAAAGTAGTAGAAGACAGGAAATAGTTAAAATCAGAGCCGAAATCAGTGAAATTGAAACAAAAGAAACAATCGGAAAAATTAACAAAATAAATAGTTGGTTCTTTGAAAAAATAAACAAAATTGATAAACCCTTAGCCACACTAACAAAGAGAAACAGGGAGAAAACTCAAATTACTAAAATTTGGAATGAACAAGGAAATATCACAACAGACACGAGTGAAATACAAAACATAATTAGAAGCTATTTTGAAAATCTATACTCCAACAAAACAGAAAACCTCGAAGACATCAACAAGTTTCTAGAGACATATGAATTACCTAAACTGAACGAGAAGGACATACACAACTTAAATAAATCAATTTCAAGCAATGAAATAGAAGAGGTCATCAAAAGCCTACCAACAAAGAAAAGTCCGGGACCAGATGGTTTCTCAGCCGAGTTCTACAAAACCTTTAAAGAAGAGCTCACTCCAATACTCCTCAAAGTATTCCATGAAATAGAAGAGGAGGGAACCCTCCTAAATTCATTCTGTGAAGCCAATATCACCCTGATACCTAAACCAGACAGAGACACATCAAGGAAAGAAAATTTCAGACCAATATTCTTCATGAACATCGACGCAAAAATTCTCAACAAAATTTTAGCAAATCACATACAAAAATATATTCAAAAGATAGTGCACCACGATCAAGTGGATTTTATACCAGGGATGCAAGGTTGGTTCAACATCTGGAAATCAATAAATGTCATTCACCATATCAACAGACTTAAAGTTAAGAATCACATGATTATTTCAATAGATGCAGAAAAAGCATTCGATAAAATACAGCATCCCTTCATGCTTAAAACACTAGAAAAAATTGGGGTAGTGGGAACATTCCTTAACATTGTAGAGGCCATCTACGCTAATCCCATGGCCAATATCATTCTAAATGGTGAAAAACTGAAAGCGTTTCCCCTAAAAACTGGAACAAGGCAGGGATGCCCTCTTTCACCACTTTTATTCAACATTGCCCTTGAAACTCTAGCCACAGCAATTAGACAAACCAAAGAAATCAAAGGGATACGAATAGGAAAAGAAGAACTCAAACTATCCCTGTTCGCTGATGACATGATTATATATTTAGAGGAACCCGGAAATTCCACCAGAAAACTTTTAGAACTCTTAAGTGAATTCAGTAAAGTAGCAGGTTACAAGATCAATGCTTATAAATCCAATGCATTTTTATACATAAGTGATGAATCTTCAGAAAGAGAAATTAGGAAAACTATCCCATTCACAATAGCATCAAAAAAAATAAAATACTTGGGAATCAATCTCACAAAAGACGTGAAAGACCTCTACAATGAGAACTACAGAACACTAAAGAAAGAAATTAAAGAAAACCTTAGAAGATGGAAAGATCTCCCATGTTCTTGGATAGGCAGAATTAATATTGTCAAAATGGCCATACTACCAAAAGTGCTATACAGATTCAATGCAATTCCAATTAAAATCCCAATGACGTACCACACAGAAATAGAGCAAGCAATTATGAAATTCATCTGGAAGAATAAGAAACCCAGAATAGCTAAAGCAATCCTCAGTAGAAAGAGCGAAGCAGGGGGTATCACAATACCAGATCTTCAACTCTATTACAAAACAATAGTAACAAAAACGGCATGGTATTGGTACCAAAATAGACAGGTAGATCAATGGTACAGAATAGAAGACATGGACACAAACCCAAATAAATACAATTTTCTCATACTAGACAAAGGTGCCAAAAATATGCAATGGAGAAAAGATAGCCTCTTCAACAAATGGTGCTGGGAAAACTGGAAAACCATATGCAACAGAATGAAATTAAACCCCTATCTCTCACCCTGCACAAAACTCAACTCAAAATGGATGAAGGACCTCAGAATCAGACCAGAGACCCTGCATCTTATAGAAGAAAATGTAGGTCCAAATCTTCAAGTTGTAGGCTTAGGATCAGACTTCCTTAACAGGACTCCCATAGCACAAGAAATAAAAGCAAGAATCAACAACTGGGATAGATTCAAACTAAAAAGCTTTCTCTCAGCAAAGGAATCTATCAGTAATGTGAAGAGAGAGCCTACAGAGTGGGAGAATATCTTTGCCACTCATACTTCAAATAGAGTGCTAATCTCCAGAATCTATAAAGAACTCAAAAAACTCTACACCAAGAATACAAATAATCCAATCAACAAATGGGCTAAGGAAATGATCAGACACTTCACAGAAGAAGATCTACAAGCAATCAACAGATATATGAAAAAATGTTCAACATCTCTAGTAATAAGAGAAATGCAAATCAAAACCACCCTAAGATTTCATCTCACCTCAATTAGAATGGCGATTATCAAGAATGCAAGCAACAATAGGTGTTGGAGAGGATGTGGGGAAAAAGGTACACTCATACATTGCTGGTGGGACTGCAGATTAGTGCAGCCACTCTGGAAAGCAGTATGGAGATTCCTCAGAAAGCTTGGAATGGAACCACCATTTGACCCAGCTATCCCACTCCTCGGCCTGTACCCAAAGGACTTTAAATCAGCCTACTACAGAGAAACAGCCACATCAATGTTCATTGCTGCTCAATTCACCATAGCCAGATTGTGGAACCAACCTAGATGCCCTTCAATTGATGAATGGATAAAGAAACTGTGGCATATATATACAATGGAATATTTTTCTGCCATGAAGAATGATAAAATTATGGCATTTGCAGGCAAATGAATGAAACTGGAGGATATCATGGTAAGTGAGATAAGCCAATCTCAAACTAAAGGACGAATGATCTCGCTGATAAGTGGATGAGGACATATAATGGGGGGTGGGAGGGGTTAGCGTTAGGATTAGAGTTAGGTTTAGGGTTAGGGATAAGGAGGGTGGTAAGAATGGAGGAAAGAAGGACTGTATAGAGGGAAAAGAGGGGTTGGAGAGTGGGGGGTAAGGAAAAAAATAACAGAATGAATCAAACAACATTACCCTATGTAAATTTATGATTACACAAATGGTATGCCTTGACTCCATGTACAAATAGAGAAACAACATGTATCCCATTTGTTTACAATAGAAAAAAAAAAAAGAAAAAAAAAGGTAAATTACCATTACCATTGAAATCCTCTGGGTAGCGTACCTTCCAGTACCATTCCATTCTCTCCATCCTTCTGATTTTCATTAGTTTTACCTCATGTATTTGTATCATGAAACAATGTACTGTTTCATTTTTAAATTTTATATACATGAAATCATACTGTAGGTATTATTTTGGAGTGTGATTTTTCTTGTTTAACCTCATGCTGGTGATTGTATATATGTTACTATGTGTAGCTGTGATGTATTAATTTTTACTGCTATATAGTATTACATTTAATGAAAAAAACTGTGTTTATTCTATTTTTGACAGATATTTAAACTATCTCCAGATTTTTGCTATTTACAATCAGTGCTTCTTCGAGCACTTTTGAAAATAATCTATGACATATATTTAACTGTTTTTTGCAGTTGTATAGGAATGTAATTGATTTTTTGCTCACTGATTATATAACTAACCCATTTGCTAAATTTCTTATTAATTTTAAATACTTGTCAGTAGATTGTTTGAGGTTTTCTAATCACTCTGTCCCAACTTCCAACTTTATAAACTATGGTAGTTCAATATTTAGTCCTATTTGTTTTTAATACATAAATTAGACTTTTAGAAGTGTTATTATTTTGTATACACCATGATTATTTATTTTTACCTGCATCCTAATTTCTTTGTTCTGTGTTTCTTCTTGAATCTTAAGTCTTCCTTCTGGAATCAGTATCTTCCTTCCTAATATATAGTTCTTAGAACTTCTATTAGTATAGATATATTGGTGGTAAATTTTGTTTTTTGTTTGTTTGGTGGGGGTTTAATTTATTCTTTTTAGTTATACATAACATTAGGATATATTTTGACATAATCACGAAAGCATGGAATATAATTTGCTCTAATTCAGTTCCCAATATTTCCCCTCTCCCCTCTTCCCGTTCTCCCTTCCCTCTAATCTACAATCTTTCTGCAATTTATTTTTAGTTTTTTTTTTAATTAGTGTCTTGTGGATATACTTGATGTTGGGATTCACTGTGGTATATTCATGTATGTACATGTGCAAGTTCAGTCAGATTGATTCTGCTGTTCTTCCTTCCTTCCTCCCCTTCAGTCCCCTTAGTCTACTTCACAGATCTTTCCTCTATTTTGGTGAAATTCCCCTCCCTTTTTTTCCTTTCTCCCTCCCCCGACCACCACTTATTTTGGATTAGCTTCCATATATCAGAGAAAACATTCCACCTTTGACTTTTGGGGACTGGCTAAACTTTTTTTCTAATTATTAAGAATGTCTGGGGGCTCAGTGGTAGAGTGCTTGCCTAATATGTGTGAGGCACTAGGTTCAATTCTCAGTACCACATATAAATAAATAAAATAAAGATTCATCAACAACTAAAAAAAATACTTAAAAAAATAAAAATAAAAAAGAATGTCTGCCTTGAGCTGGGAATGTAGCTCAGAGGTAGAGCACTTGCCCAATATGTGCAAGGCCCTGAGTTCAGTCCCCAGTACCACCAAACAAACAAGTCTGCTTATCAACCTTGCTCTTGGAAACATAGTGTACCCGTGTGCACAAGCCCAGGTAGTTATTTTTCTCAGCTCTTTCAGGGTATTATTTTGCTCCTTTCTGCCTTTTATTGTTACTCTTTGGAGTCTATTATTGGTCTAATTGTCATTCTTTTTTAGATGATCTTATCTTTTTCATTCCAGTTGCTTTTAAGTTCTCTTTGTTTGGCATTCTGCAGTTTTACTACAGTGTGTGTAGGGGTGGCCATTTTTTAAAAAAATCCTGTTCGGTTATACATTCTGATTATCGTATCTCAGTTCTGAAACATATGTAGCTATTATCTCTTTAAGTAATGCTTCTCCTTCACTCTATTCTTGTCTTTGGGGTCTCCAATTGTAGATATTTTAGAACTTTTCACTTTATTCTCCATGTTTCCTCACTTCTTCTGTTCCCGATTCCTTGTATCTCTGCCACATTCTGAGTAATTGCAATGGATTTGTCTTGTAGTTTACTAAGTCTTTCTTCAGCTGAGTTCAGTCAGTTGTCTGCCTGATCTAGTGAGTGTTTAATTATAGTGGTTTTTTTCACTTCTAAAAAACCACTATAATTGGTTCTTTTTCAAATCTGTCTTATCATTTTGGTAGTTTTTACTTCCTTGCTCATTTTCCATTTTATTTTTTATCTTTTTACATGTTTCACATAGTCATTTCATTTATTTGTTTATTTATTTATTTTGGTGCAGGGCCTTGCACATGCTAGTCAAGTGCTCTACCACTGAACTACATCCCCAGCCTTTATTTTATATTCTTTATGTGTTAATTCCAATATCTCAAGTCCTTGGGGGCATTTCTCACTTATTTCCTGTCAGATTTGACCTTATTTTTCCCTTGTGTAAACACATCTTACTCACTGGGAGTCTCCAGGGCCTAAATCATACAATTTTTTTATAAAATATGATGACTGGATAGGAAGTTTTAATTCTGGGACGGCCCTTCAAAGAGTTCTCACTTGAAGCAAGAGGGCTGGGCCTAACCTGAGAAGGAACATGACCTTGGGTAAGGTAACTCTTTAGCTGAAGAAATTCCAGAAGGCTGACAGTGAAAGATCATCAGCTGGTAGTACTCCCAGCAGCTAGGCAAGTAAGGCCTTCAGTTTTGAAGGGAGACCTAAGCAGTGCCTTATAATGTCTGCTACAAAGATCCAATGGAAAAAATAATAAATATTGTGAGCTGTCAATTTACAGAGAAATAAAAATGAATCACCAATAGGCATATAATTAAAAATCTCTCTCATTCATAAAAGAACTTCAAATTAAAACATCAGTGAAATGTCTTTCCTACTCATAGGGGGAAAATGTAGTAAACTTGATATACCAAGTGTTTAATTTGTGCCAGCATGTGGGGAAATAAAAAATTTTGCACATTGTCATGGGTGTGTTAATTGCTATAACCATTTGGAGAGCAGTTTGACAATATCTGGTTGAAGATGCAGATATCCTTCAACCCAGCAATTCCCCTTTTGGTACCTAGCCAAGAGAAAAATCTCACACGTGAGAAAATGTCCCTACAAAGGACATTTAAAGAAAATATATTCATTGCAGCATTATTTGTAATCATGAAGAAATGGAAATTAGCTCACTGTCCCTCAGTAGAATAGACAACTAAATCATGTTTTATTCATACACTTCAACAAATGAACTAGTATCAGCATAGATACCCACAAGTAGAGTGTTGAGAGAAAAAGTTACCAAAGGATATACACGTATACTGCCATTACATAAATATTGAAAACACACATACAAAGTTTATGTATTGCTTATGGATGCACCCATATGTACAGAAGGACAAAATATAGCTTTCACTGAATCTATAACAAATACAAAAACACACTAGGCAAAATATTGATACTTTTTGACATAGTACATGGTGGCTGTTCTTTTTTGTATTTTTTATAGTTAAATATGAAAATAAATTTTTAAAGTTTTAGACTGTACACTTTTGTTTGGATTTATCACTTTACTTATGCCTATAAAGAATGAGGATGTTTTATTTAGAAAATTGCTCAGAACTAATGCCAATTAAAATTTATTGAGGATTCCACATATGTCTGTAAGTCTCTGGTTCTTTTAAAATAGGATGCTGCTCCAACAGAGTCTTTGCTGAACTGGCAGGACTATGAGGGACGCACACCTCTTCATTTTGCTGTTGCTGATGGAAATGTGACCGTGGTTGATGTCTTGACCTCATATGAAAGTTGCAACATAACATCTTATGATAACTTATTTCGAACCCCACTTCACTGGGCAGCTTTACTAGGTGAGTTGGCCTTAAATCAAAGGATTAACAGTAGGAGGAACTGCATGAGTCTAGGAAAGTTCCTGTGCCTTCTCTTCTCCTTTGTTTCCTACCTCCTATTAAATTATTTTAATTTTTAATTGATATGTTAGATTATTTTATAAACTGTCTCCTTTCATTGTATGCTTAAATTTTAGTTATGTAGATGTATTTTCTGTTAAATGATGTTAGCTTTAATTTTAACATCATATTTTAACTTTTAACTTTTGCTTTTCATGTTCATTGACTTTATTTGTGGGGAGGGGTGCTTTGATTTTATGTTTGTGTTAATGCCAATTATGGTTTTTTTTTTCATATTTGCCTTTTATTTAACCTTTTTAGGGATCATGTTTTCCTTCCTTTTTTCTTTTTTCTTTTCTTTTCTTTTTTTTTTTTTTTTTTTTTTTTTTGAGATAGGGATCTCTCTATGTTGCCCATGCTGAACTTGAACTCCTGGGCTCAAGTGATCCTCCTGCCTCAAACTCCTAAGTAGCTAGGATTACAGGTGTGAGCCACTCTACCCAGTTCAGAAATGGGCTGCTTTGGGGCAGTGCTGAAGATATCAAACCTAGGGCTTGGCCTCATGCATGTCAGGCAGACATTCTCTCTACCACTGAATTACATCCCCAGCCAAGGAATCACTTGTTTAAATGAGTGAGAGTGTGTGTGTGTGTCAGATTTTTTTGAAGGGAGTGCAATCTGAGAGTCTTTCTCTTTTGCCAACCCATTATTAATAAAATGGGACTTTTTTTTCCATACTATTATGCTATTATTAGTATTTTCAGGGTTTTTCTTAATTTTGTTTGGTTTTCACCTGTTTCCTTTGTCACCTGTCTTTTGGTTTATGGATTAGGTTTGTTGCTTGTATTTGGCATTGAATTACATAGTGTAGCACACTTTTGCCATAATTTGTTTAGTATTTGTTAACATAATCTAATGTTTTACCTCCAATTATTATTATCTTGATCTTAGTTTTTAAATTACACACTCTTTTGCAAATGATTGTTATGTTGCTTTCAGTTTTTATAATCAAATTTACAACTATTGTTTAAACTTCATTTCAGAGCATGGTTTCATCCCTTTCTCCTTTTCCTATAAAATGTGAGTGTATTTGGCAAATTTGTCTCACCCCTAAATTGGCTTTTTGTCCATAAATTCTGCTTTCTTTCTGCCTCCTGTATAGATTGTAATGTAGATTGCATTTTTACTTTTGTCTCTCCATATTTCTTTTCATTTTTTTCCCCATCAGTATTGGGAATTGAACCCAGAGATGCTTTATTGCTCAGCTATATCTCATCCCTTTTATTTATTCTTTATTTTGAGACAGGTCTCTTTAAGTTGCCCAGGCTGACCTCAGACTTACTTTGCTCCTGCCTCTGCCCCCTGGTTAGCTGGGAATATAGTCATGCACCACCACACCTAGCTTTGCCTGTATTTCTCTAATTTCATCTTATTTCCTTTTACCTCCTTCCATTCATTACCTTTTCATTTCCATCTGTTTTCTTCTTAGGGTGTTCTGTTTCTATTTCCTAGAAGCCATCTCTTTTTATCCTAAGTCAAAGATGCCAGTTTCCTGAATTTTCCTCTGGATCCTTCTTAGATCACTTCAGAGGTATGCTCTTTATCTTCTGGTTCCTTTTCCCCTGTCCTATAGTATACTTTCTAGTAGTCTTCACTGAATTTTTATCTTTATGCCTCAAACAAGATGAGATGTGTTCAGATTAACTGTGTGGCATAGATTACCGTGTATTCTGGAGACTCCATCTTAAGCCATATATGCAAAGTAGAAGAGCACAGTTCCACTCAAATTCCCTTTTTTTTCTGCCTGGCTTTCATTCAGTGTATCCTTGCTCTGCTAATATGGCATCTTCTTCATTGTTCAGTTCCCCAGTGTGCTCTAGTAATAAAGAGTATGAAATTCAGGTTTCTACATATGCTGTTATAGATTTGATATTTTTGATCTTTTCTATAGTTCTTCACTTGTAGAAACCACTTCCTCCAGAGTATACTACAGAATATTATCCCAACACTACCTTGTCATACCTGCCTTCTTATTTTGTGGGATTTAAAATCACTGCCTTGATGTTAAAAGACAAGGGGAGGGAGGTTTGAGGGAACAAGAGGCATTTCAGGAAGTAGAAGAAAATGTATTATAGTTTGTCTAGCAGAATAGTAGAAGAGAACAGCTGTGTAGTTCTAGTTGATTGGTGATGGAACCTTGAAAAGGGCACAGGGAATCCTAAGAGGATCTGCCTCTAAAGCACCTTCCCTCCTCTGGGACTGACCATGTGTAAAGTGAAGTCAGAGAATGCAATGAGGTGGTACCTAATATAGTTTTTTTCTTGTTCTGGCAACTATACTCAATTTCATTTCTTTCCCAATTGAAGCATTAAGATTTGAATGCTGTAAGTTTTTGTGTTGTTCTACTCTATCTAGCGTGCTGGTGAGGAGTTAGATGAGTGTGCACTGGAAGACAGTGCTACTCACATAACATTTTGAAGGCTGCATTATTTGCTAGTGATTTTTCTTAAATTTTTCTTTCAAATAGATTATAAATTAATTGTGTCCTTTCTATGTTATAACTACCTTGTTGTGTTTGTTCTCAGGCCATGCACAGATTGTTCATCTCCTTTTAGAAAGAAATAAATCGGGAACTGTCCCATCTGACAGCCAAGGAGCAACACCCTTGCACTATGCAGCTCAGAGTAACTTTGCTGTAAGTAAAATTTTAAAATTCTCTTTTTAGTTTTGGAGATACTGGGGACTGAACCCAGGGCTTTGAGCATGCTGGGCAAGTGCTATACCACTGAGCTATATGCCCAGCCCAATAATTCTGTTTTCTTTTTTTAAAATTATTTTTATTTGTAAATGAATACAATACCACCAATTTATTTATTTTTATGTGGTGCTGAGGATCAAACCCCGTGCCTCACGCATGATAGGCAAGCACTCAGCCCCTGAACTACAACTTCAATGCCTCTTTTTTCTTAAATGTTTTACTTTTATATAATATTCACATGCAGTTGTAGGAATAATATAAGATTTCTTGTACCCTTCACCCAGCTTAGCGTAATGATAATATCTAGTACAATTATCAGAAACAGGAAGTTGACAGTGGTCTTCAAATTTCACCAGTTTTATGGGTGCTCATTTGTCTGTGTTGATGCAGCAATTATCTTCTGACAGTTGTTCATACTGTTAACTCTGTGATACATGTGACATTTTGTTTTTGTAAAGTTGGCAAAGTTTGGTGTAGCTTTTAATGTCCAGTGTAATATTTTGCTTTATGTAAGTAAATTTGCTTCATCTTTTTGTTACATTGATAGCACTAAGGACACCTTGGGGTTCAGCAGTCTGTGTTGTCCTGAAAGTAGTGTGGCAAGGCTTTGGAACTGGAAAGACCTTGGCTGGAAACCTGACTGCAGTGTGCTAGCTATATGACCTTAAAGGAAGTTTCTTAACCTGGGTCTTTTTTTCTTCATCTGTAAAATGAGGATAATTATGCCTTTTCTTTCTAGATTATTGTAAAGACTAGAGAAAATTTATGACAAGTGCCTACTATAATTTCTGGCATAGAACAAGTACTGAAGAAATAGAATATGTTTTAATTATAAGTACTAATAATTATGTATTTTATATCTGAGAAAGCAAACATGAATTATTACTTTCAGAAATACTGAATATCATCTATAACTCTTCCCTGATAGATCTTTATGTTTTATAAAGAACTTTCTTGTCCATTATGTCCTTAGTCCACCCCGCAACATGACAGTGTCTAGGCTAGATCAGCTTCCTAAGTACCTATGGCCATCAAAATCTAGAGACTCAAACAAAAATTCGCACATACCTTAAAGCAGTCACAGTTGATTGTGCTGCCTACTACAGGGGTGTGCATTCATGAAACCCTTGGTGTCATTAAATTATGATAATATTATCATCAGTACAGCATAAATTTCAACTTCTTGACTTCTCCAAATATTTTTTGAATACTTGGAGGGTGAAATATTTTATTTTCATAATCTTCTTTACTCTCTGATCTCCAGAAAAAATATACCCATAGTCAGTCCTTTCTTCTTGGCATTCTTAAAAATTCAATTTATCACCTGGAGTTTTATCAAGTCATTATTTTCTATTTTCTCCCAACATCACAGAAAAAATGCCAAGTAGTATTTTGAGGAAGAGCTCTTTTTTCTTACAAATAGGTAAGAAATTCTCTTGGCCCAGGCTTGTCAATCAATGAATATCAGAACTCAACCCATAATTCAACACAAGTGTATATTATTCAACACAAAGTCAAATCATTCAGTATGCATATTTAAAAAAAAAAGAGCAGGATTCCAAGAGATTAAATTACTTGTCCATGGTCTCAAACTTCTTTTAGAATCAAAATTTATAATTGTACAGATACCAATAATTAAATAACTAAACTAATGGAGTAAGAAAGAATGGTCAAACATTATGGATGTTTATTCAAAGGAATATTTACTTAGCTATGCGCCAATTCCCGAGTTAATTCTTAATATTATGCAGATTTCTAAGTTCTCTTTCAAGTCCCTTGATCAACTTGGCCCCTGTTAACTCACAGGAGGTTGCAACTTTAATTTTAAAAAATACCAAAAAACAAAAACAAACAAAATCCCTACAAACATTCATCATTAAGAAAAAATGTACTCTCTGGGTGTGGTGGCGCATGCCTGTAATCCCAGTGGCTCTGGAGGCTAAAGCAGGAGGATCAAAACCAGCCTCAGCAATGGTGAGACCCTAAGCAACTCAGTGAGACCCTGTCTCTAAATAAAATACAAAATAGGTTTGGAGATGTGAGTCAGTGATCAAATGCCCCTGATTTTAATCCCTGGTACCCAAAAAAGAGAAAAGAAAAACCATACTCAAAAAAAAAAAAAAAATTGCAAATTAGTAAAAGAAAATTTTAAAAAATCACCGACTTTTAAAGTATATTTCTTTATTAAAATATACTTAATGAACATACACACTAGACCTGAGAAGCATAAACTTTTCTTTTTCAATTTTTTTATAGCTATAGATGGAGAGAATGCCTTTACTTTGTTTATTTTTATGTGGTGCTAAGGATCCAACCCAGTGCCTCACACATGATTAGCAAGCATTCTACCACTGAGCTGCTACCCCTGCCCAAGCATAAGCTTTTATACCTTAGAAACTCACCAGATAGTTTTAAGACTAGGAAATAGTGTGTGATACAGTCAGAGGAGTGCTGTAATTTAGCGAGGCGTCTATTTCTGTATCTACCACCAATATTTATATGACCTTGAATCTAAATTTTTTTCATCTATTAAAAGAGGGACTGGATTAAATGAGTCATTGATTGTATTCTTTCTGTACAATACTAAGACTCACATTTTATACATTTTTGATAAGTTAACAACATCCAAAAACTTCTTTTTGAAACTTTCATATCCATTCAAGTGAAAGTTTCTTGATAGTCCTAAAAAATTTTAAGAATGTGAGTTCTGAGAAAAGAGGCAATTTAAAATGATGAAATGTTAGCAAGACCCTCTCAAAATAAAAAGGGCTGGGAATATAGCTGAGTGGTAAAGCACTCCAAGTTCAATCCCCAGTCCCCAACCCAAAATGCTGAAATGTTAACCCCCACTAAAGTTGTCAGACACTGTTAGAATTGTCAAGGGTCCTGATTTTTGTATGATTCCAACCGAGGGACCTGAAATATAGGAATTGCTAAATAAATGTTTAAATGAACACTGTGTTTCTCAGTAACCATCAATCAGTGTTGAGTAAATAAATGTGTTAACCATCTTTAAAAGTTTTAATAACAAAACACACAAAGTATTTATTTTCTCTTGAGGTGTGCTGAACATATGTGTCCCTACATGTAAAATGTCTAAGAAAACATATTTTAATGTTGGTCGTGACACTGAATATGCCTAAGTGTTTTTTTTTTTTATTTATTTTTATTGTAAACAAATGGGATACATGTTGTTTCTGTTTGTACATGGAGTAACAGCATACCATTTGCATATTCATAAATTTACATAGAGTAATGATGTTTGATTCATTCCATTATTTTTTTCCTTCCCCCCCCACCCCTCTCACCTCTCTTTTCCCTCTATACAGTCCCTCCTTCCTCCATTCTTGCCCCCCTCCCACCCCCCATTAAGTATCATCATCCGCTTATCAGTGAGATCATTCCTCTTTTGGATTTTTGAGATTGGCTTATCTCACTTAACATGATATTCTCCAATTTCATCCATTTGCCTGCAAATGCCATAATTTTATTATTCTTTATAGCTGAGTAATATTCCATTGTATATATATACCACAGTTTATTTATCCATTCATCAATTGAAGGGCATCTAGGTTGGTTCCACAGTCTGGCTATTGTGAATTGAGCAGCTATGAACGTTGATGTGGCTGTATCTCTGTAGTAGGCTGATTTTAAGTCCTTTGGGTATAGACCAAAGAGTGGGATAGCTGGGTCAAATGGTGGTTCCATTCCAAACTTTCTGAGGAATCTCCATACTGCTTTCCAGAGTGGCTGCACTAATTTGCAGTCCCACCAGCAATGTATGAGTGTACCTTTTTCCCCACATCCTCTCCAACACCTATTGTTGCTTGCATTCTTGATAATCGCCATTCTAATTGGGGTGAGATGAAATCTTAGGGTAGTTTTGATTTGCATTTCTCTTATTACTAAAGATGTTGAACATTTTTTCATATATCTGTTGATTGCTTGTACATCTTCTTCTGTGAAGCGTCTGTTCATATCCTTAGCCCATTTGTTGATTGGATTATTTGTATTCTTGGTGTAGAGTTTTTTGAGTTCTTTATAGATTCTGGAGATTAGCACTCTATCTGAAGTATGAGTGGCAAAGATATTCTCCCACTCTGTGGGCTCTCTCTTCACATTGCTGATAGTTTCCTTTGCTGAGAGAAAGCTTTTTAGTTTGAATCTATCCAGTTGTTGATTCTTGCTTTTATTTCTTGTTCTATGGAAGTCCTGTTAAGGAAGTCTGATCCTAAGCCAATAAGTTGAAGATTTGGACCTACTTTTTCTTCTATAAGATGCAGGGTCTCTGGTCTGATTTCAAGGTCCTTGATCCATTTTGAGTTGAGTTCTGTGCAGGGTGAGAGATAGCAGTTTAGTTTCATTCTGATGCATAAGGATTTCCAGTTTTCCCAGCACCATTTGTTGAAAAGGCTATCTTTTCTCCATTGCATATTTTTGGCACCTTTGTCTAGTATGAGAAAATTGTATTTATTTGGGTTTGTGTCCGTGTCCTCTATTCTGTACCATTGATCTACCTTTCTATTTTGGTACCAATACCATTCCGTATTTGTTACTATTGCTTTGTAGTATAGTTGAAGTTCTGGTATTGTGATACCCCCTGTTTCATTCTTCCTGCTAAAGATTACTTTAGCTATTCTGGGTTTCTTATTCTTCCAGATGAATTTCATGATTGCTTGCTCTATTTCTGTGTGGTACGTCATTGGGATTTTAATTGGAATTGCATTGAATCTGTATAGCACTTTTGGTAGTATGGCCATTTTGACAATATTAATTCTGCCTATCCAAGAACATGGGAGATCTTTCCATCTTCTAAGGTCTTCCTTAATTTCTTTCTTCAATGTTTTGTAGTTTTCATTGTAGAGATCTTTTACCTCTTTGGTTAGATTGATTCCCAAGTATTTTATTTTTTTGAGGCTATTGCAAATGGAGTTGTTTTCCTCATTTCCCTTTCAGCTGTTTCGTCGCTTGCGTATAAAAATGCTGTGGATTTATGCATGTTGATTTTATAGCTTGCTATTTTGCTGAATTCATTGATGAAGTCTAGAAGTTTTCTGGAGGAGGTTTTTGGATCCTCTAAGTATAGAATCATGTCATCAGCAAAGAGTGACAGCTTAAGTTCCTCTTTTCCTATTCGAATCCCTTTAATTTCTTTAGTCTGCCTAATTGCTCTGGCTAGAGTTTCGAGGACAATGTTGAATAGAAGTAGTGAAAGAGGACATCCCTGTCTTGTTCCCGTTTTTAAAGGGAATGGTTTCAGTTTTTCTCCATTAAGAATGATGTTGGCCATGGGCTTAGCATAAATAGCCTTTACAATGTTCAGGTATGTTCCTACTATCCCTATTTTTTCTAGTGTTTTGAGCATGAAGGGGTGTTGTATTTTGTCAAATGCTTTTTCTGCGTCAATTGAAATAACCATATGATTCTTATCCTTAAGTCTATTGACATGATGGATTACATTTATTGATTTACGAATGTTGAACCATCCTTGCATTCCAGGAATGAACCCACCTTGATCGTGGTGCACAATTTTCTTAATATGTTTTTGGATATGGTTTGCCAATATTTTGTTAAGGATCTTTGCATCTATATTCATCAGGGATATTGGTCTAAAATTTTCTTTACTTGATGTGTCTTTTCCTGGTTTGGGTATGAGGGTGATATTAGCTTCATAGAATGAGTTCAGTAGGGTACCCTCCTTTTCTATTTCCTGGAATACTTTGAGAAGTATTGGAATGAGTTCTTCTTTGAAGGTCTTGTAGAACTCGGCTAAGAATCCGTCTGGTCCTGGGCTTTTCTTGGATGGTAGGTTTTTAATGGCTTCTTCTATTTCATTACTTGATATTGATCTGTTTAAATTGTGTATGATCTCCTGGTTCAGTTTGGGAGGAGCATATGTCTCTAGAAATTTGTCAATGTCTTTGGTAGTTTCTATTTTGTTGGAATACAGATTTTCAAAGTAGCTTCTCATTATGTTCTGTATCTCAGTGGTGTCTGTCATGATATTTCCTTTTGCATCATGTATTTTAGTAATTTGAGTCTTCTCTCTCCTTCTCTTTGTTAGTGTGGCTAAGGGTTTATCTCTTTTGTTTACTTTCTCAAAGAACCAACTTTTTGTTGTCAATTTTTTGAATAGTTTCTTTTGTTTCAATTTCATTGATTGCCTGAGTGTTTTGACTGTCACTTCCAAGTGACCAAAGGTTTTTAAGCTTGATTGAAGATGATCAGTCTCAATTTTGAGAATGTTGAAAAGGGGATTTAGATTATGTTTTTGAATTATAATGGAAACTAAAACTAATATACAAGTGCATTATTAATATATAAGTATATTTTCAATGAAAACTTTTACTTTTGTTATTCTTAAAAAAGAATTTAATTTGCTTCAAAAGCAGGGAGAAATACTTTACTTTTTAGTGAAGTCACATATAACTAGCTGCTTTGTTACCACAAAAATGTTACTCTGTTGCCTCAATTTTTTAAATGAAGTTTTCTTACAGGAAACAGTTCAAGTTTTTTTAAAACATCCTTCAGTGAAAGATGATTCAGACCTTGAAGGAAGAACATCCTTTATGTGGGCAGCAGGGAAAGGCAGTGATGATGTCCTTAGGACTATGCTGAGTTTAAAATCTGACATCGATATTAACATGGCAGACAAATATGGGGGCACAGGTAAGAACTGGTAGATAAGTTCAATTTGCTTTCACTTGCCTTCCAAAGTGTAGGTGGTGCTATAAAATTTGTAAAATAGTAACTTGAAATCATTGTTTCTAACCTAATACTGTTTGAATTTGCTCTTTACTTTTGGAGTTTGAGTTTGCCTGCCCTTATTTCTTCCAAGTATAATTGCTAAAATTAGCACGTTTCTGCCAGGTGAATGGAAGCATTTGGTTTAAAACATTGGTTGCTCCTTAAACATGATTATGGGAACTCTTCTGATCATTTATCTTTGTGCTTAAAAAAAGCATAAGCCACTTTAAAACTGTGCATTTTTAGTAAGTTACTAATTATATTTTCAAAAATTGGGAGTCATGTTTTAAGGAATGCCTATGTTCTCACCAGTCTCACTTACTATGTTCTTTTCTCAGGTTTGAGTGGCATGACTGAGTACTGAATCGCCCACTCTAGAGATAACCTTCCATGACTCTAGATTTCACAACTTCAAGGCAGCCTTGCATCAGAAGCTCTTACTACATGCTTATTTCATCCTTTTCTAATAAGAGAGCCCTTTAACTCTGTATTGATTTCTAAGAGACATACACATTTTTTAGCATTCAATGTCAACTTGGAGGTCTCTTACTTGTGTCCTAGCAAGATCTAAAGTTTCTATAAGGATATAAAGGAGACCCATAGGACATTGAGCTTATAAATGGTCTGAACATTTAATTTTTAATCAGATTCCCATTACTATATAGTCTTCTACTTTATCTATAGCCTTCCTTTTATTTTAATTTTTTCATCTATTTTAGTAAGGTATGGGCAAGGATACTTACATCCTTTTGACCAAAAGTGTGTTTCTGATATAAACTGTGATTGTAGTTCAGACATAAATTCTTCTCAGATTCATTAATTCCTAGGTTCTTTCTCCTATGGGGATTTTTCTGTATGTCAAAGATGCCTTCCTATAGATATATATATATACTCAATGGAAATTACTCAGCTATAAAGAAAAATGAACTTATGGCATTTGCTGGCAAATGAATGGAACTGGAGAATATCATGCTAAGTGAGATAAGCCAATCCTAAAAAACCAAAGGGCAGATGTTCTCTTTTATATGTGGATGCTAACCCACAACAACGGAGGGTGTTGAGGGAAATAATAGAAGTCCATTGGATTAGACAAAGGAGAATGAAGGGAAGGGAGTGGGGAGAGGAATAGGAAGGACATAGAATGAACTGGACATAACTTTCCTATCCTTGTATTTGAATACACAATCAGGGTAACTGCATCATGTACAACCACAAGAATAGGATCCTAATTAGCACAAGTTATACTCCCTGTATATATAATATGCCAGAATAATTCTACTGCCATGAATATCTAAAAAGAACAAATTTTTAAAAAATGGGCTGGAGTTGTGGTTCAGTGGTAGAGCTTGCCCAGCCTGTGTGAGGCACTGGGTCCGATTCTCAGCACCACATATCAATAAATAAAATAAAGGTCCATTGACAACTAAAAAAATAGTGGGAAAAAAAAAGATACCTTCCTGACATTTCTATTCTTTGAAGGTGTTTCTCCCCATCATCCCTCTTTAGGGCTGTTTTTTCCTCCCCATTAAAAGAGGTCTTGCCAATAGCAATATATGGACATCGTTTGGAACGTGATTCAAATAAATAAACCATTTTTAAAAGTCATCATAAAAACATAATATGTGACTATCCAGACATTTTATGATGTTATAGAATTTCTGTTAGTATTTTTTAACTATGATAATTGGGCATTGTGGTATACCAGTTGTTAAACTATTATTCCTCAGCTTCAAGGATAACAGCTGAATGTTTAATTTTTGGTCACATCTCCATTACTAAGGAGCTTTCCACTTTTTCACTAGCCTTGCTTTTAGTTGAAGCTTTTCTTTTTATCTTTCTTTTGCAGTGCTGGGCCTGAGGTTTTGCAAATTAGATTTTCCCTTTGTGAGTAAGTGGTCTGTTAGAGTCCACATATAGCGGGAAGTAGAGGGAGACTAAAAGGTTTGAAGAGAAACAAAGGATTACATCTTCCTATTCACTTCCTCTTCTTTGGTTTTCTTCTCTGATCATCATCACCCTGTAATGTTTCTTCAGTGCAGCAGTCATACTTTGTTTCATTGACAACAACTAATTTCACTCTGCATTTTTTCTAACACATACAGTGCCAGTCTCAAGAACACCCTTCTCAGAGATGCCCATACCAGCCCAGCAGAGCCCCTCCTCACAGGTCTGAGTTTCCACTCTGCAGGGCTCTTCTAAGCTTTTAGGTTTTAGTAAGTCCATCCTCTTCTTTCTCATTCCCCTCGTTGCAAAATTGGTAGCTACTTCCTGCATTTGTTCTCCTTCTGCCTATTCATTTCTTTAATACATAGCTAATAATTCTTTAATCTGAATTGTGTCTGCTAAAATATTTGGTGTGGTTTCTGTCTTCTGACTAGACCTTGACTGATACACTGGTGTTTTTAAAAAAGAACCCTTGTCTTCCAGAGATAACAAAATATTTACCAATGAGAGGAAATGATTCTGGAATTTCAAAAGCCAGGAAATGGATGGTGGTTAGATGAAACAGGATTAGCCATGTATTGATAACTGTTGAATCTGAGTGATGGCTATTTTGAGTTCACTGAACTACTGTCTAATTTTGAATGTTTGAAGTTTTCCATGAATATAAAGTTAAATTTTGAAACAATTTAAAGTTCAGCATTTTTTCAGAGTAAGTAACAATAGTTAATAGTTAAGTAACAATAGTTAAGTCTAACTTTTTTAAAGTAAACACAAATAGAAATGGATAATTTTCTTTAATATGTCATTATTCTATTTTGCTTAATTGAAATTTTGTCTTTTTAAAAATTTGATATGCGTATTATTTATCTATAGAATATCTACTTCATACTTGATGCCACATCACAGAATTGTAAAATTAAATGTTACTTTAAAATTAAACCTAGTCTGGGGTTCCTAAACTATGCTCTTCAGAAGAGCAGATTTCTCTAGAGGTAGCTGAAGTGCTGCTGAGGGAGTAGACAGTCAAGTGGGTAACCTGCCACCCCAGATTTAGTCAGAACCACTCAACTCCTGTTTCACATGTGTTTTATAAAATTCATTTGGTGGGGATATGGTTCTTATGCTCTTAAAATGTGAAAAATCCCTGAAATATTACAGGTATTATGCCATGCTTTCATCTGTCTTATAACATTCTCACCAGTGACCAGCTTCCATGCAGCACACCCACAACTTCCATGGTAACCTGACTCTTCTGGAATGCTCTTCCTTATACTGAGCCCAAATTTTGACGACTGAACGATCTCTCTGTGTTATCCACGCATGATAGGGCTTCAGGTATCTGAAGTCACTCTTATCTATCTGAATCTTATCTAGGTCAAACTAACATGAAGCCATTTAGGTCAGTAGTACCCAAACTCAGGAATGTGTAAGAATTACTAGAGGTATTTGTTTAAAAGCAGATACCATGCTATTTGGACAGAGATCCTATTTCAAATCCTGCGACTCCACCTCCAAAACATATTCTAATTCTTTTTCTGTTTCTCTCCATCTCTACTTCTACCACCCTCATTCAAGCCACCATCATTTTTTGCTCAGTCTACTCCTAAATAACTGGCTGCCCTGCCTATATTTTAATCTGCTCTAATGCATTGTTCTTATCAGAGCAAGATGAGCCATTTAAAGCATAATTCAGATACAGTCACTCCCCTTACTTCAAGCCCTTTTGTGCTTCCCATTAGTCTGATCTATATGACCATTTATGATCTAGTCTTTTCTACCTTTCTCATTTACCTCACTCTCACTTAGTGTGCTGCAGCTACTCTTGCCTTCCTTAAACACACAAAGTCATTCCTGTCCTGTACCAACTTCTCCCTTTGCCCAAAATACTCTCTGTTTTTATATTTCAGGTCTCAAATTAAATGTCAGCTCTTTTGTAAGGCCTCCCTAACTATGAGTCAAAAATAGTCTCCCAAGCTGGGTGTGATGGAAAATGCCTGTAATCCCAGAGACTCAGGAGGCAGGAGGATCATAAGTTCAAAGCCAACCTCAGCAACTTAGCAAGGCCCTAAGCAACTTACTGATACCCTGTCTCAAAATTAAAAATAAAAATAAAAAGGGATGGGGATGTGGCTTGGTAGTTAAGTGCCCCTGGGTTTAATCCCCAGTACCAAAAAGAAGTCTCCAAGTTACTCTATATATCAAAATACCTTTATGACATATGTCTCTTATTCTCTTCATCACTATATAATAGTTCATTGATAGGATTTTAAAAATGTTTTGTTTGTTTTGCTTCGCTTTGCTCCCCTTCTTGAATATAACTGTTTATTTTGTTCCCAGCATTCTGGTAGTACCCAGCCCAAAAGTGTGTACTTTTACACACATCCCAGGTTTGCTTGTGGATTACCCTATATGAAAGAGATGTTATTCTAGGCATTATAGAGGCAGAATACCTAAAAAGAACTTGCACAAGCCTCTAAACTGTAAGTGTGGCTCATTCAAACATAGAATGACAGCCTAAGTCAAGTACTGCCATGGAGTAACACAGGAAGGGAACAGTATACCATTAAATACATGTAGTTAGAATTACTCTTTAAAACCCCTTAAAAGGCACCAGAGAGGAGACCACATTTCACCTATCAATTTTTTTTCTCCAATGTTGAAAAGGATTGATGTTTCTTAAATTGAGCCCTGAGAAAGTAGCTGGCATGCGTTTAGAGCCATGTAGTATGAAAAATATACAGTGTGTGTGCTTTCAGAACCACATGGGTACACAGACCAACCTGTAGCCCACTGAAGGAATAGATTGATGTCTCTAATCACATGGCCCTTATGGACATGTGCTTATTGAGTAGTTGATGGGCAGAGTTGCCAGCATTATTTACATCATTTCTCCTTGTCATTTTTTGTTCTCTTAAAAGAGGAAAGATTAAATAAACTAGTAACTGAGAAGAGGATATCATTTTCAGACCAACAGGATGGAAAGAAGAAAACAATGAATTGAGAAAGGTAGAAGAAAAGGGGGGATGTATGACATGAATTGGAAGGAAGTTAGAAACTTATAAAAGTGAAAATAACTACAGAATCTTTACACTTTGGGTTGCATTTAGCCAAAATGATAGGGAAATCAGAAAAGGAAAAGATACGAACCAATAAAAAGGTAAAGTTGTTAGAGTCTGTCACTTTCTTTTACTTCCTTTTTAGCTTTACATGCTGCTGCCCTTTCTGGCCATGTCAGCACTGTGAAGTTATTATTGGAAAATGATGCTCAGGTAGATGCCACTGATGTCATGAAACACACTCCACTTTTCCGAGCCTGTGAGATGGGACACAAAGACGTGATTCAGACACTTATTAAAGGTTAGTTAATCAAGTAGACCTATTAAGTCACTCACAAAAAGGAGAAATTCTTGCATGCTTGGTTGGAAATAAAGCTTTACACAGCAGAAAGCCACCCAGGTTAAAAGGTGAAGGGAAGAACAGCCAAACTGGTATCAGGAAACTCCGGTTCTGCTCCCAGCTCCACCTGTTGACAGTTGTTTGGTTTTGGAAAAGTCACCCCACCTGCCTGATCTTCAGTTTCCTTTGATGTAAAAGGAAGTGATTCTTACTCTGACCAACTCACAGGTTGGTTGTAAAATTCTGAAGTAGACTACGTATGTGGAAGAATTTCAACGAGAGTAACGCATTGATGGGACTATTATGTTTTCTAAATTTTTTTTTGATAAATGCTATCTCCATTAGACATTTTCAGTATGTTTTTGCTTTTCCAGGTGGAGCAAGGGTAGATCTAGTTGACCAAGACGGACATTCGCTTCTACATTGGGCAGCACTGGGAGGAAATGCTGATGTTTGCCAGATTCTGATAGAAAATAAGATCAATCCGAATGTGCAAGATTATGCAGGAAGAACCCCTTTGCAGTGTGCTGCATATGGGGGATATATCAACTGCATGGCTGTGCTCATGGAAAATAATGCAGACCCTAACATTCAAGACAAAGAGGTAGAACTTCTCGTTTTTTCTACATCGTGTGCTCCACAGTGTTTATAGTATTTCTTCTTTGTTGTTAACTTAAATAAAATAATTTCCCAAAGAAGAGATCACCCACAAATCCATATAATCATAACTTTTATTTATCATGTTCTCTACTAGTTCTTATCTATATCTAATTTAACAGTCATAATATAGACTGGGTGTCATTTTATAGCTTTTATAAAAGATATATATGGCGTATGTATGTATGTATACAAATATATATTGTATTACTTTATGAACCATCTTTTGTATTGGCTGGGGAGATAACTCAGTCGGTAGAGTGCTTGCCTTGCATGCACAAGGCCCTGAGATCGATCCCCAGCACTACAAAAAAAAAAAAAAGTCAAGTAAAATTATCATCAATATTTTGTCATTTGATATATAATCTTTTTCAGGACCATGAATTCTTTATTTATTTAGTTTTCATGAATTCTTAAGATTCCAAAATTCTAAGAGCTTTATATTTAATAGATTGTTCAATCCTCACAACTCTATTATTACTTCATTTTACAGATAAGGAAATTGAAACTCATATAGTTTAAATCATTACCCTAAAATGACAACATTTGGGAATGGGAGTGTCAGGATTCAAGTTACACCTTTAACCCAAATTTTAGAATTAAATAAGTAACCTCCTATTGCTGGATACTTTTCCATTATTATAGTTAATAGGCAGGAATCATCTGTATGCATTTAACTTTCCTTTTGAATTATTCCCCTAAAATAATTCCCCTTAAGTGAGAATATCAAATCAAAGCAAAAAATGGTATGTGTGTGTGTGTGTGTGTGTGTGTGTGTGTGTGTGTGCGTGCATTTATACATTTTTTGGGGGGTGGGGAGGATGGGGGGCTGAACCCAGCAGCACTTTAGCACTGAACTACATCCCCAGCCCTTTTTATTTTTTATTTTGAGGCAGTCTTGATAAGTTGCTGAGGCTGACCTTGAACTTGTGATTCTTGTGCCTCAGCCTCCCACGTTGCTGGGATTACAGGTGCGGAGGGATTACCATTTCACCTGGCAACAAATGGTATATAAATGTGATTCAGTCACACTGCCAACCTAATATTTAAAAGAAATTGGTTAATCTGTACTCTACCCAACTATGTAGTAATGTATTTGTTTTTCTTATTTTAGCTAGTATTAGCTGTTTTTTGAGGGAAAGAGACTAGCTTATTTCAACTCTCTAAAAATATTAGCATAAATTATGTTTTCCAAGTCATAAAATAGATTCTCTTTTAATTCATCAAGCAATTTTTTAATCAAGATTGTTAATATTTGTAAAAGTATCATAATGAAAAACACGTAAAATATAGTCCCTTGTCTTTATATTCTTAGAAATGTGTCTTTTATAATTTGTCATACCTTTTATATTTTACCAAGTTGCCTATTCCTCATATAAGTAGTATACTATGTTCTTTTCCAGTTCCATTAATTTTTATGTGTACTTTGGATTATCTACATTAATAATCTTTCTATTTGTGAATAATAATATTTTTCTTTATTTCCAAGCCTTTCATTTCTTTGTTTTATTTTGTTGAACTAGCTAGGATCTTCAATAAAATGTTGAATAGAATTGGTGACAGTTGGCATCTATAACTCATTGCTTCTCAAAGATCAAGCTTTCAATATTTCACCATTGGATGAAATTGTATTTCTAGTTGCTAAGGGTTTTTAAATATCATAAATAGTTTTTTGTCAAGTACAATTTATGCATCTATCAACAAAAATCAAACTATTTTTCTACTCTTTTCTGTGAATATGGTAAATTATATTGATTGCCTTTTTAAGATGTAAAACCACTCTTACCTTTCTAGACTGTTCCACTTACAATATATTATTATATATTATATTTTATTATTAAGCAGAATAATAAAATTATAATTAATTTTATATATAATGATGTATTATGTTTGTTAATATTTTAAGATTTTTGCATCTATTTTCATGAAACATTTGGCTTATAATTTTCCTTTTTCTATGTTGTATTTGTAAGGTTTAGTAGCAAGTTAATGATGGCCTTATAAAAAGAGTTAGAAAATAGTCCCCTCTTTTATTCTCATAACAAATTTATATAAGAGTGGTGTTACTTCCTTAAATATTTGGAAAAATTTATTGCAGTCTCCTGATTTGGGGGTTTTCTTTGTACAAAGGTTTTTAATAACTGATTTAGTTCTATTAATAAGTTTTCTAATTATTTTTCTTTCAATTTTAGTAAGAGATAATTTAGTAGGAATATGTCAAATGTATTTGCATAAAGTTAGTTATATCTTCATTTACCATTTTTATGTTGGTAAGACCTGTAGTGATTTCCTCATCCTTTATATATTGGTAACATGTATTTTCTCTTTTTTAACTTTTCATGTGGCTTATTCTGCTCTTCAGAGGACTTCTATCTTTGTTGACTTTATACATTTTGAGTTTGCTTACTACTTTGATAATTATTTACTCTCATTTTTATTATTTCCCGTCATTCACTTTCCTCTGGTTTGATGTACTACTCTTTTCCCCCCCATGATTCTTTTGATGAAAGATTAAATCATCAATTTAATTTTTTTCAATATTTTCTAATATGTGTATTTAAGCATACTTCTCCTAAGCTCTACTTTAGCTTTATCTTACAAGTTTAAGTTGTACCTTCACTGTCATTTAGTTAAAATATTTTCTACTTTCTAATTTGATTTATTCTTTGAACTATAGAATATATTATAGAGTATATTATCCTTTTAACTATAGAATAATATATAGAATATATTATTTAATTTCCAGGCAGTTAGGCATTTTTTTCTCTGTTTTATTTGAGTTGATTAGCTTAGTTTCCTATACTCTTGTGACAAATTACCACAAAGAACAAAACGAATTTATTATCTTACTGTTTGGGATGTCAGAAGTCAAAATGAGTCTCACTAGGCTAAAAAAAAATCAAGGTGTCAGCAGGGCTGTATTTATTTTGGAGACTTTAGAGGAGAATTCATTTCCTTAATTTTCCCAGTTTCCAGAAGCTGTCTGCTTACCTTGGGTCATGGCCCCATTCCTCCACCTTCAGAGCCAGCAATGGCTAATTGGGTCTTTATTTCACTGTATGACTCTGACCGTCTCCTGCCTCCCTCTTTCTCTTGGAAGAATCCTCATGAATACTTGAGGGCTACCCAGGTAATCTAAGATAATCTCCCCACCTCAGAATTAGAACTAGTAACCTTAATTCCCTGCTTTCTACTTAACAGGGTTCCAGGGATTGAGATATGGATATATTTGCATTATTCTTTATAGAGTGCATTATTCTTTATAGTCTTTCTTTATGGTCAGGTATATGACTGGTTTTGATAAATATTCTGTGTACACTTAAAAAGAATGCTGTCATTGCAGAATGCAGTGTCACTTAGAGCAGATCTTTAAATTATGTTATTTAGGTCTTCTATATCTTTTGTGAGCTTTTGTCCTTTTTTTTCCCTATCAACTATTATTTTAAAAACACTAAAATCTCCCACTATAATTATAGATTTGACTAGGTCCCCTTTAATTTTGTGAGATTTTGCCCTAGATATTTAGAAGCTCTGTTATTGGATATATATAGATTTAGGTTTGGGACAACTTTCTCTTTAAGTCTTTTAACACTATGAAATATCCCTCTTTAGCAATGCTTTATACCTTTATCTTTCATGACATTGAAGTATTTTAAGAATGAAAGCCACCAGGCCAGGTACAGTGGCCCATGCCTCTATTCCTAGCTACTCCAAAGGCTGAAGCAGAAGGATCACAAGTTCAAGGCCAGCTTCAGCAACTTAGCAAGATCCTGTGTCAAAATTTAAAAATTAAAAGAAGTAGGAATATAACTCAGTAGTTAAGTGCTTCAGGGTTCAATCCACTGTACTGGGGTTTGAGGGGGGCAATACAGTCCTTTTTTTTTTTTTTATTTGACTCAGTTTGAGTTTATCTTATGCTGCCTTATAATTAGATACAGGTTTTACATTTTTGGTTGGAATATTATATAAGTGACATTGAAACTTTCTCAGGTATCACAGCTGATGGCATATGGTACCCTTTCACATAGTGTTACATATGATCTCTTGGTTAAGATGATGTCTGTTTTCTCTACTGTATATATAATATTATCCCTTTTTGTAATTGAACAATTTGAGGAGAGGATTATTTATATTTTTAATTAGCATAGTCACATGTTCAAAAATACTCACTCCAGGTGCACTTAATTTTGTTCATGCTTATAGGGAAGAACAGCTTTGCACTGGTCCTGTAACAATGGATACCTTGATGCCATTAAATTATTGCTAGACTTTGCTGCTTTCCCTAATCAGATGGAAAACAATGAAGAGAGGTAAGTTGTGGATAAGAAAAAAAAAAAAATTCATCCTACATCTTTCTTCCAGATTAAGAAAACCTCGAGTTTAGATATTGGTTCCAAAGTAAGTAGAATCATAAGGAAACACTACACTAAGAAATCCTGAACCAGAAAAAAGAGTTTAAGTCCCATACAATATTTATTTAGAATCATAGGATGTCCTAGGTATTCACAACTTTAGATATGATATTACCTAAGACAGGTTCATATTTTGCAAATGAGGAGACTTAGACCTCCTTCTGGTTGGTTACTAGCATGAGGTCAGTGAAATCCTGATTGACCAAGACCAGGAATTCAGTTAGGCCAGTGGAATATGTTATTTATTCAACAGGTTTCTCTTGATGAAGAGGACATTATCCGTGGACAAAAAGGTGCCATCACGTAGCATGAAAATATATGGAGGGCTGGTCACAGTTGTGCTTGCCTGTAATCCCAGTAGCTTGGGAGGCTAAGGCAGGAGAATCATGAGTTCAAAGCCAGCCTCTGCAACTTGGTGAGACCCTGTCTCAAAATAAAATATTTTTAAAAGTGGGGGTCTGGCCTATCTCTCACCCTGCACAAAACTCAACTCAAAATGGATCAAGGACCTCGGAATCAGACCAAAGACCCTGCATCTTATAGAAGAAAAAGTAGGTCCAAACCTTCAACTTGTTGGCTTAGGATCAGACTTCCTTAACAGGACTCCCATAGCACAAGAAATAAAAGCAAGAATCAACAACTGGGATAGATTCAAACTAAAAAGCTTTCTCTCAGCAAAGGAAACTATCAGTAATGTGAAGAGAGAGCCTACAGAGTGGGAGAAAATCTTTGCCACTCATACTTCAAATAGAGCACTAATTTCTAGAATCTATAAAGAACTCAAAAAACTCTACACCAAGAATACAAATAATCCAATCAACAAATGGGCTAAGGAAATGAACAGACACTTCACAGAAGAAGATCTACAAGCAATCAACAGATATATGAAAAAATGTTCAACATCTCTAGTAATAAGAGAAATGCAAATCAAAACTACCCTAAGATTCCATCTCACCCCAATTAGAATGGCAATTATCAAGAACACAAGCAACAGTAGGTGTTGGCAAGGATGTGGGGAAAAAGGTACACTCATACATTGCTGGTGGGACTGAAAATTAGTGCAGCCATTCTGGAAAGCAGTATGGAGATTCCTCAGAAAGCTTGGAATGGAACCACCATTTGACCCAGCTATCCCACTCCTCGGCCTATACCCAAAGGATTTAAAATCAGCCTACTACAGAGATACAGCCACATCAATGTTCATTGCTGCTCAATTCACAATAGCCAGATTGTGGAACCAACCTAGATGCCCTTCAATTGATGAATGGATAAAGAAACTGTGGCATATATATATATAATGGAATATTACTCAGCCATGAAGAATGATAAAATTATGGGATTTGCAGGCAAATGGATGAAATTGGAGGATATCGTGCTAAGTGAGATAAGCCAATCTCAAAAAACTAAAGGACAAATGATCTCGCTGATAAGCGGATGAGGACAGATAATGGGGGGTAGGAGGGTTTAGCGTTAGGGTTAGGGTTAGGTTTAGGGTTAGGGATAAGGAGGGTGGTAAGAATGGAGGAAGGAACGACTGTATAGAGAGAAAAGAGGGGTGGGAGGGGTGGGGGGGGAAGGGAAAAAAACAGAATGAATCAAACAACATTGCCCTATGTAAATTTATGATTTTTAATTAAAAAAAAAAAGTGGGGGTCTGGGGATGTGGCTTAGTGGTTAAGTGCCCCTGGGTTTGATCCCCAGTACAAAAAAAAAAAAAAGAAAAAGAAAAATGAAGAAGCTCAAATGAAAGTTCACTATTAATAGATACAACTTCCTTGAATAATATATGATTCATAGAATTATGCTGTGGTTGTTATTGAAGGACCAGGCCCAATAAAAAGAACCAGACACAATGTGAAGTCTAAGCAGGAGAGACTCTTGGTCTTAGAGGGAGTCTAGTAATTTGCAGGTAACCACCAAATTTGTGACCAGACCTCCATATCTGAGGCCTCTTTAGCCCAGATCTGCACATTAGTTGTCACTGTGCATGGCTGCTCTAACTAGAATGGCCCCATCTGTTAGCCACTACAAGTTCTTGCTTGCCATTAGCAGGTAGAAAACCTTCTAGAAAAGGAGGGACTTCTTTAAATCAACTATCTGGGCTGGGGAGATAGCTCAGCTGGTAGAGTACTTGCCTCACAAGCACAAGACCCTGAGTTCAATCCCCAGTACCGCAAAAAAAAAAAAAAAAAAAAAAAAAAAAAAAAAAAAAACAACTATCTCAGAGGAGACACATTCCTCCTTTCTAGAATCAACCCCCTTCTCCCTTCTTTCAGAGTCTTTCCTTAGTGAGAGAACTTAAGATGTCCCCTTTAAAGTTCTAAAACAAACAGAAAAGAAAAATGAAGAATCCTAAGAGTTAGTGATGATTTGTGTCTATGAACTTACTCTAGAAATATTTACTGTCTGGATGCTATTTTTTAAAGAAACAACAGAAAAATACATATTTTTGTAAATCATTTCCCATTCATATGCTAAGCTTGAATTTCAAACCTAAGTTACTGCATGAATGAAGGTGCTTACTGCCCCTTGGAATAAACATATATTAATTGCAGACCAGAAGACCAAAGAAAAAATCCTCCTAACTCTACTTGCCAATCTGTAGATAAAAAGACAGTGGCCATATCCCAGTCCCTTTTAATGTTTCATTAGTAATGCACCTTGATGTGCAAACATCAGAAGTTGGCACTGCCTTTTATATTTATTGACATTCTGGTTTAGGCATTCCACTGATCCCATCAGACCATTCCCACGTGGCAAGTTCAATTGTGTCTTATCTCTTGTCTTTGTCTACATTGTTTCTTGGCTGGTTACCGTCAATGTGGTACTAATTTTTACTTCTCATGCATTGACACTAACCAGTTGATGTACATTGTATAGACATAATTTTTACCAACTTCTTCTGGCTTTCAGTCAATAACTATCTGACAGTCACAATCTAACATCGATGGAAATATTCACGGTACTTGAATGGTTCTAAATTGAACTGTTGAAAAAAGATTGAGTACTAATAACAACAATGTGGTCAGTTGTTAATGCTGGGTATAGATTTCGATCTTAAAATCTTGCTAGATAGTTGGATTATGTCTCTTTGAATCAAATATTGACTGGGAATCCTAATATGAATAAATCAATTATAAAAGACATTTTTGAGAATATGGGAAATTTGTACAGTGGCATTCGTTTTTACTAAGGAATTCCTGTTGATTTTGTTAGTATAATAAAGACATTGTGTCCATGCCTGCATTATTTGTAGATGAAAACTGAAATGCATAGAGATGAAATGATAGGAGTTCTAATATTTGTTTTGAAACACTTCAACAAAATGAAAAGAGGTTGGAAGAAGCAAATCTAACAAAAAGTTGTTCCGATTGTTAATTTGAGGTATTGAGTACACAGAGGATTATTATGCTATTCTATTTTTATGCTTGAAATTTCTCATAATAAAATTATTTTTTCATAATAAAAATATTTAATATGTAGTTTTCAATCCAGAAGCAGCCTAAGAAATCTAATTCTTTTCCACTCCTTTTTTCCCGTTTTATAAATGAAGAAACAGAAGCTCAGAGAAGTTAGGAGAATTCCCAGGGTCACACAGGTCTCCTGACTCACACTCCAACATTCTTTAGGGCATATTATACTGCACATTATTTCCTTTGATCATATTCCTAAGTAAAGACATGGTTTGAGCCTCATATTTCTTAACCCAGATTTTGGTAATTGTTCTTGTATACTACATGAAGAATACTACATATTAGTAATTACAATTATTAATTATCACATTCATTAAATACATATGTTGTTTACACATTGATTTTAGAAGCAGTTTCATTCTGTGGGAAACATTCAGTAATTGATAGAGTATTATGGAAGGATTACTGAACTGGGAATCATGTGGCTTAGTTCTAGTCTGCATTCTGTAGAAGATGGTCACATAATCCTCGGCAAGTTGATCAACCGTACTAGGTCTGTTTACTCATTTACAAAACAAGTGTTGAACTTGATGACCTTTTAAAGTGCATTTAGTTTTACTATTATGTGGTTCGATTATGGTAATTTTTTTCTACCAAAAGCATTTTAGAACATATAGTAAGAATTTTAAGAATTCTTTTGAATTTACAAAATGTCATCTACTTATAAATGTTTGAAAGTTTATATAGGCACTGCAACCTATGGCCTTCTGGTCCCTGAACAGGAGTAGAACATTGAACTTTCCTAAAATGAGAACTCTTTTTAATTTTAGCATTTGGGGTTTCAGTAAGAAACTCTGAACTCACAAGTTTCCTTGCTGAAGTGGTCAAGCCACCCCTATTCTAAAAACCTGTTCCTTTAATGTCTTACTGTGACTGTGAGGTAAATTTTCAAGAGAGATTTTTTTTCTGTAATCATTGACTAATTCTCCAAGTTGAATCATGCATCCCTATAATCATCATTTTTTTCCACCTCACAGAGCAGCTGATGATTTCCTCCTAATACTTCAGATTGCATAGACTAGTCATAGTTATCCAGAGAGGACTTGGCATCAATGGCCATTAGGTGGTCATAAACACTATTTTGGACCCTATGGAAATGATATTTATGATAATGATATTTATGATAAGCAACCATAGTATCACAAACCGTGCTGCAGCGTACGGCCTGCAATCATAGCAGTAGTAGCTGACACTTATTATTACCAGACTTGTTTCCTTTATGTCAGGCACAATGCAGTTCTCTTTATGTTCATTGTTTCATTTTCTCCATATTAACTTGTTTAACATATGAAAAAATATGGGGCTTAGAAACATCAAGTACATTGTTTAAGAAGTGACAGTCATCATTACCATCATTGAGATTATTCTTTTACTTCAATTTTTGTACTGTCATTTACTGTTCAGATTCTTAACACATGTATTATTTATATAAAGTAATAATTTTTCTTTTAAAAAGGAAATCTTGGTATTTTTTGCCCTGCAATATATTATTATTTATGTAGTCAGAGTTACCAGATTCTTTTATGGTTTCTGAGTTTTCTATCTTCTTTTTAAGAAAGGATTTTCCACATTAGTATTGTTTTGTTTTGTTTTGCAATGCTGAGGATTGAACCGAGAGCTTCTGACATGCTTACGAAAACACTCCACCACTGAGATACACCCCAGACCCCACATAAGTAGTTTTTAAAATTTCCATGGTATCTTCTAGTACCTTTTTTTTTTTAATACTTTGATCTTTGCTCCATCTGTAATTTATTTTGGTATAAGACGTAATACTAGAATCTCTTTTTCTCCAGATAACTACCTGGTTGTAGCAACACTATTTATTTAATACTTTAATCTTTTCCATCATAATTTAAAGGGCCAACCTTATTATATACAAACTCTCTCCATTTGGATGTATATTTTTCATTTCATGACCATTAACTGTCAGTAACCATGGGCTCAAATTTATGTCTCACAGAATATAATTTGTAGCACTTTATCAAATAGGAGTGGGAGTTATTATTTGGTACATGGGAAAGAAGGAATGTGATCATGTATTCTCAATAGTCCCCAATTTGTAAGCCAGTGAGCCAAACTCAGCAATTGGCATGGTCAACAGCACAAAGCACCTTACCCACAGCCAAATTCAACCTTGTTTTATACCCCTCAGAAAAAAGAATAGCCTTGGAGTAGAGATGATGGCTTTGCCCAGAGAATATGCTGCATCTTGGAATGATTCATTTTGCTGCATGAGAATATTCTCTGTTTACCAGTACCTTGACTCTGTTTTGTTAAAACATACAAATAAACAAACAAACAAACAAACAAAAAACGAAGTACTCTTCCTCCTGCTTCAGGTATACACCTCTTGACTATGCTTTGCTCGGTGAGCGCCATGAAGTGATCCAGTTCCTGTTGGAGCATGGTGCCCTGTCCATTGCAGCCATACAAGATATAGCTGCCTTCAAAATCCAAGCTGTCTACAAAGGATACAAGGTCAGAAAAGCTTTCCGAGACCGGAAGAATCTCCTCATGAAGCATGAGCAGTTGAGGAAAGATGCTGCAGCTAAGTAAGTGTGAGTGTGGAGATTTTGTTCTCACAGCTCAGAATCAGGGTGGAAGGAGGTGGGGGTGGTAGCCAGGAGAGGAAGACAGGAAAAAATTTGATTTTCTTTTGGTCTCTGTACCCATGTCATCTTCCCTTTTCTGTTCACCTCTGTCTTCTCAGGACCAAGGCTACAGTGAAGGATGAGGGCCTAACCTCCACTTGTTGGCTATAACCCAGGGACAAACCACTGTCACCAGCACCCATGACAGGGAGTTAGGGGTGGGATTACTACCAAGGGTAAACTACAAAGAAATAAGTGATCTTCTTGGCCTTTCTGCCTTTATGATAACACTAGTTATCTGGCCTACTTTTACTAAACTAAACTAAGTCTTGTTTTGATTTGATTAAAGCAACTATCTTGTATAAATAACTGACTCTCCTCACCCATTCCTTAAAAAATCTCTACTAAACACTGTTGGTATTCTGTACGTATGGAGGATTGATTCCAGGACTCCCGTATTCATACCAAAAATCATTGCTCAAAACTTTTATATAAAATGCCCTAGCATTTGCATTTGACCTACCTGCATCCTCCTGTATATTTTAAATCATCCTCAAATTACTTTTAATATCTAATACAACGTGAATGGTACATAAATCATTGTTATACTATATTGTTTAAGGAAAATGACAAGAGAAAAATTAAAAAAGGAATAATGACAAGATAAAAAGCTTATTTATGTTCTGCGCAGATTCAATTTTTTTCTGAATGTTTCTGATCTGTGGTTGATTCAATATGCAAATGCAGGATCTGTGGATATGGTACCAATTGTAAAGTACTTTCCTCACGAAATATTCATTGACTGCTTACTACACATACACCACCCTTGGCTAGACCCTAGGAAGAAATGGTAGCTAAAAGCAAAGAACTTACTTCAAGGACTTCATATTTTTTTGGACAATGATACAAAATGTATAAAATAGCCATTTGTGCCTATTACAACATTGTGATTTTATCACATAAATGACTAATTATAGATTCTGCTTGGGTGTGCCTTTTCTTTTATACTTAGGTTAGGTAGGAATATTTTAAATATCATCAGCATATTGTATTAGCAAACACAGATACCAAAACCTCTTATGATGAAGATGTAGATGACAGGCAGTTTCTTTTTTTCTTTTTTCTTTTTTTGGTAGTAGGGATTGAACCCAAGAGTGATCTCCCTCCAAGCTACATCCCCAGCTCCCAGCCCCTCCACCCTACTTTTTAAAGGTCAAGACAGGATCTCAATAAGTTGCCTGGGCAGGTCTTGAATTTGCAATCCTCCTGCCTCAGCCTCCTGAGTATCTGGAGTTTCAGGCTTGAAAGGCAGATTCTTGGAGACGAACTTCTGACTGTATCTTGAATGTTTCCAAATCTCCAGTCCTTCAACTCTTAAATCCTTCCATATCTCACCCACAAGGGGGAAGCATAAGTATAACAAACAACCGCTAAAAATATTAATAAATCATCATTAAAAATAAAAGGACAAAATAAATCATTTTAGTGAGAAGTTAAATAGTACCAGATTACTAACTATAGGATCAGTTTAGTAGATAAAATAGATGGAAAAACATAATTTTCTGTGACTTTGAGACCACAGAAGTAGATGGTATCTTAGGAAATCGTATCTTGTACTCTCCTCTTAATTAGTCTCTCTCCTCTTCACCTCTACCCAAGAATCCAGCATTAAAGTCTTTACATGGTCCTCTTTGTTTTAGCCTTCTTATAAATGACAAACATAAGTAGGTAACTTATGTAACCAGCTGTCCTGAGTTGCAAGCAAATACTCTCTACAAGGAATAGGACATTTTCTGGTAGTCCTCTTTATTCATGAGCAGTGCATTCCAGGATCCCCAGTAGATGTCTGAAACCTTAGGTAGCACCAAACCCTTATAGGTAATTCCCAAATTACAATAATTTTTGGTCCCTTAAGATGATAACACAAAAGCAATAATGCATTCAATAGAGACTGTACTTCACATTTTGAATTTTGATCTTTTCCCAGACTGGTAGTATGCAGTATGACACTTTCATATAATGCAGGGCAGCAGCAGTGAGCCCCATCTCCCAGTCAGCCCCTCAGTTCCATGGGAAATCAACTGATGGCTGACCTAGGATGTTCCAGTAGGCTAGGACTGTTTAATACATGTCCAACTTATCATATTTTAAGCTTACCATGAATTTTCCAGAGTTTAACTCCAGCATAATCAAGGAACATCTGCATATACTATGTTTTTCCTATATATGCATACCCACATTAAAGTTTAATTTATAAATTGGCACATTAAAAGATTAAAACCAATAATGATTAAATAAAAAATTACAACAGTATGACATAATAAAAATTAGGTGAATGTAATCTCTTTCTCTCTCAAAATATTTTAATGTACTTCACCTTTTCCCTTAAAGGAAACACTTTACAGCTTCTCTTCAGCATCTCCAAATTGCCAGCATCATTACTCTTGCACTTTAGGACCATTATTAATAATGGTTGCTTTGATACTAGCACTGTGATACTGCAACAGTTGATCCAATAACTAAGATATGTCTATTAAACAACTAATGCGCATATATAGTGAGATTATACTGGACAAAGGGATAATTTATGTCCTGGTCAGGATAGAATGGGAAAGTAGGAGATTTCATCATGCTACATACAAACTTTCTGTTTGTTTCCAGAATTTTCCTTGTAATATTTTGGCTCAGGGCTCACAGTGGGTAACTAAAACTGTGGAAAGCAAAATCACAGATAAGGAAAGACTACTATATTTACTCCTACAGATGTTTCCATAAACTCCAATTTAATGTATGAGAATCTGTTTTCAGAATTCAAAATCATACTTACCTGTGTATGAAGTGGGACTCAACAAAAGCAGAGTGGCTGAGTTTCTATGTCCCCGTAGGAGTGGGTATTAAAACACATTCCACTTCATTATTGGAAAGAGGATGCCCTGGAATCCTACTTTTCCCCAAACTCCCTTTCCAACAGTAAAAAAGGGTATGGTAGAATGGGAAGACACTTGGATTCAAACCCAGCCTCTGATGCTTTCCTGTGATGATTCAAACACAGCATTTCTCTGCACCTCTGTCTCCTCATTTGTGAAACATGACATGTTAGGCCAGTTCATTTCTAGGCCTCTCCAGTTCTGTAGAAACTCCCAAGTCTGCATCATTAGTGAGCTGCAGCTTCTTTTTCTTCTCCTTTGCCTGTAGTGCTGCCCAGAGGTTGTATGCCTAAAGCTAAGAGTTGGGATGGGTATATTCTTGAGTCTGTTTAGAACTGGAAACCAAGAACCAACCTGTGAAAGGATCTCCTGTACAGAGTAGGGAATTTAAAATACTGGCATGCTTAAATAACATAGTGATTTCAGTTTTTTTTTCTTTTCCTAACATAGACTTTTGTGACTTCCTGTCCAGGGAGTTTAAACAACAAGAAGATTTAGGAAACTAGCCCCAAACCTCTTTTAGTTATTATTCTAATTAATTAGTTTCTCTACCATGGAAGGTTGTTTTTTGTTTTTATTTTGTTTGTTTGTTTTGTTTTGTTTTTCAGTGCTGGGAATTGAATTTAGGACCTATTTTAGTCAGTCATTTTGTTGCTTTGACCAAAAGACCTGACAAGAACAATTTTAGAGGAGGAAAAGCTTTTTTGGGGGCTCACAGTTTCAGAGGTGGAATGATGGGTTATGAAAGCCTTAACCCAATCGGTGAATTAATTTCTGATCAGGATTAGCTGAGTGGTAATTGAAGGTGGGTAGGGTGTGGCTGGAGGAGCAGGTCATTGGGGGTGTGCCTTTTTGGCATATATTTTGTCCCTGGTGAGTGGAGCCTCTCTCTGCTCCCTTGTGCAATGTCTTGAGCAGCTTTCCTCCACCACACTATTCTGCTGTGATGTTCTGCCTTGCGGTGGGCCCTGAGGAATGGAGTTGGCCATTTATGGACTGAGTCCCTAAGTAAGCTTTTCCTCCTAAAATTGTTCTTCTCAGGTCTTTTCCTACCAGCAGCGAAGAAGCTGACTAAAACAGGGCCTCCCACATGCTAGGCAAATGCTCAACCCTAACACTGATTTTTAAAAACCCTTTTAAATGGGAGCTGTACTTTCTTGTTATAATATTTTTAAATAGACAAAATGGAAAAACTGCAATCTTTTCTACTCTTTCTTGATTATAGTGTTTCCTTTATTGGGTATTATTATTAGAAATGAACAAGTTTTTTAACAGTTCAGACATCATTCCTATAGTTATTGTACTATAGATTCCCAAGAGAAATATTTCAATAGAAGAGACACTGATTTAACTTGTTCTAAGTTTATTTTTCAAGAATTATTTCTTAAAATCTGAGTTGATGTTAAGTTTTGTTTTCAATTTTTGCTTTAAGAAACAAAAATAGGAATATTGCATCTGCAGCATCGACTAAGGTGAGCCAGGCACATCATGTTACCTCAATGTACCTTTCCTATTTAATCATGCTGGGATTGCAGAAATCACCTTCCTTCCAGTGAAGATGTGAAAGGAACTTATTAAACTTGAAGTAAAGTGGTCTCTAATTTATGATAGAGAAATTGGAAGAGAGAAAAGTTGTAGTCATATTTAGTAAGTCAGGTATTTTAGAAACTCCTATTTAAGAAATATCTATAATCCATTTAAAAGCACTTTATAACTCACAGTGCACTACCCATGTTGTTTCCAAAGTGAACATTACTATAATTTACCTGCCAAAGTGCAGAGTGGAATGCACTCTTAAATAGACCATGTTTATGTTGATCACCCTTCTTCCTTGAAGCTTCCTTTTTGCCAGGTTCTTATTTCTCTCTAATCTCAGAGCTCCTCTCTCTGACTCCTCTCACATCTTTTAAGTATACCATCACCACACTGAGGTCAGCCCTGGAAGTTACTCTTTAGACTTCTATTCATGCTGTATTGTTTTCCATTGAAAAAGTCTAAAATTTAGAGTCAAGTGCAGTGGTATATGCCTATAATTCCAGCTACAGGGAGGCTGAGGCAGGAAGATCAGAGATTCAATGCCAGCCTGAGGAACACAGCAAGACCCTGTCTCAAAATTTTTTTCAAATTAATTCATCTCAAATTAATTCATTTTTTCAGATTAATTAATCTGTCTCATATCTTGACCTCTGGAACTCTAATCCCACATTGTCAGTTGTCTCCTGGGCTTTTCCACTTTGCCAACCTTTTGTCACTTGCCAACATTTCAGATCATTCAGTGTTCCCATTTGCATGTCTTGTGGTTACTATCACTTCAAGCTCACTGTGGGAAACTTAGAACAATCTGTCTCTCTTCTGACCTTCTTATCTTCTTGGTAGTGCTACCACCAGTGATTCTGTTCATTCCTCCTTTGAAATGTTCTTTTAGATCCATTTGCTTTCATTCTTCTCTCTTACCACTCTACATAGGCCATTGCTCTTGAATATCAGCCATGATGCTATGTAAGACCTTCCAATATTTTACTTCCATTTATATCTCCCAGTCTCATTTCTGTCCACTTACCAACACCTTCCCACACTCTCATACTTGAGATCTTGGCCATCCTGAACTTTCTGTAGTTCCTCACTCAACATGACTTCTGGGAGACCTGGATTTCTTTCTGAGATTGAGTATGTCCCTAAAAGTGAGGTAATCAAGTCAAGTTTTGGTCACCAGTTCAAATCCTTGTGATGTTTCAATCCCTTATACAAGAGAGTGCTCTGTGTCAAGTGGCAAGGAATTCTGCGCCTCTCAAAACAGCTCATTCCATTAGTGAAGGGTTCTATCTGGAAGTTCTTCCTGCCTTTCGCCTTGAAGCCAAAGAGAAATGTCTAAATCATTTTCCATAAACTAGTTTTCAGATAGTTAAAGGAAATGCTTATAATACTCCAACTCCTGCCTCAGGAATTCCTTTGACTTTATAATTGATCCTTTTGCATCCTGCTTCCCTGAACATCTCCAGTTTGTCAACACACCTCTCCAGGGTTGGTCCATGTGTCTAATTCCTGTTCTCAGAAAACCATCTGATCCACAGGGAATTACTTCCGTGATTCTATTTCATGCCAGCCTACTTCAGAATCTCTCACTTTTCAGTAAAATAAATAGGAGCTTTCTTATCTGGAATGGGCTCAGGGCTCCATGAATACCCTTAAGACTATATCCAGCATTTTGTGTATCAGGAGCATATATTCATTTTGGTGGAGAGGCTCTAGAGTTATTGGGTTTTTTTTTTTGTTTTTTTTTTAATTTCAGTCTCAAAGGAGGTCCACAAGTCACACACACACACACACACACACACACACACACACACACACACAAAAGGAAAAAAAAAAAAAAACTAGACTAAATGATCGCTGAGGTCTCTACTAGCAATAACATTCTGTAAGTCAGAGGTCCTAAGACGCATACCATTTTCTTATTCCCTTGAGAGGAAGTTAAAGACCAAATATTACTTTGCCTGATATTCATTGACAATGAAGAGATAGATTCTGACAGACCTCTAAATACCATGCAACAGCAACTGAAAAGGTTACAGCTAAACCTTTTCTGTCTCATGAGGTCATCAGTTTCCTCTTGCTGGAAATGTTCCAGCAGGAGATGAATTATCATCTCTACAGGATGATATATAAGAAATTTTTTAAATTACATGAACAACTGGTCTGTGAGATCTCCTGTGAGTCAAAGCGTCAGTGAGGGCTAAGTGGCAGGTCTTTGCTCATGCTCTTCCCTCTGCCTGGAATAGCCTTCTCTCACTTCATTCCTCCCTCATTTTGACATCCTTAATTTAGAGCCTTTTCTCTCTCAGTTTAATTAGCAACTTTCTCCCACATCTTCCTAGAGCTCAGTGGAGATACCTCTATTTTGGCACTCATCACACCTCAATCTCCCTATCTGCAGAAGTGTAGGGTTCTGGTTCCCCCATTTGATAGTCAGTTCCTTAAGAGCAGGGGCTGTTTGTTACATGTCTGAATCTCCAGTTCTTTAGAGTATTTGGTAGATAGTGAGAATTTGAAAAGTATATTGGGTCTAAGACCTTACGTATGTCAGTCATCACTCTAGGCCATAGTTTCCCCACCTGTCAAGTGGAAGGATTGAACCAGATACTCTCTTGGATCTCTTTTTGCTTGATTACTGTGAATCTCTGTTAAGTATGCCACTTGAACTTATTAGCCCTACCCAGGCAGCAAACACACTTAGTTACCCATATCCTCACAGTGTACTCTAGCACTTACACATTTGTGCATTTGGATTTCCAAGTCCCTGCATATTGATCATGAGCAAATTACCATTTGACAGGTTTATTACAGGAACTACCCTAAGAGGCTCATGCCCGTAATATACTTGAACACATACCATGATTTTCTTAACCTCTTAGACCAAAGCAGCTTACAAGTCTTACCCCTGCCAGATTCAGACAATATTGAGAAAAGCATGTATTCAGTACTGACAAATGAGATTATTATTTGTGCTACCTGGAAGATTTTTCTTTATGCAAAATCAATTTTTTAAAAGAACCATTTAATAAAGTCATGAAATCAAGGCCTAATTATATATCCTGATAGTAACATTATTTCTCCTAATTCTGCTTATTTAGTTCTTCAAAATGGAAAATCACCTCCTGCTATAAACCTCCTCCTCCAAAGAAAACTTTGGAAGGCAGAGTCCCATTGCTTTATGAATATCCTCATTACTCCAAAAAGCTGCATCCTTTTTTTTTTTTTTTTTTCCTTTCTTTTTTTTTCATGTGGCTGCTTTTGTCAGAAGCCCAGAAAATGCTGCAGTAAAAGATTTTGCACAGGGACTGACTTCTTGGAATTAAGAAGAAGGGCTGTTTGATTTCCTAAAAGAAACAACTGCTCAGATAGCAGAGTGTAACTTACCACCTTAGAGCCCTCCCCCTTAATGGCATTGAGATCCATGTAGATGCCAGACATGTGCATGTGTCTAAAAGGCCAATATTATTCTCTCAAAGCAGCTCAATTCCTTGTGCTGTGTGAAGAGCACAGCTCCCTCTTCCTGCCAGGAGGGAGCTGTTGGGTCGTTAGCAGCACTCCAGTTCACCCAGTGCTTCCACTTTCTCTAGACAGATTACACTGAGTGACGCCTTCTGGTATCCATGTGGGTCCCAGGCACTGATGATGCCAGACTGTCCAGTTAGTATGGTGATCACAGGGCAACACACTCAATGTCGGCAGTTAGTTGGGCTCTAACAAAACCAGGGGCAAATAAAAACATCTGGGCTGTACAGGAGTTAGCCAGGCCCATCTGGCCAAGTTCTCTGCAGTGAGACGTACCAGAAAACTAGATAAGCAAGCCTGGACCCCAGATTAGGGCTTCTCCAAACTGAAAAAATATAACCCAGATGTCTGTCAGCTGAGTCTTCCCTGTCCCTTGAGATCTTAATAGGCTTTGCTTCAGATTCCTGACTGGAGAAGTCTGAATTCTACACCTGTTGGGAGTTCTTGCTTCCATAGCTGGTGTCAGCTCTATAGCTTGTCAGGTTGCTTATAGAAAAGCACTGCTGAGCATGGTAGACCTTACAAAAAATCAGTTCTTATCCCTTACTGTACAGTTAACAGGCTCTCCTGTTCTCTAAAACCTTGCTGCTCAAAGTTTGGTCAGAGGACCAGAAACATCTGTCACCTGGGTGCATGTGGGAAACATAGAATCTTGAGTCCCTCCCCAGATTTGCTACATCAAAATGTTAACAAGATCCCAAGTGATTCAGCCCATTAGAGTTTGAGGAGCAAAGACCCAAGGTCACCTCATCATGGGAGGCTTCCTCCTCTGCCCTGGCCCTGCCTCTGCCACCTCTCACCTTCTCCTTCTCCCCACACCTTCCCTGATCTGGCCACCACCAAGGTCCTAAAGGTCTCCCTTCTACCAGCCCTCAGTCTTGTCCCCAAGCTTATTAGAGTATTTGTCCCAACAAGATTACCTAAGAGGGGCTCTGATACCAGCCAGAGATCAGGATTAAACAATTCTCCATCTCATTAAAAGAAATCCCAAATTTTGTAAAGATAGCTGCCCCCAAACAAACCTCTAAATCAAAACAGGATCCTGAGCTAGCATACAAGTGTTGGACCTGGAAAAACAGGAGAATTTCTTAGGGTCATTTAGTAGTTACTGGCAGAAGCAGAATTAGAAAACTTCTTTTACTTCCCAGCTCGGAGTTCTCTACCCTAACCTAACCACTCTACACTGAATGGGACCTTTAAGAGGCAACCATAGTCTCTCCGTGAACTGTCACTAGGACTCATCTGGGAAGTGGATATATATTGAGTGCCAGCTATGTATCAAAAGTGCTAATCAAAGATCAGAAGTAGCAAAACCAAGCAGGTTTTTCCATATTACCTGTCTTTGCCCAAACTCCTCTTTCAGCCTGAAATCCTCACTCCCCACTCTCTGCCCAGTGGATTTCCACGTATCTTTGATAACTTCTCGATTCCTCCAAATAAAATGTATTCCCACATCTTCTGTTCAGGCACATCGCTATAATAATTCTTCCATAACAGGTTAGGTCTCCGTTTTCCTGGCTGGAAATTCTGGATAGAATGTTTCTCAAGGGACAACCTCAACTCTTTAGTTCTCATTCTGGATCTTCAGTGCCCTGTAGAGAGACTCATAAAATGTTATTTTTATTTCTTCCTATCTTTCCTTTGACAATTCCCTACAAATTAGTGGCATTGACCAAACAAATCCTGCCCTTAGTTCAACCCCTTTGTTCTAAAACTCTGGCCCTTTCTGGCCTAGGCTACCTGGAATCCATCTGCCTTACCCTGCTATCCTTATTTTGAGACCTGGTTTCTCCTACATAGCCCTCTTCTATTCTGTTGCTACTCAAGGGTTGCAGCTCAGCTACCAGCTACTTGTATATGTCTTTTGAAAATTATCCTACCTTCTGGGCCTCATTGCAAAGAAAATGGGTTTGAGTTCTTAGCTAGAGCTCAGGAGCAGTGTTGCATTCTTAGGTGTGTTTTAATCAGTTGGGAGATGATTTGCAAGTGATTTTTTTTTTCATATATTTATTAAGATTTGTCAAGGGTCACCAGGTGTGGTGGCTCACACCTGTAATCCCAGCAGCTCAGGAGGCTGAGCCAGGAGGATCTCGAGTTCAAAGCCAGCCTCAGCAAAAGCAAGGCACTACACAAATCAGTGAGACCCTGTCCCTAAATAAAATACAAAATAGGGCTGGGGATATGGCTCAGTGGTTGAGTACCCCTGAGTTCAATCCTTGGTACCCGAAAAAACCAGAAGATTTGTCAGGGGTCTTTTTCTGATCAGTAGAACACATTTGAGACTATCCCTGTCATTCAGTTGCATTTTGCTGTGCTTCCTGGAATAGGAGGAAAAAGGGTAGAGTTACAAGTAGCTTCAGGATCACACACACACACACACAAGACACACACACTCTGGTCATCTGTCTTGTGTCTCAACAGTGCAAGACTGATCTGTAAGAATCTTTTTGGCTGTGTCACCCTTTGAGGTATATGGTGTGATATAAAAAGAAAGGGTTTTTATCTGAAGAAAAGACTGCTCATGGAAAATGTGAATTTCCAAACCCCTCCTGTGCTGTGGTAGCTCCTCTTAAAATTTCAGTCCCATGCAGGGACAACTGAGCAAATGATACTCTTTTAAACTTTTCTTCTTCCTCTTTGATTTTTCCTTCCAGAAAGCGGGAGGAAGAAAACAAGCGAAAAGAGGCAGAACAACAGAAAGGACAGTTGAGCCCAGATGCCTGCAGACCGCAAGCCCTTCCCTGTCTGCCCAGCCCCATTCTGCAGAATGAGACCAGCAGACAGAGCAGTGCCCCCAGCAAACAGCCTCCTACCAGCCACACAGCCCAGAGCCCTGAGCTGAGAGACAGCAGAGGGTCTCCAGGTGGGTCTCCAGACAAAGCCCCCCAGAAGGAGCCACATGTTTTCTCAGACCTGCAGGAAACAGACTCCAGAAAGTCAAATGGTATGTGTGTAGACTGTTGTCTAATGCCAACCCGTGGATCATGGGCTCTTTTGATTGGCATATTTAGACCATTTACATTTATTATAATTATTAGCACTTAAGTCTGCCATTTTGTGGTTCGTTCGTCTGTTTGTTTCCTATGGTTCTCAGGTCTCCGTTCTCTTTCCTTTCCTTCCTGTGTGTTTCTAGAACATTTTTTAGGATTCCATTTTAATTGGTTTATAATGTTGAATGTTATCCTTTCTATAGTTTTCATAGTGTCAACTCATATGTAACTTGTAATAGTCAACATTTTCCTCCGAGCAATATGTGGAAATCTCACTTCCATTTAGGTAGCTTTACCTTCCCCACTTTTAAATTTCATTGCTTGGGGATCCAATAATGTTATAATTGTTATTTCAATCACCAAGTCCAGAGGAAACTTGGCACAAGCTTCCAAGAGTTCTCTTCCAGTGGAGTCCCACATGGCATACTTAACTCCTTCAGCAATAAACTGTAACAACCAGATTTTTGTCTACCCTGTCTTCCCAGCCCTCAGAATGAGCCCAGTAGATAGAGGGAGCTCCCAGCAAACGGTCTTCTTCCAGTCCCACAGCTCGGGACCCTGGATTAGGAGACAGCAGAGGGAATCCAGAAAAGCTCACTTGAACCTAGAACTCCAGGATTTTAAGCACATTGAGCTACTCATAGGTTAGGGAAAGGTGGAAAACCTCCAGATATCTAAGTGCAAATGCCAACATAGTGAAAAAGGCAAATAATATCAGTATTATTATGAAAACAGTTTCACCTTGTAGATTCTCAGAGAGGGTCTTTGGGATCTCATGATTACTTACTTAATTTAGGGCTTGGACAGCCTGATCTATTTTTCTGGACCCCAATTTTCTTAACTATGAAATGGGTGTATATTCTCATCCCTCCAAGGTAATTATGGATGAAATAAAAAATTGTAGAATACTTGTTATAGCCTATAACCCATAATAGGTCTTTAGTAACTATTATTGTTAAGCCACACTGCTAATTTAACCAAGACTTCTTTCTACATAAAAGTGTACATAAATGACCACAAACATTTCTGGAATATAATGCCATAATCTATGTACAGTGACAGTGTGCCATCCACGTAATACTTAAGGAAGGTGTGATATTTTGTTACATACTTGCTCATTTATTCTTTCATTAATTAGGATTCCATGATGTGACATCCATGTTGAATTTCCTTGAGTTTTTTCCTAGCTTAGGGCCTTTGTAGATGACATTCCCTCTTCCTGCCGTGGGGATACAAAAAGGTCCGTATTCTTCAGATCTCAGGAATGATCTTCCTGTGCTGTGCTCCCATATGTCTCTCATATTTCCCTATTATGCATCTCATCACCTTTCACTGTTCTTACTGGTTTGTCTACATTTTCTACAAGATCACAGATCTGTAAGAGCAGGGTTATTTCAGTCATCTACTGCTGTGTAACATGTGATACTAAAATTCAGTGGCTCAGAACAACAGTTTATTCTCATGATTCTGGGGTTTGGTTGGGCAGTTCCTCTGTGGATTCTATTTGGCCCTACTCGTGAGGCTACATTCGAGACAGCAGCATTGCATGGTCTGAGATAGACTGACTTGAATGTCTGACAGTTGGTGCTGCTGTTAGCTGGAATTCCTTGACTCTGTGTTACCTGGCCTTCCATCTTCCAATAGTGGTCTTCCATCTTGCATAGTGGTCTTTGAATAGCATTCTCAGAAAGCAAAGGCAAAAGCTACAGACCTCTTAAGAAATAGGTTCTAGAATTTGCATGCCACATTCTTTTTTATTTTTATTTTTTATTTGTTCTTTTTAGATAGACATGACAGTACAGTGAATTTTGACATATTATACATACATGGAATATAACTTATTCTAATTAGGATCCCATTCTTGTGATTGTACATGATGTGGAGTTGCACTAGTCATGTATTCATATATGAACATAGAAAAGTTATGTCCAATTCATTCTACTGTCTTTCCTATTCCCATTCCCCTCCCTTCTCTTCATTCTCCTTTGTCTAATCAATTAACGTCTGTTGTCCCTAACCCCTTGCTATGTGTTAGCATCTTCATGTCAGAGGAAACATTTAGCCTTTGGCTTTTGGGATTGGCTTATTTTGCTTAGCATGATAGTCTCCAACTCCATCCATTTACCAGCAAAAGTCATAAAAGTCATTCTTTTTCATGCTGAGTATTGTGTATATATACATTTTCTTTGCCCATTCATCTGTTGAAGGGCACCTAGGTTGGTTCCTCAGCTTGGCTATTGTGAATTGGGCTGCTATAAACTTTGATGTGGCTTGCATGACACATTCTATTGATAAAAGCAAGTATGAAACCATCCCGGACTGATGTAGAGAAATAGATTCCATCTTTGTGTATATGGAAGGAATTTTTGGCTATCAAACAATCTATCAGAGTACCTTTTTGATCATAGATTATTCACATGTTTCCCAAACCAAAGTATTCTTACCCTTATCTAAGGCCTCCCCAAATCTCATCCCAAGTTGAAGTCCAGACGTGGTTCAGGTTCACCAGAAAAATAACGTGTACCAAAAGTACACATTATCAGTCCTCCCGCACCCAGCAAGCAATGGTGAGTCAAGAACAGAATAACCACAGTGGACACATCTGCTCCTGAAAGGGTGGGCCAGGAGGCATATAGCAGCAGCAGCCACTAGTGCACAGCCAGGTTTGTAGCTGAATAGCTTTACCTGCTTGTTTCCTGACTAGGAAATTTGGGCCCTAGAGGCTTCTTTTTCATTGAATTGTCTCACAATTTCAAGTTGGTGCTGTTCTCAGTGATACTATTATCTCAAAAACTTTGAGTTTCCTGTGAAGGATTCACTCCATGTTCCAAAAAATGACATTCATAATTATGTTTCAAACTTCTTTTCTAGTTTGAGTGGCTCAGATTTCTGTGGGAAAATACCCTGGAAATTCTTTAAAATTCTTTTGTGTAGCTGAGAAGGTCTACTATGCACCACTTTAAGTATTTTTTTTAATTTTTATTTATTTTTATTGTAAACAAATGGGATACATGTTGTTTCTTTTTGTACATTAAGTAACAGCATACCATTTGCATAATCATACATTTACATAGGGTAATGATGTTTGATTCATTCCGTTATTTTTTCCTTCCCCCAACCCCTCCCACCCCTCTTTTCCCTCTATACAGTCCCTCTTTCCTCCAATCTTGCCCACCTCCCACCCCCCATTACGTGTCATCATCCGCTTATCAGCGAGATCATTCGTCCTTTGGTTTTTTGAGATTGGTTTATCTCACTTAAGATGATATTCTCCAATTTCATCCATTTGCCTGCAAATGCCATAGTTTTATTATTCTTTATAGCTGAGTAATATTCCATTGTATATATATACCACAGTTTCTTTATCCATTCATCAATTGAAGGGCATCTAGGTTGGTTCCACAGTCTGGCTATTGTGAATTGAGCAGCTATGAACATTGATGTGGCTGTATCTCTGTAGTAGGCTGATTTTAAGTCCTTTGGGTATAGGCCGAAGAGTGGGATAGCTGGGTCAAATGGTAGGTCCATTCCAAGTTTTCTAAGGAATCTTCACACTGCTTTCCAGAGTGGCTGCACTAATTTGCATCCCCACCAGCAATGTATGAGTGTACCTTTTTCCCCACATCCTCTCCAACACCTATTGTTGCTTGTATTCTTGATAATCACCATTCTAATTGGGGTGAGATGGAATCGTAGTGTAGTTTTGATTTGTATTTCTCTTATTACTAAAGATGGTGAACATTTTTTCATATGTTTGTTGATTGCTTGTAGATCTTCTGTGAAGCATCTGTTCATATCCGTAGACCATTTGTTGATTGAGTTATTTGTATTCTTCATGTAGAGTTTTTTGAATTCTTTATATATTCTGAAAATTACTGTTCTATCTGAAGTATGAGTGGCAAAGATATTCTCCCACTCTGTAGGCGCTCTCTTCGCATTGCTGATAGTTTCCTTTGCTGAGAGAAAGCTATTTAGTTTGAATCTATCCCAGTTGTTGATTCTTGCTTTTATTTCTTGTGCTATGGGAGTCCTGTTAAGGAAGTCTGATCCTAAGCCAACAAGTTGAAGATTTGGACCTACTTTTTCCTCTATAAGATGCAGGGTCTCTGGTCTGATTTCAAGGTCCTTGATCCATTGTGAGTTGAGTTCTGTGCAGGGTGAGAGATAGCGGTTTAGTTTCATTCTGATGCATGTGGATTTCCAGTTTTCCCAGCACCATTGTTTGAAGAGGCTATCTTTTCTCCATTGCATATTTTTGGCACTTTTGACTAGTATTAGAAAATTGTATTTATTTGGGTTTTTGTCCGTGTCCTCTATTCTGTACCATTGATCTTCCTGTCTATTTTGGTGCCAATACCATGCTGTTTTTGTTACTGTTGCTTTGTAGTATAGTTGAAGGTCTGATATTTCGATACCCCCTGTTTCATCCTTCGTGCTAAGATTGCTTTAGCTATTCTGGGTTTCTTATTCTTCCAGATGAATTTCATGATTGCTTGCTCTATTTCTGTAAGGTACATCATTCAGATTTTAATTGGAATTGCATTGAATCTGTATAGCACTTTAGATAGTATGGCCATTTTGACAATATTAATTCTGCCTATCCAAGAACATGGGAGATCTTTCCATCTTCTAAGGACTTCCTCAATTTCTTTCTTCAATGTTTTGTAGTTTTCATTGTAGAGATCTTTTACCTCTTTGGTTAGATTGATGCCCAAGGTTTTTTTTTTTTTTTTTTTTTTTTTGAGGCTATTGCAAATGGAGTTGTTTTCCTCATTTCCCTTTCAGCTGTTTCGTCGCTTGCATATAAAAATGCTTTAGATTTATGCATGTTGATTTTATAGCCTGCTATTTTGCTAAATTCATTGATGAGGTCTAGAAGTTTTCTGGAGGAGTTTTTTGGATCCTCTAAATATAGAATCATGTCATCAGCAAAGAGTGACAGTTTAAGTTCCTCTTTTCCTATTCGTATCCCTTTAATTTCTTTAGTCTGCCTAATTGCTCTGGCTAGAGTTTCAAGGACAATGTTGAATAGAAGTGGTGAAAGAGGACATCCCTGTCTTGTTCCCGTTTTTAAAGGGAATGGTTTTAGTTTTTCTCCATTACGAATGATGTTGGCTATGGGCTTAGCATAAATAGCCTTTACAATGTTCAGGTATGTTCCTACTATCCCTATTTTTTCTAGTGTTTTGAGCATGAAGGGGTGTTGTATTTTGTCAAACGCTTTTTCTGCATCAATTGAAATAACCATATGATTCTTATCCTTAAGTCTATTGACATGATGGATTACGTTTATTGATTTACGGATGTTGAACCATCCTTGCATTCCAGGGATGAACCTCACTTGATCATGGTGCACGATTCTCTTAATATGTTTTTGGATATGGTTTGCCAATATTTTGTTAAGGATCTTTGCATCTATATTCATCAGGGATATTGGTCTAAAATTTTCTTTCCTTGATATGTCTTTTCCTGGTTTGAGTATGAGGGTGATATTAGCTTCATAGAATGAGTTTGGTAGGGTACCCTCTTCTTCTATTTCCCGGAATACTTTGAGAAATATTGGAATGAGATCTTCTTTGAAGGTCTTGTAGAACTCAGCTAAGAATCCATTTGGTCCTGGGCTTCTTGGATGGTAGGTTTTTAATGGCTTCTTCTATTTCATTACTTGATATTGATCTGTTTAAATTGTGTATGTCCTCCTGGTTCAGTTTGGGAGGAGCATATGTCACTAGAAATTTGTCAATGTCTTCGGTAGTTTCTATTTTGCTGGAATACAGATTTTCAAAATAGCTTCTCATTATGTTCTGTATCTCAGTGGTGTCTATCGTGATATTTCCTTTTTCATCAAGAATTTTAGTAATTTGAGTTTTCTCTCTCCTTCTGTTTGTTAGTGTGGCTAAGGGTTTGTCTATTTTGTTTACTTTCTCAAAGAACCAACTGTTTGTTTTGTCAATTTTTTGAATTGTTTCTTTTGATTCAATTTCATTGATTTCAGCTCTGATTTTAATGATTTCCTGTCTTCTACTACTTTTGCTGTTATTCTGTTCTTCTTTTTCTAGGGCTTTGAGTTGTAATGTTAGGTCATTTAGTTGTTGACTTCTCATTCTTTTCTGGAATGCACTCCATGCCATGAATTTTCCTGTTAGTACCACTTTCACAGTGTCCCAGAGATTTTGATATGTTTATCGTCGTTCTCATTGACCTCTAAGAATTTTTTTATCTCCTCCCTGATGTTTTTTGTTATCCATGTTTCATTCAATAGCATATTATTTAGTCTCCAGGTGTTAATTTCTGTTTTTTTATTTTGTCATTGATTTCTACTCTCAGTCCATTATGATCTGATAGAACACAAGGCAGTATCTATTTTTTTGCATTTCCTAAGGGCTGCTTTGTGGCATAACATATGGTCTATTTTTGAGAAGGTTCCATGTGCTTCTGAGAAGAAAGTGAATCCGCTTGTTGATGGATGGAATATTCTGTGTATATCTATTAAGTCTAGGTTATTGATTGTGTTATTGAGTTCTATGGTTTCTTTGGTTGGTTTTTGTTTGGAAGATCTATCTAGTGGTGACAGTGGTGCGTTAAAGTCACCCAGAATGATTGTGTTGTTGTCTATGTAATTCCTGAAATTGAGAAGGATTTGTTTGATGTACAGGGATGCACCATTGTTTGGGGCATAAATATTTACTATCATTATGTCTTCCTGATTTATGGTTCCCTGAAGGAATATGAAATGTCCTTCTTTATCCCTTCTGACTAACTTTGGCTTGAAGTCCACTTCATCTGATATAAGGATGGAAACCCCTGCTTTTTTACTGAGTTGATGGGTGTGGTAGGTTTTTTCCCATCCTTTCACCTTTAGTCTGTGGATGTCTTTTTCTATGAGATGAGTCTCTTGCAGGCAGCATATTGTTGGGTCTTTCTTTTTAATCCATTCTGCCAGTCTATGTCTTTTGATTGATGAGTTTAGGCCATTAATGTTCACGATTATTATTGAAAGGTGATTTGTATTCCCAGTCATTTGGTTTATTTTTGGTTTTTAAGTTTCTCCTTTGAGTGGTTTTTCTCTAAGGTAGTTCCTCCCTTTGCTGACCTACATAGTTGTTTTTCATTTCCTCCTCATGGAATATTTTGTTGAGAACATTCTGTAGTGAAGGATTTCTATTTGTAAATTCTTTTAACTTTTGTTTATCATGGAAGAATTTTATTTCATCTTCAAATCTGAAGGTTAGTTTTGCTGGGTATAGGATTCTTGGTTGGCAACCATGTTCTTTCAGAGTTTGAAATATGTTGTTCCAGGCCCTTCTAGCTTTTAGAGTCTGGGTTGAGAAGTCGGCTGCTATCCATATTGGTCTCCCCCTATATGTAATCTGATGCTTTTCTCTCGCGGCCTTCAAAATCCTATCTTTATTTTGAATGTTAGGCATTTTCATTATAATGTGCCTTGGTGTGGACCTGTTGTGATTCTATGCATTTGATGTTTAAGCCTCTTGTATTTGATTTTCCATTTCATTCTTCAGGTTTGGGAAATTTTCTGATATTATTTCATTGAATAGGTTGTTCATTCCTTTGGTTTGTATCTCTGTGCCTTCCTCAATCCCAATAATTCTTAAATTTGGTCTTTTCATGATGTCCCATAGTTCTTGGAGATTCTGTTCATGATTTCTTACCATCTTCTCTGTTTGGACAACTTTATTTTCAAGATTACATATTTTGTCTTCATTGTCTGAGGTTCTGTCTTCCAAGTGATCTAGTTTTTGGTGATTCTTTCCATTGAGTTTTTTATTTGGTTTATTGTTTCCTTCATTTCAAGGATTTCCGTTTGGTTTTTTTGAGAATCTCTATCTCTTTGTTGAAATGATCTTTTGCTTCCTGCAGGTACGCTTTCACCTTATTGGTATTATCATTCATTGCCTGCATTTGCTTTCTTATCTCATCCTTTGCTTTGTGAATCATCTTAATCATGTATAATCTGAAGTCCTTTTCTGACATTTCTTCTAACATACTGTCATTAGATTCTATTAATATAGAACCTAGATTTCTTTGGATCATTTTCTTCCTTTGTTTTTTTCATGTTGTTCATGTATCTTCCCCGCTAGTAGTGTAGATCTGGGGTATTGCAGATTTCCCCCTATGGGCTTATAGTGGCCCTATAGGTTTCCAAAACCCCTTTTTTAAGGGGAAATCAATATTAGCAGTGCCCAACTCAGACACTAGGCAATCCTAGACCAAATAGGCCCTATGAGGACAATAACAAAATTGTCATAATAAACAGAATGAGTTCAAATATTATCTTCAGGCTCGGGAGATACCTCAGCTGGTAGAGTGCTTGCCTCACAAGCACAAGGCCCTGAGTTCAGAAAAAAAAAAAAAAAATATTATCTTCAGTAAAACAAACAGATTTGCAATAAGGTCTGCAGATTCTAATGGAAGACAAAGAGGATACAGAGAGATGTAGAATGTCACTGTTAATGGGATAAGAAAAGAATATACAGAAGTTGTAGATAATAGAAAGGGTGAGAGTGTAATCAAAAGAAATTGGATGTTAGCATGCAAAAAAGGGAGAAAGAGACCTGAGGGAACAGGTAAACAAAAGGAAAAGAGAGCAAGAAAAGTAAAGAAATAATAACTTAAATTTTTTCAATAAGGAGAAAAAAGAAAATCTACAGTATAACAGTCATATAGTAATGAAACCTCCCAGTGTTCAGTAGCCTGATGCATGAGAGGTACCTGACAATGAGCTTCAAGCCTCCAGCAGGTATCTCAGGATGGGATTTGCCCCACCCAAAAGTCGGGGCTATGGCTTCCAGGATTATCCAAGATGGCCGCTCTGGCTTCGAAATGTGTTGGCAAATGGGGAGCTGCAGCTCAGGGGTGGACGTGGTCAGCTGGAGGTCCTGGAGGCGGGATGCAGTTGGTCAGGCAGGGGTCCTGGGTGTCAGGTGTGTTTGGTGTGATTGCGGGATCCTGGAGGCCAGGTGCAATCAGGCGGTCTGGGTTCTCCGTTGTAGGGCGCAGTCAGTTGGTCTGGGGGTCCTGGTGGCAGGGAGCAGTCAGTTGATGTGAGGGCCCCAGAGGCAGGGAGTGATCGGTTGGGCTGAGAGATCCTGGAGACAGGGCTCAGTCAGTCCAGCCAGGGATCCTAAGGGGCCTGTCTGTTGTCTCAAAATGGCGGCAGCCACGTGTAATCAGACCTGCAGGTACTGTGACAGAGAACTTCCAGGCAACAGCAGGCAGCTGGTGCTCCACTGGTGGTCGGCGATCAGTTTGCTGACTGTTGTCGGACGATCGGGAGGTGAACCTCGTGCATTGGGTGATGGATAGGTGTAAGGCAGGCGATGGACAGGCAAGAGGCAGGCAAATGGCAGATGATTGACGCCTGACAGTGAGCAATCTGCACTCAAAAAAGGTGTCGATATGCTGGCAGACTGCAGGTGATCACAGCAGACAAATGGGGTAAACACCAGGAGATGGATAAGCAGCAAAAACTACTTTAAATATTTTTGAGGTCTTAATAAAGGGTTGCATAGCCACACTCTTGATTCAATCTTTATCCTGAGGCCACATCTCATTATGAGACTCTTTTGCTGGCAGGAAAAAATCAAAATGTTGAACAGTTTTAATTTTTATTTTATACCCAGAACATCCTGAAATCTCCTATTTTCTCCAATCTACTTGCAAACAGAGTGATATATTCTTTATCTCTTTCAATTGTCATCTGCTCTTGATATTTCTTCAACATGCCAGTAGGAAGTCTCCTGAGCCATATCTACAAGTTCATTAGGATATCTTCTATTTTCTGTATCACTGCAGGTGGTAATTTTGCTGGTTATTCTTCCACTGGATAACAAGGTTCACCTCTCTCCAGTTTCCAGTAGCAATTTCATTAACAGTCTCTTCACACTGAACAATCCCAAAGTCACTCTCAGGGGTTTTGTTGGGACAATACCTCTCCCCCAAACTAAGTAATGTTGAAAAACAACAGCTTATTATTTCTCACATTTCTGTGGGTCAGCTGAGCAGTTCCTCTGCTGGGTCACCTGGGCTCACTCATGCGGCTGCTGCAGAATTGACAGCTGGGAAGTCCAAGATGGCCTCCTCTGGCAGTTAGTGCTGGCTGATGGCTGAGGTGCCTCAATTCTCCTCTGCGTGGCCTTTCACTCTCCAGTAGATTAGACCATCCTCCTTACAAACTGTTCTCAACCAGCGTTCAGAGAAGGCAGAATCTGCAAGGCCTTGTGAGGCTTAGACTCCAGAACTTTTGTGGTCTTTTCTACCACATTCTATTGATCAGAGCAAGTCACAACACCAGTCCACATTCAGGGGAATGAAGAAATATGCTGTACCTCTGGATGGTGTATGTACTAAAATCACATCAGAAAGGCACATACACATTAGGATGGTCATTAAACAATCTGTCATAAGAGGCAATACAACACATCTCTTACTTCTTATCCCTAGCACCTTACAGGGTGTCTGGCACACAGGAAATAAATATTTGTTGAATTTATAGTTGGATGATACTAGGTAGGTACTGGAGATTCAGAGATGAAATGCAGGTTGTTAAACATAAGACAAAAAGTATTTATAGGGCATAGTTATGTTTTCAACTGTTCTTTTCAGAATCCAATTTTCTTTTTTTGGGGGGGGGATACATGTTGTTTCTGTTTGTACATGGAGTAACAGCATATCGTTTGCATATTCATACATTTACATCTTTAGTAATAAGAGAAATGCAAATCAAAACTACACTAAGATTCCATCTCACCCCAATTAGAATGGCGATTATCAAGAATACAAGCAACAATAGGTGTTGGAAAGGATGTAGGGAAAAAGATACACTCATACATTGCTGGTGGGAGTGCAAATTAGTGCAGCCACTCTGGAAAGCAGTGTGAAGATTCCTTAGAAAACTTGGAATGGACCTACCATTTGACCCAGCTATCCCACTCCTCGGCCTATACCCAAAGGACTTAAAATCAGCATACTACAGTGATACAGCCACATCAATGTTCATAGCTGCTCAATTCACAATAGCCAGACTGTGGAACCAACCTAGATGCCCTTCAATTGATGAATGGATAAAGAAACTGTGGTATATATATACAATGGAATATTATTCAGCTATAAAGAATAATAAAATTATGGCATTTGCAGGCTAATGGATGAAATTGGAGAATATCATGTTAAGTGAGATAAGCCAATCTCAAAAATCCAAAAGAGGAATGATCTCACTGATAAGCGGATGATGACACGTAATGGGGGGTGGGAGGTGGGCAAGATTGGAGGAAGGAGGAACTGTATAGAGAGAAAAGAGAGGTGGGAAGGGTGGGGGGGAAGGAAAAAAAATAACGGAATGAATCAAACATCATTATTCTATGTAAATTTATGAATATGCAAATGATATGCTGTTACTCCATATACAGAATCCAATTTTTTGACCAAGATTTGCTTCTGCTCAAACACTAAATCACTTATGTATGCATTCATTTAATAGATAAGTTTTTGAGGCCACACTGTGTGCCAGCTCTACTAAATTATCAATTACGATCAAAGATCATGCTATGAGCTTCTTTCCTACAGCAGTGAGCACAACATTGGTAACATGGAGTTTACTCTCTATCCCAAGAATTATGTTTAATCCCTATAACTTCAAGCAGACAGTGCTAAACATCCTAATCCTATGCTCTACAGATTGGGGAATGGGAATAATTTCAGGCTTTTTACAATGACATAGGGTAATGGTGATTCATGTTATCCTTATTATAAAACACCTTGAGATAGTCACACTGCAAAGCCAATCAGATCTACTGTGGACCTGATGCCATTCTAATGGTGTGGCCTCACATCCTGAAAAAAACATGCTGTTTCAATTTCTAGTGACCAGTCCTTTTGTCCTTTACACCGATATTCAACTTCCTCAAGGTGATCTGGTGGACAAGTTTACAGTGATTTTTCAAGCCAAGGATTCGTGAAATGAATTTAATGGATTAGACCAGACTCAAGTATTTTTATTTTGTTGATAGAAAATATCAAAGTATAACACACACACACGTGTAAGAGTGCATTTGGGTGTGGGTGTGTGTGTGTGTGTGTGTGTGTGTGTGTGTGTGTGTGTGTGTGTGCATGCATTTGAGTACATTGGGACACAATGTAAGATTTATTTCTTGATATAGATCATTTTCAAAAATGTTTGAAGGTTTCTGTTCTAGAACAACTCTGAGGCAGGGGAGCTTCTCACTCATTTGGGGGCAGGAAGTGATACCCTGAATAATGGACTTTAGCAAAGAACCACATTCAGATATGCAAACAAGGTCTCAAAACAACCCAGAACCCAGACTTTGTGGAACAGCTGAAGGACAGGAGGCTAATGAAACCAATATGGTTATAAGAAAAAGGAGCTCCAGTCCCATGGACAGCCTTTATCCTCATCATCTGCCTAAAAGGCCACAGTACAAAGGAAAACAGGGAGATGCTTCTAGGAATCAAGCGCTGACTGCAGCATCTCTTAGCATGGTATTCCCAGAAAACCCCAGCACCATTGGACAAAGGACATTCCAATGCACATTGTATTTGGCCCCATAAGGAAGGGTTATAGCTGCTTCAACTGATCAGGGATCAAGAGTATACACTTTGAGGGGTGGGTATCCCAGCAAGAATCTAGAGACAGGAAATAACTACCACTTCTTTTTCTCTTTCATCCAGTCTCACAGAGAATGTTAGAGTTGAGGGTCTTTGCAGAGCATCCAGGGCACAGCCTAATCCAAACAAGGCAGGAATCCATGGGCAGGGGGCGATATCTGATGTAATGTTTAGGGAGATGGCTGTGGCTGAGTGGGATATATTTGAGGGACCAGATAGGGTCTGTACTAATATAGTAGCAGCACAGTGAAGAATCAAGGATGGTCTTGAGAGTAGAATTGAGGTGACTTGGTAGCAGATTGCTTGTGGGAGGTGGTGAGATAAAGTTGCTTTTGAGTCAGTGTGCTCTTCAGGAGTCTGAGGATAAGCTCACTGTGCCAGTCCTGGTGTTTTCTTATTCTCAACCATATGGACAGTCGGAACTGGTGGGTGTGACTGGTATGAGTACAAGTGGATCCTTATGCTTGGTACATGTACAATGGCTGAGGCAGCAAATTCGCTTACCATCTATGCACTAAAGATTTCCTGACCTCCCTTGTTCCAGTTATGCATATTCAGTTATTTACTTATGTCCTCACTTGGGCATCTCAAGCACATCTCAACCTATTTAAGATAAAACAAATGTATAATGACGTGGATCGACCATTACAGTATTATACTTAGTAATTTCACTATGAAAAAGTTCTCTGTGTTCCACATACTCATTCTTCCCTCTCTCCTAAAACCGCTGACAATTGATCTTTTTCACCGTGTCCAAAATTTTGCCTTTTACAGATCATCAGTTTGAATCATACAGCATGTTTTAGTCAGCTTTTTCGTTGCTGTGACTAAAGGATCTGACTAGAACAATTTTAGGGGAGGAAAAGTTTATTTGAGGGCTGACAATAACAAAGTTCTCAATCCATAGACTGCCGGCTCCATTCCTCAGGGCTCCAGGTGAGAGGAACATCATGGCAGAAGAGTGTGGCAGAGGGAAGTGGCTTACGTGGTGATCAGGAAGCAGAGAGGTCTTCACTCGCCAGATACAAATATATACCCAAAGCTACACCCCAACTCCCACCTCCTCCAGCCACACCCTACCATTTCAGTTACTACTCAGCTAACCCCTATCGGGGGATTAAATCACTGATTGGGTTAAGACTCTTAAAACTCAATCATTTCTCCTCTGAACCTTCTTGCAATCGTCTCGCATGTGAGCTTTTGGGGGACACCTTACATCTAAACCATAACACAGCATGTGACCTTGCCTTCTTTTGTTTAGTAGTATGCATTTAATGTTCCTCCATGTCTTTTCATAGCTTGACATCTCATTTCTTCTTTTAGTGTTGTGTAGTGTTCCATTGTCTGGAGGTGCCATGGTATATTTATCCATCTCTCTGTTGAAAAACATCTTGACTGCCTCCAAGTTTGGGCCATTAAGTATAAAGCTGCTCTAAACATTCCTGTGCAGGTTGTGTGAACAAAAGTTTTCAACTTCTTTGGATAAAGACCAAGGAAGATAATTGCTGGATCTTGTAATAAGAGCATGTTAGCTTTGCAGGAAACTACCAAACTCTTCTTTCAAAGTGGCTGAATCATTTTTCACTCCTACCAGTAATAAATGAAGTTCCTGTGGCCCCACATTCCTACCAGCATTTGCTATTGCCAGTGTTCTGGGTTTTTACCATCCTACTAGGTGTATAATTGTATCTTGTTTTAATTACTTTCCACCCTTTCCCACACTCCCCACATAGGAAATCAGTCTGTTTCACTGCTAGTTTATGCTATCTATATTTCTTTTGCACAAGTAAGTACATATGGATATTTTTTACCTTCCCTTCTTTCTCACATGAAGAGTAGCATAGTTTATTCTCTTGCACTTAAGAATGGTTATTTTGAAGTCTCTTTCTGAAAACATTATTTGGATAACCTGTTTCATTATTCATTCTCATTCTCGCCCTCTCTTTTGTTGCCTTATCTTCTCGTGAGCCCATATATTTTTGATTTAGTGCCAAACATTAAATATAAAAAACTATAGAAATGACTTGAGGCCTCAGACGATAGTAATTTCTTCGAGATAGGATTCACATTAGCTTCTGGCAGGTAGGAGCTCTTGCAATCCCCAATTGCCTTAATCCACTTCCCAGAACAGAGATGATGCAAAGCTGGCTTCAGACCTGCAAGGATCACCTTATTTTCTATGGTATAGCCTTCTCAGGTCCCAGTCCAAAAGAACACTGCTAGTAGGTTCTGCTCTGTGTTTTGTCCCCGAAGCCTTGGGATATGTACCCCCACATGCCTTACTCATCAGTCTGGGTTGCTGAAACCTTCTGAATCTTGATTCTTTATTTTTTCTGCATTGTTAGCTCTTCAGTGCCTTCCTATGGGTCATTTATAAATTTCTGTTCAATATTGGAGAGCACAGCTCTCCAATTCTGAGAGCTTATAATTCTGCCATTATAGAAGCAGAAATTCCCATACTGAAATTTTTTCGTTTTACATGTTATGCTTACTTCTTTTTCAAATATATCTATTCTTTTCTAATATTTTCCATTTCTTTTGTTTAATCAATTAGTGTGTGTACACTAAATTCTGGGAGAGCTGATCTTGCTACATGTTCATTCTTTTTTGCTCATGTTAGATTGTGCCCCCATGCATTTTAGAATTTCAGACCATGAAGCCATTTTCAGAGGACCCCTTTGTGTATCCAGTTGAGGACTAAGCCAATGTTGTCTTTGCCTTTATGAGATATCCTGGATATCACATCCTGAAACCATTTTTTAGGTTATCTCATATGAATTAAGAATAAATAAATACCATACATCTGTCTGTACTGAAAATAGAAGGAAGGGAGGAGGACAAAATGGTCATATTAAAAAATACTTCATATTATATTCATTGCTACATGTGCAATTTTATTTACCAATGCTGTGTGCTTAGTGGAAAAGTTGTTATGTAAATATCTAGTCCTTTTAGATATTTAGAAGTAGAAGTAATAGAATAGAACTTTTTGTCAATTGCTTTTTAAAACTGATGGGAAATACTGTTTGGAATTGTAAAAGCATCTCTGAACAGCAAAAAATAAAAAAGAATAAATACCAAACCCACATGAGGTATGGAACTTTGGTTTCAAATTCCCATGGAAAAGTCTTTACCCAATCCAGAATCTAGACCGATACCAAATTTCCTCATCATGTCCCAGAGCAGGCAAACGGACTTGTGATTGAACTCTCGTTTCCTAAAGCAAATGAGCCATGATTCACGCGGGGTCTTCATTCTAGTTAACTTTCTGCCTTAAAGGCCTCATTTTGTTCTTTTCTGGCTGTTAAAACACAACCAGAGATCTAATACCACCGCCCGTTGTCCACCCACCACTACTACCTGCCCCGACAGTGGCTGACTTGCACACATTTATTGCTCTGATGTTCAGTTTTCTATTTGTTTTCAGCCTCCAGGGATTTCCTTTATTTTCTCATAGCCATGAAGGTGCTTCTAGAAGGACATTCGTTTTATTTTAGTTGGCATTGCTGGTGAGTGAAGGCGGTCAGGTTATCCGTCTATCATACTGCTGAAAAGAAAAGTCGACCAGGTTTTCTCCTCATCATAATCACCACTATCATGGTGACGCTATAGGCAGGTCTGAGTGTTTTATGTGAGCAAATGAACAGAATTGCCCTACTATGCAAATTTTGGACAATAAATATTTTTCCCCTTTTCGTCTCCCCAAGAAACTTCCAGGGAACATTCTAAAGGCCACTCTGCCTGTGTCTGCATCAGACCCAATGAAGACAGTGAGGGAGACAGGCATTTGGGAGTCTCCTTGCCTGAGAAGACCAGAGGCGAGACAGTTGGTGAGCAGCGGTGTGAAAGGGGGAAAGGCACCTTGAAGCAGCCCCCCTGTATCAGGGGAGCCAGACCTGATGAGAAAGGAGAGGACATTCCACAGCAGGACGGCCACTGGAAGTCCAGCAGGCGGCATGATGCAGCACCCAAGGCCAGAAGTGCCCCCCAGAAAAGGCACCCTCAAGAGCTCAGAGGAAGGTGCTCCCCGGCTGGTTCCAGCCGGCCTGGCAGTGCCAGGGGGGAGGTTACTCATGCTGGGCAGAATCCTCTCCACCATCGCACACCAAGAAACAGAGTGACACAGGACAAGCTCCCAGGAGGGGTCTATTCAGATTTGCCACAGAGCACAGAGGAGATGAGGTCAGGAGCCAGGAAACTGGGGACATCTACCCTGTCTGAGGATGTTCAGGTATCTAAGGAGACTGATCCAGCATCTGGTCCCCTCTCTGGGCAGAGTGTGAATATTGACCTTCTCCCTGTAGAGCTCCGACTGCAGATAATCCAGAGAGAAAGAACTAGGAAAGAGCTGTTTCGCAAAAAGAACAAGGCAGCCACCATCATCCAGCGTGCCTGGCGAAGGTAGGAGCATGAGGGGCTGCCACCTCTTTGGTTCTTCCTGGGCTTTGATGTTTTTCAGTGAATTCCATGTGGGGGCATCACAAGACCAATTTTATGGAGCTGACCCATGAAATTCACATGTATGTCCTAGTCATTTACATACTACTTGGCCTCCTTGACCCTCAGTTTCCTCATCTGTAAAACAGGATTTAACAGTTGCTGCACTTATCCTATTTATATGATGGGTTACTAGAATGAAGTAATGTGTACTTTGTGAATTCTAAACCACTTAGCACTACATGCATATTTTTTTTATTAGTTCAAATACCTAAACCAAGGTTTGGATGTAGTGGAGTTTCTGAAACTTATTATATAAACCTATCTGAGCATCTACCAAGCTCAGTACGGGTTAGATGCTGTGGGTTAGGTGGAAGTTATCCTAAAAGGTTGGGGCAGTGTCCCAGTATGAGAGACAGACACCTCTCCAGAGGACTGGAAAGGTCCTTTGCTATAAGTTGTCTCAGTCTCCATCACACTGCAGGCCCCCACAGGGGCCTCAGTCCATGTTAGGCCTTGTGGTGATGACTTGGGTCCATTGCTGACTGGTGGGAGTTACATGGCCTCCATCTCTGAGGAGAGGAAGATTGATGGGGTGGTAAAGTGAGTAGATCTCTGCAAGCCCAAGTGCACCAAGTCTCCAGGCCCATGTTCACAGAAAAAGGAAGAAGAGAGCAGAGAGAGAAGAGAGCAAGATAAGTTTGTGGGAGGTCCCACTAGAAGCCAATGGAAATATCATGCCAAAGACTGCCTGACCAGAGCTAGGCAATCTGGTCTGCTCAAGCACATGCGAACTCCCAGCCACACCAGAAGGCCATCATGACAGAGATGGGGAGTTCTGTATTTTAGATAAGCAAACCACTCAGGAAACTGAGTTGTGTTATCCAGCATAGTTGTGCAGATCCAGCACTTGAACCTCTGTTTGACTGACACTGGAGAGCCTACCCTTTACAACAAAGTGTTCCTGCTGTGGCCAAGACAGGGCATTGGAGGCCAGCCTCCTGCTCCTCACCTGACAGCAGGCTAGAGAAGAGCTGCCTGGAGGGTGCTCACACACCCGCGGGATCAGTCCAGAGTTGGGGTGATGTTGTTATGCTATGCCTACCATTGTTAATACTAGTAGTTCGTTTAGCATTTATTGGGCACTTGTGCCAGACACTGTTCCCAAAGTAGTTTTATAGGTAGTTTTAAAAAATAATTTAGTTGTTGATGGACCTTTATTTACTTACAGGTGGTGCTGAGAATTGAACCAGTGCCTTACACATGCTAGGCAAGCCTCTACCACTGAGCCACAATCCCAGCCTCTAGTTTTATAGGTTTTAATTCATTTAATTCTTCCAATAACCCTGAGGTAGCTACTATTCTTGTCCCTATTCCACAATGAGGAAACTGAAGCACAAAGAGGCTAAGCAACTTAACATTATAGAACTAGTAAGTGCCAATGCTGGCTTTGAGCCGAGTCTCCCTCTGAAGCCACAGATGGGAACATCCATGGCTCCCCTCCATGGGAAGCTACACTAGGACATGCACTACCATCCAGAGGGACTTTTTGTTAAGTATTTTGGCTGAAACCTGGGATCTAAACAAGCTGGCAAGGTTTACCTCCTCAGGCCCCACATCTGTTCCCTAGCTGAAATGTCTCCCTCTCAGACTGTCCTTTGAAGAGTCAGAAGCTGACAGGTCCTGTCAATAAGTATCCAGACTAGCAAATGAGCCTTCAGTCATTCCTCTCTGGAACAGTGGGCTCATAGTCTGGCATGCCCATCTGGAAAGGCAATTATCCAGGCCCCCTCTGGCTGCACCATTGTGCAGTTCTAAGAAACATCAACTCCCAAAGGGTCTCTGGGATGCCACATGTTGTGGAGCGCCACATCTGGTGGGTGAAAACACTTTTGTTGATTCTGTTATAATGTAACTGTATTTTCCATTTTAAAAATAACAGGCCCCCAAAGTGCTGTCCTGGAACTGTGTCTGACACCAAAACCAAGGAATAGTGAGGAACAGCATAGGGGATAGGTCTTGGTACTTAGTGCTCAGTGAATGCAGAGTGTCTTTATAAGAGACATGACAGGACACAGAAAGTGAGCTGGAAAATAGGCAACAATGGATGAGCAGATTGACCTTGGACCTCAAGAAAATGAAACCTAGTCTTTTAAAATTAAGTGTGAGTTTTATTAGCAATGAAGCCTTGACTGTTGTGAAAACTTAAACCAAATGCTGGACAAGCTAAGCTGGAAATCTACTGTTTAAAACATTTATTACCTAATATGTGGAAGCCCCTTTCTGACAGCTTTCTGTAGCATATTCTGAGATAAATAACCAAGGATAGACTAGACAGCAGGAAGACCCCTGAACCCATGGCCTAAAGGGACTATGGGGCATATTTGAATTCCCACAGTCTGTTCTTCTGGAGGAGGGAGAATGGGGCCTGTTCCTCTGCCCCAAGAACCTTCAAGTTCCCTGGATGCAGATCTAGTCTCCATACCAGAGCTGATCGGGGAGAACTGTGGCCACTGAAAGCTGAAGTTCTCCCCAGCCTCAACTAGTATCTAGGCCTCCCAGAAGACCAGAGGATGGGGAGATGCTCAGCACCTCTAACATAAGAAGCCTTTATGGAACAGTATTGCCCTCTCTCCCTAGTTCTTCTCTAACACTGGCTTTCAGAAAGGTGGGACACATTGAGGGATGCTATGGTTTATCACTCTTCAGGAAAAGAAAAGAAGAATCCTGCCAGTTGCTCAAATCAGCCCTTGGGAAGGAGGGAGGGCTGCACCAAGTGCTGCAAGTTCTGGGCAGTCTTGGGAAGACTCTCCTGTGTGGCGTATTCTAACACCAGGCATGGGCCTATTGCTCCTCTAGGTTCTCGGAGAGTAGTTGATGCAGTACCCGGATACAGCTCTCCCTGACAGGGTTCCGAACAGTTGTAGTTGCCAGTAAGTTTGGGTGCACAGGGGATAAAAAGCATCAAGTAAAGACTAGCTGTAAATACTGCCATCATTCCCCTGCCTATCTTTCCCCACTCCAAGCTCCACTCCTCAGCAGAATATTCTTAGTAAAATGCTGCTTTTACCTTTGCCACTTTTTTTTTGGCAGGGGGGTACTGCAGATTGAACCCAGGGGTACTTTAACACTGAGCTATTTTTTATCTTCTGATACAGGGTCTCCCTAAGTTGCCCAGGCTGGGCTCAAACTCACAACTGTCCTGCCCCAGCCTCCTAAGTCACTGGGATTATGGGCATAGACCACTGCACCTTGCTGTCACTCTTCTTAAAACCCTTTGAATCCCCATCATGTATGGAAATCAGACAAAGTCCTTAGCAGTGTTTGGCAGTTGGGCCAGATAATACTGGCTCTGAATGTTGGTTTCTGCCGGCTCTTGCTGTGTGGCCTTCTGTAAGTGACCCTGGTTCTCCAAACCTTGGAAGGTCTGCCTCCCAGGGCCTTAAGTCACAGGGAGAGTGCCTAGAATGCTGCAGGCCCCTTCCCAGGGCAGCCAGCCCCATGCAGAGGGCCCTCCTCTGCCTGGTAAGCTCCTCCTCATCCTCGAAAACACAGCACAGTGCACAGCACCCCTGGGAAGCCTACCAAACCGCTACATGTGTCCCCATGTGCCCAGCTCCTCGTTCTCGCATAGTGTTTCTTCCACGCACTCACTGGTTTCCGCCTCAGCCTGCCTCCCTCACCTGTGAGTCTCTCGAGGGCAGGACTCACCTGAGTGGATCCTAGTTCAGTTAGTATTTCATGATGGGAAGAGAGAAAACTCAAATTCAACATGCCCCCTTTGAAACCAGGAGTGGAGCTGGAAGGTACCTCCCAGGAGTTCTGCAAATACTATTCCTAAAGCTTCTAAGAAACTGAAAGAAGCCTGTCATTCTTAGTACTGTGATCTTAAACCTCTCCTCTCCTCTCGCCCCACCAGCTACCGGCTCAGAAAGCACCTGTCCCACCTGCTGCACCAGAAGCAGCCTGGAGCTGGAGATGGGCACAAATGGAGTCACGAATGCACAGCATTGCTCCTCCAGGTTTGGAGGAAAGAACTGGAACTAAAGCTCCCAAAGACCATGGCAGTCATCAGGGTTCCCAAGAGCCCATCCAAGGGCATCTCAGGCACCAAATCCACTAGGCACTCAGTGCTCAAACAGATTTATGGTAACTGTCCTTCTGGGCACTCTGGTGTACAAGCACCCCCAGGGTGCCACAGCCGAATCTGAAATAGGATTTAATTACACTGGGCACACCACCATTCAGAAAACTTCCTTATTCTACTTCTGAGCACAAAATTTTCAGTACCCCATTTATTGCCTCCCTTCCAGCAATTCTGTGTCATAACTGGTCTCATGAGGCATTCTAGCATCACAGCTCAGAGAGCCTTCCAGCCAAAAGATTCTTCTCTGGGCTCCCTGACTGATAGTCTCATCCTTTGAACCTCTTTAGAGCTCTGCTTGGATGTCCCCCAACTTACATTATCCATTTGGACAACTCTAGACTCATACCCTGTCTGCCTGTACCTAGTAGAAGGGTTGCTCATCTATGGAATGCCTGAGGCCCATCCTCTATAGTGAATGAATACTTGTCGAGCAGATACATTGCTGAAACTGAAACATTTTCAGCACTGGAGAGAGCTTATCCAAATAAACTTAGCAGAGAAAGTTCTGGCTAACTCCCCACCAGAAAAGTTGAGCACCTTCAGAAAGATCTCCTGCAGTTCAAGCAACAAAATCTCAAATCTTGGTTGGTACCTACATGGTACCAGCTGAGCATTCCAACGTTTCAGACTTTGGAATATTTCCAATCTGGGATTGGGGGATTAGGAATGCCCATCTAGTGAACTTGTGCCCGCAAATCTGAAAAGCTTCTGCTCCCAAACATTTCAGATAAGGATCCATCTGTACTTCCATGCCACACCTACTCTATCTTGGTAGCTCAAGCCCTTACCTCAATGAGGAATTCAGAATTTGATCAGGCCACACTGTCATTGGTCAAAGATAGATGACTGTTGTTGGTTGATTTCAGGTTGTTCTCTAGAAGGAAAAGTACATCATCATCCCACAAGACTTTCAAAAGCCCCTCCTGCACTGCATCTCAATTCAGGTAAGGCACCTGAAGCAGGTGGAAGAAAACATGCGAAGGGTTTTTCTATTTGTTTCCTTCCCAAATATAGGAGACATTGGAACAGAGGTGGCCAGGGTCTTCCAATGGTCATTTCAAGTATACAGTGCTCTTATCCCCCTTTCACGGGATCACTGCCGTCAGTATGTGCCTCTGTGAGGCAAATCATTTTCACATCTAAAAGCTGTTAATCTTACCTTCAGTAGAAACAATAAATGGTAGCTATCATAGCCATTTTTAATGCTTGTTCATATAAAGAAAATAATGCCTTTCTTCAAATGAATTTTGGAAGTCCTTGGCCCATTTGGTGTCACCTGAAGATCCCCCATGTCCTTACCAAAGAGCACCATGAACAGAACATCAGTGGCACATTCCACTCAGGCTCAACAGTACACTTTCACTCAGGTGCTCAGCCGTCTTCTTTGCAGCCACAAGACAAGAGTTTTACTTAGTGCCCCTTCCTTCACAGCAGCATTAAAAGTGGGTGATAAGTTCAGTGCTGTCAGCAGCTAATGCCAGGTCCAGTGTATCTCACAGTGGCTATGGCAACCCGTGGCCCCAGCCCCTGTTCCACAGTCATCCTGTAGAAGCAGAGTGCAGCTGGGAAGGTGAACAATGACTGTCAGCATGAACTTTAGCATTCATTTAGGTTTTGATGAGGGGAAAACCTGGAGGTGGGGGGACAGAGTAATTACTGCCAAACCTTTCATAAATTAGGGAACTCATGTAACCCAGGCAGGCTGATCAGGGAGCTGGTGGGTGGGATAGTTACAAACTTTCAAAGGAATCAAACCCCATGGTTCTATGTAAAAAGACCTTCTTTTTTCTTAACTGAATTGAATATTTCAACAACAGAACTGTCAGCTAGAACAACCAGAAAGTATTATTTAGAATAATATTAGTAAAGATAATCAGATCATTTTTCACTCTGATTTAAGAGAAAAACAAATCTAGTACTACCAGAAATCCTTAAACAACGAAGATCCATGGAAGGTTTTTAGTGAGGGGACAGAGTAAACAAATTCAAAGCATCTTAATGGTTTCTTAGAGCTTCACATAACAAGCAACTTGTTTGTCCTACTTATATTTCTTGACTGGTTTGAAGCCAGATATGAATAAAGAGAATCTTTCCCCTAACCTGAACTTGGAGGGAACAGGTTTTGTCAGGGCCAAACCCACCTACATGAAGCATCAGCCAGTTAATGACGCTGGTCAGGCAGAGTGCTAGCTAGTTTAGCTGAGGTCTGTTATGTTTTATACAGAAAACATGTCTATAAGTGAAATAATTTCCATAAAATGGGCATGACTTGGATACACATACAAGTTTGTGAATGGTGGAATCTGATAACCAATTAAACCAAAAAGGGAAAGAACATTAACTTTGGTGTTCACTTTGAATAAAAAAAAAAAAAATGTTAGTTCAGGTCTGGGGATGTGACTCAATGGTAGAGCACTTGCCTAGCATTCATGAGGCACTGCGTTTGATCTCCAGCACCTCCCTCCCAAAAAAAAACTCACTTTTTTGCCCTAAGAATCCTTACGGGGCTAGAAATTTTCTGATTTTGCTCATTGATCTTATCCAGAAAATTACTTGGCACATTGTAGATGTTTAAATATTTCATGAGTACGTTCTTCTCACCCCAACTAGGGGAGATGCCCAACTAAATTTTTTTTTTTTTTTTTTTTTTTTTTGAGGTGCTGGGGATCTAACCCAGGGCCCTATGCTTGTAAGGCAAGCACTTTACCAACTGAGCTATCTCCCCAACCCCTAAAGTTTTAGTTATTCTGCTACTTGAAAAAGAAGAAACAGAAAAATGTATCAAAATGCAGTTTGTGGGTGTTTCCATACATCCATTTAGGAGACAAGATAAACTCCCTACTTTCCCCAGTCTTACACAGTGCCCCCTGCAAGCCACCCACAAGTCTATCAACATAGCCTCTTATTGACACTTACATACTTGGGACCATTTCTTTAAAACTCAGAGATTACTGTAACATTCCATACCTGTGAATGGAATACCATAGCTTATGTGAACACTGCTAATGATGCCCCTGTGTAAATCCATTATATTCTGCCACCTGTACAGGGGTATGCAGGTGATTAATTCCAGTTATATTGAGGGCAGCCGAAAGCATACAAGAGTTTCAAAAGCATTTAATTCACTTAAAAATAATTTTGTTGCAGTTATAAAACTGGGAGAGAAAAATAAAGGCATGTGCTCTACTTTTTAAAACTTACATCTCAGATTTGCTTTTGTGTTCCAGGGTTAGGAGCAAAATATAGCAATATGGCTTCAGCAGGGTCTCCCAGCCATATGAGTTCTCAGTATCCTCATTTGTCAGTTATCACTGTTTTCTGACAGTGGCATCCAATAAATTTGTTATTTCAAGGTCATAAAAAGACCTCTAAAATCCATTTTGAATTTGATATGCCTATTGGTCTATCAGTCTATCCACCTTCAGGGTATAAATAGGTTTCAAATTTTATCTTCTGGAACAAATAGGAAAGGGAAACTAAAAGATGGTGCAAGTATGCACTGTGTCATGTAAGAGACACTCTGAGAGAACATTAGTTATTCCAGGCAGACTGAAGACCAAAAGTTCAAATTCCAGCTCCTCAAACACCTGTTTCCGCCCAATCCAGGTGCTTCCTTGAAGAAATGTTCCCTACAGCTGAGAGGAAAAATGCAAGGCCAGCGAGTCTCCCTGCCTCTGGGGCAAACTGGCCCATCAACTTATTTGGCTCTAGGGATAGCAAAACCTAAATTCTTTTTCCTTAGCACCAAGGAAGTCTTCCCTTCAGCATTAAAATTAACTTGCCTATCTGGTATTTGTTTTTAACAGTGAGCAATCTGCAGTGTATACAGCTCCTTGAGAACAGTGGAAGATCGAAGAACTTTTCTTATAACCTGCAGTCAGCTACAAAATCAAAAAGCAAACCAAAGCTTTGATGGCCTGTGGAGAAAGATGAATAGCTATGCAGAGTTCTGATTCTCTGTGGATGGATTGTCTTTTACGTCTTGGGAAAACTTTAATATCCATGCCTAAAGCCTTATTATCTTGAAAATGTCATAACTGAAAGAAAATATCCAGTGATTCCTCTGCTTTTACCAGTGCTGTTTTGTAAATCACCTCAGCCTACAGAGAGAACCAGGACAGACTGCCTATGCGTTACTACCTAGCTGTGTGCCTTCATCACAGGTAACACGGCTGAAAATGAGAACTGATAATTATCTGTAACGTAAATGTAGTGAGCACTGCAGGGGCTGCTGGGTTGGGCTAGCTGGTGCAGGCCTCATTTCCCAGTTCAAGTGATGAACCTAAATGAGACAGGGAACCTGTCTTCCGCTTTACCTGCCCAGCAGGCATCATTTCACTGCTTGCATGAAATCTACATAACAAACTTCCTAATGGATACCATATCCTGTTACTCCAACATTATTGGTCTTGAATTTTATATCAGAATTATGTCCCAGTGTTTGTATTTGGAAAAAAGAACTTAAGTACATTCTCTTGACTCTTTGCATTTTTCAGTTCCCATGTTAGCCTCTGAAGGCCACAGGTAGGGCCATATCCTTCCTTGTTGAATGGCCTTCCCAGGGCCTAGCACCACCAGCGTCAGAATCAAGCAGTCAGTCAGGTAGGGTTATTTATAAGCCAGGTCTCATGCAGCAAGATGCTAACTCAGGCCTCCGCATCCCACTTGTACTTTCTGACCAGCTTGCAGAGGTGAGCAGTCTTCTCAAAATGCCTTTCTATTGGCTGGCAGGGAAAACCACACAAATTCTAGTTCGAAGAACACCTGATATAAATGAAACGTGGTGACTGTGAGCCCTTTCACATTTTTTAGGGATAAGACTGCTATGGGGATGTAGACAGGAAGCACAAACTGTAAACTGGGTTCATGACTTTTTTTAGTTACTTCTGTAAGATCAGTGTCACGCCCATGCAAACAGTAAAAGAGCAGTTCGTGTTTACCTAATTACCTTGATTTTTAGTTTAATAATTACATTTTCAAAATTATGAAAAGAATGGTATTTATCTAAATGGGATCACAAAGATTTTGCTAATATGTTGATAAACAATAGAAGGTACTATACTACCATTCTGTATTTTGTAAATATTTAGCTCTCATGAAATGTAAAATGTACTACTACTACCTGTAATCAGGTTATCTCATGTATATGTACTATTCCAGGAAGCCAGCCTGAGCTTCAATGGGAACAAACACACACTGCTTTGCAAAGGAAGGTTCAAAAACTTCTTTAAAAGTTCAGCTTTATTGACAAACATCTATTACATCAGTTTCTCTTCAAAATAAGATAGATGTGAATAAACAATTTCAAACAGTAGGTACCACAACATCTCTTCAATACACTGTACTCAACGCGTTGGGCCCCTGGGGATGCCCAGTGATATACACACTGAAGCAGTAATGTAGGTCCGTGAGCCACTGCTCCTGAGCACTTCCACTCTTCAGTGTCTGCAGAGAAAAACAAGAGTAGTTTTGAGAATCATACTAAAATCACTGTCACCTGACAGTACTTTTCACACCTAAACATAATTTCTCAAAATCTAGGCAACGGTATCCCCCCATCTATAAAAGGGGCGGGGGGGAGAGGAACTATTAATTGAGCAGCACCAAGACTTTGAAAATTCCTACCTAGTAAGCTATGTCTTTGGGTATTACTGGTTTCTTGGTGAGTCTGTTCCCTCCTGTACATGCTGAGAACTAATGAAATTTCACCATCAACCACTCCTAAACCTGTGATCCTCTCCCCTTGGCATTCTAGTGCCTCATAATCTTTGCATTAACAGCAACTGAGAATAATTCTGACAATTTCTATCTCTTTATAGAGGTAGGCTGATTCTCCAATATGGGAATAATGCAAGTTCTTTCTTTCCTTCTACGGGTTCTGAATTATATGCCACTGTCATGTCCACTACTTCTACAAACGCTATTCCAAAAATTCAGAATGAGCACCTATGTTAAGATCTATATTACATAATAGGCTGTATGTACCATTGAATAAACCCCAAGCACCTCTGCAAAACACCTTTTAACCCTCTCAAACAAAAACACAAAAGGAACCCTAGAAAATAGTTACCTCCCAAAACAGATCTAGTCAAAGGCAAGAGCCACCCAGTAGACAAAGCTTGACTACTTTCTCTTCCTATCCAATGAACTAAGTGATTAGAAATTGGCCTGAAGTTGCTACTAAATAATTTCCTTCCTTAATGATGGCTAACATTTAGTGGGCAAATAAATGTCACGTAAACTAAATACTGTCCTTGGATAATCTTATTTATGGTCACCAAAACTCAAAGGCACACACAAAAAAGGCATTATTCCCATTTTTGACAGGTAGGAAAACAAACCTGGATAGGTAAGGGGGAAAAAAAAAAAACTTGCCAAGTGATCCCTGTTAAACAACATAGAGTCCAGGTAGGAACGCCTCTGATGACTGCACCTTTTCTAACTAAACTGCCTGGTAGCACCTTCATTAAGTGTGTGTACTTAGCAATCATCACACTGGGCTTAAGTCCATGTGCAGGAACCCCACCTCACCTCTCCCATGAGCCTACTCTTGTTGTGCTTCTTACCGTGATATTCTTAATGATCTGCTGCACCAAGATGGCATTGGTCAACATGTGAGTCCTGAGGGGTGCGTGCTGAAGCAGCAGGCGAAGTAGCTGGCCCACAACAGGCAGCTCCTCAGGCCCAACTCTGTTCACGCGCAGGCTTTGCAGCATCAACCTGAGAACTCGAGGCAGGAGAGCCAGGATGGAGACACAGGCCCCCCACAGCTTGTCCCTATCAAGAAAGAAGTCAGTCAGTGAGCCAAAATACACAGGGAAAGTGTCCTTTCCACATTCCCCACAACTAAAGTGGCCTTTTAAGAGAGTCAGCATTTTCTTGATAAACTGCCACAAACCATAATAAAAAAGAATTGGGTTTAATCAGAACTAAATAAGTAAATCCAATGAAGAATTAGCTGTTCTCACCTATCTTGTGGGTTCCAGGAAGCTTAGCAATCAGTACTTTCCTGGATTAAACAAGACATTCTTCAAGCCCTAGTAATCATATAAAACAGAACCAGACAAGAACAAAAGGCTCTATACATGCATACCCCTGATACCGAACAATGGACACTATTTAACTATTATACAATGTAAAAAAACATCAGAATAAGAAGAATATCCCACTGGTAAAAAAGGAAGAAAAAAAACTCACAAAACTTTAGCTTATAACCTTTAGTCTAAGACAGGAACTATTAACTGCAACAGAAAGTCATGGGAAGCCAGAAATGGTAAATCCAAACGCCAGTAAACATCATCATTCTCCTGGTATCTTTACAGAACAAGAGCAAAAAATGGTTTATGGTACAGACTAATAAACTTGTAGTTAGTCTAACCACATTCTAGAAGAGTGTCAATTAAATGGAGGTAAAGGCTCTGACCTTAGTCTGTTGCAGTTTCTGTTCACAAATGTACAACCCTCCTAGTCCCGTCTTTTAAGAGAAGCTTACTACCCTCTAGGTGATGGAGCAGCCCCTTCCCCATACGGCCAACCTCCCTGACTTCACATATAGCAATGGCAACTAAGATGGATAATGAATCCACCTCTAGGCCAAGAGACCCCCCTTACTTAAAGGGTCCTTATTCAGTCTGTTGACTGACGCAGTGAGGCTGGCAAAGCCACATGCAATGAGAAAAGACTCTAGACATAGTTAATAATGAGGCACAGGTATAGAGATAAAGATCATACAATCTAGGGAAGACTAGAGTAGGCTGCTTTGGTTCCAACTGAATTTATAATACCCGCCCTTGGGTATTTACAAGTTGCTCCTATAATGGTCGAATATGCAGTCATATGTCACTTAACAATTGGGATACATTCTGAACACTGCATCATTAGGCAATTTTGTCATGTGAATATTATAATGCACTTACACAAACCTAGATGGTAGGGATCACTGAGCACAATCTTTGAAAGCAATCCAGAGATGGATTAAACACAAGAAAAATGAGGCTTGCTGCCAGCATACTGTGTTTTAGCTTTCTTTTCTTGCCTTTTTTTTTTTTTTAAAGGAATGTTCTCTAAAATAATTAATACAGTAAATACACAAACCAATAACAGCCATTTATTATGAAGTATCATACTATACATAATCATATGTGCCATACTTTTATACCATGGTAGTGCAGTAGGTTTGCTTACACCAGCATCACCACAAACAAAAATATGTGCTGCATTACAATGGCTACAGTGTTACTAGGTGATAGGGATTTTTCAGCTCCATATCTTATGGGACCCCTACTGCATACATAATCCTCACTGACAGAAATGACATTATATAGCACAGGACTAACTCATTTTCTACTTTTGTTAATTAAAGTGGATGTAAAATCATAAATGGGTGAAACTTCTACATGCCACAAACAGTGAAAGAATTCCCAGAGAGATACCCAATAGGGTACATGATAATGTGGTATTTGGGAGCTGGAATTTTCAAGAGTTAATAATGTTGGAAGCTGAGGGTTCAGACCCCAATTATAGCAGGCAAAGAGCTTGAACTGGGCTCCCTGCATACTGTGGGAAGCCAAGAAAATGCTAATGTTATACTATCCCACAGGGAGGCCTCCATAAACCTCCAGAACACTTTTAAAAGGCACATTTAGAGAAAAGGTATGAAGCCCAAGACACAGGATTTAGTTCAACCCTGTGAAATATAATCTCCAGAGCCCCACTTGTTCTCCAAAATGAGGGAGAATTCCCACACCAGAGGAAAAAAGATAAAAGAACAAACTGATGGGAACTTTAAAGCAACACCAATAAACCATAAGCAAATAAGATTTAGAGTGCGCCAAGTAAAAGTCCAAAACAGAAACAAATCCAAAAGAAAACCAAACAATATTAGATAAAATAAATGTTCAAAGGGAAGGCTGAAAGAATTAGCAAGCTGGAAACTATAAAGCTTCCTACACATAAAGGAGTTTTTGAAAAGAACTGAAGAGAAACAATGGGAGGAGACAATAGTCAAGAACTAACAACAGAAGTTTCCAGGGTGAAGGGGAAAAAAATTGGTCTTCAGATTGAAGGAGCACACCAAGTCTCCAGCAAGATAAATCACAAATATACAGTAGGACACATCTCAATTTACAATACAAAGAGAAAATTAAAATTGAAGGGTATTAACCTACAAACCAAGAGGGCTCAGAATAACAGGTAATTTTTCATTAGTAACAAAGAGCCAAGAAATCAACAGAATAGTATCTTCAAGGTTTGGTGGACAGTTCTGAACTTTTTGGCCAGCACTTGTAAAATCAAAGGTTCCAGTCATTTGGGCACTCTCACCTTTTGTGATCTTACAAATGCCTTCTTCAGTGGTAAAGGGATAGCTCAAAAGGGAATTTTAAGTATTTTTGACTCTGGCTATGAGCACTTTCTTCTGACTAATGCCATCTTGATGTACAGGGTGTATTAACAACTTGGCCAATATCCATACAAAACTGGGCACTTTCAACAGGCCAACAAGTATAAAGCACACTGAATTTAGTTCAGTCCTACCACATAAAGTAAGCAGGATACTCTTCTCTAAAAATACAAAAGATCTAAAACTTCAGATAAGTGTTTAATAAAGGAGCTTGTATTTCAAGTAACAGAAAGTGACAGATAAGAATATACACAGTGTGTAAGTAGAGATCTTACTATAAAATCTTTAGAACCTTGAAAAGTTCCTTGAGATTTAAAAAACCTTTTCTTGACCTATCAGACATAGTCTGATGATGAATGAAAATGATATCAAACCTATGTTCACTATGTCAATTTCATAGTATGTTTAAAGTGAGATACACATTTTCTACATATACACACACACATTTTTCTTTCATATATATATATATATATATATATATATATATATATATATATATTTAAGTTGTAGATGGACACAACACCTTTATTTTTATGTGGTGCTGAGGATCAAATCCAGGGCCTCACACATTCTAGGCAAGTACACTACCATTGAGCTACAACCCCAGTCCCATACACTCTCTCTTTTTTATTTTTTTCCCATACACTCTCTTAATGAAAAAAATCCAAATGAGTGTAGACAGTAAAATAGGTAAATTATGGTACATTCATATAACAAAATACTGTAGAGTAGTTAGGCAGTTAGTGCCAAAACCAAACTTAACCCACAGACTCTATGTGTAAGTTTAACTGAGACACAGCCACATGCACCGCTCTGCATACTATCCAGTGCAGCTCTCACACAACCACAGCAGTGTTGAGTAGCTGTGACAGAGACATTATGGCCCATAAAACCTAAAATATTTAACATCTGACCCTTCGGAGAAAGAACCTGACTGACCCCCTAGTAGAGAAATAAAAATGAATGAAATATGAATCTCACAAGTGACAGTGAATCAGACCAAAAATAATAGTAATACATATACATATGATTCTTATAAATATCCTTTCTTTCATAAAGGCAACAAAGTTAACACAAAAGTGATTGGGGTGGGGGTAGAACAGAAATCTAACTGTGGAGGGTGCATGAAACTGAATGTATTGATTGATGTTCTGTTTCTAAGTGTAGGGGTTAGTTGAAAAATGTTCAGTTTATACTCAAAGTATATAAGTGTTATACAATCAGTGTGTATGATACATTTTCATGACACAAATGTTAAAAAAAAGCTGAGCTCTGTGGTGTATGCCTGTACATCCCAGCAACTTGGGAAGTGGAGGCAGAAGGATCTCAAGTTCAGGCTAGCCTCAGTGAGACCTTATCTCAAAAAGAAGGACTAGGGATGTGCCCAGTGATAAAGTGCCTTTGGGTTCTATTCCCAAGAAAAAAAAAAAAAAAAAAAAAAAAAAAGAACAAAAATGAAAAATAAGAGACCAGAAAGGCACATATCAAAATGTTAGCAACAGGTGAATTTTTATTTTCTCATGTTGGTCACTTGCCAAGATTTTTAAAATAACCTTCCACAATGAATCTTACTAGGTTTAAGAATATAAATATGGGAACAGTTTTTAAAAATTGAAGTGAAATTTTCCAAACTATCCTACAAGGTCTAGTTTGAATATTACCTAGGAGCAAAAGTACTGGCTAATTAAAATCACTAGCATCTTAGAACAGTTTTCTTAAACCCAAGAATTTTATATTCCACTTTGGTAGCTCTAATGAAGCCCAAAACAAAATACAAAGGCTTGAGTAACAGTCCATTCTCTTAAGAGTAGAATTTTTTATTTTCCTAGACCCACAGGAATGTTAATAAGGGAAAGGGCTCAAGAAACTTTATAATGCCATCTAACTTACAGAATTTATAAAAGAAAACAAAAAAACTAAGAATTCTCACTACAACACAGAGGATTCATAACAGAACTAAGCAAAAACAAGCTAGGTTTACACAAACTTTCTAAAAGATAATTTATAGTATTTCTAAAATCTAATTCTCTTTCACCCCAATTTATCTGAGGAGAAGGGAAGTGTAGGAAAAATTTAAGATTAAAAACAAACAAAAGAAACTATTACCTCTTTTTTAGATGTTCTGCTTCCCCTTTCTCTAGAGTGAGCAGAAAATAAAGAAGACTGTAGCAACAAGAAGCCAGAAATGGCAGTAGAGTTTCACTAACTACACACGTATGGTCCAGGAGCTTACAGATAACACCAAAAACACAGCCGGCCGTGCTGTCTGGAATTACAGTCAACCCAACCTGAGCAGAGAAAAATGAGATTAATTACCCTTCACAAAAGTTCCCATCCCCCAAATAAAACCAAAACCTGTTAACTGGAGTCAACCGTAAATCACTTCTACTAAAAACTAGCATACACAAAACATACACCACCTGCTGGACCTGAAGGTCATGTTTCCCTTTAAGAATTTAATTGACAAATAACTTTGAAAACAAGATTTTTTTTTTTTTTTTTAAAGTAGTACCAGGGATTGAACCCAGGGCCTCAAGTTGCTATACAAGTGCTCTACTACTGAGCCCAAGAAATACTATTAATGCAATCCACTGCCTCCCCTTCATGATAAAATCTTCTAAAATTTTTCACATTACAATTTCTACTGCTCACCAAAACAACATTATTTTAAAGGATTATTTCATGTACCAAAGAAAATCTTGATATCAACAATCCCAGTTAAAAACTTTGACCTTGCAGACTAGAAAACTCTGGAATTTGGTACCACAACTCCATCCCAGGTAGTTAAATGTACAGAGTTCATTTTACTTTTAGCCTTTTCCTGCCTTCTGATTTAGTCATTCAGACACAAATAAGGAAAATGCCTTTAGAGGAGTGGGTAGAAAATATTACTGTATGTAACACTTGACTGCTTCACAGTCAAGAAACCCTGGAAGGCCAAATAAGGGTCATTATGGTGTGTTCATTCATCTAGACTACACTGTCATTAAGGTAAAATCTAACTTGTAACTGTACAGAAACCTAATTTCAATCTCCTGAAAACTACTGTCATGTAATCATTTTAAAAGCCTGTAAATTCTGAGGTCTTAATCTCTTCCATTAGGCTGTCTGAAAATGGTGGCCAAGCCTGGCTGGCATATTGATCTTTTACTAGGATAATGAATGCAGTCAAAGGAAAGCATGACCCTCTGAGGTGGCAACAGGAAAAAAACGGTAGATATCTTTGATGACACAGGTATAAGAATTGGAAGTTTGATAGCAAGGAGAAAAAAAAAGTACCAGAAATTCAAAGAAATACTCTTTCTCTAATTCAAGAGAAATAGTATTTTAAAGGAAAAAGGGGGAGTATAGATGTGCCTATAAAATTATCCAAACGAGTGAGTCTTTGGGGAAGATAAAATTTTGGAATTCTCCCGTGCAGTGTAACACATTATAAAAAGTGAAAGATCAAAGTATAAACATTGGAGGAACTTAAAAGCAACAAAGGAGGAATGCCTATTCTGAATTTAATACTAATAGGGGACAAAAGACAGCCAAGGGAAGTCAAGTCAATCTTAAGGCTCATTCTCCTGCTTCCAGGAACCAAGCCTTAGAATCCAAACTACCTAGGTGGAACCCAGGTTCTGATCTGTCTGCTGGGTTCCCAATACACAAAACCATGCACATGCAAATTACGAGAGCATTATAAACCAAAACAGAACTGAAGTATAATATTAAGGGACCTTATTTCACAGATGTAGAAAGGAAAAGAAGGGATTTTCCCCAAGGTCACAGTAACAGCTAGAAATAAAGAGGATTTCTCATTTCTTAGAAACTACATCATGCTATGAGAGGCAATGCTATCCTCAAGCTTAGAATTCCAAACACTATCTCTTTTGACTTTGACAAACTCAATGTTAACTATTAAATTGGTTTTATTTTTTAAGACAAAAAAAAAAAAAATTTAAAGATATTTACCAAATGCTTACTGATGGCACTTTGCAGGATGTCAAAGCTCTGACTCCGAGCAGGGATAACCAACAAACTGTGACAAACTGCCTGTCAGAAAAGGAGAAAAAGAGTAACCAAATCTTAACATTTTAGGTAAGAAACAAGTTCAATAGGTTTTCTTTTAACCTACTTGCTCCACATATTAATGAGAAACAGGCTAAAAAAAAAAATGATGCAAATGTCAATCAGACCTCAGATATAGGCTAATTTTCCCCATTCATCTATTAAACATGTACTTAAGCACTGAACTAGGTTAGGTGTCACGCATAGAAACCAAAGAATGAGAAATTGAAAAGTAAGTTACTACAATAGAAAGATGTGAATGATATGAAGGAAGGGCTGATAAAAGTCACCTTGCCATTTGGTTGAAAAAAATGCACCACAGAAAAATACTCATAATACAAAAAATACAAATACAAGCTAAAGGCTGAGTATCTCTTGTCCAAAATACCTGGGACTAAAAATGTTTCAGACTTTGGAGTTCTTCAGATTTTGGAATATTTGCATATTTGGCTCTCACGGAGTGAAATCTATGGAAATATCCCAAATCCAAAAACTTCCAAAAATCTAAAACACTTCAGATTCCAAAATTGCCAAAATCTAAAACTTTTTGAAAATCATGTCCAGGCTTAAGAAGTTTCTGATTTCTGAGCATTTCAAATTTCTGATTTGTGAATTAAGCATGCAGAGAGTAGAGGTGGCCCAGATTAGGCTATGCATGAATAGGGGCAGACTGGAGTCAGAGTCCAAGTGGAATGCAGAGGGGTTGAGGGGACAGCAAAGAGAGACTGATTACAGACAGAAGAAATGATCAAGTAAGTACCAGAAAGAAATAGAAGACAAATAGAATGAACCCTGTGATGGTGAAGTCCTGACTGCTGTCCACTAAGCAGGACAGAAATCCAGCAGCAATAAGCACATTTAAGAGTCTTCATTTTGGTTTCTAAACGCCATTCTCCATTGTTCTATGTAGAACTGGTTTGCCACAGACTACTATAATATAAGCTGCTCTTTGTAAATGAGAAAATGAAAATATCTGAACTCTCCTTAGTATTTTTCCTAACAAGCTGCAAGTACTGCAGAATTAACATTGTCAAAATGGTCATTCTACCAAAGGTGTTATACTGATTCAATGCAATTCCAATTAAAATTCCAATGACATTCCTCATAGAAACAGAGAAAGCAATCATGAACTTCATCTGAAAGAATAAGAGACCTCGAATAGCCAAAATAATCCTCAGCAGAAAAAGTGAAGCAGGAGGTATCACAATACCAGACCTTAAACTATAATGTAGAGCAACAGTAACAAAAACAGCATGGTATTGGCACCAACAGAGACAGGCAGACCAATGGTACAAAATAGAAGACACAGAGATGAACCCACATAAATAAGGTCACCTCATACTAGACAAAGGAGCTAAAAACATACAATGGAGAAAAGATAGCCTGTTTAACAAATGGTGCTGGGAAAACTGGAAATCCATATGCAGTAAAATGAAATTAAACCTCTATCTCTCACCCTGCACAAAATTCAACTCAAAATGGATCAAGGACTTAGGAATTAGACCAGAGACCCTGCACCTAGTAGAAAATAAAGTAGGCCCGAATATTCATCATGTCGGCTTAGGATCAGACTACCTTAACAAGACTCCCAAAGCATAAGAAATCAAAGCAAGAATCAATAAATGGGATGGACTCAAACTAAAAAGCTTTTTCTCAGCAAAGGATATAATCAATAATGTGAAAAGAGAGCCTACAGAGTGGAAGAAAATCTTTGCCACATGCACTTCAGACAGAGCACTTATCTCCAAAATTTATAAAGAACTTACAAAACTTTACACCAAAAATACAAAGAACCCAATCAATAAATTGGCCAAGGAAGTAGACAGACACTTTTCAGAAGAAGACATACATGTGATTAATAAATACGTGAAAAAGTGTTCAACATCTCTAGTAATTAAGAGAAATGCAAATTAAAACAACTCTAAGATTTCATCTAACTCCAATTAGAATGGTTATTATCAAGAACACAAACAATAATAGATGTTGGTGTAGATGTGGGGAAAAAGGCACACTTTTATATTGCTGGTGGAGCTGCAAATTGGTACAGCCACTCTGGAAAGCAGTATGGAGAATCCTCAAAAAACCTGGAATGGACCTACCTTTTGACCCAGTTATCCCACTCCTCAGTTTATACCCAAAGGACTTAAAGTTAGCATACTACAGTAATGCAGCCGTGTCAGTGTTTACAGCAGCTCAATTCACAACAGATTGTGGAACCAACCTAGATGCCCTTCAACAGAGGAATGGATAAAGAAACTGTGGTGTATATATATATACAATTGAGTATTATTCAGCCATAAAGAATAATATTATGGCATTTGCAAATAAATGGATGGAACTACTAAGCAAAAAAAGTCAATCCCAAAAAACCAAAGGCCGAATGTTTTCCCTGATAGGTGGAAAATGATATATAATGGGGGTGGGGAGTGAGAGAAGAATGGAGGAACTTTAGATTATGTAGAAAGAAATGAGAGGAAGACAGGGTATGCAAAATTGTGGAATGAGACAGATATCATTACCCTATGTACATGTATGATTACATAGAATGGTATGAATCTACATCATGTACAACCATAGAAACAAAATGATGTACCCCATTTGTGTACAGTGAAACAAAATGCAGTCTGTAAAAAATTTTTAAATTTTTTTTTTTTTTAATGTGAGATTTTAAATTCATTGGTTGGTGTGTGCAGTAGCACACACCTAAAATTCAAACTACTTGGGAAGCTAAGGCAGAAAAGGCCAGCCTTGGCAATCTAGTAAGACCCCATCTCAAAATAAAATGAAAAGCTCTGGGAATATGGTGGTAGAGAACCCCTGGGTTCAATCCCCAATACCATAAAATAAACAAATTTAAGCAATATTTAAAATTCACTGGTTGTATATAAAAGAAGCTAACTACTATTAGTGACCTGAAGACATAGAAACTCAAACAAAAAAAAAAAAGTGTCTAAAAAATATATTTTTGACATGCAAAATAAAATCAAGTAGTCTAACATGTTAATTAAGAGACCCAAAATAAGGCGACAACCCACTTTTTGAAGGAATAATGGCTGGTATTTTTTTCTTAACACAATAAACTACAAACCAACAAAACACTCAGCAAATACAAGCCAAGAAAATGTGAAAGTAACATTGAGGTACAACAAAAGCTAGTTAAAAAAAAGAAAATGGTTTTAAATGCAGAAAAAGAAATCAGGTAGCGAAACTACACCTACACAGAAAGGTAAGAATGAACTTATCTATCATTATATATTCCATTATTATATACAGTAGGATAGTATAATTTGGAGGTAGACTGTGTCAAAAAGCAAATAAAGACATAAAAGGGCATACTCTCAATGCCAAAAGTAGAGATAAAATGAAGTCTAAAAATATTCAAAATATGAAAGACAATGAATTAAGGTATTTTACAATGAAATACCATACACCAATAAAAAAGAATGAACTACTTAACACATCAACATATACCTCTCTTAGTATGTTGAATTAATTCATTTTTTAAAGTTCAATAACATGTAAAATAAGTTACATACATTTATGGTGAAACTATAAAGAAGCATGAACATATAATTTAATATGTTACAACAGATAAAAAGAGAGCCAGATGTATCGGCCCATGCCTATAATTCTAGCAGCTGGGGGTGCTGAGGTAGGGGCAGAAGAATCAAGAGTTCAAAGCTAGCCTCAGCAACTCAGTGAGACCTTGTCTTTAAATAAAATACAAAAAAGGGCTGGGGATGTGGCTCAGTGGTTAAGTGCCCTGGGTTCAATCCCTGGTACTCAAAAAAAAAAAAAAAAAGAGAGAAAGAGAAAGACACATAAGGGTTTTAAAAATCCTGAAAAGACCGTTATTTCTTAAAACTGTATGTTATTTTGTATTATTTTTTCGGAGTTTATTCATGCTTAACTAGTAAGTGGTGGTACATGCTTATAATCCCAATGACTCAGGAGGCTAAGTCAGGAAGACTGAAAGTTCAAGGTTACCCTGGCCAACTTAATAAGACCCTGTCTCAAAATAAAAAAGAGCTAGGGATATAGCTCAATGGCAGAGGACTTGCTTAGCATGTAGGAGGCCCCAAGATCAATTCCAAGTACCCCCCCTCCACCAAAAAAATTCTTTGGGAGTTTGTGATGTAGCCCAGACAGCACATGAGCTTAGCATACATGAGGCCTTGAGTTGAAGGGCCAGCACAACCAAAACAAAACAAAACAAAACAACCATTCGATATCTGACAAATGAGAGTTAACCTTAAAACTGTTTGCTGGGCCTGGAAAGGGAATCTCTATTTGGGATCTTTGCCTGTTAATTACTGTTTCTAAAAGAAAGATCATACAATCATACAGCTGTATGATTCCTTTAGTGGTCAGGAAGAATGATCACAAAGACACTAAATGAAAATTGCAAGGTTCAGAACAATGCAGACAGTATGCTATTTCTATAAAAGGAGAAAACAAAAGAATATATGCATATATGTAGTCTGTGGTAAAGACATAGAAGATAAAAGCTACTTACTATTAAAAACTAGGTTAACAGAAACTAGCAGAACCTGGGAGGGGAAAATGGGTGACTCAGGAACTCAGATGTTTTTTTCATTATGATCTGTCCTTCCCAAGTGTATTTTGTAAGTAGTACAAATTCCAAAAACTCCTGATACTTAAAAAAGTCTTTTCTACCTAAGCATATAACACTGCCACAATACAAACAAGCAAGTCCCCTCAAATAACTTGTCCAAATGGAAGTTATTGGAAAAATATTGTTGCATAAAGGATGTCAAAAACTTTGTATATTAAAAACACTTTCACCTGAAGACTGAAGTACAACAAAATTTATCCAAAATAAATTTTGTTTAAAAATTCCAAAAACTACAAATGAGACTTTACCATTTTCTCTAATTTATGTCTTAACATTGCAAAGATAGCAACCTTGGAATTTAATATGTGGTCTTGGTAAATGTTCACCTCAGAAATATAGATGATCACATTTTCATGACAACTGTGTTTTGGCTTTCTACAGATGATGGGCTTCTAAAAAAAAAAAATTTTTTTTTTTTTTTAAATTGCTAGTTAGAAACTAGAGAGCTGTAGGAGCCACCATATTTTATGACCTCATGAAAACAACACCTAAAAAGGTTCCGAGTTTTCAAGTCATCACACTAGACACTGACAAATCTACGCCTGGAATCAAGTCCAAATAATCCCCACACAATGCTTTCTTCAAAACATCAGGGCAGTTGATTGGGGTGAGGGGGCTGCTAGATATTGAACCCAGGGGTGCTCTACCACTGAGCTTCTCTGCCAACCATTTTTATCTTTCTTTCTTTTTTAAAATATTTTTAGATGTTGACAGACCTTTATTTTATTCATTTATTTATATGTGGTGCTGAGAATCGAACCCAGTACCTCACACATGGTAGGCAAGCACTCTACCACTAAGCCACAACTTCAGCCCCACTTTTTATCTTTCAACAGGACTTCACTAAGTTACTGAGGCTTGCCTCGAACTTGGGATCCTCCTGCCTCAGTCTCCTGAGTCACTGGGGGATTACAGCTGTGTGCTCTACTGCCCCCAACAGACCACTTTCAATACATCAGAATCTGTCTGTGCTTTGAAAGGACAATAATTACTATTATTATATACTGTTGACAATTCCACAATCTAGTATGCAAGATCTTAACCTCAATTATTTCTTATCATTTAAAAAAAAATCATTATTTTTGAAGAACCCACAAGTAAACATAGTACTAGATACTGTGAGTAATAAAAAAGGAGGATAAATGTCATTGGCAAAACCTCTGTGTCAAAACCAGAGTCAAAAAAAGGCCATAAGAGAAATATGTTAAGTATAGCCCTAAAAAACAAAAGAATATGAAGAGAATTCAGAATAAAGACGTTAAATAAGTTGGTGCAACAAAAAAAGAGAATGAGAATCTAGAAACTACCCACTTAAGAACAATGACAAAGGGCGAGGGGCCTAGTAATTGTGGGTTATAGGAAAGAATGCAGTATTCTGGCCAGGGCCTCTTCGATCATTTTTAAAAAATCAGTAAGATTATAAATTATAAATTCAGATTATCAGTGAAAGATTAAAACCAAAATTACATGGGATGACATAATCACATTCTTACTGAATACAATAAGAATAAGCAACTTTGAATGCAAATGAAGTAATTTTAAAAATAAGAAAATAATTAAGAAATGAGGGGCTGGGTATGTAGCTCAATGTCTGTAGAGCATGTGCTTAGAAAGCACAGGGGCCCTAGATTTAATCCCACCAACAAGTCCCCCCACCCCCTGCCAAAAAAGAAAAAGAAATGCATCAAAATCTTAGTATTATTTGTTGTGGTATTTTATGTATTTAGTTTAAGTATTTGTAACATATTCAACAATTTATCAGTCTTAGAATTCCAATTTAAAACGTCAGAATTTTAGACTTGGTTTGTTGTTTTGTTTTCTGTTACCAGGGATTGTACAAGCCCTTAATCATTAAACCAAATTCCCATTCTTTTTTAATTTTTATTTTGAGACAGGGTCTTGCTTAGGGCCTCGCTAAACTGCGGAGGCTGGCCTTGAACTTGCGATCCTCCTGCCTCAGCCTCCCAAACTCCCAGTGCCCAGCTAGTCTTGTGGTTTTAGTTTGAAGTTTCATTAAATAGTACTTAAACATAAACATATTAATATTTTAATATAAAACATTAAGATTTACCATATTTATTTTTGTTCAAGTTTTAAGATATAAGATTTACCTTAATATTTATAAAGGAAATATTGACTATGTTAAAGTTATTTAAACAGTTTAAATTTCTGGTCTGTAAAAGGAATAATATACAAATCAAGCCCCCTTTTTAAAAGATTGTTTATTAAAAATTAGTCTTTCCCCTTTTAAGTAGATGGATCTATCTTATGCTAAGTAAACAAATATAAATAAGTCTCCATGGTTCAAAGAGATAATTTGTTCTATTTCTAGTGGAGTTTCATAATGAAAACCACTCCTCTTACAAGTGTCTTCTCTCTAGGATAAGTACTTTGAAAATAGGGATGATTTCTTACACTACTTCCTCTAAAAACACCTCACAAGGTAACTACTTAATATATATTAACTGCTGGTGGTTAATGAACAGAATTTCAATAATTATCAGTTTCTTTGAGAGGCTCTATTACCTCTGTTACATCCCAATGGTGTAAAAACTGATCCAAGTCTGTAAGGTAGAGAAGCACAGGGGAAAGCTGTGTCTGGATGACATGAGGAACACCTCGGAGGTTCTGAAGCCAAGTCAACTCTTCTTTTGAAAACCCTAATGCAGGTAACAAAGAAAGTCATGTAAAAATAATCACAAAGCAGTAACATTCTTCATAATTTTAAAAACAGATAACAGTACCTTCCAGCAAATCCTTCTTGAGGCTACCCTGTTTTTTCTGAGTTTCTACATCTCACATATTTATCTTAAGAAATGAACTTGTGGCAATGAGACAGTTAAAGTGACATAATTATATACACAAAGAATGTGCTCTGACCCAATGTAAAATACATCCTGAAATGGGCTATCCGTCCTACTGGAACTTTACCACTTTTACTTAAAAAAAAAAAAAAAAAAAAAAAAAAACTGATGATAAATTAAAAAAAAAAAAAGCAAACAAATGAGTAAAAGCAATACTATACTCCTACATATATATACACCAAACATAATATTTCTTAGATAATAGCCCTATTTTAAAATTGCTCTATCTCCCCCAAGTCTTATTTTTGTTTTGTTTTTTTGTTTCTTGATTGAACCCAGGGCCTTGTGCATGGACAATACATTTGTAGTTCCTTCAAGTACACCTCAGTTAACAAAATTTTGATTCCCTTACCACCCCATTACATTTGGCCTAAGTTACACAGACAATGTCTGAAAGTTGCTCCTGACAGGTAGCTACTCTCAAAAAATCAGATGCCAGTGATGTGGCACAACCTGTCTACTCTGCTGTTCAGGTCACTATCGTTCCATGAGCACACCCTAAAGAGGCATTATCTAGTTTAGTAGACCCATAACAATACTGAATTTGAATGAATTTTCTAAAACTACTAAAAATTCCACCCCCCAACTTTGGTACCGGGGACTGAACTCAGGGGCACTCAAACACTGAGCCACATCTCCAGCCCTATTTCGTATCTTATTTAGAGACAGGGTCTCACTGAATTGCTTAGTGACTTGCTTTTGCTGAGGCTGACTTTTAACTCACAATCCTCCTGCCTCAGCCTCCCAAGCTGCTGGGATTATGGGCGTGCACCACCATGCCTGGCTTCTAAAAACTTTTTGACAGGTAATTTTTATTAAAATATAAATCCCTCCTACCTCGAATGTGCTCACCCAAAAATATGAGATAAACATATAGGAGTTATGAGACAAACATATGAGTTTTTTATTTTTAAATATTTATCTTGATAGATTCAACTTCATTCTGAAACCTGTCAAGTTCTTTCTGGATTTGGATATTAACTAACACTCCTAATTTCAAGCCTTCAGAAAATTTCAAACAATCTCGTCATTATCATCTAAGTATAAAAAGGTTAATATTAAAACAGTACAGTTATTCAAAATGAATAACACCTTAGAGCATTTCTATTCATTTTAGCAATTTTGTTTTAAGGGTAAGTAGAATATAGTATATTAGAGCTAATCAAAATCTGATATGTCAATCGAACATTTGGACATGTCTGAAAAGGAGGTCTGTTATTCACTGTATTTTTAAACCAAGTAGTGGAATTTTCTCTGGTTAGTTTAAAAAGAGCAAATTAGGTACAATTCACTGTAAACAAGGATGAAAAATAAAATTAAGAATAAAGACTAGGAAGGAAATGAAAATATAATCACATAACTTTCAAAAAACACCAAGTTTTGGGTATTTATGAGAGATTTGAATCACTGAAGTTGAATCATTTATCACCTGCTTTAGGAACCTGAGTAAAGCAGGGTACAAAGATTTTCACTTAAAAATCATAATAAAAATCATTCCAAGATAGACCACTTATCATCTTCAATACTGAGAACCGAACAGATATGAGAGCATATCTTAGAAGAATCGGGTTTTCTCTTTATTTTTAACCTGGCAAGTGAAATGGGGTTACCTGTAAGTGTGGAAAATAAGAAGCTGAAATAGTCCACATCAGTTATCAACCAGTCTTTAACTGAATACTTCCATCCAGAAAGTGATGATCTATAATAAAAAATGGGAGAACTATTAACAGAAGTTCAATTTTCTTTTCAGGGGGCAGAAGGGTCCTAAAGATTGAATCCATGGCATCCATATGTTCTGTCACTGAACTAGAAACCAAATCCCATTATTTTCCTTTAACAAGACTGATTCAATAGCTTAAAAGAAAACCCACTGTACATATTGTTTTGGTTTTTGTTTTGTTTTGGTACTGGGTGCTGAACTCAGGGGTACTTTACCCCAGTTCTTTTTATTTTTAATAAGGTCTTGCTTAGTTGCTGAGGGTCTCACTAAATTGCCAAGGCTGGCTTCAAACTTGTAATTCATCTACCTCAGTCTCCCGAGTAGCTGGGATTACAGGCTTTTGCCACCACACCCAACTATACTGTTTTAATTTTGGTTTTTTGGCGTGCTGGGGATTGAACCCAGGGCCTTGTGCATGTGAGGCAAGCACTCTACCAACTGAGCTATATCCCCAGCCCCTGTTTTAAATTTTTTATGAACGGGCTCAAGTCCTATAATATGAAAATTTGAAATTCTAACACTTCTGTGTAAAGTTTCATTAAAAAGCACAACTGATGCACATATATGGTGTAACAAACAATTTCCATCCCATTTCAAAACTGAACTCCAAAGAGGCAAGATGAAATTTTGCTTTTTCAGTACTGGGTTCTGTCAACTATGTACTTACAATTTGATTTTTTAAAATCTAACACTCAGCAAATGAGTTTCGTTTAATCAAATTCCAGCTTCCTGCCTAAGCAAAAGTATCTTAATAGGCAAAGAAAACTTATCTTCAAAGCCACTATAAGACAACTATGTGTTTCTTTCTTAGCAAAGATATAACTAAGTATATTTCACAATAGTGTAGCTAAGGTATTGGGTAAGGACTTAAGGGAAGAGCTAAATGTAAAGCAGCTTCTCATTAAATAAGGACTACTCAATTCCTACTGAGGTAAGTTTCTAGTATCTCCCTTAAAGGAAAGGCTAAGAAGAGAGCAAACATCAATCACAGATATAGCAAAAAGATATGATCAGATCCAACAAATTGAACTTACAAACTCCATCACACAGAGCAAATGGAAGTCAAAATTAGGAATTTCTAATTTACCTCTAAGCACTTATTAAAAATTATTTTTTTAACCACTATAATAACTGCATCATATTTCTTAATGGTCTCAAAGTGGGGGGGAGGATTTAAAATTAAAGAAACATTCTTTTGAGTATCATGCACAGGTTATAAGTGAAGATTTATGGAGGGAATATCACAAGCTAAGAGGTTATAAAAAGCCACAGTTGCTCTAATAGAAAGGAGTTCAAAAGAATGGTTAGAAAACATTCTTCTGAACCTAGTAAATACAGGAAGCAATTGTGCCACCCAGTGGCTAAAAGAAGCAAATCCATTTAAGTTTTTTAGGGGGACAAATGACAAGTATTACATCAACATTGTCTTAAACACTATGATGATCATATATACTGTCCAAGCCAGAACACTTCTGAGAAGGGGAATGCTATTACTAATTACACAAGAACAGAAGAGGTAAACTGGAACAGTTGCTGGCAAAGCAGGCTGTATGTTCACCCTTCTTAAAACCCATGCCAAATTTTCTTAATCCATGCAATTTCTTTAACATTGCAAATTACCTTTCCATATTTATGCTTTATATTCCCCAATCCAGCTATAAACAAATCAGGGGTAGAAAGGAAAGAGCTGGCTATGATTGTGGAACAACACAAGTTGGGCATCAGAACAAATATGGTCACCACAGTTTAGAAGACAATGTGATAAACAGCTTGTCACTTGTCCCAAAGAGACACTTAGATGAATTTGCTGCCCCTTTTAGCCATAGGATGGCATGAGTATTGCTTTTTGTACTGGGTTCAAGAGTCTATTAGTTTGTTTTCAAACTATTTCTGTACACCTTTTTAGTGAGCATGCAATAAAATGGTATGGGGGAAAAGTCAAATTCCAAGAAAACATAAATGGGTAGTAAAAAGGTAGAGGCAGCAATTCCAAGTGTACTTCTTTTTTTTTTTTTTTTACATACTTTTTTAAATCTTTGGTGGACACAATACCTTTATTTTATTTTTATGCAGTGCTAAGGATCGAACCCAGGGCCTCACAGGTGCGAGGCAATCGCACTACTGCTGAGCCACAACCCCCGCCCCCCAAGTGTACTTCTTAAGAGTTAAGAGAAAATAAACATGAATGATTTCTAGCTGATGATTTTTCACACATGGAACACTCCACTTAGGTGGTATCCTGCTTTTCAATAAACATTTCTGATAGAGACAGCAGGGCATCAAAACTACAAAAAATTGAGTTGAATTTAACCTAGCAGTCCAATTAATGATAACGAGATAAAAGTAAGAAATAACTGCCAGGAACACTGGCGCACACCTATAATCCCAGTGACTCGAGAGGCTGAGGCAGAAGAATCATAAGTTCAAGGCCACCCTTGGCAACTTAGTTGAAATCCTGTCTCAAAATAAAAAATAAAAAGGTCTGGGAATAGAGCTTAGCAGTAAAGCATCCCTGGGTTCAATCCCCAGTAACTTCCCCAACAAAAAAATTTCAGAAATGATTAAATATTTCAAGAAAATTAATTTGACAACAGTACCTGTAGGAGATCATGAAAAAGTTGGCTAGTGTATAATCACAGACAAGGAGAAAAGGGGATATTTAGAAAGATATGAAGTGACCCAATATGTCTGAGGAACCAACTGTTAGTTTTAAATTCTGATCCTACATGAAAAGTCATACATTTATAATGCCACAGGCCTAAGAAAGTTGAAAAATCCTAATTTTGTATTCTTTTCAAAGAGATCTAAACAGGAATAATGCATAATACTAAAGAGCAAAATTCAGTTTGGTGGAGTTTTAACTACAACACCAGTCTGCTGTGTGTGTGTGTGTGTGTGTGTGTGTGTGTGTGTGTGTGTGTGTGTATGCCAGGGCAGTTCATACATGCCAGACATACACTTTCCCACCGAGCTTCATCTCCCCCAACCCAATGTGCTTTTAATAATTATGAATCCTTATTATCAAAATGTATAAATATGCTTTTCCAACACTACAAATCCCCCAGAAACAAAGTGATAACTGATGTTGACAAAAATATTAAATGTAGTTTCCAAAGTGAATCAATTTCAAAAATTGTTCAAAAATGTGCTCAAGTGGATGTTAAAAATTATATCTAAGGTAGAGAGTGCCCTCCAATGGAAATTAGTAAATATAAAACCACTTCAGTTATAGAAAAATATAGGAAACTAATCAATGTTTAAAATACTTAAAAATATAACCAACTCTAACACATATACAGAGAAGAAATAAATCCCAAAACTTTTACACATAGTCAACATATTGCCAATAGCTCTCATCAGCTAGAAGGGTACTAGAAGCACACTTCTAGTAACTAGTCAAATATTTGTTCTATATTGTATGAAAAGACTGATAAAGTCTATTAAAACGGTGATCTATTCCTACTCACCAGGGACAGGAAATTAGCCTAACAAAATGTTTTACCTACAGCCTAGATTTCAAATACTACCTAAAAACCACATCAGACCATGCCCAAGAGCCACAACTTACAATATTAATGAATATGAATATCAAAATACTGATTGATACAAAGTATTTAAGGATACCTTCAATATTGGCAATTTGAAATTATTACAAAAGCTTTTCAGAATAAAATGGTCAAGCCACCGAAATGAAAATGGCATAATAATTCCTCAAAAATTTAAATGAATGAGATAGGGGTATATCTCAGTGGCAGAGCACTTGACAAGCAGGCATAAATCACTGGATTTCATCTCCAGCACCAAAAAATAAATAAAAAACCAAACAATATTACCATATGATCCAGCAATTTCACCTCTTAGGTATATGGCCAAAAATTCAGAGTGGCCTCAAAAAGATATCTGCATACCGATGTGCATAAAAACATTAAATAGCCGAAAGATGGAAACCCAGATGTCTATCAAAAGATGAATAAACAAAATGTAGTATATACATATAATACAATACCATTCAGCCTTAAAAATAGAACAAAACTAAGACACACACCTTAATCCCAGAGACTCAGGAGGCTAAGGCAGAAGGATCACAATTTCTAAGCCAGCCTCAGCAAATTAGACCCTCCAGCAACTTAGCAAGACCCTGTCTCAAAACTGAAAAATAAATGGGGGAAAGTGGGGCCGGGACAGGACATAGCTCAGTAGTAAAGCACCCTTGGGATCAATCTTGAGGACAAGGTGAAAAAAAGACAGTCATAAAAAGAAAAACAGTCAATGATTCCATTAATATGAGGTTATCCAGAGTGATAAAAAGCATAAAGACAGACTAGTGATTAGGAGGAGTTGGGGGTGGGGCATGGAAGAAATAGGGAAGAATTGTTTAGTGGATAGTATTTTACTTTGGGATGAAGTAGTAATTCTGGAAAATATCAGTATAGCCTTAAAAATGTAAAAATGGTCAATTTTATGTTATATATATTATACTACAAAAAAAGACAAATTTTAAGATGATTCCTGATCTGAGTCCACAAGCTTATTTAATTCAGCAGCTAATTAAATTCTGAGCTCCCTGCAAGGTCTAGATGACAATTTCCTAACACCTAAGATTTTAAGCACAGTACTCTCACCTCCACACTTCTGATCATTCAATTTCAACCACCATTCTAACCTATCTATATAAAGTACCAAATATGAACATGAAACAGTTTTATTCTAGCACACTTTCCTCAGCTAATAAATGTTAACAACTATAATTGTTATATTAAGAGTAAATGAATGTAGTAGCAATATGTGACTTTAAAAGCCTTCTGTATTATACCAGTTTCCATAAGAGGAAGAGGGGGAAAAAGATTATACACTTAAAATACAGCTCACTTGAACAAGATACCTCATGTGCAGTATCCCAATAAGCATGGCAGACAAACTTGAACTGAGTCTTCCCATAATACAGCAACGACTTAACCGAGAAAGCAAATCAGTAGGCAGACTGGGTAGAAAATATACAAGCTGAACCAAACGTTGCTGAGACTCTGCAGGGAGAATGACCACGGTGCCTTCTTGTGGATCTAGTAGGGTAGGTAAACATATTAAATTCAACTATACAATATAAAGAAACTGGAGAATAAATAAAACATGTTGATGGCTTTCATTGAATTATAGGCTGACAAATTATGTTGAAGTTCAATCATATTACATATAAAAATTTTATCATAAATCATATATCTATGGCTTGCTAAGCTATTTTCTAAAGTAAAACAGTGAACATAATAATTTATTCAAAATTTATTTAACACATAATAATTTCACAATATCTAAGCATTCTGTTAGAAATAAGAACTTTGATGGGAATGAAAAGGAAATGAGATTGAGCACAAAGCACAACAATGAAAAGCAAGCAATTCAGCTCAACAGTGAAAATTATAATACCAACCTAATTTAACATAGAAGACCTGATGGTTTGCTATCTGTATATACATCTATGTACCTATACATACATGTACAATTTTTTAAAATATAATCCACAATCCAGGTATGGTGATACATGTCTATAATTCCAGTGACTCAGGAGTAGGCTGAGGCAGGAAGACAGTAAGCTCAAGGCCAGCCTCAGCAACTTAGCAAGATTTAATCTCAAAAAATAAAAAGGATGGGGATGTAGTTCAATGGTTAAGCCCCTGGGCTTAACCCCCATCAACCCCCAAAAATTTTTTAAAAGTTATAGAAAAACATTATATAAAATATCTATATAAATACATTACGTAAAATACATTAAAATGCTTAAAATATAACCCACAAAAGTGGAAACCACCCAAATATCCATCGCTTTTGATATGTACAAGTGGCATATAAGGGAACATCATTCAACCATAAAAAGGAATGAAGTACTAAGACTCGCTGTAAGATTGATGAACCTTGAAATATTATGCTAAGGGAAAGAAGTCAGACATAAAAGGCTTTGTATTATATAATTCCATTTATAAGAAATGTCCAGAATAGACAATTTCATAAAAATACAAAGTAGATTAATAGTAGCCAATGGTTGGGGGTTAAGAGGACCTGAGGGACAACTACCAAGTACAGAGTATTTTTTTAGGGTGATAAAAATGTTCTAGAATTAAATAGTGGTGATAGTTGTACAACCTTAGGAATATATTTAAAAATCACTGAATTATACATTGTAAAAGAGTAGATTTTATCATTGTCTCAATAAATTATGTGAATCAATCTCAATAAACAAAAACTATATGCACATATTCATGTATTTTAATTATATTTTTTGTTTAAAAAACAACAGTCGGTCAGTTCCAGGGATGAAAAAATAAGTAAAAATATATAGAAGTCATACAAGATATTCATTATGATAGGTAACTAAGGTATTATAGTGCCATCAAAGCTTCAAAGGAATTTCTTAAGCCCCTTATTAGTTTTGAATTTATAAATAGTAGGTGGTTTCAAAGATAACGTAAGAACACAAAAAGCATCTACAAACATTAATCCTCCGTAACTATTTCAATAAATAATAACACTGAAAATGAACTTACCGTTTGTTTTTTAGTTTGGGCAATTTAACAATGGCATGACTCACTTGAACTACAAGGAAGGCAAAGCTAAAGAGCTGCCCTTAAAATTCTCTTTCCCACACTGGGATAAACATAAGCCACTAAAAAAACTCTTACCATAGATTCGAGGAGCAGTAGCTTGTAAACTTTTTAGTAATTCTTTATTTGCTCGTGCTGCAGCAGTATGAATGATATCAATCAGCTGTGTTGAGAGCTCAGGGTTTCGGGAGCCCAGATGAGAGAGTTGCAGTGGTAAACCAGCAAGCCAACGGGATAACACTTTACTACGGTATCTTAGGAAGACCAAGGAAAAACATAATTAAGTGTAATCTTCAAAGGCAAGGAAATAAGACTACAATTTAAACATGCCACCAAGTAACTAAGTATGAACCAATAACACCACATTTGCTCATTTCAACATTTGGAAGCCTATAAGATGCCCCCATCATTTACCCAAGAGCAGCATTTTCCAAGACTTTGCCCACTAAATTATGTAATGTGGGATATTATCTAAATTGTAGTTTTACCTTAAAGAACAGAAATACTACTTAACTCTTTGTAAACTACTTACCCTATAATGTTAATTATTATACTCTATTAACAAACTGATGCATTTGCCCCCAAATGGCTTTGAACTTGTTTTATTATATAAGCTCTAATGTCTTAGGTTAACAGCAAAAATTGTGCTATCTTCTGAGAGTTTAGCCATTTAAACATATACTTTGTTGTCAGACAGACCTAAACTTAAATCTCAGCTCTGCTACCTATTAGCTACATGATACTCACCAACTTATTTAACTTCCTGTTAAATAGAAGAAAGCTTCTATTTCCTTCTGTAAAATGAGATTAACAATTCCTACCTCATAAGAGTATCAGCACCACTAAGACTGTTATAAAAAGCTAGCTTATAGCAAAGATCAGACTATAGACCAACAACTACCTATATATATGGAGATATCCCAAATCAATCAATCTCCCCCTCACCACTCTCTCTCTCACTGAAGACTGAACCCAGGGCCTCGTATGTTATACAAGTATTCTATATCACTGAGCTACACCCCCAACTCCTCTACATGCCCCCCCGCCCCTTTTTAACTTTAAGGCAGGGGCTTGCTAATTTGCTCAGGTTAGCCTTGAATTTGTGATCTTCCTGCCTCAGTCTCCCACATAGTTCGGATTACAGGCATGAGCCAACAAATGTGGCAAACCCCAACCACACATCTTCCTGACTAGCCCAAATGACCTCAAAGTTACCACATCAAAGAGTTAATTCCTGCTGGACATAGTGGTGCACACCTGCAATCCCAGCTAGTTGGGAGGCTTAGACAGGAAGATTGCAAGTTAGAGGCCAGGCTTGGCTATTTAGGGAAACCCTGTCTCAAACTGAAAAATAAGAAGGGCTAGGGTTGCAGCTCAGTGGTAGAGCACCCCTAGGATCAATCTACTACTGGGCACAAAAAAAAAAAAAAAAAAAAAAAAAGTTAATTCCTCAGTTCCACTCTGTCTATCTCACCTGACAGTATTAAACTAAGCCAGGAACTTTATCTTCTATTGTGCTCCCTCTTATCCCACGTCCCAATATGTCACTAATGACTAATGATTCAACCTCCATATTTTCTATGAGAAGAAAAAGAAAAGATTATGGCTATATTGTGGTTTGTATATAAAGTGTCCCCCAAAAGTTCCTGTGTTAATGCAGTAATGTTTGAAGTTGAATGACTAGACTGTGAGAACTGTAATCTAAACAGTCCTAGTTTGAATTGACTGGGTGGTAACTACAGGTAGGTGGGATGTGGGAGGACATGAGTGAATGAGGGTGTGCCCTGGAAGGGTTAATCTTGTCTGTGCCCCCTTATCTTCATTTCCTGGCCACCATGAGGTAAGCAGCCTTCCTCCACTAGACACCTTGGGCCCAGAGCAATGGACTCAGCCAACCATGGAATAAACTTCTGAAACCTCCTCTTAAGTTATTCTTGTCAGGTATTTTGGCTCATCAACGAAAAGTGGACTAAAACAGGCTGCTACAGGTTGTTCCAACCGTTCATTACCTATAAGTAGAAATACACGCTAAAGAGGCTTTTACTGTTCACATATAAGTATAAAGTTCACAAGAACTATTTCATATGCTTGTTTATAAAATTTTCTATCATTTCATAAACACACCAAATAGGATTAAAAAAGAGACTTTCTCCAAAGATTTCATTACTGTATTAGCTTATTTAAAATATTTCAATAGACTACAAAATATCTCAGCAAAAGAAAAAAGAAATTTATATAATAAAATAAACCTTTACCTGAGTCTATAAGACTTCAGTTCTTCCTTCTGATAGATTTTACTGAAAAACTTTAGTAACAAAGTTCGAACTGGAAGGAGAAGGCCCCTTTGTTGATATAATGTATAAACTGCCTTAATGAGTGTCTCTGTAGCCTCTAAAATCAGAAAGAAAATAACTGCATATCAATCAAAAATATTTCTTCAAATTCCTCTAAATGCAGAGCAATACTTTCACTCTGCTCCTATGGCAAAAGCAGGTTTTAGCCACAAACTGATGATCATCGTCAAAGTCCTATAGTAATAAAAGCATAACTAAAACCAAAGTCAAACCAACCAAGTTACAACGTAAATTTTCTTAAGGGAAAATAAACCTTGGGATGACAAAAAAACAGGATATTAGAAAGGTAAATTAGATGGAAACCAAACAGGAAAGCTTTGACTCTGAATGTAAAGAATTTGTAGTAAATCACTCCAAAAAATGGATAATGTAACTTAATCTCTACCTTGAAGAAAGGTAGAAGACTAAATGTAGAATGTTCATTCTACATGGATCACAGAAAAAGTTCTTAATTTTCAGTCAGACTAGATCAGGAGGCTAGAAATCTTCATTAACTTGCTTCAGAATGGATCTACCTTCTAAGAAAGGGTCAAAATGATTTCAGAGTTCAAGCAAATAGTGCTTTATAAATTCTTAGGCTAGCTACCCTATATGGTCTGAATATAATTAACTACATCGAAAATTCTTGAAGTAACTATTTCAAAGCTAGACTTTAAATACCAGAAGAGCACCTCTCTTAGATCAAGGCAAAACAGCATCACATACCTCTGTTTGGTTGTATCTGCATTAACCTCCATGATACTCCAAGTAATCTGTTCAGCTGTTTACTGTTTAGCCTAGAGCCATCTTCAAGGGTCTGTGTCACAAATTTCCTTATCATTTCTATCCAACTGGAATCTTTCTGCAAAGTTGAGGCATTTGCCAGGGAGACCATGATATCAGACAGTGTTAAATTCAGTAAGAGATGATCTACGTTATTGGAGAGAATCGTGCAATGCTTGATGCTAAAAACAAACAAAGACACACACACACACATCTATAAAGTGTTATGTCTACCATGCCTGCTTCACTTAGAGTATTTGAAATAAAAAATTCCTTCAAGAATTAATAAAATGCCAAGAAGACACAGTATGAAGGCAAGGTTCAGATCTTAGTTCTATAGTTGTTCAGAAAATCTAAATTACAGTATTGGAATGGCTCAGTTCATTACTACGGCTGCTGTTTATACAGAAGGCAAATGATCTTACAATATTGCCTGGGAATCCCAGAAGACTTGAAAGATAAGAAAACCTGAAGATCTTTTAAAAAAACATGTATTTGGATGGACATCACAGTAGATCTTGGCTTTACTTCTAACTAAACATCTGACCTAAGAAACACTAACTCCTTCTGGTAATAATTTCCTCATGTTATGAAATATGAAGACTGATTAAGGTAAGCACTGGTTTGAAATATCTTTGTAATTCACATACTAAAATCAGTTTATCTTAGTCTAACAAAAATGTTTCTTTCAAAGCTTGAAACAAAAAATTTTTTTGTTGTTGGGGGGGTACCGGGGATTCAACTCGGGGGCACTCAACCACTAACCACATCCCCAGCCCCATTTCATTTAGAGACAGGGTCCCACTGAGTTGCTCAGTGCCTCACTAAGTTGCTGAGGCTGACTTTGAACTCGCCATCCTCCTGTCTCAGCCTCCGAGGTGCTGGGATTACAGTTGTATGCCACCTTACCCAGCTTGAAAGACATTTAAAATACCTGAAATACAATATTTATTGAACAAAATCTGCAATTCAAAATGCACTCATTTCATACTATTTAACGGTATAGTCCATTTCTTTCATGTTTAGAAAAAGGGAGAGTTGACTATATTGTAAATATCTCAAACCAATCAATTTTAAAAGAAAACAGTAATTCTGGGTTAGTAATTCTGGATTCAGCAAGGACAGTTGTGAAGAACCACACATATATGAAAAGGGAAATAAATTTGGTGTGGTAAAGCATCAAATGCAAAGTTAGCAACCACAAATGAGCCTGGAAAGGGAGAAGGGGACCAGATTACAAAGCATCAGTGACTAAAGACACCATAATTAATTTTGCAGGCAAGGGAGTAACACAGCTGCTAACTTCTTTCAGATGGATGATTCTACACATACAAAAGGAAAAATAAGAGTTACGGAGTGCGGGGGGAGCAATAACAGAATGAATCAAACACCATTACCCTGTGTAGATGTATGATTTCACAAATGGTATGCCTTTACTTCATGTACAAACAGAAACAACATGTATCCCATTTGTTTACAATAAAAAGAAATTTAAAAAAAAAAAAAAAAAAAAAAAAAGAGTTACACAGACTATGAACAAAGAAGCAGTGTGTGGCTATTGGAGCAATCCAGGCAAGAGAAGGCAAGGGCAAGAACTAGGGTCAGTACTGGTATGGACTAGGAGGAGGGAGGCATTTATATAGAACAAAAATTATCTGGGTATGAGATTTGTTCTAATAGTATACATACATGTGATCTGGGTAGGGTAGAGAAGGGCAGCATCAAGGATTCTAGCACTTGTGACTAAGCTGATAAGAGGAGATGAAGAAAAGGGAGCAGAGATCCAGAAATAAATTCTACCTTAGATATGTTGAACCTAAACTGTCATAAATCCAGGTAGCATGACTGACAGATAACTCAATATACAAGTCTGACACTTAACACTGGAAAGAGAAGTCTGAGCCAAATTTTATAGAAATTGCCCACACAACCACTCTCAGCTGGCTGCAAAGGAAACTAGGATAGTTTTTATTTTATGTAGCTATATGTTCAGCTAAAAACTGGGAATTCTATCATTAAGAGAGAATGCAACCTGGGATAGATTTGCAACATTTCCTCCCCACAGGTAGAGCTTTACAAGATGACACTATCCTAGGTTTATATGATGCAGCACAATCTATTCCTATCTGGGAGATCTCAATGGGCAGCTGCAAATTTTAGAGAGTTCATACTGCTCCTCCAATAATTTACATAAAAAGTTTAAAGACGAAATATACCAACCAACAATTTGAGGGAGGCAAGTCTATAGGGAGACCTCCATTTCCAGTAAAGGCAATGGAAGTATTAGAACCAAATGTCGTTGCAGAAAATAACTTTAAAACCTGGAAAAAAATCATTTTTTAAACCTCAAAGTCATTCTGGACCCCAAAATCAAGGGGAGAAAAGGGTAACTTCCAATTCTAAAGAGAATATAAATTGTCCCTCTGAATGATAATGATGTATCAATGTTAAGTTCACTAACTATACTGATAGTTGGAGGGGTTGTGCATGTGTCAAGGCAGGAAATATATAGGAACTCTGTACTTCCTGTTTAATTTTGACAAGAACCTAAAACTGCTCTAAAAAAAGTTAAGTATTTTTTTTTAAAGGAAAAATTCTGATGCCTGCTACAACATGAACCCTGAAAACATTATGCCAAACACAAAAGGACAAATACTGTAGACTATACTTATGTGAGGTAACTAGAATAAGCAAACACAGAGAAAGTAAGTTGAACCATAGTTATCAAGTGTTGGGGGAGAATATGGGCAGTTACTGTACAGTGAATACAGAGTTTCAGTTCTGGAGATGGTTGCACAATAATATGAAAGTACTTAATGACACTCTACACTTGTAGTTTCAATGGTTAATGCTATGTTATATACACTTTCTACAATAAAAATAAATACAAGCTTTGTAACTGTATTTCAACATGAAGGGAAAACGTAGCTAAAGACATTGGGAGTACATAAATAAGAAGTGTGAAGTGTAAAGACCACTGGCCCATTTCTGACTTGTGTTGCCACCATCCACAGGGTGTGCACTAAATATTCAACACACATACTTACAGAACAAGAGTAGCCTCTAGTCTCAAAAACTGAGTAACTGGCCAGGTGCGGTGGTGCATGCCAGTAATACCAGTGGCTCAGGAGGCTGAGGCAGGAGGATCTTCAGTTCAAAGCCAGCCTCAGCAAAAGTGAAGTGCTAAGCAAGTAAATGAGACCCTATCTCTAAATAAAATACAAAATAGGGCTGGAGATGTGGCTCCGTGGTTGAGTGCCCCTAAGTTCAATTCCTGGTACCGACCTCCCAAAAAAACCAAACTGAGTAACTAGGGATCTTACAAAGAATAAATTAATTATGCCAGCAATCCATCTTTGCTAAAATTCCAAAATTTTACCATCTCAAACTTCTCAGCAAGTTAACTCCATCCATACTTTTTGTACTGTGGCGCAAATGTCACTTCATCAGTGTAACCTTTCCTAGCAGCCTCAAGTCCCCATAAAAAACAAGAATCAATATTTTATTCTACACCTTTAAAAAAAAAAAAAAAAGTACTGGGGATTCAACCCAAGGACACTTTACCACTGAGCTACACCACCAGTCCTTTTTGTATTTTTATTTTAAAAATTTGAGACAAGGTCTGGCTAAGTTGCCCAGGCTGGCCTCAAAATTCTGTGATCCTCCTGCCTCAGCTTCCAGAGTCACCAGGATTACAGGCATGTGCCACCATGTCTGGTCCCTTTATTATATATTCTTATATTGTACTAACTCTTCTTTCATTTGATCACAGTGGGTCACTGATTTAATAATCAGAGAAAAAATAATCCCCCGCATTAGACTGACTTCCACTGAGAACTGATATTTTATCACTAAATGTTCAGCACTGACTACAGGAAGTGCCTTGCACATATTAAATATCCAACAAATTTACTGAATGCTGACAGCAACCCTAGTCTTAAATCATTTACTTACCTTTAACACTTCCTAACCATTATTCAAACTCATTTTGTGAAAATCATACATGAAACCTCTTACCAGAAAAAAACAAGCACTCATAAAATTTTACATCATGATTTCAAGAGTTCAAAGACTTTCCAGAACATGGATGGACTGAGAATTAAAGTTCTGTTCTAATAAGAAAATCGTAAGTGGAGAGAAAATACCTAACACCTTGCTCAGGAAAGGGTCTCTCTCTAACTCCAGAAACTCCCTAAGTTAATATTCCTAAAACAGTTTGACCCAACCAAAAGTCCTCAAACACAAAAGAATCAAGGCTGAAAGAAAAATGAACTCTTGAAACAAAAAGTTATTTCCAGCATCAAGGTCAGTGAAGAGTAGAAACCAGACCTGACCCAGGTCCATACTCTCCATTTTTTCGGTATGTGGTCTCTTCATATTGTCTCTACTCCCTTGCACTTCTTCGCTGATACATATCCATATTCAGATTCATATCAATCACTACCCTCAATATAGCTTTGTCTATTTATCCTGACCAGAGCTGATCTGTCTCCTCCTACAAGTTCAGTTAATTAATGGTATAGTTATAAAGATACTTATATAAAGCCTTGGATTATCTATGTTAATTCACTTCTGCCAATTACTGAGCTATTGCTTCTCAGCTTCCAACTCACCCTCCAAACTCCACTTTGTGATCCTGGGGCTGGGACTCTGTGAGCCACAGCTTTCCTTTGCATCTGGCTTCTTGTTAGAGTCTAACAATAAAGAGATGGTAGAAAGAGACTTGAAAGTCGTAGAAGGAAAATAGGGTATTTTTTTCCCTAGCCCTGTTTTACTTTCTATAGCTGCCAGTGTCAACCAGCAACTCTTTTCGCAATTCATTCTAGCAGTGATGGTGATTCCAGTTTGCTCAAGAGTCTCTCTGATTCTAACTCCACAGAACTAGCATCACCATGCCTGTAAGAAAATACCAATAGTATCCAGCTAGAATCCCCTTTGCAGAGTTGTGGGCTCCTGCTCCATACAGCCTTTTCTGAGGTCAAGACATGAACAGCAGCTGATCAGCAACCCTTTCTCAGGGGTGTTCTGGTTTCCTTCCTCCACGCTTCTCTTCCCTTCTTTGTTCACTCAGTTCTAGAGATACAAGTTGCTACTTCTGTAATACCTTACTGTTCCCTTGTTGTCTTTTCAGTTTTTTAATACCTAACTAATAATTCTTTATATTAAATTCTGTTAAAATTCACTGGTGTGGTTTTTAATCTCCTGACTGGATCCAGACACACTTGCTTACAATTTAGAATCAAATACTTAGGAGAGCATGGAATACAACTTAAATTATTTGATTATCTCTATCACCATACCTTTTATTTATAAGTAACAACAATAAATAGTGAATGAATGAAAAGCTCATATGTCTATATGACAGCCTTATTTCTTCCAGCATAGTTCATGAACCCTGCTAAAAGAGCCTAAATGGGGCTAGGGATACAACTCAGTGAAAGGGTACTTTGCCTAGCATGCATGAGGCCCTGTGTTCAATCCAGAGAACCAACCCTTCTCCCCCCAAAAAAATAAAGAAGAAAAAAAAAAAAAAAATAGAGCACAATCTTAATGCTTCTCCAGTTAAGTCTCTTCCCTTTGGTATATTAAAGATCCTAAAGAACGTTTTGTCAGACTTTTTAAGAACCCCTTTGAATGTTGACTCATTTGAGGCAACTATAATTTTAGTGTTTAGCTTATACCTGCTTGCCAAGTTTTATTACATAACTTGTTCTTACATTTATCTGCTCTCACAGTACACATTTTAAATGCTTTCCAATGACTTTATTTTTATTAACTCCATCTTCTAATCTATTGTTCTTTTTCCCCCTTCTTTTTCAATTATCTTTTCCTTCAGGACACTGATCCTAGTTTTACTACCAGTTTCCTTCTGTAAAAATGAGAATACCAGATGACTTTCCAAAGTTCTCTACACAGAGATTCAACAATTACGTAGCACCCTCCCACCAACAAACCACCCAGGTTGGCAATTTTTATTAAATGCATTTATGTAATTTAATGCATTCACCTAGCACAAAATACTACATACTTTTAAAAATAAAAAAAATTATTACTAAGCCCTGTTCAAATGAGCCATACTACTGCAACTTTTATTTTCACAAAATCCAAATACCTCATGGTGTATAAAGTTTCAGACTATGACTAATTACATTTTAATAATTTCAGGTTTAACAGTTTTTTAAATTTATATAGTGGAAAATAATCACAATACCTTTTTGTCTCTTTCCTTTTGTGCTTGGTTATTTCTTTCAAGGCATATGGAAAATGACTCATAAAATGGTGTTTGAAGTCAATAAGGTAATTTTTTCGAAGCCAGAACTCCTGTTGAAATAAAGATTAAGATTGACTGACTATGAGAAATAAAAGCATAATAACCAATAAAACTTTGACAATTTGTCAACATTCAATTATGGATGTTCCATTATAATACACCTTTTGCCAGTGATAAAAGATGTAAATAAAATTTTAAAATCAGAATGAACTGTTAAAGAGTATCCAATTTTCATCCACAGATCCTTTTGGTGTTTGATAATTACTTATCTTGCATTTATCTGCTATTTAAGAGAGAAAAAGGAAAAGTATGAGATTGAAGAAAATTCTGAATATGGACCACTAATGAAACATTTATAAAATACACAAAAAAATCTTCTACTTAGCACTCTATTTATACCATATAACTTCAATCCACAGTGATTCTATTATTTACCATTAAAGATATCCAAAACTTAAAGCAACATACTTCCCTAAAATGCTTTAGCAATAATGATGAATTTACCATTTCCTAATACATGAAACACTTTTAAAAATTCCAGATCAACACACTTATTTTCTCTGATCCAGAGTAACCAACCATCCATTTTGCCAGACACTTACAAGTTTCCTAGGATGTAGGATTTCGGGTACTAAAACAGCTAGCTAGAGTTCAGCTGCTCCTGCTTAGGGGTTTTTCTCTTCTTCATGATCTCTAAATGTTTGGATGTACCCAGTTATCAGTCCTTAGACATTTCTAACTAAGCTCCAGATTCTATATGCAGAAGTACACTTGATAACTCTTGGACTTTTACTGTTAACCATTAGACAATGGTTGCTAGATGGGATGGGGAGCATATAAGGATTTCATTAGTGTTCTATTTTTTATAAATTCAACACATTAAAGTTAGTTAAACATAATGCAAAACATGCCTCTTCCCCCCTCAAAATCCACCAATTTTTTTTTTTTTTTTTTTTTTAACCACACTCAGGTTAAAAATTTGAACTCCTTACCAGGAACCACAGAGTTCTACGTGATCTGACCACTGTCACTTTTCCTCCCTCATCTTCCACTTCTACCAGTATCTCACCTGCACTTGGTCTTCTTGCCATTCTCAAATATGTCAAACTTTTTCACACCTAGGAACTAGTATTTGCTATGCCCTTCACCAAGAGTGTTCTTCCTGTAGATCTATTTATAAGACTTGCTCCTTTGCTTCATTCGGTTGCTTTCAAATGTCTTAACTTCAGAGAGCATTTCCTGACAACTTATTCTGTTCTGGTCCCCACTCCTATTTCCAGCACATGATTTCTTTATTATTTTATTTTATTTTTATGTCCAGTATTAATATTATATACTTGTTTACCTTTTATCAACTCAACAATAAGATAACAACAATAAGCACATTACCAACAAAGTTTATCTTTCTATCTGCAGAACCTACAACAGCACCATAGTATTCAAAAGACCTTTCTTCAGTAATGGAACTGTTCTCTGTCTGTGCCATCCAATACAGCAGTCACTACTCACATGCAGCTACAGAGCACTTGAATTGTGGGTAGTGTAAAAGAACTGAATTTTTATCTTTAAAAAGAACTTAAGTTGCCCCACTTACAGATGCCAAATAAACCTTAGTAAATACCACAAAAGCATGACTACATCTGACAGGTTACAAATTCTAATTCTCACAAGAAAAGTGTAACAACAATGGAACATATAAATAAAGTAGTAACTAAGCCAACATTAAAATACAAGGCACAAACAAATTTTATGAGTAATTATAATCCTGAGGCCAGCATCATTAATCAAAATAAAAAGTTAAATTATATTTTCATTTTTAAAACTCGCTATACATTATGAGTATTATCAGAAATAAGCACCCTCAGTAAGGATCAGAGTATTCAACCACTGCTTATAAGATTTAATGTACCTTGAGATTTCTTTTCAAAGCAAGAATCAGTTTCAAATTGCTAAAACAGGTTTAAAAAAAAAAAAAAAAAAAAAAAACACTTGAGGGTTGGAGTTGGGGCTCAGTGGTAGAGTGCTTGCCTGGCATGTGTGAAGCACTGGGTTCAATCCTCAGCACCACATAAAAACACAGATTAATAAAAGGTATTGTGTTCATCTACAACTAAAAAATATTTTTTAAAAAACTTACTTGAATACAAATTAAACTTCTCAACTGTGATGCAGATACTACCAAAATTAAATTCATTTAACAGCACCAACACTTAAAAGTAAGCAGAGATCCTAAGACTGCACCTAACCCAGAAGCCAATTTGTGAACAGAAAAACCTATAGACTTTCTGAGAGAAAAAAATTACAATTCAGTCTGTAGTCTGTGACTTGCATTAAAAGGCCAAGGAATACCATTTAGTTTTTCCTAAAGGTTAAACTGTTAGAAAGGTTATCCAATGTATTAACTAAGTCAACAAATAAAGGTGAGTGAGAGATGGAATCCAATAGTGGGAATGGAAAAAAAAAAAAAAGAAGCCATTCAATGGCACTTAACATAGCTACTATCTCTAAGATAATAGTTCTTACCAGTTATTAGAGTTTGGCACCATGAATCTCCAAAGGTAAATTAGAAAATTCTACCAGTGGATGCTTTCAAATATTGTTTGTGGGCTAGAAATGCAACTCAGTGGTAAACTGCTTTGCCAAGCATAATGTGAGGCCCTAGGTTTGATAAACTTTAGCACTGCAAAAATACCTACTATCCTATCTGAATTACTCCCCCATTCCAATTTTATGTGTTATCTCGATTTAGCATTCTGGTCTTCAACAAGTCCATAATCTCTTATGCTTAGTATCCCATGTTTAAAAAACACAAACATAGCTATGTTATAATACAAAATAGTTCCATAGTATACTTTAAATATTCATAAAATTAAAGCAATATTTAGATCCTTTGTCATTTGAAAGATAACAGATGACCCAAAACTAGCACAATTAATTAATTCGCATTTTTGCATTTGGGGCTTACTATTTTACCTAAATATAAACACTACTACTGAGTTCTTAGTATAAACTAATACTAATATATACTAAAACTAAATAAACTACACTATTTAACTAGGTATACACTAATATATACTAAAACTAGTATATACTAAAATAAGTTTATTGGTGCACCATATAAAACCAAATACCAAGGTATCCTGGAATTTTTATTTCTCAGCTTTCTAAAATAGAATGAAAGACCAGTACTCAAAATCCATGTTAAATATCATTACTTTTATTTTTTCTTTCTTGGCCTTTCAGATGGTTATATGGGCAAGCTCTTGCACCATTCTAGAATAGAAAAATTTTAGGGTGAACCATCCTAAGTCAGGGACTGTGTATCCATTCAAGAATGCAGATAATGCACACTTTTCTAAGGAACTGTATACGTTATTATGTCACTAGCCTACATCCCAAGTGAACTGCTACATAAAAAGGAAGTTTTGCTTTCTCAATATCATATACTATACCCTCAAACGATGATTAATTTTTCCAATGTGCCAATGAAGACAGAAAGATTCAAAATTTAAGTCAATAAAATGCTTACCTGAAAAAGCAATTTAAGCATCATCCCTAAAGACAGGTGATTAACAGTGATAGAACACACTCAACCTACCTTAGTACAATTCCATAATGCTTTTCAAAATTATCAAATACTACTACTTCAGGTTGAAATTTTAAATTAGAACAAAAAGACCTCCTGTTTTGTGTGTTCATAGACAATTACAAGGATTTACACTTGTCTTGCCAAAAGTTCTTGCAGAAATTCTTTTAAGTGTGCTGACATATTAGTTTAGCACCAATTTAATTTCAGATTATTTTTCCTTTCTTGCACAGCAAAAGTATAGCATACATTTTTGTTTTTTCTGTTAAATTTAGCAACATGACACAAACTAGAAAAGACTACTTAATAATTTTACTTGCACTTTTCTAATCCTATGAAAGAGCATCAAAAACTAAAATGTCCCTTAATTATCAATCTGCCTTAAACATTTTAACACTACTGTAAATTATACCTAATAAAAACAAAAGGAATCAAGCAAATTTTTATACATTTCATTTAAAAACTAAATATATTCACAAATAACCTCAAAACTATTTTCATTTGTAGCAGTAAGTTTACAGTTAAACTGGATATTTTTTTTGGAAAATGCATAATCAATTCACATAATAAGCTGATTTCTAAATTTCCCATTTATGATAAAAGGCTTTACTAATACAGTAAAAAACCCATTAGTTCTCACCAATTTATGGGTTTCATCACGTTGTTTAGAGAGTTTCCACAGAAGGGAAATAATATTAAGGACTTGCTGCATAACCTGTAGAGGTTCTCGCTCAATACCATTTCCAACAGAAGCAGCTAGTTGTGGAGGCACAGCTTCAACCCAGCATTCAATTAACAATGGAATTATTATCTCTATAAATCCTTTCAGGTTTTCAGTAGATGACAGGCCTTCATCCGCAGCACCTAGTCCTCCAACAAGGAACCTTGTAAGGAAAAGAATCAAAAAACAAAAAAAATTAATGATTAAAAAGATGCATCATCTCTTACTTAAATCTTAAATATAAACTACCAGTAAAATGAAACACCATGAACTGATAATTACATTAAGACTACTAAGAAAAATGAAATTCCAAGATGACAAAGCCTACAGAGATCACCAAATTTTACTTCTCATTAGGCTTTTCTCGAAATGAATAAACATACTTTCAAATAAATCCTCCCATCAGGAGCCATCAAATCAAATCATGAGAAACTATATGAAAACTATGAAAGACAACTGCATTCTTCCCACCATTAGCCATCAATGGTCAGCAGTTAGAATTCAATATAGGAAAACTGAGTGTGGACATAACTGAAATCCTTCTTACCGTAGCCTGAACTGTGAACTGACATTTGGCTGTGAACCCCCATTTTCATAAACCTGGATGTGTTGCTGGTCGTTGGCATGTTCCTTCCAGTTGATAAAAATGGAGTTGCTAGTGGCATGGGGATTTTCTTTTTGTTCCTGAAGTCCTTCACTTTCTCTCAACCTACTGGATCCATCTGCCAAGGCCTGAAGGAATTTACTGAGTCTCACTAAGACTTTCAGCCTCCACTGCTGAGAAGTGAGTCTCCGATTAGGATTTACAGAAAGTATCCAAGACTGGGATCTGTCTCTATTTACCAGTCCTTTGGACAGCTGCTGATGAGAAATAAGTTCTACAAAATTCTTAAGCAATATACTGCTACGGCCAGTAATTAGAGCTGGGTACTGTTCCAACAGAATGTCCAAAACTTTTAGAGAGTCCTCCTGAATTCCTTCAGTAATGTGAGTCATGGCACTAGAGAGATGGGCACTTACCAAAGGGAAAAATGGAGAAATTTGTTCAGCTCGTATTTTGGGGGCCAGGAATTGAAGAAGTTGAACTGCTGCTAATCGTACATTAGCATCTCTATCTGTAAACACAGCAGTCACTTCACTTAATATGTTTGAAAGGTGTGCATCAATTATAAATGGGTATTGAGACAAAAGGTCTTTAAGTCCAAGAAGAGCACTTTGTTTAACCCCAGCATTGTAGTGATGCATCTGTGACAGCAAATCCTACAAATAAAAAAAATGAAGATTTTAGGTGTATACATACCTATACATTGTATCATTTCAACTAAACATTCTAACTAAAATTATGCTAATAAACTGACACTTCTTGTACAAACTGCATCAATGAGTATTTTAAATGCTATTAAACTTTAATTAGGATCAGAAAGTTTTGTCTTTAAAATATTTTTAGCTTAAAAAAATTACATAATATTCAGTTAGAATTTTTTTGACATTAAACTGCAACCAGACATTCTATGATTTTAAGTAACAGCAATCAACATCATCATTTACTATAGACCTACTCTGTAGCAAACATGGTAGGTGCATTTATATACTTCTAATTTAACAGGCCCTTTCCTATTTTAAATGTTCTTTTACAAGTCTGGGGTCTTTTACAAGTGTTTACGTATTTTATTCAAAGGATACTACTTGAGAATTTTACTTGCAGACTGCTTCATATAACAATTTAAAAAAAAAAAAAAAAAACTTCAAATACGTTTCTTATTATTTAACCTTCAGAGCTTCAAAAGCAAAACTAGAAAATATATACCCTCCCAAAGACCTGTACACAAATGTTCATAATAGCATCACTCTTAAGAGCCAAAAAGTGATAACAAACTTAATGTTCATTAGTGATTAACAAAATATGACAATACAAAGGAACACTGTTCAAGGATACAAAGTACCTTTCTGATTGAAGTTATAACATGGATGAACCTCAAAAATATGCTAAGTGAAAGACTAACAACAAAAAGAAAAATCTTCAGAAAGACTAGTGGTTGCTAGGGCCAGGAGAAAGGAAAGGGGAGTGACTCCAATGGATATAGGGTTTCTTTCTGGAGTGATAAAAATGTTCTTAGAACATAGTAATAATAGAATAACTGTAAAATAAATTAAAAACCACTGAATTGCATACTTTAAATGGGTGACTTTCATTACGTGTAAACTATATCTCAATAAAACTATTAAAAATGTTTAAGTAAAACTTCTGTTCAAACTTTAACTTCAAGTGTTTATAAGCTAGAACTCCTAATCCAAAAATCTGAAATCCATTATGTTCCAATATCCAAAACTTTCAGACTATGTATAAAATGTAGACTTGAGTTCCATCCCTAAGGTATCTCATAATGCTTATGCAAATATTACAAAATATAAATTAAAAAATCTGAAATACAAAACACTTCTGTTCCAAGCATTTGATAAGGGATATTAGATCTGTACTAGGAACCTATAACAAACTATGTGCTATACGGGTTCAAAAATGAATATGATGGAGCTGGGGTTGTGGCTCTTGCCTAGCATATGTGAGGCACTGGGTTTGAGTCTCAGCACCACATATAAAAATCAGTTGGAAAACTCTTCATCACAAATATGATACATCAAACACAACAGAAAGTTAAAGTTAATAATTATTTCCAGATGAAATATATTATCAAATAAGTATACTAAAGGAAAATCATTACTGGAGGAGGTAAGAAAGATGTAGTTCCAAGGTCAGATATGGTTAACAGATGAACCCTGAATTTCATCTACCAATAAACTCCATGACCCTAGGCAAATCATTTTCTCCAAGAGTTTAAGCAACTTTTCACAAAAACTTAACATTCTATATGATTTCAAAGAAAATTTTATCAAAATGAGATTTATGATTTACCTTTATGTTTAGTTTTCTATTGTTTGTTGGAAGTGTTCCATCTTCTTTAAGTTGTTCAGGTATATGTATAGTCTTTGTTTTAAAGTTTGTAGTAGTAGCATTTTCTAACTTGGGCTTCTTTTTACCAACTTTCAGTTTTACTTTTTGGAAATCATCTTGACGTTTCCTTTTTTTGGTCATTCTTGAGTACTGTATCAAAAACAATTTAAAAACAATGGATAAAAGAGATTCTCCAACATTTACATTACTCTAATATTTCAAACATAATCGAGGCCAACAGTGATTAGGCCAGAGGATCAAAATATTAAATGGAAAATACTTTAAGTGCCAAAATAAAATCAGTTTAGTCAAGAAATACTATGAGAGTCATTAATGATAAGGGAACTATTTTGTCACTAGCTTCGCAAGCTTTTTTGTTTTGGTTGGGGGGTGGGGGATTGAACCCGGGGGTGCTTAACCACTGAGCCACATCCCTAGCCCTTTTTAATATTTTAGAGACAGGGTCTCACTGAGTTGCTTAGAGTCTTACTTAGTTGCTAAGGCTGACTTTGAACTCATGACCCTCCTGCCTCAGTTTCCCAAGTGGCTGGGATTACAGCCATGCACCTCTGTACCTGGCTCTGAAACAAAACATTCTGCCAAACAACGCAATAAATGGAAACTGTCTGAAAAGTTTTTCTTTGTGTATAGGAAAGCAGCAGAGACTTTTGGGAGATACATCTTAGATCTGCTAGGAAGCTTATGGTCCCTAGAAGGTCCTGAGGATGCTTTAGCAAAACCAAGTCTGAAAGTAATTATTATTTAATGCATCCTATAATTATTAGAAAAAGTTTCATGAACCAAAGCTGAGCACTTGAAAAACAGATTAGGATTTATTTATATTAGTAAGGAAAGCACCGGATATTTTATGAGCAAGTAAAACAAGGTAAAGACCAGAAGTAGGGGATACACCTTGTACAGGCATAGGTGAATAAACTATCATATTAAATATCAGGCAAGTTTAGACTAGATAAACAAAAATCCTGGATGTCCCCCCAAAAAAGATAAAAAGCAATATAAAAGGAAATACAATGTTACAGAGGGATAAGGAACAAAGACTAGCTAGACCACTATCATAATAAATAACTCATGATAACCATGTTACCTTGTACCACCTCCTCCTCACCCACCACATCGTTCTTTGAACATAGGTCCAAATCTTCCTATTTACAAAATCTTTGATCTGTGCCTCCTACCCATTCCCAGGCCACAGCTTTAAAGAGGTCCCATAATTTTACCCTTGATTAGTCAATAGCTTCCTCAGTGGTATTCTTCCTTTGTCTCTAATGTCAACTATTTAGTCCCCTGGCCACAGTCACCTGACAACTCTTCCTAAACAGATCTGACCGAGACTCAGGAGACTGCAGTTGTTCTTTATACTCAGAGTAAAAATTCCTTAACATGACATATTATGATCTACCTAATGTAGCCTCAACCACACTCTCCAGCTTTAAATTCCCACAAGCTAACTTCTATCTAAAAAATAGCCTACTCTTCCTGGAACCAGTTCAACTCTTATTGATACATTTTGCACATGCCTCAAAAATAATGAATTCTGCCTTCCACTGTATATCCAATTGAGTAGATAAGTATTTCTGAAATAAAACTTCTCCAGTCTCCGTAATTACCCTATGCCTAGCTATAAAGTCAGAGCACTACACAGGGGGACATAAAAAAATAAAAATTTGGGGCTGGGGATATAGCTCAGTTGGTAGAATGCTTGTCTTGCAAGCATGAAGCCCTGGGTTCAATCCCCAGCACTGCAAATAAATAAATAAATAAAATAAAGTTTGCAGTATTTCAAGATTAATAAAATGGGGCTGGGATTGTAGCTCAATAAGAGAGCGCTTGCCTAGCACATGTAAAGTACTGGGTTCAATCCTCAGCACCCCATAAAAAAATTAATATATAAAATAAAATTATTGCATTCACCTGCAACTAAAAAAATTTTTTTAAAAGACTGATAAAATGGCTGGTGTCAAGAGTGAGCAGCTAACCTTCTAGCCTCAAGTTCAAGAAGTTCAGATATAGCTCAGTTGGTAGAGTGCTTGCCTTGCAAGCACAAGGCCCTAGGTTCAATCCCCAGCACGGCAAAAAAAAAAAAAAAAAAGTTCAGAAATCAATCAGCACATAGTATAATGCTGCATATAGTAGCATCCTATCAACATGAAATCAACCAAGGAAGACAGTACCAACCCCATTTAACCATGTGTTTCAGAGAGATGAGCAAGTCAGTCCAGAAGAGGGATTCATTTGGGCCGAGCAATGCAAACCATTTTTAGGTTATACATACTAGTATTAAAATAAGGATTGAAAGGCTGTGTGGCAAAATGCCTTGCGTTAGTTCATTTAACCCAAACCCAAATTTTCATTCCAACCACCACTCTAGTTAACCCAGTTTGGTGGGGGGAGGGGGCGTTAGGAAATCATGGATCTAAAAAGAAGGCCCTGATACTCATGTGGTCTCTTTTAATATAAAAACGGCTTTTATTAACCAACTAAGTACTTTTTGAGCTTTTCCTACAATTTACCATTAGCTGGGACCGGAGATGAAAGTAAATGGTACAGCGCGATGCGACAAATTAAACTATGCCTGCCCCCCATCAAGTCCTCTGGGCTCTCTCTTTAGCCATTAAGTACCTAGATTCCAACATAGAGTCACTTGTGAAGTTTATGCCATATTATCCATTATTTCCTATCAATTCAGTTTCCCTTCATCAGGAAAATTAGGAGGGCTGTCCCACAATGACTTTTTGATCTAGAAAAAGTTTTCCAGGAACTTTAAAAGTTCTAGTAGCAATTGTTACTTTCAGTTAAAATATTTTCGCAGTCAGCAAATCAAATCGTTTAAAGTCACTTTTACAGTAGTTGATTTTGAGTAGAAGGCAGCAACTCCAGCTTCAGGTACATAACTCCTATATCCTACCGCTGGTTCTCTTGTGTATGTGAACCCAATCGTTTTAGAAGCGAATTTCACTTATTTCTACTGCAGGTCTTCACTAACCTCGGCATATCAGGATTTCAACATAACCGAATTCCAACTGGTTTGCCTACCATCAACCTCATTACCTTCCCTCATTTGCAACTTCTCCTCCCACCCCCTAAATTTAGGAGAGCAAGCACACAGCACTCGGCCCTTGATAAATTTCTCTTCAAACCGAACTGAGGGGCCAAAGACACCACCAGTCTTCCCAGGAAGCAAGCGCCCCAGGCAGGGGCAATTCCGAAGCACTGCTGGTCTGGTTCGGCTCGGCACCGCTTGCTTAAATCTCTCCCGGAAGGCGAGAGGGTCAATAAGGGGACTGGACATCCTACCCCGTTTCGGTCTTGCATCCCAGAAGTGAAGACCCCCAAGGGTTTTGGAGAACTACGGTTCTTTCTGCTCTTCGGGGCTCCGATTGGAGCCACGGTCGGGAAAGGGGGGCCCGAGCCACACACACTGGCCTAAAACTCTCCCAGCCCCGAAACCGCGCGAACCCGCCCAGTCACTCGAGGCGCCTCCGACACGGTGGGCGCCCCGCCCCCGCACAGTCCGCTCCGAACCCCGGCGACCCCGCAGGGGCGCACGCCGCCGCCGCCGCCCGCCCTGCCACCTGGGCCGCACGCCAAGCGGGGGCGACGGCCCACGCGACGTCCCACGCCCGAGGAGGGCCCGGCCCGACGGGCGGCGGCCGCTCACCTGAGGGTGCCGGCCAGGACCGGCGCGCGGAGGCTGAGGGTAAGAGCGTGCGAGCACAAGCCCACGGGGCGACAGCGTGCGCCACCGGCCTCAGCCTCTCACTCCCCGAGCGTGTTTTCAAATCGCCTCGTCCTCACGCGGCCGCGTCTCCTTCCGCCGCCCGGAAATCAGGGCCCCTCCCCCGCCGCTCCGCGTTCACGTGACCCCGGCCCGCAGCCGCGCGCAGCCCGGGAGGCGGGAGCCGGAGCAGCAAGCCCCGCCCCTGGGAGGAGGGGGCCCCGCCGGAAGCCCCTGGCTCGCCAGGGAGGAAAGCGCGCTGAGCCTTGGGTCTGGGTACAAAGCTGGAGGGACAGTCCAGTCCGGGACTTCCCGAGCCAGTGTCTTGTAGGGTGTTGCACAGGTTGCAGCAGGTTGATAGCATGCTTGTTCTCCTGTCTCTAGACCACAGTTCTTAGACCTGGAACTGCATTCAGAGAGGATAAGTTGGACTGAATTGAGGAAGTGAAAACTTTAGGACGCAAGGATAGAATATCTGGGGACATTAACCTGGGACAAGGTAGAACAGATAAGAATTCCTCAAAGGAGAGCAGAATATACCTAGCAAATACAGCCTGAAAGACTTGATATCTTCCCTAATTATTTCTCAGCATACAGTTCTTACTACTCAAATTAAGTGGGCCCAGAGAAGTTAAAGGAGATGAGAAGGGAAGAGGAAAGAACCTTTGAAAGGTAGTCTTGCCAAAGTCTGGTATGGTGGCATGGAAGAGCAAGCCCCAGATATGGAGTGTAAACCTTGATTCAAATTTGTCTCTACAGCTTACCAGATACGACTTAATAAAGTCTTGTATCTTATATTGAGCCTCCACACTGAGTAGGGATAAAAGTAATGACATCTGAACCTGGGAACCCAAGCCTAGACCTAAACATACTTGCTCTGATCACAGGCAGTCCCAGAAGTCCACTCCACCTTTTGCTGGCAATACAGCCACACCACCATAATCTGCCTTGAATCCGCCATAAACAAGAACATTTGGGAGTCATTGGCAACATATGTTTCTTCTAAAAACTTGGAGACTGTATCAGAAGAGGAAAGTTTATTGCAAGCCAGACACATCCCCTGAACTCCAGAATTGTCCCTAACAGCCTATTCAATATTTCCTTCAGATATCCAATGTACATCTCAAGGTCAACATGTCCAAAACCCAACTGCTGATATTGACACCCGTTTACCAGTGACGAGTTCTGCTCTGCTGAAGTTTGAACACTAGAGAAGCATGCCAAGGCAAGTATATTAAGCAGGTTTTATTTAAACGTAGTAATAATACAGACTTCTCCCAGGAGGGAGAAGGGGTCCGTGGCTGATGTTCTAAAGTCCCAAGAAGTGAGCGCATTCTACGTCTTTTATAGGTTAAGGTCTCTTTTGTTCTCCAGTTCTCTCCCCCTTTATCTCTCCTTCCTGCCTACCTGACTAGGCCTGGTTTTGCAGGTGAGATGCATGAAGTGAGAAGCGGATGGGGCAGGGGAAGGGCCAAGGGGGCATTAATTAGCATCTCCTTACTTGCAGTCCTTGATAAAGGCAGGTAAATTTGGTAATCAATGGGCTCCAGAGATCTTTGACATTCCATTCTTCCAGGGGCAGTCTCCAACTTTCAGAGGCTGAGGCCTTCATTTCCTCCATTTGACCTGATCCCCTATTTCTACACTAACTGCTGTCCTTAATTCTGGCTTCAGTATGTCCCCTGAAATATGCTTTTCCTACAGCTTCTTTATGTCAAATAGCAACTCCATCCTGCCAGTTACTCATGCTAAAACCTTTGGGGTTTTGGCCTGACTTCATTCTTTCATACCTGTTACCCAATCCATTAGGAGATGCTATTGACTCTACTTCAGACACATCTTCCACAAATTACCCACTCCAGGGCTGCTTGCATGGTCCATACTGAAGCCAGAATTGGGAACAGGTATTTAGTGTAGAAATAGGGGATCGGGTCAAATCGGGGAAATGGAGGCCAGAAAGTCATCTGCCTCTGGAAATTGGACACTGCCCCTGGAAGAATGGAATGTCAAGGATCTCCGGAGGCCATTGATTACCAAATTTACCTGCCTTTATCAAGGACTGCAAACAAGGAGCTGCTAATTAATGCCCCCTGGGCCCTTGCCTGCCTGAATCACCTTGGCCCTTCCCCTGCCCATGGCTTCTCACTTAAAGCAAAACCAGGCCTAGTCATGTAGGCAGGAAGGAGAGATAAGGGGGGAGAGAACTGGAGAACAAAAGAGAATTTAACCTATAAAAGATGTAGGGAGCGCTCACTTCTTGGGACTTTAGAACATCAGCCATGGCCCCCTTCTTCTTGCTGGGAGAAGTCTGTATTATTAGCTTTAAATAAAACCTGCTTAATATGCTTGCCTTGGCTGCTTCTCTAGTGTTCAATCTTCAACATTAGAAGGAGCAGAACTCGTCACTGGTAAACGGCGGTATCAATACCATCTCCTGACCAGCACAAAAAAACCTGAGAACAAGTTTCTCTACCTCCACTATTGCCCTTTTCCCCTGCTAAGGTCAAGTATTAGCCCAGCAGCTATGTGATTATTTAAAATCTAAGTCAGATTGGGTCACTCTTTTGCTTAAAACCCTTCAGTGGCTCTCCATTTCATTAGATATAAAAGCCAGAGTCACGATGACCTCAAGGTCTGTCACATTCTAACACAGACCCTTAACCTCTGAGTAATTTTCCCCTCACTCCTCTTTTTCAGTGTGCTCCAATTACATTTGTTTGCCTTCCTCAGGACATGAGATATGTATCCACCTCTAGACTTTTTTTTTTTTTTTTTTTTTTGCCATGCTGTGGTTGGAACCCAGGGTATCATGCATACTAAGCAAGTGTTCTACCAGATGAGCTAAATCCCCAACCCAGCTGTTAGACCTTAAGCATTTACCTCTGCCTGAAAATTCTTTAATAAATCCCCATGGCTAACTTCCTTCTTTTGAGCCTGCTCAAGTATCTCCTCAGACAGGTCTATCTGGATCACCCCATTTAAAATCACAGCCTACCTTGTCCTAGAACTTGCCTCTCCCCTTCCTTGCTCTACTTTATAAAAATTTTTTATGACATTCTAACACACTATGTGATTTGAATTTATTAGCTAATTTGGTTCTTCATCTACCACGAGTGTAAGGCCCCCAAAAAGGAAACCCCAACTCTGTCCCACGGATCCACGGCAACCCCAATCAACCGCAGGAGGCGTCACTTGATGCAAACCACAAGAGGCATTTATTCCAGCACGCTGGGACCCAACTCGTGACTCACGCAGGAGTTGAGGAGTCAAGTCCCGAGCAAAAAATCTTACAAGTTTATAAAGGCAGAAAACCACACATCGGGAGGGGTCGCACACGGAAGGAAAAAGGGGAACAAAGCTGCTGGGAAATTCCAAAGGGGGTCTGGTTTGCTGATAACATACAACGTGTTTCACAATGTTTTACAACAGGGCATAGATTCTGGTAATCTTATATCATATATATCTTAACTGTCTGAATACTACCTTGCTCCAATTACTCTTTTACTCTCTGTTTGGGGCTGTTTCCTGGAACAGCTTTAAGGGCTTTGTTCCCATCACTGGGAGGGAGACCTTAGGGAGTTGAGATAAAATAGACAGCTTAAAAAAATATCCATTCTTTCATTTCCCCATTTTCTTTTTTGGTAAGTTCTAATCATGGAACTTCTGTCTCTATATACTCTTCTCCAAAGCTATTTCCTTGGCGGAGGGACTGGTATTGTTGCCTGAGCATTAGTACCTGTACAGCACTTACTCTCTCCCTGATGAAGATGACTCCGTGAAGGAGATGTTCAGAGGGTTACACCACCCTTGGTTGTTACATTTGGCTGCCATAAGATTTTACTGTACGGTTATTAAATCCCAGGAGGAGGTGGGGCGCCAATAAGTGTTGCCAGTAGTCTCATACCCCCATGCGGAGCAATAATAATGGTCTATACCTCTGCACATCCTTGCCATATTCTGTGACCTCCCATCCCCGGGGCAAACATAGAAAGGGGTCTCTTTTAGATTGTCACAGGAGCGTGGGTAGTTACATCCTGGGTTGTACCCTTCAACTAGGCGGTATTCTGTTCCCCCGAAAGGCCTGGGTGATGTTGGCCAACGTCTACGGGCCTCCTCAGAAGTCAGCGTAGGGATGTCCCAATTATCTAACCCAGCTACTAAGGCACAGATGTCTGGGGTTAGGAATGGCCACCAAGCCCAAAGGGGTTTCTCCCTGGTGGTGCTCCATATTATATCTCCAGTCTGGGAGAGGACCTGCCATGTTAGTCGTTGGGGGGCATGAGGGTTGGGACTACTTATACGCGGGAGGTGCGTCAACAGGAGCAGGAACATGGTGGATGTGGAGCTTGAGGGGATTGTCCAATTTTTCCACTTTCCACGTTGGGTCTGGTGGTGGTGCAGGCTTGACATGCGAAGCGTGAATCCAGGCAGCGATGCCATCGACTTTTCAGGCAGGCAAGGGCCAAGGGGGCACCAATTAGCAGCCCCTTGTTTGCAGTCCTTGACAAATAGTCCTTGATAAAGGCAGGTAAATTTGGTAATCAATGGCCACCGGAGATCCTTGACATTCCATTCTTCCAGGGGCAGTCTCCAACTTCCAGAGGCAGATGACTTTATGGCCTCCATTTCCTTGATTTAACCCGATCCCCCATTTCTACACTACCTGTTCCCTATTCTGGCTTCATTCCCCCCTTTAGCTTTAGGAACACCTAACTGCTTGTTAAGGAAATGAAAGGGGGCGTCGGTCGTTCTGGCTGCTTCAAAGCTGAAAGGGGGCAGGCAGCGAGGGGCAAGCAGTTTGGAGTTCCTTTTTTTAAAAAAAAAAAATCAGGTCAATCAAGGGGTCCAAGGAAGAAGTCTGGTTGGGGAAGAACAGGTTGTAAAGTCATCTGGGGGTGGGTGCTTCTATGATAGAAGAAAAAAAAAAAAGACAAGAGTACTGAAATGAGATTAGTACAAAGTAAATGTTGCAGCATCTGAAACATGCCACTGAGTATCATGAAAATGACAGAAGTCAATCTCTCACCAGGAGGTGGAAGAACTGAGAAATTGTTCCCATAACTAGGCCTACCAAAGGCTGGGGAGGCCAACGCCTTTATTTGGGGACTTTAACATTGTCCAGGATATCAGGAATGTAAACACAACATTTAACTCTTAATGTCATGATGTCCCCAGAAAATATAGTTAAGCTACTTAATGTCATCTGATTTTGTAAAATATCCCTTTATTGGTATAACCTGTGTTTAGTAGAGATCTCTATACTTCTGTTACTTAGGGTTAGATAATCATATGAACAAACATAGATTAAGTCTACCTGTGTAGTTTAGGAAAGTCTGCAGGCCTTAAACTGACTAAAAACTTCTGACTCTGGCAGTTTCTCTTGGTAGTTATCAGGCACATTTGCTGAAGAATCTTTCATTTGTAGCTTCCAGTCTTTTTTCTAGTGGGCTAATACAAGTGTACATCTTAAGTTACATTTAACTATTATTTCCTTTAAATGCCCAAGAATGGCTACATTTTGGTTTTAACTGTTTTGCTGGGTGTCTAAGATCAAGATGGTCAAATTGACCTGGTTCCTGTCATGTTAAAGAGTCAGCTGAGTTCCCACAGGAGTCACTCCTAGAGAACTTAAGAGCGGCTTCCTAGCCCACCAGTGACTTTGGTTAGGCAGGGTCTCTTGATGAGGTGGCTTCCTTTGGAAGCATCAAGGGATGTCTCCCTTTTTCCATGACCCTCCTCTGCCGCAGATGCACTGAGTGATTTTTCATCCTCTAGTCTCAACAATCTCCTTGATCAGGAGGTTGTGTGACCCAGAGTTGCAATGCTCCTTAGAGAAGTTCTCTTATTCCCTGGATTCAGGCTGACTTTTGAGGGCAAGACCCAAATATGGACTTTTCTTGACCTCTGTATTTAACTCCAATCTCTAAGTTTGATCTTAATCATCCAGCAAGCCAGTCTCACCAGTCATAAAGTAAGAGTATTGGGCTTTAACTTCAATGTCTATAACTTTACAGTTATTTACCCTTTTATCTAACTGGAGTCTGTATTAGTACTGGAAGTTACCACTATCTGTTCCATAGGTGATGGCTTATTATCACAAGTTACCTAGGTTGTGTGTTCTTGAAGCAGTTAGTTCTGCAAAACATTAACAGGTAACAGTTTTACAAAATGAAATTAGCAAGAGTAAAAATATATTCAGCTTGTATAATAGCTATCTTGAGTTTTGATTGAGAACCACATTCTATCCCCTATTTGAGATCACAGTACTTTTACAACAAGAACCAATTTTTTTACTATAACTTTAAATAAGCTGAAGTCTGACTTATTTTGGAGCTATTCTACACACAGTGAGGTGTGAGGCAGAGTCTTATCAGGTAAGGTGTGGCTCTTTACAGATCTTAAGTGTTTTAATTCCGATGTTGATCTTTGCTTCTTCTTTAAATATCATTAAGTAGTTTACATATACTGTTTCCTGAGTCTATATAAACTTTATAATTAACACAATTTAACATAGTATCTAAAACATGAATCAAAGAAAGGCTGAGAGAACTTTTAACTTTCCTTTTGTGTGATTAAGTGGCAAAATGTTTTCATGTTTCTTTCATGTTTCACAATATTAACCTTTAAACAAATCAGACTCTAATGTTTAGAAATACATTTACATTTGAAATTCTTTATCTCAGTGTAAAAAGTGACAAATTTTATACATACCCTATTGATAGCAGGTCCTATAATAGAACATTAAATGATAGAAATAAATCCCCAATTAAAATTTACTCTTTATAAGTTTAAGATTACCATTACAGACAAGTTTAATCTGGAGAATAGCAGAGCTTAATAAATTCCTTGCTTTAAGAACTTGTGTACCTGAAAAATATGAACACATTTAATATACAACTAGTGACCATTTCACAATTACCTTAACATTTTTATCTTACCAAATTTAGTTTTTAAAGAAAAATGTAGACTCTGTAACATAGTACAATACTCTATAACAGTTGTTTAACCATGATTGTATACACCCCAATTTTTAAGACTAATTGTTCTAAAGAATAAAACTTAATAGACACAAAGTTAAGAGTAAATTAGTGTTTCAAATCCTTGTCATTTTACCATGTCATTCTACCATATAGATTAAACTTTGGTTTATATCAGAACATTAGTGTTTCACCTTAGGAAAAACCTTAAATAGTTTTACCTGTGTCACATACATATAACCAACTTAGTTACACACAAACTTGTTGAAACTTGCCCTTTACTTACACAGACTTTCTTAGCACTTACTTAGACCCTCATGTATTTCATCACACAAGCACTTTCTTACCCAGAAACATTTCCTTTTCCCTTTTACTAAATAGATTTCCATACCCAGAATCTTTTATTTTCTCTTTCCTATTTGTTGACCCCTTTTTGTTCACATTCTGAAACAACTCTTATGAAATTTCTGAATTTAGATAAATTACTCTATTTTAATAAGATTAAATATTTTGTTGTTTATAGTACTCTAATTGAAACACAGTTGAAACTTTTGGGACCCTTTGTATATAGAATTGCACTTGTTAGGACATAACTCTTAGTAACTTTGTTTTTAGTTTAGTGATGACACAAAGCAAGTTTAAACCCTTTTATTTTCCAACCTATGAAAACACCAATAATGTTTAAGTATGATACCCCATGGAATTTAAGGAGTTAAAAGTACTCGATGTTATTTAACAATTAGCATTTTAACTTTGTAAATTAATCACATGTCTCTACAAACACATTTGAGTAATCCCATACATGTTAACTCTAATTCACTTATTCTGTAAAAACCAAGATATCAGACAAGTGTCCTGAATAGTATTTGCTGTCTCTTTCCTGTTGAAGTAAAGTCCTATAAACAATTGATATTAGACACTTTATTAACATCAATATTTTATTAGCTTGACCACCTAGAGACTTGTGAGTTATTTTCAAAGACATCTTACTTTTATTAGTTTACCCAATTTGAACCTTTTTAAATCACGTGAATTAGAAGTATCTGGATCCATTTTTAAATTTTAATTTTAGGAGCGCTCAGTTTTGATACAGACAAAACATGACATCAGACAGCACGACATACAAGTAACGCAAAATCAAAGGCCTTGTAACTTTATAGGTGAATCTCCATTGCAATGTAACGGATGTTCAAAAACTCTAGTTGAATAAAAAATAGAACTGATCAAAAAATCATGAGCTCAAAAAACATATAATTAAAAAAACAAGAATCCTGGAAAAATGATACGGCCGTTAATTACTTTAGTAAAGTACCATAAAATTTACTTTGCTGGAGTTTTAAAGACTCTTTTTACCTTTTCTTTCCCTGGGTTTGAGACCGGTCTCCTACTGAGCCTTTAGGCTTCTTTTATTTATATTTCAATGTAAGCCTTGACTGAGATCTGGAAGGATCTAACAGGTTTTAACAGAAACCTTGTTCCTGGGGCCTTTTAGCCATCTCATCAGGACAGGATGGATGTTAAAGAAAATTATGAGACCTTATTTTCTATTACTTTTGAGAATGAAGCTACTTTGCTAAGTTACCCTTCAGGGCTGTCGGGAGGGGGAGTCCGGAGAAGGAACCTTTGGGGTCCACCCGAGAGTAGCCCGGGGCCGAGAACCCCGCAGTTGTTCCAACCCTTCCTCCACCTTGTCCGCCACAAACACGCAACAGAATCAGACGGGCGCGATCTTAACCCAATCAGCACCCTTACCGATGGAGACTACCAGGCGTTCCTGGCTCTCCTCCACCCTTGGAGCATCCCCCAGGGCTGCAACCTGTGGCCCTCCAGGCACGTCTACTGACCACTGTTCGGCCACTCTCACGAGTCACTGAATGGCTGCGAAACCTAAAGCGGGCTCACAGAACCAGACCAACTAACAAAACACAAGACAAAGACAACTTCGGGGTACCCCTTCTTACCTCCAAGGTCGACTCCGCGGATGAGGGGGGGCCGTCTTATCCCGACGAGCCCCCAAATGTAAGACCCCCAAAAAGGAAACCCCAACTCTGTCCCACGGATCCACGGCAACCCCAATCAACCGCAGGAGGCGGTTGATGCAAACCACAAAAGGCATTTATTCCAGCGCGCTGGGACCCAACTCGTGACTCACGCAGGAGTTGAGGAGTCAAGTCCTGAGCAAAAAATCTTACAAGTTTATAAAGGCAGAAACCACACATCGGGAGGGGTCGCACACGGAAGGAAAAAGGGGAACAAAGCTGCTGGGAAATTCCAAAGGGGGTCTGGGTTTGCTGATAACATACAACGTGTTTCACAATGTTTTACAACAGGGCATAGATTCTGGTAATCTTATATCATATATATCTTAACTGTCTGAATACTACCTTGCTCCAATTACTCTTTTACTCTCTGTTTGGGGCTGTTTCCTGGAACAGCTTTAAGGGCTTTGTTCCCATCACTGGGAGGGAGACCTTAGGGAGTTGAGATAAAATAGACAGCTTAAAAAAATGTCCATTCTTTCACTAGAATGTAAACTCTGCAGGGCACAATGTCTCGCACCTGTAATCCTAACACCTTGGGAGGCTGAGGCAGGAGGATCACAATTCAAAGTCAGCCTTGTCAACTTAGTGAGACCCTAAGCAGCTCAGTGAGACACTGTCTCTAAATAAAATGCAAAAAGAGATGGGGATGTGGTTCAGTGGTTAATAGCTCCAGAGTTCAGTCCCCAGTATCAGGAAAGGGGAAAAAAAAGGATGCAGAAGATGATTGTAAGCTCCATTGGTACCTTTATCCATTTTGTTACCTGGTATATTCCAAATATCTAGAGCAGATCTTGGACTATAGTAGGCCCTCAATAAATATCTGTTGAATAAATGTCTAGAAAGTACTTGATACATAGTGGCACTTGGCAACAGTAACTCTTATCCTTACCCTTCTTGCTGCAGGACAGAAGTTACAAACACAGTAAGTGGGCCTGATGGTTGTGGAGCTAATGGAAGTGCTCATAGTGTGTCTAAAGGAAGCAGCCAGTCTTCAGCAAAAGCCAGCTCTATCAAGAAGGAATGCAAATCTTTTCATTTTCAAGGAAGACTAGAAATCCAGAAATTATGACGAATCTTATCTTTAAATATTGGTGAGCTAGTACATATTTACCCTTATTTAAAAAAAAAAAAATTAGCTGTCAATGGACCTTTATTTTATTTTTTTTATTTATACCAGTGCTGAGAATTGAACCCAGTGCCTCATACATGCCAGGCAAGCACTTTACAACTGAGCCACAACCCAAACCCCATTTGCAATGTAATGTATAAAGCTGCTCCCCGGCCCTTTCCGTTGCATCCATTCTTGCCTCCCAACTACTTGTCAGTCTGTGAAAATCCTAGCTAGCTATTGGTCCATCAGTTAGCTTGCAAGTATCCTTCTTCTCCGTTATTGGTCCCCTGTTAGCCCTGCGGAATTCAACTGCTTAAGGGTAGCTACCCACCATCTTTTCTCATGCTTTCTCTCCCCCTGACTCACTTTCTTTCTCCTCCTCACCTTTCCACTCTCTCTAGAGCACGCCCTTTCTCTTTTCCTCTCATTTTCTCTCTTACCCTGCAGGGAGACACTCTGTTTGCTTACTAAACCCTCTTATGTGATTTCCCGTGTCTGGCGTGGCTTTTGTGGGTTTTCTTACACCATTTACCCTGATTTTTAAAATTGTGTGTGAAACAAAATACTTAAGAACAGGTTACCAGTTTACTATCTCTAATTTAAGACTTGAAAAATATGTACATAAAGTCAGGGTTTTTCTAACTGTAACTAATGAACTCAACAATTACAAGGATTGTCTGCTTAGAAACCTTCAATAAATAACAAGAATATAACTAATCAAGTTCCTTGACCCATGCCAGGAAAATATTAATTACAATGAACATATATTTTGGAATATATAGGACATTCTACTCCCAAAACCCTGTCCAGTTGACCACATAAGCTACTTTATTAGCTTCCTGAGGGTCACTATTAAACACACACACACACACACATACACACACACCCCAAAAACTGCAGGGCTTAAATAGAAATTTGTTGGCTCTGAGCTCTGGAGACCTTAGAAGTCCAAAATCAAGGTGACATGGCTCCCTGACTGCCTAGCTGTGCAGCTGGCCTACTGGTCCCTGCCCAGAAACTGCAGAGGAGCTGTGAAGTGACTGAGTGGCAGCCTGGGTGGGTTAGAGTGCAACCAATGGCCAAGTGAAGGCCACCATGCAGGCATAGAAGTCCTGAAGCAGACAGGCTAGCACTGAGGTGAGTTGAGGCACGCAGATCCATCACCCCCACAGCAGCCTGGCCTGCACCCAGTGGGGATGCCCACTGCAGATGCTCATTGCACTCCACAGGGAACTGCAGTCCTATCTGAAGACCTCAACCTCCTGCTTCCTGATCTGTCATGAGAAATGGAATTGGGACTAAACCTAAATAGAAGTTGGGACTCAAGAATCGACCAATAACATTAGTACATTTCCAAGTCTAATTAGCATAAATTTGGACCAACAGCAGTGACCCATGTGCTATATAAACCCCTAGAAGAGCACACGCAGAGAAAATGCCCTGTTGTGTTGACTCTTGCAAAAATCCTGCTCCTGTTTCTGTTCTTCACTAAATTCTATTGTTACACTCACTCATCTTGGTCTCTGGAATTTATTCTTCAAATTCATGAGACGAAAACACTGAACCATGAAAGAAGAAGAAATTGATGGTGAGCTGCTGGAATTTGCTGCAACACTGGAGGGCAGGGCCCACCATTAAGAGCTGCAATGCTTCTTGGCTGCAGAGGCCTTCAACCTTATGCAGACCCACCTGCTAGCAGAAGCAGAGATTCCAGTTTCATCTCAAAACTCGGATTTGAAAGGCATTAGCAGGGTTGGTTCCTCTGAGGGCAGATCTGTGCACTGCCTCTTCCCTTGCTTCTGGTAGCCCTATATGTTCCTTGTAAATGCTGTTCTGTGTCTTTACATATTCCCTTTGTGTCCATTTTTCCTCTTTTTATAAGATACCAATCATCTCATTTTAAATCACCTCTATAAAAATCTTTTTTAGGGCTGGGGAGATAGCTCAGTTGGTAAAGTACTTCACTTGTAAGTACAAGGCCCTGGGTTTGATCCCTAGCACCGCGAAAAAAAAAAAAATCTTTTTTGCAAATAAAGTTACCTTCTGAGGTACTAGGGATTAGACCTGCAACATATCTTTTTGTGGACACAATTTCAACCCATAACCATCACCAAGATCTGTGTCTATACATCTCTATGATTCATTATTTGAACACCTTTTTTCCCTTTTGTCTATGCTTAGACGCATCAGAAAATTCTAGATTAGGTAACTCACTCCCACACAATCTACCTAACCTTTACAGCTTCTCTTAGAATGTTTTCTGTGCTAGGCTCCAAGTTAACATCTGCTTTGGGAATAAAGCTATCATTGCTAAAAAAGAAAAAAAATCAAAATGCTATAAGCCTAATAAAATTTATTTTATAATGTCAAGGCAAACAATAAAAGCATAAACATATTGCACCTTCTAACACAAAAAGAGTTTCTTTGGAGAAAGCTGAAAAGGACTGGTTCAAATTTGATGCTATAACCAGGGACAAAAATTCAAAGCACATGATTGATCTAATATATAGTATACAAATTGCTAGCATACTGCCTGGCACAGAGTAGGTCCTCAATAAATGATAAGTATCATTGCTGGTGGTGTATCATTAGACTGTATTTGTGAGAAATGAATTTTTATTCAGGTTTCTTTTTGTTTGTTTGTTTTGGCACCACATATTGAACCCAGGGATGATTAATTACTGAGCCACCAACCCTTCCTTTTTAATTTTTTTTTTTTTTTATTTTGAGACAGGGTCTCACTAAATTGCTAAGTGCCTCGCTAGGTTGCTAAGCATTGAACTCAGGATCCACCTGCTTCAGGCTCCCAAGTCACTGGGATTACAGGTATGCACCACCACACTCGGTTTATTCAGTTTCTTAAAGTAACAGGAAACCAGTTCTGACTTTAAGTGGAAAGGAATCTATTAAGAAGGTATTGGGCAACACACAAAATGGCCAGAAAAACTGCTGATCCAGTCCTGAGAGAAAAAAGACAGGAAGAAGGGAGACCGGTCAGGCCAGAAGTACAGCCATCATCACACAACAAAATCAGTCTAGGACATAATAATTGGAAAAGAGGAAGTGAAATTATCTCTATTTGCAGAAATGATTGTATACTGGAAAACAAAATCAACTGAAAAGGTGCTATAAAGAGTAAGAAAATTCAGAAAGGGTAAGAAGGTATAAATTAACATTCAGAAGTCAACAGTCTTTATACAAACAATAACCATTTAGATGATAGGATGGAAAAGGAGGCCCAATTTGCAATAGCAATAAAAACTGATAAGATTCCTTGGGCTGAAATAAAATACTCAACATCCTAAAGATGTCAGTTTCTTCCTAAATTGACTGTTAAATTGGAGATCACAATAAATATATCAATATTTTTTTTTCTAGACCTACACAAGGTCAAAATGTTTATAAAAAAAATTAAACAAGAAAGAATAGCCAAGAAACTTTGAAATTCAAAAGCAATGAGGGAAGACAACTAGCACTCTTAGTTATGGAAACTTATAAAACCTCAATAATTTAAATGTGGTTTTTGCATATAAATAGACACATCCATGGAACAAAAAAAGTCCAGAAATAGACCTTAATAAATATCAAATTTAGTAAATTATAAAGGCAAAATCTCATATCAATGTTCTAAAGATAGTTTACAGAGACATTTAGAAAAAGATAAATACTTTAAATATTACATTCAAAGATATATATTTCAAAAACAAACTTATAAAAGTCCCAGAAAACAAGATGAATAATTCATTCTAAGAGTTTGGACTTCTGCTAGGACTTAAATCTAAATGCTGGGGAAACAATATTCTAAAAATTTGATTACAATCTTTTCCTAAAATTTCAAAAATTTTCTGTATTACCAACAAAACCAAAGTCAAAAGACAAATGACACACTTGAAACAAAGGTTTACACCTCACATCACAGGTAAAGAATTGATTTTCCTAAGATTCAAAGACCTCCTAGAAACAAATCAACAAAAAAATTTATTTCCAGACAGTTTATAGAAAAATAAATGTAAATGGCACTTCCACATACTAAAAAGATGTTCAACCTGACTCATAACAAGAGGAATGCAGATTAAAAGTCAGATATGTTTTCTCACTTTTAAAATTATTAAAATCTCAAAGTTTGACAACATCCTGGTTGATGAGACATTGGAACAACAGCACTCTAGCATATTGTTGAAGTATGAAATGGTGTAAACTCTACAGAAGATAACTATGTAAGAATTCAGTTTGGCTGGGAATAGCAACAAAACACAAAATAGGGCTGGGGAGATAGCTCAGCTGGTAGAGTGCTTACCTTGCAAGCACAAGGCCCTGAGTTCGATCCCTAGTACCCCCAAAAAAACAAAAAACAAAAACAAAAAAACCCACACAAAATAACAACTTAATTTCTCAAAAGTTGAGGCAGTCTAGACAGGCATCACATATCTCTACCCCAGGAAGTTCTCAAATACTCAGGCTACTTTTATACTATTGTCCTAGTCCCAATGTCACCTCAGGCTTCAAGATGGCTGTGGCTGTTCTACCTCCAAATACAATGCCCACATTTCAGTCAGCAACAGAAGGAAGGAAAGGAGAAGGGAATGACCCCTCTATCTGGGGAGACTTCTTAGAAGGTGCATCCAGCAATCTGCTCAAATCCCTGTAGCCAGAACTCAGATGGTCCCTGTCAAGGAGCTAAAATTCTAAGGGCCTTCTATAAGTAATAAACATCTCTGTCATAAGTATTGTTTTGTGAAATATTTGTTTCAATTTTATATGAACACGTACAGGCACATACATTGACAAAGCAAAATATATTCTTATGTTGGGTCCTGATTTTAAAAAGCTTGAAAACCCCTGTCCTACATGAGTCAGTGCAGTACAGCACAAAAGCACAGAAAGAGCATAGACAGGACTATTTGTTTGACCTCTAGGTAAAAAGGAGTTTTCAAAGCATAAGGTCAAAGGAATGAATTATGGGGGATGAACTGATAAGTTTAAATATACAAACATTTTAAAGTTTTATATATTGAAACTATTTTAAACAAAATCTGTAGGGAAAAGATGGAGTAGGTAGTAGATGCTATAAGGACAATTAATTGGCCATTTAAAGAGAGAAAGACTGGCCTCTTTGAAATGCTTCAAAAACTTATTACAACATGAAAAATTCTAAAAGAAAAGATTGACAAATTCAACAGTAACATTTCAGGGCAGGCAGGAAACAAAAACAGCACCAGTTATTTTAACAGAGAGAACTTAATGTAAAGAATTGTTAGCTGGGCACAGTGGCACAGGCCTGTAGTTCAACTACTTGGAAGATTGATGTAGGAGGATTACTTGAGCCCAGGAGTTCAAGACCTGCCTGGGCAATATAGGGAGACTTCACTCAAAAAAAAGGAAGAAGGAGGAGGAGGAGGAGGAGGAGGAGGAGGAGGAGGAGGAGGAGGATGATAAGAGGAGGAAGAAGAGAGGAAGAGGAAGAGGAGGATGAAAGTAGGTGTGTTTCTTTTTAAAAAAATCTTCCCTATTCTTTTTATTGGTGCATTATAGTTGTACATAATGGTAGGATTCATTGGTACATATTCACACATGCACACAATATAACAATATAATTTTGGTCAATATCATTCCTTGGTATTTCCCCTCTCCCTGCTCTCCTCCTTAAGTAGGTTTTCAAGAAATAAAAAGGAAGAGAGTTCTTTTTAATATATATTTTTTTACTTTTAAGAAAGAGGATTCTGAGCTATCACAGGGAAATAACTGCAGGAAGCAGCTATTTCCCATTGGGCCAGGGGAACAAAGGGAAAGAGTGGGGTTCATTAGAATTTAGACAATTGGAGATGGGGACCACTAAGCTGCAGGTCAGACCTCAGAGTGTTGGATAGGTTAGGTGTCAACAGGCTAGTGTCCCTGAAGTGGAGCAAAGAGGCTGGCCACTTTGGCATGAGTTGACAAAACTATAAATGGGAACCAAATGCTGCTCTAGAACCACGTTGCCACTGAGTAAAGACCCATCACTTCAGTGATGTTGACAGGAACAAGGAGCAAATGGATAACAGCAAGGGATTCCCTTCTTCATCCTTTGTCCTTCCATCTTCTCCTCCCATTGGCAGTACCTAAGAGAAAGCCAGATGGCAAAGCAGGGATTTGATTTGTGGAATCTCAGACCCAGCATCACAAAGAAGAATACCAACAGGTGACCTTGAAATTGAGAGTCAATAACTTAATAACCAGCACTTCAACTCTATAAAAATTTAAACAACCAAATAAAATAGCAAATGTGTCAGAAAGACCTGAGTAATTTGTGAGTTGGGGAGACTTTTTAAAAAAGAGACAGGAGGGCTGGGCACACAGCACATACCTGTAATTCTAGTGGTTCTGAAGACTAAGGAGGGAGGACCAAGAGTTCAAAGCCAGCCTCAGCAACTTAGCAAGACCCTAAGCAATTTAGTGAGACCCTGCCTCAAAATTAAAAATTTAAAAAGGGCTGGGGATGTGGCTCAGTGGTTAAGCACCCAGGTTTAATCCCTGGTATCAAAAAATATAAACAAACAAACAAATAAACAGGAAGCCTAGAAAACATTGAAAAAAATATAGATATATTTTGCAATGTTAAAATTAAATATGGTATAGCAAAAAATACTGTAGACTAAAGGCAATAAATAGCTTAGTGGAAATATGAAAGAAAAGTGATTAATATATGCAATACATAAGGACGTTGTCCAAAAAGTGATAAAATAATTCAATTTTAAAAAGGGCAAAAGTTATAAATAGTGATTCACAAAAATATTCAAATAATTTGACTGCTCAATCTCACTGATTTTCAGGGAAACATAAAGTAATGTAATAGTGGGATATAACTTCTCACTTATTAAATCTACAAAGCATGGGTTCAATGTAGCACCTAGTAGGGATGCAAGGAAAAGCATGTATTCTTCACTGTTAAAGATGTGAAATAGTGATGGCATTTTGAAAAAAGTCTGGAACTATCTTTAAAATTTAAAAAAAATTTATATTCTTTAAGTCTAGTAATCCCATCCCCTGTGCATTTGTCCCATATATATAAAAATATCAGTCCAAATTATGTATTTACAATATATTTATTATAACAATATCTGCATGGCAAAATATTGCACAGATAATGAATATCAATCAGTAGGAGTATAGTTGGATAAACTGATACATCCACCATTACAAAGTTATTAAAAAGACTGGATTTCCTCTATAAGAGTCAACTCAAAAGCTTTTGCGCAACTTATTTTCAAGTAAGGAAACATTCTTTAAGGAAGTATATCTATTCAAATCACATTTTTATAAATAAACCAAAAGTGTAAAATGTACATATATGTGTTCATTTGTATAAAGTATCATGTCCCTAATTGAAACCAGGATACATGTATGTTGTTTTTGTAATTTGCAAAAGAAACTTTATTTCTAATTGGTCCTCCCCATCACCACCAGCTCCCACATATATATAAATCCTCCCTTACATTATGGACATTATCATTAATAGTGTAATTGTACAAAATGGGTTGGGAATAAAAGTGTTTCCTTTCGAAAGCTCAGAAAAAAACACATTGATTTTACTGTAAGAGATACAAGATTTTCTCATAACTGCTGGAGTCTCATAAAAATATCATCTTAATAATCTATGATTCTTAAAAGATTATTTTAATTTTACTTTATTAAGCCTAAAGCATTATTATTATTATTATTTTCCTTTTTGGACTGAAGATTGAACCCAGGGATGTTTTACCACTGAGCTATAGTACATCCCCAGTACTTTCTATTTTTTATTTTGAGATAGGATCTTGCTAAATTGCCATGGGTCTTACTAAGATGCTGAGGATGGCCTCAAACTTGTGATACTCCTGCCTCAGCCTCCAGAGTTGCTGGGATTACAGGCGTGCCCAACCACACACAACTCTAAATTCTGTATATTTATTCTATTTCCAGTGTGCACCTCAGATAATAGACAAACCCCATGGTCTCATTTGTCTTCAGAGAGTATAAGAGAAGAAAAAAAAAAAAGAAACTTTTAGTAAAATGGATTTTTTTAAATTAAGTTATACACACACACACACACACACACACACACACACTCTCACACACAAAAATATGTGCACAATTATATCTGTTGTGATCTAAGCCCAGAAAAAAAAATCAAACCCATGTTTTTTCTCCTGCCGTATCATTTTTCTTTCTGTATGAAATGTGATGACAAAGACTAATAATTATAACATATGAAAGTTTACTGTCTGTAAAGAATGGTTCAGATATTTCCTTTTCGTGTAACAGCTACTTTCTTTATAGCAATAAGCCAGATCTTGAAGTTGAGAGAATACCGAAGAGTATGGTCTCCTACCTTAACAAAACAGTCATTCTTCAGCTCTCCTTCCGCCTTTAGAATCATCCACAGCCCAGAATGGAAAAATACACGTAAGCATCCCAAGCTGTGAAAAATAACCAGAAAGTTTAGGAAGAACAAAGAACAAAAGTGTTAAAATTATTCCGTCATTTATTCAGGCAACTCTCCATTTGTATAGTAGAGTGAAGTAACTGGATTACATAAAATATATAATGTATAAAATGTGGCAGTGATACATATCACAGCTCTCTCTACGTAAGCTATACCTGGAGAGGCAATGCACAATGAGTATGAGCAGCACTTGAGTCAGGCTTCTAAACAAAATTCTCCACACCATGATTTGAAAGTTGTGTGGCATCAGAAAAATTATTTCTGTACTTCAGTTTCCTCATCTATAAAATTTGGTTAATGTTAGTATTACTTTATTGGGTCTAAAACTTAAATTTATGAGTTTTCTTCAAGAATACTCACAGCAACTTCATTCATAACCAGAAACAACCCAAATGTTCATCAACACAAAAATTAATAAGCAAATGGTGGTGTGCTCATACAACGGAATGCTACTCAGCGATATAAAGAAATGAACCCCGGAAATGTTCAGCAACAAGGATAAATCTCACTGACATTATTTTGGTCAAATGCAAATCAAAATTACTCTAAGATTTCATCTCACTCCAGTCAGAATGGCAATCATCAAGAATACAGGCTACAATAAATGTTGGCAAGGATGTGGGCAAAAGGTACACTCATACATTGCTGGTGGGTCTGCAAATTGGTGCAACTCCTCTGGAAAGCAGTATGGAGATTCCTCAGAAAACCTGGAATGGAAACACCATTTGACCCACTCCTCAGTTTATGCCCAAAGGACTTAAAATCGGCACACTACAGTGATGGGGCCACGTCAATGTTTATAGCAGCTCAATTCACAATAGATAAATTATGGAACCAGCCTAGGAGTCCTTCAACTTATGAATGGACAAAGAAAATGTGGTATATATATTCGATGGAATATTACTCAGCTTTAATGATGAATGAAATTATGGCATTTGCCAGTAAATGGATGGAGTCGGAGAATATCATGCCAAGCAAAATAAGCCAATTCCAAAAAACCAAAGGCCAAATGTGTTCTCTGATATGCAGATGCTAATTCACAATAAGGTGGGGGATGGGAGGGAAGGGGATACGAGGGTAGGAAGAATAGTAGAATAAAACAGACATTATTACCTTATGTACATATGTGACCGCATGACTGACGTGATTCTACAACGTGTACAATCAGAAAAATGGATGATTACATTTTATTTATGTATGATATATCAAAGGGCATAAATACATTCTACTGTCATGTATAGTTAACTAATTAGAACAAATTTAAATTTTTTTTAAAAGTTGAAAAAAAAACTCACCAAGAAACAAAAATCAATATTAAAAAATTTTTGTTATTGTCATATAGATTTCCATCATTAAAAAATAACTCACTCTTGAGGCTGGGATTGTGGCTCAGTGATAGAGTGCTTGCTTGCCTAGCATGTGTGAGGCACTGGGTTCAATTCTCAGCACCACATATAAATAAATAAATGAAGGTCTATCAACAACTAAAAATAATTATTAAAAGAAAAAATAACTCAATCTTAAAAAATAAAAAAGTAGCCAGATACTAAAGAGTACAACTTATGATTCCATTTATATGAAACTCAACAATGAGCAAAACTAAGTTTTAGAGATGGGAACAGTGGTTACCTCCACTGGGACAGGAAGACTTTGAGAACAAACCTTCTAGGGTGGTAGGAAAGGTCTATACTTTGTTTCTGTGCATGGATTTCACTGGGACATCAATGCTCATTGAACTATTTTCTTAGGATCTGTGCATTTTGTTGTTTTTAAAAGATAAAAAGGGTTATGGCTTTGTGAAACAAGCATCTGCTTAATCTTCCTTATTTTAAAAAATATATTTATTGCCTGGTATGGTGGCACTTGCCTGTAATCACAGTTACTCAAGAGACTGAGACAGGAGGATTACAAGTTCAAAGCCAGCCTGGGCAATTTAGCAAGACCCTTCTCAAAACAAAACGTGAAAAACAGCTGGGCATGTAGCTACATGCCTAGCATGTGAAAAGCTTTGGGTTCAATCCCCAGTACCACCCAACATTTTAAAAAATATTTATTTATTTACTTATTTATATTTATGGATTGTTTACTTTTTTTTGTTAACTTAGATTAAATCTGAGGTGCTCTACTGCCAGTCCTTTTTATTTTTTTATTTTGAGACAGGGTCTCACTAAGTTTCCTGAACTGACCTCCAATTTGCCTCAGCCTCCCAAGTTGCTGGGATTAGAAGCCTGTGCCACCATGTCTGGCTTGATCATTTACTTTATACCAACAGTTTTTATACATATTCACATTCAAATACATGACTATATGTATTCACATATTCTTATAATGATTATGTGATTTAGGTATTATTATTATACACCAATATATGATATATTTCTAGGAGAAGTTAAGTAACTTAACCGTGGTCACACTACTAGTAAGTGATATCCTTGGGGTTTGAGGTCTTATCACTTACAATGTTATCCAGTCTCCCTTACTTCAGACTGAGTTTAGAATTCAATATCATAACTAGGACAAATCATATTAATTAGTATTCACTGTTACAAGTACTTTAAAAACTTTTTTTGAAATACTTTCAGACATGAGACCCATGGAACTGTGAGATCATATTATTTTAAGCCACTGTGTCTATGGTAATTTGTCCCACCAGCAATAGTAAATTAATACAGATGTCTTATTTGTCTCCAAATTGGGCACCAGTCACTGCCAAAACACCTTCCATGAGAACCACTATGGTAACTACCAAATGGGTGGCAATACCCACATTAAATGTTAAATACACTTGTCAAAGAATGAAATTACTGTTTTATGAAAGGATTTTTTGGCTGTCAGGATCAGGAAATCATTCAAGCAACTCGAACTAAAAGGAGTATGACTCCAAGAGGAAATCTCATGGACCACCAAGCACAAATGTAATGAATTCGGTCATCAGATGGCATTTCTGGGAAAGGTTTCCCTCACAGCTTCAAGCAGGAGCAGAGTGAGAATAAACATAAAAATAGATAATGCTAACAAATTAGTTGAAATTATATGGCCCATTTCCCCTCAACTCTGTATATTCATGGCTCATTTGATAAAGCCCTCTATACGTCTAGTAATGTAGGATCAATGTCTCTTTGGATTTTTGAAAAACATCTAGAGCAGGGACACTGGTGGGAAACAGAGAGTGGAGATATGGAGCAGAACTTTGGATGGAAGGAGAAGTCACAGATCTTCCTGATGGAGTGGGTCCGAGGTGAGAGAGAAGGAGGGACCACATATGGTTCCCAAGATTCCCAGCTCTTCTGCAAGCACCAAGAAGAAAAATACAGGGCTGGGGAGATAGCTCAGCTGGTAGAGTGCTTGCCTTGCAAGCACAAGACCCTGGGTTCAATCCCCAGTACCGAAAAAAAAAAAAAAAAATCTTTTAACCAATGAAAGAAGAAAAATACAGAATCTTTATTTTCCTTTTCATTGTATCTACAGTGTTCAATACATCATCAGTGCTCAATAAAACATGTTTATTGTTCCATGACAGAAAACCATTAAATTTTGCTTTGTTTTATTTTGTTTTCCTGCAGGGGAATGATATGTTCAGATTTGAGAATTGCTAACCTTGATAGCATCTGAAGGATGAGATGGTGTCAGAGACAACCTGTCTGAAAATCCAGTCTCCTTTTCTTCTTGAGCATTCAGCTAGATTATATTTCCAGCATCCTTTAAATTAGGTGTGATCCCATAAGTACATTCTAGCCAATGGAATGTGAGGTGGAAGTTACAGAAATGATGTGCACCATGCAGAATGAGAAATGATTCTGTACCAACACCTGAAGATCAGGCTGAACCTTTTCCTACATTCTCTTTCTGGTTCCCAAAGCTGGAATCTGGTCATGGTGACCCTGCCTCAATTGTGTGAGTGAAAAGAATGTCCTAGAAAATGGCAGAGAACCAAGGTGGGAGATTGGATCCCTGAATTACTACACAGAGGAGAGTCAACTGCTGACCTGGAAACCGACTTTGGAATGAGGTGAGAAATGAACTCCTTGTTCTTAAGCCATTGAATTTTTGAGATTTTTTTTTTCTGTCATCATAACAATTTCTTATTAACACAGGATGGGAATTAGAGTAATGCTAGAAACAGTGCTGCTTAATAAACCATAAGTAGTGATAAATACCTGTGGTGGGACTTCAGGGGAGGATGAAGAGCAGGAGAAAAAAAGATATGGAGATATTTATGAAACAAAACTCAGCGTGATTGCTTTCCCTTCAGATTTCTTCAAATGGTGACAGTGCTATAGCTTGCTAATTGGTTTCCTGCAAGGAGAATTTTATTCCCACCCGTTTAACAGAAACTTTTCTTTCAAAATTTATTAGACCCTACCATTGTGTCCACCCACAAGAATGGGGTCCTAATTATAATAAGATATATCCTGTGCTTGCATAATGGATTCTACTGTTGTGTATAACTAAGAAGAACTAATAAAATAAAAATTTTAAAAATGTCTTAAGGAACTAAAAAATAACATATCCAATGACCTCATCTCAGTATTTATAGTTTTGTCCCCTCAATATATGCCACTGTTTTGATCACCCCACAACACTTTTTATTCTGGCTCCAATCTTTCACTCTTTCTCTTTTCTTAGTTCATTCTTGTTCTACAGCCTTCTAAACAGAGGTGTTCCTCAAGGTCCTGCCCTTCAACATGTTCTGTTTTATTCAGACAGTAAACTCATAAACTCTTGTAACTTCAACTAAGCAGAGTGTGACCAATGGTATGGCCCATCCTTGTGGAGAGGAACAGACACCAATGGTTTGGAATAAACATGTCCAACCCAGGAAGTGGGTGGGGAAAAGGAGGGCAAATGACCATCTCGCTTCCTATTCCAGATAAAAACAAGCCATTTTCACTGATGGAAAAAATCATGGAAATTTCCAAAAGTAAAGGAAGGATTTTGAAGAGACAAGCAAGATTGTCTGAGAAATGACCCAAGAGCACTTTCGGTGTTGTCTGGCTATGAGTAGTGGCTCCCTCTCCACCAAGCAAGAGGAGCGATGAGAGCTTCCCAGGAGACCTGGTAGCAGAGCTGCTAATATTTCCCTGAATCTGCATAAACAGGTAAGCATCTAACTTCAGACTTTCTAATGCAAACACCTGGAAGGTTTCCCCATTGCTCCCAAGGTTGTTCACATTCACTAGTGAAAATGAGAGCCCTGGGGGAAGCAGGGGCTCACTGCTGGAGCACAGCCCTGGCTTAAGCACAGCCCTTCACACAATACCAAAAGAATGGATGGGTCATGCCTCACCTTTTCTGCCCATTAGTTCCAGCCTGCATATTGTGACATTTGCAAGTCTTTGCCCTGAGCACCTTGACCCACATTTACAGGTACAGTTCAGATAGTTTTATATTTCTTTACAATTTTATACATTGTCCCTCTACTCACATCTTTAACAGAGTTTTAATTTTTAAAGAAGCGAATAGAAAGCATTTTCTTGTTTCTTGGAATTAGTCACATAGAGAGAGACCTATGATTCACTCATTAGTGGAAGAATTTTCTCACTGTGATGGTGTACTCACTTGCACACTAACTGTTCTTTGGGAATTAAGTTTATTGGGAGATAGGTTTGTAAACCAGAGCATACACAATAAATTGATGTACTTTGTAACTGAGATGTACAGAGAAGTATAAGGACACTGCATTCTGATCGGTTAGTACCACATCATATAAGTGGTTAAATATTGTGACATTATTCTGTGCGCTTAAATTATTCAAACTTAGAAGGTCTGAACAATATTAAAACCATCCTTAGCTCAGTTGCCCTATGAATAAATCTTACAGGCAGATTTGCTCTACTGCCTTGGTTTTACAAACTCTTGCCTTAATTGATGCTTAATATTCCCAACCTTACCAGCCACCCCAAATCTCACCTCCTCACTTGCGACTCTACGTAGGGATACAGGTTATTGAAGCATAAAAATGTTGATAGATGATAGTCTCAGGAACTAGAATAAAGTCTTTTCTCCTCTCTCTCTCTCTCTCTCTCTCTCTCTCTCTCTGTGTGTGTGTGTGTGTGTGTGTGTGTGTGTGTGTGTGTGTATGTTTTATGAGACATTCTTTCCATGTTGCCCAGGCTGGTCCTTAAACTCCTACGCTCAAGTTATTGTCCAATCTCAGCCTCCTGAGTAGCTGGGACTACAGGTGTGCACTATCATACCCAGCCTAGAATAAAATTATTAAAACCATTTTCAATGCCCTAAAAATAGTATTACCATATTATTAACTTATTCATTTTGCTATACATACTCAACTTTTAGGTGATTAAAAAAAGCGGGGGCAGAAATTCAAATCAAAAACATTTGGGAAATATAAGCCCAAATCAGAGGTAAAACATTATTGACAGGGAATAGACTGCTTAAATGATAATAATACAAGATAAAAGAACTAAAATCTTAGTGATGCTTGAGCAGAGAGAAGAGGTAAAACCTCTTAATTTTCTTTTTTTTTTTTTTTTTGGTCCTGGGGATGAACCCAGGGGCACTTAACCACTGAGACACATCCCCAGTCTTTTTATGTTTTATTTTGACACAGGTCTGACTAAGTTGCTTAGGGCCTTGCTAAGTTGCTGAGGTGCTTTGAACTTGTGATCCTCCTGCTTCAGCCTCCCAAGTTGCTGGGTTTATAGGTGTGCACCACCATGCCTGATCTGTTAAATTTTTAAAAGATTGTTTCACATTCCCCCAAAAGAATTATGGGCTATTTATAATGCCCTAATTTAAAACACACAAAAAATCTAAATGCTCAACAATAAGGTTTGGTTAAATCAATCATAGTAAAGTTATGTAAGGAAATACTCTGTAGTCATTTCAAATGGTATATAATGTTAAAATAAACACGTATGAGTGACAATAAGTTTTAAAAAGAAAGATTAAAACCCTGCAATGGACTGATTTTTATGTTTTTGTCCTCAGAATTCATATGCTGAAGCCCTAATTCCCAGTGTAAGTTCTTAGAAAGGGGGCCTCTGGGAAGTGATTAGGTCATGAGGGTGGAGTCCTCATGAATAGGCCTAGTGTCCTATTAAAAGGGACCTCCGGAGGATTGCTAGGTGCTGTCACCATGTGAGGACAGAACAAGAAGCTGGTGGTCTACAATGTGGAAGAAGGCCCTTATCAGAACCTGACTATGCTGGCACCCTGATCTTAGATTTCCAGTCTCCGGCTGGAAAATTTCTGTATTTTATAAGCCACTTGGTCTGTGGTACATTGTTACAGTAACCCAAACTAAGATACATAGAGGGTATAGTATGTTCCCATTAATTTGTATTTTTAGGAGTAAATAGAAAATTGGATAAAGTTTCACCAAAGGCTAGGAGTAGTTATGTATTTTTGTGATATTAAGGGTGGTTTTCTTTCCACATTTTTACTTATATATATTTTCTATTTTTCTACATTAACATGTATTAGTTAAACAATTAAATTTTAAAATAAAAATATGCTCAACAGCACTAGTTATTATAAGAATCTAAAGCAAAATCACAATGAAATACTACCTCATACTCATTAAGATGCTATATAAATAAAAAATAAGATAGGAGCAGAGGTGTACCCCTGTAATTTCAGCAACTCAGGAGGCTGAGGCAGGAGGATGAAAATTTTGAGGTCAGCCTTAGTAATTTAGCAAGATCCTTAGCAACTTTTAGGTACCTATCTATTTGTTTTTAATGATATTTTGGATAAATAGCTTTTTTTTTTTCACATTTTGCGTGAATTTGGATTATAACCCCTTCTGAGTAGAGACTCTTATCTACTTTTTTCTTTGTAAATAGTAGGCATTTAATTATGTTTTGGATTAACCAGCATTTTGAACAAACTTTGGGAATTACTAAAGAAAACCAAAAGAAAGAAAAATGAATGGAGGCACCAACTGTAAGTTGTGTGTGTGTGTGTGTGTGTGTGTGTGTGTGTCTGACACTGGGGATTGAACTAAGGGGTACTCCACCACTGAGCTATGTCTCTAACCCTTACTACTTTTGATTTGGGGACAGGTTCTCACTAAGTTGCCTACGTTGACCTTGGACTTGTGATCCTCCTGCCTCAGTCTCCCTATTAGCTGGGATTATATGCAGCTGGGATTATATGTACACCACCACACCTGGCAAGTTTTGAATTTTTACATTCTTTTTTTCTTCCACATTTTTTTATTGGTGCATTATAGTCATACATATTGATGGGAGTTGTTATTACATATTCATACATGTACACAAGGATTTTTACATTCTTTAGTCAATGGCATTATTCTGTCCAGTTATTGTTCAGGCTCTCAACAAGCAACACAAAATATATTATAGAAAAATAAAATCTTAGCTACGTTTGCTCTTCCTGCTTAGTACAATCAACTACTTTGGAAATAATAAAATTACATTAAAACTAAGCTGGAAGGTTGTGGGTATAGCTCAGTGGTAAAGCACTTGCCTAGCATGCAAGAGGCCCTGGGTTCAATCCCCAACCTCACAAAAGAATGAAAAATAAAAACGAACTGGAGAAAGTTAAGTCCCAGGACTCCTGCCTGCAATTTGCCTGAGACTTGGTGGAAGGAATTGCCTATACCTATTATACAGTAGTTCCCTTCTTCACCCTTCTTGGCATGAAATTATATTCTCTTCATCCTGGGTCATCCAGGAGGATTGGAAGAGTGGGCTTTAATCATATGTGGGCTCCATGCTTGCTGAAATCTTTGTTCTTTAGATAAATCGAAAATGTACCATATTTAATAAAAGAAACGTAATGTAAAATAAGAGCGAAAAGAACAAGAAGGAAATTGACATTTGCCAAGAGCTTATTTTGTGCCACCCTCTGTGTGAGAATCTTCTTTAATTTCAATAGTTATTTCTTATAGAACTCATAAGCTTTTGATAATAATGCTTGTTTTCTTGTATGATTTAGAAAAATTTATCTCTTCATTGTCTGTAAAGGAAATTAAATTTATTCATCAATCTTGTAAGATTTAACAAGTTATTAAACTTCACAGATCTTGTTGTAATTTACTCAACCAATATACAAGTTGCCAGTTAAGAAAAAAAGCACTCATTATATTTGTATTATACTTCTTTATAAAGCAATTATGATACATGTGAAAATAAATAGTAATTATAGGAAAAATATTTTTAAAATATACATTACAGAGCTAGACTTTTTTTCATGATTGTTTCCTGAACCCACAACACTCTCCAGCACAATAAACTTATTAATTTAAAAAAAAATGCATAGATTTAGGGCATACAACCTGAGGCTTTGACACCCACATACATAATGAAATAAATAATATGGTCAAGAAAATTTATCCATCATCTTGTACAGTTATCTTTTGTGTGCAAGGTTCTGTTAAATCTTATTAGAAAAATATGTAATGATTTCATCACAGGATTCTTGTAGAAAATATGTTAATGTGTAGGGATATTGCCTTTCTGTGAAATTTATGTGCCAATTTCATGTTATCTAGGTTATACTAACACAAATGTAGCCTTTTTATTGTTGTTGTTGTTAAAATTAAATGTTCACCATAATGGAATTTAAAAAAATCTCTGCTAAATGTAAATTATTCACGGCAGTAATTTTTCAGTGCCTCTCTCTTCAGACTTACAATAGCCACTTTAAGCCCATGTCTAAAACAGAATCAGCCTGGATTCTTCTGGATTCTCTTGGAAATCACACAATTTTTTTCACTTAGAAACCCCATTAACCTAACTACATGATAACATTTTTACATTATCAATATTATTTCACTTCCCTTGCACATTGCCCAAATATGTTGACAAAACGAACAGATTGTATCTATCTTTGAATTGCATGTTTTTTCTCTTCACAAAACAATTACACATGGCATATTTACTGATACCTGATATTAGGGCATTTGAAAAATGTTTTGGTGAATATTGCTCAAATGGCTGTCAGTATTAGTGAATTAAATACATCAACATTGAAAATGACTTCCAGAGATGAAAAAATAATGTCCATTAAAAACATTTTCCTTCTGATCAATATTTCTAAGAGCTTCAACATCTAATTTTATTTTATTTTTTATTTTTATTTTCTAATTTATTTTGGTACTGGGGATTGAACCCTGGGGTGTTTAACCACTGAACCACATCCCCAGTCCTTTATTTTATTTTTAAATTTTGAAACAGGGTCTTGCTACATTGCTTAGGGCCTAAGTTGATCAGGTTTGCTTTGAACTTGTGATCCTCCTGCCTCAGCCTCCTGAATCTCTGGGATTATAGGCATGCACCACCATGTCCACTCAACATTTATTTTTAAATCTCTTTTCCTTTTGACTTGCTTCTTTGCTGGTTTCCCTAAGGTGATTAACATCTCTAACTGGCAGAGGGAATAAGTGCCAGGCTTAACCTGATGAATTACAGATAATAAGGCCAATCACTAGCCTTATTAAATACATCATTCACCTAGAAGTTTGAGTATTTTCATTTCATTGCTTAGAAATTATAATTCTAAAAGGTAGAGGGTTTTTTCTTGTTAGCATAGAAACCAATTACATGATTAAAAAAAACATGTTTTAAGTAAGTAATAATCACACACTGAGGGAGACTCTATAACTTTCAGAAAATTTAAATGAAAAATTTTAAGGCTTATAGTCATCAAATATTTACTATGTACCAAACACCATTCTAAGACCTTTACGTGAATCAATTATTTAATTTTCATAAAAACTGAGGAAGCTATTACTGTTGTATATTTATGGACTCAGAAACAGAGGGTAAGCAACGTGTTCAAGGTCAATAGTTTATAAGTGGAAGAGGCAGAATTCTGTCTTGGTCATTTGACTCTGAGCCTGTATTCCTGACTCCTACCACAAGATGGGGATCATATGGATCATGCAGTCATACCTGAACATGAGGTAATGTGGCCTCTATCTTAAAACAGTCTAACTTACTAGTTTTCAACTTCACAATGGTGTGAAAGCAATATGCACTGTGTTTAAACTGTACTTTGAATTTTGAACTTTGATCTTTTCCCAGGCTAGCAGTATGTCGTATGATGCACTCGTATGACGCAAGGGCAGCCAGCCACAGCTGCCAGTTAGCTACATGATCACGAAGCAGAATAGCCTGGGACCGTACAGTGTTCTATGTTGTTAAGCTGTGAGGCTAGAACTTGGTAGGTTAGAACTAATAAATGCATTTTCAACTTGTGAGATTGTCTACCTAAACCACAAAATATATTTAGGAGCAGTCTTACCTGAAAGGAGCTTACAACTCTCAGGGCTCCATGAGGAAGATGGAGAACCTCAAAAAGTGACTCTCCTGCTTCACTCAGGGGTGTTAGGAGTCACTAGCAGTGTCATTCGGGTCCCATTCTTGGTCACCAGAACTGTCAAAGACAAAAGAACAACGAATGCGGTTTAAAGATCTCAATTGGCTTTTATTTACTATCCTAGAATCAGGCAGCACTTCATGCTAAAAATAGATGGTCCCATTGGATGTGCTGAGCATCGGAGGTTGACTTTATAGACAGAAAAGGGCTGAGCAAAACCGACACAGAACTTTCAAACGTGCATTGATCACTTCAAACTTATTTTCCTTATAAAGTTTAAAGCAGAGGGGACTTTCTTGTCAAGTTGGCTAAAATTGGCCTGTTTAAGGATATGACCATTATCTCTCTCTCCTGATTTCTCAGGTCAGATAGACAATTCAGTACGACATTTGGTGGCATGAAAATTCACACAAGTAACTCCATTTTGGTTTTGTCTGTTGGGCCTAGTGCAGGAGCTTTGGACAAATGGATGGCCTCCCGTAAGTTTTATTTAACAGACTCCACTCAGCAAAACAAAATACTTCCAATAAATGAGAGTATTTTTCTAAGAAAGAAGTTTAAGACCTTACCAAATATTTGTTCTAGCCATTCATACCACAGTATTTTTCCCAAGAAGAGTTTTTGTAAGTAGAATTATTTTTTCTTCAAACCTCTTCAAAGAAGGCAGACACAGTGGCACATACCTGTAATCCCAGCAACTCAGGCTGAGGCAGGAGGATCATGAGTTCGAAACCAGCCTCAGCAACTTAGTGAAGCCCTAAGAAATTTAATGAGACCCTGTCTCAAAATAAAAAATAAAAAAGGTTTGGGATGTGTCTCAGTGATTAAGCACCCCTGAACTCCATCTTGATACCAAACCAAACATAAAAACAAACAAAAAACTCCCCTAAAAAGTTTTAGCGCCCTTTGTAGATTTCTGTCCAAGACAGCTGTGTTGGCCTTCCCCTTCCTCTGATTAACAAATAGTTCAAAATAAGTAGACTATTCCCAGAGAAATTAAACTGTATGTTCAGTTTTTTAAAACCTATATAAAGTGGGACACTAGGGCACATGCCTGTAATCCGAGCAACTTGGGAGGCTGAGACAGGAGGATTGAGAATTCAAGTCAGCGTTAGAAATTTAGTGAGGACCTACTATTATCAGGAACACAAGCAATAGTAAGTATTGGCATGGATAAGGGGAAAAGGGTTTAGTCATACATTGCTGGTGGAGTTGCAAATTGGAGCAGCCACTTTGGAAAGCAGTATGGAGATTCCTCAGAAAACTTGGAATGGACCCACCATTTGACCCAGCTATCCCACTCCTCAGTTTATACCCAAAGGACGTAAAATCAGCATGCCCTAGAAAAGCAACCACATCAATGTTTAATTCACAATAGCTAGATTGTGGAACCAACCTAGATGCCCTTCAATTGATGAATGGATAAAGAAACTATGGTATATATACACAATGGAATACTACTCAGCCATAAAGAAGAATAATAAATAGATGGAGTTGGAGAATACTATGCCAAGTGAAATAAGCCAAGTCCAAAAAACCAAAGGCCGAATGTTTTCTGCGATAAGTGGATGATGATACATAACGGGGAAGCAGGGGATTGCAAGCGTAGGGGTAAGAGAAGAATGGAGGCATTTTGAATTGTTTATAGGGAAATGAGATTGTGGCGGTGGGAGAAGTAAAGATAGTGGACTGAAACAGATATTATTACCCTATGTACATGTATGATTACATGAATGGTGTGAATCTACATTGTGTACAACCATAGAAATGAAGAGTTGTACCACATTTGTGTACAATGAATCAAAATGCAATCTGTAAATATAAAAAAAGAAAAAAAGAAATTTAGTGAGACCCTAAATAACGTAGTGAGACCCTGTCTCTAAATAAAAAATTAAAAAGGCTGGGGATGTAGCTCAGTGGTGAAGTGCTTCTGGGTTCAATTTCTAGTACAAAAAAAGTGTGTATACACACACACACACACACACACACACACACTATTAAAACTTGTATAAAAACGTTCAATGCAGTTTTATTTGAAAAAGACCTAAGGACCCCTGCTCCTAGGTTGGTGCCATCACTGGTTGGTAGTAGTAGCGGAGCCAGCGAGCTGGTGAGCCAGGCTGCCTACATCACAGAGGCAGGTGGCAGGCAGCTAACCCACCCAGCCATCAGGCCAAGGACAGACTTCATAACTGAGTGACCCCACCTGACCCCTGCACCTAGGTCGGTGCCATCACTGGTAGGTTGCAGTCACGGAGTGAGCTGGCGGGTGAGTCAGGTCTCTTGCATCGCGGAGGTAGCAGGCGGGCACCCAACCTGCCTGCCTTGCAGAGTTGGGTGGCAGGTAGCCAGCCCACCCAACCATCAGGCCAAAGACAGCCGCCATCACTGAACAACCCTGCCCGACCACCACGCCCAGGTTTCTCGCCATCATGGAGTTAGCCAGAGGCTTCTTTATGGACTGGTGCAGGCATTTTGAATTACTCCTGAGGGCATGGCCACCATCATTATAAGGGCAAATCCCTTCTTGAGGCACCTACAGGAGGCTGGAGGACTTTTGACAAGACCCAGGAGCCAAGAAGAGGAGGTATTGAGTGACTCGGGTCCAACTCAGAGCCACCAGGTAACATATCCCACCTGAAGGCCACCACCCATAGAAGGCCAGCCTCCTAGTGGAGCACTGAATTATCAAGTTCCTCCAAGACTTCAGGCTACTGGAGGCTAAGAGGTGAGTTATTGGAAATCTACAGAGACAATATTAGTCAATAGAGGAAATCTGCAATATCCCAGAGTTTCACGATTAGAGGGGTAGATACCTGAGCAATATGAGAAAAAAGGGAAGAAAATGTCCCAAACAAACCTAGATGGTATAGCAATAAAATATAATGACAGCATGGCAGAAGAAATGTCAGAAAGGGAGTTCAAGAATGTACATAATCAAAATGATCAGAGAAGCAAACGAGGAGATGAAAGAGCAAATGCAGGCATTGAATGCTCGCACCAATCGACAGTTAAAAGAGCAAATACAGGAAGCAAAGGATCATTTCAATAAAGAGAGATATTGGGAAAAAAAACCAAACAGAAATCCTTGAAATGAAGGAAACAATAAACCAAATTAAAAACTCCATAGAAAGCATAACCAATAGGATAGAACACCTAGAAGACAGAACCTCAGATATTAAAGACAAAATATTTAATCTTGAAAACAAAGTTGACCAAACAGAGAAGATGGTAAGAAATCATGAACAGAATCTACAAGAACTATGGGACATCATGAAAGGGCCAAATTTAAGAATTATCAAGATTGAGGAAGGCACAGACAAACAAAAAAAGGAATGAACAATCTATTCAATGAAATAATATCAGAAAATTTCCCAAATCTGAAGAATGAAATGGAAAATCAAGTACAAGAGGCTAATAGGACTCCAAAATTACAATAGATCCACACCAAGCACCTTATAATGAAAATACTTAACATACAAAATAAAGAGAGAGTTTTAAAGGCTGTGAGAGAAAAGAATCATATTACATTCAGGGGGAAACCAACACGGATATCAGCAGATTTTTCAATCCAGACCATAAAAGCTAGAAGGGCCTGGAACATTTTTCAAGCTCTGAAAGAAATTGGATGCCAACCAAAAATCTTATACCCAGCAAAACTTACTTTCATATTTGACGATGAAATAAAATCCTTCCATGATAAACAAAAACTAAAAGAACTTACAAAAAGAAAGCCGGCATTACAGAACATTCTCAGCAAAATATTCCATGAGGAAGAGATGAAAAACAATGATGTAAATCAGCAAAGGGAGGAACTACCCTAAAGGAACAACCAAATAAGGGAGAAATCAAGTCATGTCAAAAAAAAAAAAAAATAAGTGAAATGACTGGGAATACAAATCATATCTCAATGATAACCCTGAATGTTAATGCCCTGAACTCATCAATCAAAAGATATAGACTGTCAGATTGGATTAAAAAGAATGATCCAACAATTTGCTGCCTGCAAGAGACTCATCTCATAGAAAGAGATACCCATAGACTAAAGGGAAAGGATGGGGAAAAACATACCATGCACATGGATGCAGCAAAAAAGCTAGAGTATCCGTCCTCATATCGATAATGTGGAATTCAAGCCAAAGTTAGTCAGAAGGGATAAAGAAGGACATTTCATACTGCTTAAGGGAAGCATAAATCAGCAAGACATAACAATCATAAATATCTAAGCCCCAAACAGTGGCTCATTCATATACATCAAACAAATCCTTCTCAGTGCCAGAAATCAAATAGACCACAACACAATAATACTAGGTGATTTTTAAAAATTTTATTTTTATTGTAAACAAATGGGATACATATTGTTTCCGTTTGTACATGGAGTAACATCATACCATTTGCATATTCATACATTTACATAGAGTAATGATGTTTGATTCATTCTGTTATTTTTTCCTTCCCCCCACCCCTCCTACCCCTCTTTCCCTCTATACAGTCCCTCCTTCCTCCATTCTTGCCCCCCTCCCACCCCCCATTATGTGTCATCATCCTCTTATCAGTGAGATCGTTCGTCTTTTGGATTTTTGAGATTGGCTTATCTCACTTAACATGATATTCTCCAATTTCATCCATTAGCCTGCAAATGCAATAATTTTATTATTCTTTATAGCTGAGTAATATTCCATTGTATATATATGCCACAGTTTCTTTATCCATTCATCAATTGAGGGGCATCTAGGTTGGTTCCACAATCTGGCTATTGTGAATTGAGCAGCTATGAACATTGATGTGGCTGTATCTCTGTAGTAGGCTGATTTTAAGTCCTTTGGGTATAGGCCAAGGAGTGGGATAGCTGGGTCAAATTGTAGGTCCATTCCAAGTTTTCTAAGGAATCTCCACACTGCTTTCCAGAGTGGCTGCACTAATTTGCACTCCCACCAGCAATGTATGAGTGTACCTTTTCCCCCACATCCTTGCCAACACTTATTGTTGCTTGTATTCTTGATAATCACCATTCTAATTGAGGTGAGATGGAATCTTAGGGTGGCTTAGATTTGCATTTCTCTTATTACTAGAGATGTTGAACATTTTTCCATATGTTTGTTGATTGCTTGTAGATCTTCTTCAGTGAAGTGTCTGTTCATTTCCTTAGCCCATTTGTCGATTGGATTATTTGCATTCTCGGTGTAGTTTTTTGAGTTCTTTATATATTCTGGAAATTAGTGCTCTATCTGAAGTATGAGTGGCAAAGATATTCTCCCACTCTGTAGGCTCTCTCTTTGCATTGCTGATAGTTTCCTTTGCTGAGAGAAAGCTTTTTAGTTTGAATCTATCCCAGTTATTGATTCTTGCTTTTATTTCTTGTGCTATGAGAGTCCTGTTAAGGAAGACTGATCCTAAGCCAATAAGGTAAAGATTTGGACCTACTTTTTCTTCTATAAGATGCAGGGTCTCTGGTCTGATTTCAAGGTCCTTGATCCATTGTGAGTTGAGTTTTGTCCAGGGTGAGATATAGGGGTTTAGTTTCATTGTGTTGCATATGGATTTCCAGTTTTCCCAGCACCATTGTTTGAAGAGGCTATCTTTTCTCCATTCCATATTTTTGGCACCTTTGTCTAGTATGAGAAAATTGTACTTATTTGGGTTTGTGTCCGTGTCCTCTATTCTGTACCATTAATCTACCTGTCTATTGTGGTTCCAATACCATGCTGTTTTTGTTACTATTGCTTTGTAGTATAGTTGAAGTTCTGGTATTGTGATAACCCTGTTTCATTCTTCCTGCTAAGGATTGCTTTAGCTATTCTGGGTTTCTTATTCTTCCAGATGAATTTCATGATTGCTTGCTCTATTTCTGTAAGGTACATCATTGGGATTTTAATTGGAATTGCATTGAATCTGTATAGCACTTTTGGTAGTATGGCCATTTTGACAATATTAATTCTGCCTATTCAAGAACATGGGAGATCTTTCCATCTTCTAAGGTCTTCCTTAATTCTTTCTTCAATGTTTTGTAGTTTTCATTGTAGAGATCTTTTACCTCTTTGGTTAGATTGATTCCCAAGTATTTTTTTTTTTTTTTGAGGCTATTGCAAATGGAGTTGTTTTCCTCATTTCCCTTTCAGCTGTTTCGTCGCTTGCATATAAAAATGCAGTGGATTTATGCATGTTGATTTTATAGCCTGCTATTTTGCTGAATTCATTGATGAGGTCTAGAAGTTTTCTGGAGGAGGTTATTGGATCCTCTAAATATAGAATCATGTCATCCGCAAATAGTGACAGCATAAGTTCCTCTTTTCCTATTTGTATCCCTTTAATTTCTTTGGTCTGCCTAATTGCTCTGGCTAGAGTTTCAGGACAATGTTGAATAGAAGTGGTGAAAGAGGACATCCCTGCCTTGTTCCCATTTTTAAAGGGAATGGTTTCAGTTTTTCTCCATTAAGAATGATGTTGGCCATGGGCTTAGCATAAATAGCCTTTACAATGTTCAGGTATGTTCCTACTATCCCTATTTTTTCTAGTTTTTTGAGCACGAAGAGTTGTTGTATTTTGTCAAACGCTTTTTCTGTGTCAATTGAAATAACCATATGATTCTTATCCTTAAGTCTACTGACATGATGGATTACATTTATTGATTTACAAATGTTGAACCATCCTTGCATTCCAGGTATGAACCCCACTTGATTGTGGTGCACAATTTTCTTAATATGTTTTTGGATATGGTTTGCCATATCCATATTTTGTTAAGGATCTTTGCATCTATACTCATCAAGGATATTGGTCTAAAATTTTCTTTACTTGATGTGTCTTTTCCTGGTTTGGGTATGAGGGTGATATTAGCTTCATAGAATGAGTTCGGTAGGGTACCCTCCTTTTCTATTTCCTGGAATACTTTGAGAAGTATTGGAATAAGATCTTCTTTGAAGGTCTTGTAGAACTCGGCTGAGAAAACGTCTGGTCCTGTGCTTTTCTTGGATGGTAGATTTTTAATGGCTTCTTCTATTTCATTGCTTGATATTGATCTGTTTAAATTGTGTATGTCCCCTGGTTCAGTTTGGAGGAGGAGCATATGTCTCTAGAAATTTGTCAATGTCTTCGGTAGTTTCTATTTTGTTGGAATACAGATTTTCAAAGTAGCTTCTCATTATGTTCTGTATCTCAGTGGTGTCTGTTGTGATATTTCCTTTTGCATCATGTATTTTAGTAATTTGAGTCTTCTCTCTCCTCTTTGTTAGTGTGGCTAAGGGTTTGTCTATTTTGTTTACTTTCTCAAGGAACCAACTTTTTGTTTTGTCAATTTTTTGAATTGTTTCTTTTATTTCAATTTCATTGATTTCAGCTCTGATTTTAATGATTTCCTGTCTTTTACTACTTTTGCTGTTATTCTGTTCTTCTTTTTCTAGGGCTTTGAGCTATAATGTTAGGTCATTTAGTTGTTGACTTTTCATTCTTTTCTGGAATGCACTCCAGGCAATGAATTTTCATCTTAGTACCACGTTCATAGTGTCCCAGAGATTTTTTTTTTTTTTTAGCCATATTAAGCAGGTTTTATTTAAAGGTAATTATACAGACTTCTCCCAGCAGGAAGAAGGGGGCCATGGCTGATGTTCTAAAGTCCCAAGAAGTGAGCGCTCCCTACATCTTTTATAGGTTAAATTCTCTTTTGTTCTCCAGTTCTCTCCCCCCTTATCTTTCCTTCCTGCCTACGTGACTAGGCCTGGTTTTGCTTTAAGTGAGAAGCCATGGGCAGGGGGAGGGCCAAGGTGATTCAGGCAGGCAAGGGCCCAGGGGGCATTGATTAGCAGCTCCTGGCTCGCAGTGTTTGATAAAGGCAGGTAAATTTGGTAATCAATGGGCTCCGGAGATCCTTGACATTCCATTCTTCCAGGGGCAGTCTCCAACTTCCAGAGGCAGATGACTTCATGGCTTCATTTCCTCGAATTGACCCGATTCCCTATTTCTACACTAACTACCTGTCCTTAATTCTGGCTTCATTCCCCCCCTTTAGCTTTAGGAACACCTAACTGCTTGTTAAGGAAATGAAAGGGGGTGCTGATCATTCTGGCTGCTTCGAAGCTGAAAGCGGGCAGCGAGGGGCAAGGAGTTTGGAGATCCTTTTTTAAAAATAGGGTCAATCGAGGGGTCTAAGGTAGAAGTCTGGTTGGGGAAGAGCAGGTTGTAAAGTCATCTGGGGGTGCGTGCTTCTATGATAGAAGAACAAAAAGACATGAGTACTGAAATGAGATTAGTACAAAGTAAGTGTTGCAGCATCTGAAACATGCCACTGAGTATCATGAAAATGACAGAAGTCAATCTCTCACCAGGAGGTGGAAGAACTGAGAAATTGTTCCCATAACTAGGCCTAGCAAAGGCTGGGGTGGACAAGGCCTTTATTTGGGGACTTTAACATTGTCCAGGTTATCAAGAATATAAACACAACATTTAACTCTTAATGTCATAGAGGTCCCCAGAAAATATAGTTAAGCTACTTAATGTCATCTGATTTTTGTAAAATATCCCTTTATTAGTATAACCTGTGTTTAGTAGAGATCTCTATACTTTTGTTACTTAGGAATAGATAATCATACTGGCAAACAGATTAAGTCTACTGTGTAGTTTAGGAAAGTCTGCGGGCCTTAAACTGACTAAAAACTTCTGACTCTGGCAGTTTCTCTTGATAGTTATCAGGCACATTTGCTGAAGAACCTTTCTTTCATTTGTAGCTTCCAATCTTTATTCTAGTGGGTAATACAAGTGTACATCTTAAGTTACATTTAACTATTATTTCTTTTAAATGCCCAAGAATGGCTACATTTTGGTTTTAACTGTTTTGCTGGGTATCTAAGATCAAGCTGGTCAAATTGACCTGGTTCCTGTCTTGTTGAAGAGTCAACTGAGTTCCCACAGGGGTCACTCCTAGAGAACTTAAGAGCAGCTTCTTAGCTCCACCAGTGCCATTGGTTAAGCAGGGTCTCCTTGATCAGGTGGCTTCCTTTGGAAGCATCAAGGGATGTCTCCCTTTTTCCATGACCCTCTTCTGCCGCAGATGCACTGAGTGATTTTCCATCCTCTAGTCTCAACAATCTCCTTGATCAGGATGTTGTGTGACCCAGAGTTGCAAAGAGAAGTTCTCTTGTTCGTGGGTTCAGGCTGACTGAGGGCAAAAGATCCAAATACTGGTCTATCTTGCCTTCTGTATTTAATTCCAATCTCTAAGTTTGATCTTAATCATCCAGCAAGCCAGTCTCACCAGTCATAAAGTAAGAGTACTGGGCTTTAACTTCAATGTCTATAACTTTACAATTATTTATCCTTTTATCTAACGGGAGCCTGCATTAGTACTGGAAGTTACCACTATCTGTTCAATAGGTGATGGCTTATTATCACAAGTTACCTAGGTTGTGTGTTCTTGAAGCAGCTAGTTCTGCAAAACATTAACAGGTAACAGTTTTACAAAATGAAATTAGCAAGAGTAAAAATATATTCTGCTTGTGTAATAGCTATCTTGAATTTTGACTGAGAACCACATTATATCCCCTATTTGAGATCATAGTAATTTTACAACAAAAACCATTCTTTTGACTATAACTTTAAATAAGCTGAAGTCTGACTTATTTTGGAGTCACTCTAACATACAGTAAGGTGGGAGGCAAAGCCTTATCTCAGGTAAGGCATGGCTCTAAATCTTAAGTGTTCTAATTCTGATGTTGATCTTTGCTTTTTCCTTAAATATCATTAAGTAGTTTACATATATTGTTTCCTGAGTCTATATAAACTTTATAATTAACACAATTTAACATTGTATCTAAAACATGAATCAAATGTCCGAGAGATGTTGATATGTTGTATCGTCATTCTCATTGACCTCTAAGAATTTTTTTATCTCCTCCCTGATGTTTTTTGTTACCTATGTTTCATTCAATAGCATATTATTTAGTCTCCAAGTGTTGGAGTAATTTCCTTTTTTTATTCTGTCATTGATTTCTACTCTCAGTCCATTATGATCTGATAGAACACAAGACAGTATCTCTATTTTTTTTGCATTTCCTAAGGGCTGCTTTGTGGCATAACATGGTCTATTTTCAAGAAGGTTCCATGTGCTGCTGAGAAGAAAGTGAATCCACTTGTTGATGGAAGGAATATTCTATATATGTCTATTAAGTCTAGGTTATTGATTGTGTTATTGAGTTCTATGATTTCTTTGGTTGGATTTTGTTTGGAAGATCTATCTAGTGGTGACAGCGGTGCATTAAAGTCACCCATAATTATTGTGTTGTGGTCTATGTGATTCCTGAAATTGAGAAGGATTTGTTTAATGTACAGGGATGCACCATTGTTTGGGGCATAAATATTTACTATCGTTACGTCTTCCTGATTTATGGTTCCCTGAAGCAATATGAAATGTCCTTCTTTATCCCTTCTGACTAACTTTGGCTTGAAGTCCACTTCATCTGATATAGGGATGGAAACCCCTGCATTTTTACTGAGTCGATGTGTGTGGTAGGTTTTTTCCCATCCTTTCACCTTTAGACTGTGGATGTCTTTTTCTATGAGATGAGTCTCTTGCAGGCAGCATATTGTTGGGTCTTTCTTTTTAATCCATTCTGCCAGTCTATGTCTTTTGATTGATGAGTTTAGGCCATTAATGTTCACGATTATTATTGAAAGGTGATTTGTATTCCCAGTCATTTGGTTTATTTTTGGTTTTTAAGTTTCTCCTTTGAGTGGTTTTTCTCTAAGGTAGTTCCTCCCTTTGCTGACCTACATAGTTGTTTTTCATTTCCTCCTCATGGAATATTTTGTTGAGAACATTCTGTAGTGAAGGATTTCTATTTGTAAATTCTTTTAACTTTTGTTTATCATGGAAGAATTTTATTTCATCTTCAAATCTGAAGGTTAGTTTTGCTGGGTATAGGATTCTTGGTTGGCAACCATGTTCTTTCAGAGTTTGAAATATGTTGTTCCAGGCCCTTCTAGCTTTTAGAGTCTGGGTTGAGAAGTCGGCTGCTATCCATATTGATCTCCCACTATATGTAATCTGATGCTTTCTCTCACGGCCTTCAAAATCCTATCTTTATTTTGAATGTTAGGCATTTTCATTATAATGTGCCTTGGTGTGGACTTGTTGTGATTCTATGCATTTGATGTTTAAGCCTCTTGTATTTGATTTTCCATTTCATTCTTCAGGTTTGGGAAATTTTCTGATATTATTTCATTGAATAGGTTGTTCATTCCTTTGGTTTGTATCTCTGTGCCTTCCTCAATCCCAATAATTCTTAAATTTGGTCTTTTCATGATGTCCCATAGTTCTTGGAGATTCTGTTCATGATTTCTTACCATCTTCTCTGTTTGGACAACTTTATTTTCAAGATTACATATTTTGTCTTCATTGTCTGAGATTCTGTCTTCCAAGTGATCTAGTTTTTGGTGATGCTTTCCATTGAGTTTTTTATTTGGTTTATTGTTTCCTTCATTTCAAGGATTTCCATTTGGTTTTTTTGAGAATCTCTATCTCTTTGTTGAAATGATCTTTTGCTTCCTGCAGGTACGCTTTCACCTTATTGGTATTATCATTCATTGCCTGCATTTGCTTTCTTATCTCATCCTTTGCTTTGTGAATCATCTTAATCATGTATAATCTGAAGTCCTTTTCTGACATTTCTTCTAACATACTGTCATTAGATTCTATTAATATAGAACCTAGATTTCTTTGGATCATTTTCTTCCCTTGTTTTTTTCATGTTGTTCATGTATCTTCCCCGCTAGTAGTGTAGATCTGGGGTATTGCAGATTTCCCCCTATGGGCTTATAGTGGCCCTATAGGTTTCCAAAACCCTTTCTTTAAGGGGAGTTCAATACTAGCAGTGCCCAACTCAGACACTGTGCAATCCTAGACCAAATAGGCCCTATGAGGACAATAACAAAATTGTCATAATAAACAGAATGAGTTCAAATATTATCTTCAGGCTTGGGACATAGCTCAGCTGGTAGAGTGCTTGCCTCACAAGCACAAGACCCTGAGTTTGATAAAAAGAAAAATTATCTTCAGCAAAACAAACAGATTTGCAATAAGGTCTGCAGATTCTAATCTGCAAAGGACAAAGAGGATACAGAGGGGTGTAGAATGTCACTGTAAATTGGATAAGAAAAGAATATACAGAAGTTGTAGATAATAGAAAGGATGAGAGTGTAATCAAAAGAAATTGGATGTTAGCATGCAAAAAAGGGAGAAAGAGACCTGAGGGAACAGGTAAACAAAAGGAAAAGAGAGCAAGAAAAGTAAAGAAATAATAACTTAAATTTTTTCAATAAGGAGAAAAAAGAAAATCTACAGTATAACAGTCATATAGTAATGAAACCCCCCAGTGTTCAGTAGCCTGATGCATGAGAGGTACCTGACAATGAGCTTCAAGCCTCCAGCAGGTATCTCAGGATGGGATTTGCCCCACCCAAAAGTCGGGGCTATGGCTTCCAGGATTATCCAAGATGGCCGCTCTGGCTTCGAAATGTGTTGGCAAATGGGGAGCTGCAGCTCAGGGGTGGACGTGGTCAGCTGGAGGTCCTGGAGGCGGGATGCAGTTGGTCAGGCAGGGGTCCTGGAGGTTGGGTGTGTTTGGTGTGGTTGCGGGATCCTGGAGGCTGGGTGCAATCAGGCGGTCTGGGTTCCTGGTGATAGGGCGCAGTCAGTTGGTCTGGGGGTCCTGGTGGCAGGGAGCAGTCAGTTGATGTGAGGACCCCAGAGGCAGGGAGTGCGGTTGGGCTGAGGGATCCTGGAGACAGGGCTCAGTCAGTCCAGCCAGGGATCCTAAGGGGCCTGGCTGTTGTCTCAAAATGGCGGCAGCCACGTGTAATCAGACCTGCAGGTACTGTGACAGAGAACTTCCAGGCAACAGCAGGCAGCTGGTGCTCCACTGGTGGTCGGCGATCAGTTTGCTGACTGTTGTCGGACGATCGGGAGGTGAACCTCGTGCATTGGGTGATGGATAGGTGTAAGGCAGGCGATGGACAGGCAAGAGGCAGGCAAATGGCAGATGATTGACGCCTGACAGTGAGCAATCTGCACTCAAAAAAGGTGTCGATATGCTGGCAGACTGCAGGTGATCACAGCAGACAAATGGGGTAAACACCAGGAGATGGATAAGCAGCAAAAACTACTTTAAATATTTTTGAGGTCTTAATAAAGGGTTGTATAGCCACACTCTTGATTCAATCTTTATCCTGAGGCCACATCTCATTATGAGACTCTTTTGCTGGCAGGAAAAAATCAAAATGTTGAACAGTTTTAATTTTTATTTTATACCCAGAACATCCTGAAATCTCCTATTTTCTCCAATCTACTTGCAAACAGAGTGATATATTCTTTATCTCTTTCAATTGTCATCTGCTCTTGATATTTCTTCAACATGCCAGTAGGAAGTCTCCTGAGCCATATCTACAAGTTCATTAGGATATCTTCTATTTTCTGTATCACTGCAGGTGGTAATTTTGCTGGTTATTCTTCCACTGGATAACAAGGTTCACCTCTCTCCAGTTTCCAGTAGCAATTTCTTCTCTGGTTACAGGCTTCATTAACAGTCTCTTCACACTGAACAATCCCAAAGTCACTCTCAGGGGTTTTGTTGGGACAATACCTCTCCCCCAAACTAAGTAATGTTGAAAAACAACAGCTTATTATTTCTCACATTTCTGTGGGTCAGCTGAGCAGTTCCTCTGCTGGGTCACCTGGGCTCACTCATGCGGCTACTGCAGAATTGACAGCTGGGAAGTCCAAGATGGCCTCCTCTGGCAGTTAGTGCTGGCTGATGGCTGAGGTGCCTCAATTCTCCTCTGCGTCGCCTTTCACTCTCCAGTAGATGAGACCATCCTCCTTACAAACTGTTCTCAACCAGCGTTCAGAGAAGGCAGAATCTGCAAGGCCTTGTGAGGCTTAGACTCCAGAACTTTTGTGGTCTTTTCTACCACATTCTATTGATCAGAGCAAGTCACAACACCAGTCCACATTCAGGGGAATGAAGAAATATGCTGTACCTCTGGATGGTGTATGTACTAAAATCACATCAGAAAGGCACATACACATTAGGATGGTCATTAAACAATCTGTCATAAGAGGCAATACAACACATCTCTTACTTCTTATCCCTAGCACCTTACAGGGTGTCTGGCACACAGGAAATAAATATTTGTTGAATTTATAGTTGGATGATACTAGGTAGGTACTGGAGATTCAGAGATGAAATGCAGGTTGTTAAACATAAGACAAAAAGTATTTATAGGGCATAGTCATGTTTTCAACTGTTCTTTTCAGAATCCAATTTTCTTTTTTTGGGGGGGGGATACATGTTGTTTCTGTTTGTACATGGAGTAACAGCATATCGTTTGCATATTCATACATTTACATCTTTAGTAATAAGAGAAATGCAAATCAAAACTACACTAAGATTCCATCTCACCCCAATTAGAATGGTGATTATCAAGAATACAAGCAACAATAGGTGTTGGAGAGGATGTGGGGAAAAAGGTACACTCATACATTGCTGGTGGGAGTGCAAATTAGTGCAGCCACTCTGGAAAGCAGTGTGGAGATTCCTTAGAAAACTTGGAATGGAGCCACCATTTGACCCAGCTATCCCACTCCTTGGCCTATACCCAAAGGACTTAAAATCAGCATACTACAGAGAAACAGCCACAACAATGTTCATAGCTGCTCAATTCACAATAGCCAGATTGTGGAACCAACCTAGATGCTCCCCAATTGATGAATGGATAAAGAAACTGTGGGGTATATATATATATAGCATGGAATATTACTGAGCCATAAAGAATAATAAAATTATGGCATTTGCAGGCAAATGGATGCAGTTTGAGAATATCATGGTAAGTGAGATAAGCCAATCTCAAAAAACCAATGGACGAATGATCTCACTGATAAGCGGTTGATGGCACATATAGGGGGTGGGAAGGGGGCAAGAATGGAGGAAGGAGGGACTCTATAGACGGATAAGAGGGGTGGGCACGGTGTGGGAGAAAAAAAAATAACAGAATGAATCAAAACCTATTACCTAGGTAAATGTATGATTACACAAATGGTATGTCTCTACTTCATGTACAGAGATACAAGATGTATCCCATTTGTTTACAATAAAAATGAATTAAAAAGAAAAAGAAAAAGAAAAAGACCTAAACAAACACTTAAGAAACAACCCTAACATCCTTCAGTGGATTAGTGGTTAAGAAAACTGTGGTACATCCATATTACTCAGCAATAAAGGAAACGTACTATCAATGCATGAAACAACTTGAATGAATCTCAAGAGAGTAACGATCGAGTGAGGGACCAATCTCAAAAGGATGCTATATGATTCCATTCACATTGCATTCTCGAAGCAAAAAAATATGGAAATGGAGAACCGATTAGTGTTTTCCAGGAGCAGGATAGTAGGTGGTAGTTGAGGTTATAAGGCTCAGCAGGAGGGATTCTCTGATAGAACCTGGGATGGTTAGTTTTGTGTGTCAATTTGTTTGGGGTAAGGGATGCTCAGATAGCTGCTAAAATGTTACTTTTTCTTGGTACATTTTTCAGAGTGATTAACATCGGATCTCTGGACTGAGTAAGGATTTGTCCTTGCTAATAGAAATTGGAATCATCCAATACATTGAGGCCCAAATAGAAAGAAAGAAAAAAAAAGTGGAAAAGGTGAATTCTTCTTGAACTGAGACATTGATCTTTTCTTGCTGTCAGACATCACAGCTCCTGGTTTTTGGGTCTTTTGACTCTAAGACTATCACCATCAGTCCCCCATTTCTTAGGCCTTTGGTCTCAGAGTTGGAGTTACACTGTCAACATTCCTGATAGGCTGTTGAACTTGAACTGAATTGAATTACTGGTTTTTTTTTTTTTTTTTTTTTTTTTTTTTGGTTCTTCATCCTGTAGAACTTCTTGGTTTCTATAACCACGCAGGTCAATTCCCATAATAAATCTGTTTCTTTCTTTCTTTCTTTCTATCTATCTATCTATCTATCTATCTATCTATCCATCCATCCATTCTATGCATTAGTTCTTTTTGGGTTGCTATAACAAAATACCTGAAGCTAATAAATTTATGAAGAAAAAGGGGTTAATTAAGCCCACAGTTTTGGAGGATCAAGAGCTTGGCACCCACATCTGTTCACCTCTGGTGAAGGCCTCATAATGAAGGGCATTGCAATGACAGGGGTGTGTGTGTGTGTGTGTGTGTGTGCATGTGTGCATGCACATGTGTGATAGAGAGAAAGTGAGTGGGGAAGAGGTAGAAGCCACTTAGTGAAACAGGAAGCAAGATACTCTGGAGAGACCAGACTTAGTCTTCTATATAATTTGCTCTTGTTGGAACTTATCAATTCCTACAAGACCCAACCCACTCTTAAAGACCAACATTAATGCATGCATGAAGGTGGAGTCTTTGTGATCTAATCACCTTCCTCTTGAACCTATCTCTTTGCCTCTCAACTTTGCCACAGTGGGGACCATGAACCTTGGGGGCAAATCATATCCAAACTATAACATCCTATTGGTTCTGTTTTTCTAGAAAACTGTGTCTAATACAGAACTGTTGTACATCTTGATTGTTGTGGTAGTGACATAAATTTACATGTAGTAAAATTGCATAGAATCAAACACACATAGACACAGTATTCACATACACACAAAAAATCATGTAAACCCAGGGACACTGGAATAAAGTATGTGGATTTATCAATGTCAGTTTCCTGTTTGTGATACTGTACCCTGGTTATGCCTGAGGTTACCATTGTAGGAAACTAAATGAAATGTATATAGGCGTCTCTATTATATCTCACAACCGCACATGAATCTATATCTCCAAATATAAACAAACAACAAGCAAAAGATGGCTTCAAATTAAAAGGGTGTTCATTAGCTTTATCCTTGAAACTGAACAGTTCTTTTCTAAAGAGGGCAATTTTTATAGATGCTTCTTGACTAACAGTCATCTTACCTCTTGATAAACTTATTGTAAACTGAAAACATTGTGGCTGAAATTGCATTTAACACTGAACGTCACAGCCTAACCCCCACAGAGTATCAGTCATTTACTCTAATGAGCACGCGACTGAATGGAATATTGACCCAGCTGCTGCCGCCCGGCCTTGCAGGAGAGGGGATCACACTACCTATCACTAGTTTAGGAAAAGATCAAAATGCAAAATTTGGAGTATGGTTTCTATTGAACATGTGTCACTTTCACACCACAGGAAAGTTAAAAAATTTGTTAGTCAAATTATCCTAAATTAAAGGCCATCTGCATTTTGATTTATTTTTCAAAGTACTAGGCAGTTGAGGATGTAGCCATCAGGTCTTCCTGTTTTTACATTTTTCCTCCTACTCATCCCCTTGCTTTAGAAACTGCAAGCCCATCATTCATCCTGTAACAACTGCTTACCAAGTCTATCCTTCATGTCAAATCCACCACAGGAGAAGATACTAGAGTAAGTAGTGGAGAAAGGGACCGTCCTATGCACTGCCCCAGTTATTCCCATACAGAGGTACACTTGTGCAGCTGAGGGAAAATAAAATAGTGGGTAAAAGCTCAACATTGGACAGGCAAGGCCAAAATCAGCCCTCAAATAACAAGATCTAACTTGGTTTAGTCTCCAGGTCCGGAGAAGCAGGGCCATCTTCCAGGTGCAGGTGGGGATCTTGTCAAATCCCCTGCTCTCTTTACCCCAGAGTTTCAGCCTTGTTTAGTCTAATCTCCCTCAGTTAGGAAGTCAGAGAGTTGGAGGTGACTTAAGTAAAAAGACAGTAGATAAGTCTACGCCTATGTACAGCCCAGAAAGTCCCTCATCTCTAAGGTTGAGGTAGTCTGTGGGAACAGAAGGATTTGTTTGTGCTGGGAGTTTCTGAACCAAATTGAATAGAGAGTTGTGGAATTCTACATTGTCAGAAGTGAAGGTAAACTGAGAAATCTCCCAGTCCACGTCCATCATCCCACAGATCCATGTTCAGAAAGCACAGATGTTTACAGTACATTGGCCGCAAAACACAAGTTGGAACTAGGTCTCTTAATTTCTTCCCTTTTTCCCCTATTTATTTATTTGTTTGTTTGTTTTTGGTACTGGGGATTGAACCCAGGAGCACTTAGCCACTGAACCACATCCCCAGCCCTTTTAATTTTTTATTTGAGACAGGGTCTTGCTAAGTTGCTGAGGCTGGCCTCAACTTGTGATCCTCCTGTCTCAGTCACCTGAGTTGCTGGGATTACAGGCCTGTGCTACCATGCTCAGCTAGTTCTCTTAGTTTCTAATCTGCATCACTGTTCTTTATTTCCTTAAAGATCAAGAGTAACAATCTGCTCTTTTATCATAACCCTTTTCTCTCTTCATTACATATAATGTACCTATCTTCAATAATTCTCTGTACTTCCTTAACACCACCTGCCCTCACTCCAACCATCTAGAAAGCATAACCACTACCAGCAGAGTGTGGTGGCACATGTATGTAATCCCAGCAACTTGGGAAACTGAGGCTGGAGGATCACAAGTTCAAGGCCAGCCTCAGTAATTTAGCAGGGCCCTAAGAAACTTAGTGAGACCCTGTTTCAAAAATAAAAAATAAAAAGGTCTGGGGAAAATAAAAAATAAAAAGCCACTCCAGTAGTCAAGCACTCTGGGTTCAATCCCTAGTGCCCTAAAAAAGAAAAGTATAACCAGTACCAACAGCACCTTGGTTGCCACTGCCATTAACTTGAACAAAATGCCATAATCTTACAACCATGTCCCATCACTGCTTTGCTCTTGCCAGTGCCAGTCTGTATTAGTTAACTGGGTCTGCTATGACAAAATACCAGAGTATACTGATGAACAGCAGAATTTTATTTTCTTACTGTCCTGGAGGTTGGAAGTCCACGATCAAAATTCCAGAAAATTTGGCTTCTGATGAGGCCCTGTCTTGTCCACAGCCTATTTGTGCCAGGGCAGTGGGATAGCTTGCAGATAAGCCAAAAAAAAAAAAAAAAAAAAAAAAAAAAAAAAAAGAGAGTGCCCAGACACAGCATGGGAGACAGATGATTTATTGGGAAAGCTTACAAGAGATCAGAGACTGCTCCAAGAAGAGTTCAGTGGCAACAGGCTGATAGCACTGCTGTCCCTCATGGTGCTTTGACAAGCTGCACCTCCTCTTCCTCATGGTGTTGTGTCCAGTGGTGGCTGGTTGAATGAGTGACACATTTTCTTTCCACAGTGCCCTCAGTTCTGCACCAGTCTCCACTCAGGGGTTTTATATGTTAGGCTATGGAAGCGATGACATCATCAGGATGAACTTGCTTAGTTTGCTTGCGTGACCTGCACTCCAAGGAGCAATTGTTCTGGCATACATGTTGCTGAAATCTTGGTCCTTGTCCCCAGGTCAATCTAACAATGAGGACACAGTTTTGAGAAAAAACAAAATGAAGGTTTATTGCTTTACTAGCAAAGGAGAAACACAGGAGACTCCTGTCCCAAATGCTGTGATTCTGCCCATCATGGGGAAGAGGGGGCATTTAAAGGGGTGATTCAGAGAAAATGAGATTAGGGAGGAGAGATCAGGAAGGAGAAGATCAGGGAAAAGAAGATCAGGGAGGAGAAGTTTAGGGAAAAGAAGATCAGGAAGAGAGTCAGGGAAATGGTTGGGGAAAAGATGATCAGGGAGGCTAAGGTCAGGGAGAAGAAGGTTGGGAAAAAGAAAAAAACATATAAGTTTCAAAGTGACAAGGGATATAGTCAAAGCATCAAGTGAACCCAAGTTACATTTCCACACTGTCAATTTCTATGGAAAGTGGGCAATGACATCTCCAAACTACTTCCTGCTGAAAGGGGGCAAAGTTGGAGGGAGTAATTGAAAGTCCTTGTTCTCTATCAGGTGGAGTGTGGACAGGTAAGGGCATTGAGCATCAGAACAGTCCAGAGGTCCACAGTGGCAGATGGCAGGTGACTGGACAAGGCATACATCGGGCAGGGATCATGCTAAGACAACAATAAAGACAGCAAAACATTACCTTTTTTGAAAACAATTAGCACAAAAACAATTAGTATTTCAGCCAGTCTCTAAAAACCATGCGGACCGTAACTCATAATCTTATCAGTGAAAAACAGATCAAGTTCATCAATGTAGGAGATTAGGAAGATTTGTAGGTCTATGAAATCAGACTCAGATTAACTCAAGACAAATCTGCAACTCTTGTGATCATTATTATTAGTTGCTCTCACATAAGAATCCTCCCTTTATAACCTCCAGCTTTACTTACTTTTGGTAGGACTAACACAAGTGTACATCTTAAGTTACATTAAAAACCATTGTTTTTCCTTTTAAATGTCCATGTAGGACTATGCTTAGGCTATACTCTCCTGCCAGGTGTTTAAGACCAAGTTAGTCAAACTGACCTTATTCTTATCTACACTTAAGAGTCTGCTGAGATTCCTTAGGGATCACTCTTGGGGATGTGTGTGAAGCTTCCTGGCTCCTTTAGCTTTCCTCTACCAGTGGTGCCACTTACCAGGATAGGTGGGGTCTGGCTGACCATATGTGGCTTCTCTTGGAAGCATCAGGGACATTTCCATCTCCAGTGACCCTCCTCTTTGTAGAATGTGCACTGGTTGGCTTCCTGTTCCATAGTGTCCTCTCAATCTCCCTGATTAGCAGATCAGTTGTCTCACCAGAGTTGTGGGACCCAGAGAGGGATTCCATCACTCTCTGGGTCCTGGCTGACCTTAGAGGGCAAGGGCCAAAATGTTGGCTGCTTTTTTCCTTGACCTTTCACTTCCTTGACTTTGGTATCCAAGTTTTTGGTTTTAAACATCCAGCAAGCCTGTTTCACCAGTCTTTTAGAGGGAGTAACGGTTTATAACTTCAATATCTTATAATTTTACAGATACCCCTTTCATTTAATTGTGGTTAATATTAGTGCTGGAAATTGGCATTAGATACTATCTGTCCTGTAGGTGATAGGTGATGGTTTATTATCTCAAATTAATCCAGGTTGTTTTTTGTTTTTGCTTTTTCAGAAGCAGTACTTCTGTAAAACACTAACAGATCATAGTTATAAAGTTTACAAGGAAAATATGAAATGAAATTACAGAGCAAAAACATTCAGTTTATGTAATAGCTATGAATCAAGAAAAATGACTTTTATAATCTTGAATGTTTACTTAATTATATATTATATTCCCTGTTTGAGATCACAGTTATCTTACCAAAAATCAAACTTTTGAACACAAATTTAAATGATCTGAAGTCTAGCCTATCTTGGAGTCATTTTAACATGGAGTAAGATAGGAGCCAGAGCCTTACCTCAGGTTAGGTGGTGCTCTTCACAAATAACACAATACAAATTACATCTGAAGCATGAATCAAAAAGGCTAAGAGAGTTTTTAACTTTCTTTTTCTTCTTTTTAAAAATTTTTACAGACTGCATTTGATTCATTGTACATGAATGGGGCACAACTTTACATTTCTATGGTTGTACACATGTAGATTCACACCATTCATGTAATCATACATTTACATAGGGTAATGATGTCTGTCTCAGTTCACTATCTTTCCTTCCCCCGCCCCCTCCTGCCCTATTTCCTTCTACACAGTCCAAAGTGCCTCCATTCTTCTCTTACCCTCCCTACCACCCTGCTGTTACATATCATCATCCACTTATCAGAGAAAACATTCAGCATTTGGTTTTGGGGGCTTGGCTTATTTCACTTGGCATGATTTTCTCCAACTCCATCCATTTACCAGCAAATGTCATAATTTTATTCTTCTTTGAGACCTGAGTAGTATTCCATTGTGTGTGTATTCCACAGTTTCTTTATCCATTCATCAATCAAAGGGCATCTAGGTTGGTTCCACAATCTAGCTATTGTGAATTGAGCAACTATGAACATTGATGTGACTGCTTTGCTGCAGTATGCTGATTTTAAGTCCTTTGAGTATAAATTGAGGAATGGGACGGCTGGGTCAAATGGTAGGTCCATTCCAAATTTTGTAGAAAAAGTGGAAGAATGTTTCCATGTTTTACAATGTCACATTTAAACAGATCAGACTCTCTTTATTACCTTCCAAAACTACACTTAAATTCCTATTTCAGTGTGAAGAGCAACACAAAGTTGTATATATAACTTATCAACAACAGGTTACTTTATCCAGTTATGACATAAGTACTAACAAAATTTGTTATTTCTGTACAGATCTAAGACTTTTGCTATAGATAATTTTAGTTTGGAGAATACCAACTTGGCAGAGTTCTCTCCAAAGCTTTACATTTAACTTAAGTTTAACTTTTAAAGTACAATTTAGGATCCAGAGTGCATGGTAATAATAATCACAGGTCTGCATGTGTTAACAAAAATCAAAAGGATAGCCTTAAATCTCTCATACATTTAAGAAACAGTATTAATGATCAGAAATTGACTTAGTCAAAGCAAACATAATGAGACAGGTCTTCAAATGACAGTGTGGCCCTTCCATGGACATGTCAGATACAATGCATAAAAGAGAGCACTTATTGGTTATCTTGCCCATAAACTTTCATTTTATAAACTTTTATATAACACTTAGACAAGGCTTAGATGCATACATATACCTAGTCATATATTTTTTGGGTATCAATAGTATTGTTATAACCTAAATAAGTCATCTGTTTAACCATTCACGAAGTAATAATTTAAGACTTTAAAACAGGTACAAACCCTAATTCCTTTAAGATTTAGTTCTTAAAGTAATAAAACTTAACAAATGCAATAAAATTATTATGATAAGAGCAGATCAATGTTTCAGACTTTGCTTCATATCAGCACGTTAAAGTTCAAATAAATTTGTGCTCAGTATAGCCAATTTAATCACAAATTTTTGAGATTTACCTTCCACAAACCTTCTGCAACTTTCTTAAACAAAAACTTCTTTACATCCTTAGTTTTGTCCTCTTTCATCTTGGACTTTGGCACAAGAATATTACTTTACCAGACAAAATACTTTCTCATCCAGAAACATTTCTTTTACCTCCTAATTTTCCATACTAAAATATTTCCATACCTATAACTTTCTTCTATCTTTTCCAGTTTTGAACCCTTTCTTAAATTCATATTCTGAAACAGACCTTATGAATGTTATCTGTGCATTTAATTTACATAAAAAAATTCATCCCAGGAGAGCATTGGACACTCCAGCATATACAAAAATGGTACCTTAATCTTTTTTCTCTCAGGTTGCATTCAAGGGGTTGGAGCACAGGATATTTTGATCCTGATCTTTCTCCATTATCATTATCACGTCATCAACTTTAAGTGAGTTCCCCACTTTCAATTGTGCCCAGAGGCTCCAATTGGTTTTTTTTCCCCCCCAATACTAAGCATATTGATAGGCAATGGAGGAGGCCCTTTCCATCCTTTTCTTTAGGCTTCCTTGAAGATCCCTTTTGCCTTCATTTCTCTTTCTTTTCTGGGTACAGTTATTTATTCTGTCAGTCTCCCTAGGCATTTAGTTTGATTGTATATTAATCCAGAAAAACCATTCAAAGACCTGATTGTGTTACAATAAACTAACTCTCTCTTAGACAGGCTTTTCCTTATAAGTGGCCCATGCAGCCAAGATCTCTCTGCTCAAGAGACTGCCAATAAGATCAATGCCCATGTCTTAAAGGGCCAGTCATAGACAAAAAGCAGACAAGAGAGGATCACTAAAACCAGGGCTGACAGACAGGAACATTTAAAACAGACAGACCTGCATGTGCAAATTTCTTCCACTTATTTTACCTTTGACAGGCCAATTCCACCTGCAAGATTGTACAATAATCTAGAAAGTTATTTAAAAGCCAGATCATTACAGTAAAACATTATCTTACACAAACTTATACCCATAGCTGGAACTTTCTTCAACTCACTTTACCTCTGACAGTTGCTAGATTGTAAAAAAAAAAAAAAAAAAAAAAACAGAGAGAGACAACCAGAGAGGAGCCCCACAACCATGGCTGGCAGACAGGAACCTTTAAATTGAGCAGACAAGATCTTTTCCAAGATACTACTTGTAGGACCAATGCAGTACAGATCATGTCTTAAAAGGGGCAGTAACAGATACACAAACAAAACAGACAACCAGAGGGAATTCCCAAGCCCAAGGCTGTTGCTGAAAACTCTATCCTTGTCCCCGATGCCAATCCAATAATGAGGACACCATTCATGGTTTTGAGAAAAAGGAAAAGGAAGGTTTATTGCTTTGCTAGAAAAGGAGAAACACAGGGGACACCTGTCCCAAAGGCTGTGATTCTGCCAATCATGGGGAACAGGAAGATTTTAAAGAGGTGATTCAGAGAAAATGAGATTAAGGAGGAAAGATCAGGGAGAAGATCATGGAGGAGAAGTTTAGGGAAAAGAAGATCAGAGAGGTCAGGGAAAATGTTGGGAGAAAGAAAAAAACATGTAAGTTTCAAAGTGACAAGGGATATAGTCAAAGCATCAAATGAATCCGTTACATACATGCAAGAAAGTAGCTTTCTGCAGATATCACTAACTTGCCCTAGATACCAGTGTGCATAAGAGAAAGGCCAGTGTCCTCCAAGGTAATATGTATCTGGACCTTCCAGCCAGGCTTGCTCTCATCACTTGGCTAGGTTTGGGGGAAGAAAAAGGAACATTCAGGGACATGGTGTTTTACTGCCTCTCTTTAGTTTAGGGGTGATGTCCCCCTTCCTATCCCCTATCTCTAAATCCTGTCACATTGGAAGTAGGGATTCAAAAAATAAATTTTGAGATAATACAATGCACTCTCTGAACTTTTAAAAATTCCTCAAACAAATGAAGCTATTTAAATTTCCATTTTCAGTATTAGCAAAAAGTCATTAAAGAATCAATCTAAACAAAAGAATAAGATCTTCGCTGCTTAAAGCCCAGCCATGTAGAAGTTTGTTCTTCTAACTACATGGGAAGTTAGTTGGGAAGACTCAAAATAAAATGACTTTCCTTTTGCCCAAATTAAATCTATAAATTTCAAGGCAATTCCATTTAAAATCTCAAAGGAAGTTAAAAAAAGAAAGAACTGGACAGGGTAATTCTAAAGTTTCTTTGATTTATTCTACACATTGTTATAGCAAAAGACAGAACTATTTATACATTGGAAGGGAACAAGAACATGCTACATATTTAGTGAAAAGAATGAAGCAGAACTATAAATATTAACACTGAAGTGCTGCAAGATCTATTGGTAAGTAAAAAAAGCAAAGTACATTGTAGGGAACATATACTGTGCTATAATCTGGGCCAAGAAGGAAGGAATGTATTCATATGTACTGTATTAGTTTTCTTTTATTATAACAAAACACCCGAGGCTAGTATTTTTTAAAGAAAAGAGGTTTATTAACTCATCGTTCTGAAGGTTCCAGGGCATGACACCAGCATCTGCTCAGCTTTGGTGAAAACCTCATGGTGAATGGCATCACAATGGCAGGCATGTACATAGGAGGGAGAGATCACATCACAGGTAAGGAAGCCAGAGAGAGAGGGGAGGGGCCGGGTTTGCTCTTATAAAAACCCTTGTGAAAACTAACTCAGAGTCCCATGAGAACTACCTGAATGCCATCTGAGGGCAATGCCTCGGCCTCCCATTAGGGCTCACTCCCTTTTTTTTACTTTTTCTAAGTACCAAGGATTGAACCCAGGGGCACTTAACCACTGAGCCATATCCCTGACCTTTTTATGTTTTATGTTGAGACGGGGTCTCACTAAGTTGCTTAGGGCCTCGCTAAGTTGCTGAGGCTGGCTTCGAACTCACAGTCCTCCTGCCTTGAACTCACAGCCTCCAGAGCTGCTGGGTTTACATGCATGGGCCAACGGACCCAGCAGGGCCCACCTCTTAAGGGTCTCATCATCTCTTTGTTTCATCTTGGGACCAAGCTTCCAACCCATAAACCTTTAGGGAACAGACTCAGACCACATCCAAATCCTAGCACACAACACCTGCACATAGCACAGTACCCACATATTCTAGTATGTATAGGAGTGTTTCTGAAATGATACAGGAGTTAGCAGACTGAGGGTCAGAGGTGGGAGGGAAACATCATATATCCTCTGTACTTTGTTGTCATGTATATGCATTAAGTACAAAGAGAGAAACTTTTCATGAAACAAATTCAGCTGTGAAATTGATTCATGATAATAGCCAAACTGATCAGGAGAACAATGTAAAGGAATTGCTGGGTCAAACTCCAACCCGTACGTAAAGCTGTAGTAATTAACTGTGATATCAGACGTAGAACAAATAAATCAATGAAGTTAAAGAGACCCATGTTTTACCTGTTAGTCCCACTCCTTTGAGAAGCAGAACCAAGATGGGATGAAATGTGTTCCATCTATTGGGAAACATGTTTATGAAGGTAAATGGGGAATGAGTGGAGGTAACTGGGAAAACCATGAGACCGTGATGCAGGTCTGACCTCCCAGAAAGGAGAGAGGGAGGGAAGGGGCTCCCTGGCAGTGTGATTCTAAGAAAGTTTCCAAGGCCAACAAGGGGGTCTTGAGCCAAAGCCACATGTCAGAAAATCCCTCACCTTCCAGAAAGGGGCCTATCTTAGCATCTCTTCTGGTCCAATCACTGACTGGGAGCAGCCCATGGGAAGGGAGACCAAAGAATAAAAAGGATGACAGATTTCAGAGTTTCAGCTGGAGCCATTGGTAGTTACCCTCTTTGCAGTAGAGTTTTAAGATCTCCTCACATGCCATGTGCACACATGCGCACACACGTGTATATATCCGAATTTAGGACATGACGAATGTGACATTTCAAGTAAGTGAAGGAAAAGATGATTCAATAGATGGTGTTGAATGATGGGCTATGAATCTGGAAATAAAAATTTTATTTATATTCCAATCTAACTTCTAAATGTTATGGGAAAACCATCTTGGGAAAAAATATAAAAGAATATTTTCTGAGGCATGGAGAAGACCTTTACAAGCAAATCAATAAGCCCCAAATCCACTGCCATTAGATTTTATAAACATTTCCAGCTTTGGTTAAAAAAAAAAAATATATATATATATATATGTGTGTGTGTGTGTATATATATATGATGGCAGATAAAAGACAAGCACAGACTATTAAAGTATGCACATAAATCTCATACACCCAAAAACTAAGCAAAAAATATTAACTTGCAAGATAAATTCAAATGATCACTAAACTTATGAAATGTTCTTATCAGTTTAATAGAGAAATGTACCTTAAAACCCTAAGATATCATTTTTAGCTATTCATGCAAGGCAAACATTTCCAGAATTGATAATGCCCAGTATTCGTGAGAGATGGAGATAAAAAGCACTTTAGATTCAGATTCTTTGTTAGAGGATGTGAACACTGGTACAGCTGGGACAGCTTTGGGGGAGGGAAATTGGGACAGTGATCATCAAAATTGGAAGTGATATCAGTGAGCGAGGGCCTTAACTCAGAAATTTCAAATCTAAAAATCTGCCGTACAAAAACATTCACACTTATGCATAGAGATAAATGAACAAGGATATTCAGTATGAGCAATGCTCACAGAGCAAAAACCATTGACAGCAACTTTGTCATTAGAGGAATATTAAAGGAACATTAGAGTATTGTCATGATTGTGGCTATGTACAGTGTATTTCATATACAGTAAGTGGTTGTGCTAGGCACAGTCTTACATGTTATGAAACATTATGGATCCACTAAAAAGCAAAGAACACTATAGTTTTATATCTACTGATACAGAAAGATCTCTATGGCATATTATTAAGGAAAAAATCAACATGTGGAACTATGTGATACTGATGCTTTTTGTTTTAACTTTTAAAATGAAAGACTAATCTGTGTAAATGGTATATTTTAATAACTGTATAAAATTTTCTGCTTATTAAGTGATACTTTAAAGAATTTCAGAGTCTGGGGAGATAGCTCAGTTGCTAAAGTGCTTGCCTTGCAAGCACAGGGCCCTGGGTTCGATCCCCAGCACCGCAAAAAAAAAAAAAAAAAAAAAAAAGTTCAACAACAAACTACAAACTGGGATAGACAAAAGGCAGGTAAGCAAATTATCTTAAAAATGCTTACAAATCAATAAAAAGGCAAATCCAATTTTTAAATGGGCAAAAGAATTGAACAGATATTTCACACACACACACACACACACACCTCCTAAACCTCTGAAAAGGTACTCAAAATATTCACCAAAATGACTAAAATATAAAAGATTGGTAATTCTAAGTATTGACGAATATGTAAGGTTATGGAGATGACTATAAATGGAACAACAACTTTGGAAACCTGTTTGGTAGTTTCTTATAAAATGAAACAAGCATTATTTACTTCATGGTAAAGCAATTCTATTTCTAGGTACAAACCCAAAAGAAATGAGCACAACTATCTAAGAAACAACAACAAACTCATACAGGAATTTTCACAGCAGTTTTATTTGTAATAGTCCAACCTGGAAACAACCTAATTCTTATTATCACCAGAACAATAAACAATATATGCATAAGTAAAATACTACATATCAGTATAAAGGGATGAACAGCTTTTACACAAGGAAAGTGTACAACTGCATGATTTCATTTACAAGTCTGAGAACAGATAAAACCAAGCTATTGTGATAGAAATCAGAATGGCTGGATCTGGGGGTTAGCTCAGTGGTTGAGTGCATGCTTTGCATGTGCAAGGCCCTGGGTTCAATCTCCAGACAAGGAAGGTAGGGAGGGAGGAAGACCAGAAGGAAGGAGAGTGGGGTGGCAAAGCGGGGAAGAACTCAGAATAGTGGTTGCCTGTCAGGGGAGGGAGGGGCAGGATGATAGGGAGGCGATCATGTTTTCTGAAGTGAAGGAAATTTCTCTCTTTTGTAGATGATGGTTGCACAGATGCATTTATTTGTCAAAACTCATCAAACATTACACTTAAATTTATCTATTTTTAATACATAAACTATACCTCACTAGAGAATTTGACATAAAGAGTGAGAGAAAGTTGACAATGGGCATTCTGCAATTACCAAAGGACAATACAACACATGTTAAAATATGTAAAAATTGATGACATTCCTTTTTTTTAAACACTCATTCTTTATTAAGTCCAATTTTACTCTGAAACTTTTGATTTTTGGTGGGGTATCAGGGATTGAACTTAGGGGCATTCGACCACTGAGCCACCTCCCCAGCCCTATTTTTTGTATTTTATTTAGAGACAGGGTCTCACTGAGTTGCTTAGTGCCTCACTTTTGCTGAGGCTGGCTTTGAACTCATGATCCTACTGCCTCAGCCTCCTGAGCCGCTGGGATAATAGGCTCATGACACTGCACCTGGAAAAACTTTTGAATTTATTTTTACCATTTCTAGTACTCATCTCACTTAATAAAGTTCACTTTCAGAACCACAGTAGAACTGAGACAAAGAGAGAAGAAACTGTACATGACGTTCTAAGACAAAGATAGAAACAAGGTTAATTAATGAAAGAAAAAGCCTGTAATAGACTTAACTAAATTGTGGGTAACGACAAATACAGGAAAAGAACTATTCCTCCAGAGGGAAGGAAGCAGATCTTAGAGGAAGTCTTCAGAGAAAACAGGTGAAGCGAAAGCACTAATTAGCTGGATCTGACCTCAGGGATGCCACTTAACTTCCCTGGGGATGATTCCGATTTTTAGATTTTTCTATATGTTAAATGATAGAATTGAACCAAAAGAACTCAGAGCACCATTCTATTAAAATACAATATAATAATTAATATTTATGACTCATTCAGAAGTGGCTAATTTGTGTTACCCTGTACCAAGTAATGTCCTAGGCAATATATTTCTATTGTCTTATTTAATTTATACTTTAATTGGTGAGTGAATTTTATAACTTGCATACTTGGATCAGGTAAGAATGGTTAAAAATAACATTTATTTATCTTTAATAACAATAATGCAGCCAGGCATGTGGGCGCACACCTGTAATCCCAGCGGCTAGGGAGGTGGAGGCCGGAGGATTGTGAATTCAAAGCCAGTCTCAGCAATTTAGCAAGGTGCTAAGTAACTCAGCGAGACCTTGATTCTAAATAAAATATAAAAAAGGATTGGGGATGTGGACCCTGTGTTCAATCCCTGGTAAAAAAAAAAAAAAAAAAAAAAAAATCACCAGTATCAAAATAATAATTGTGGTAATAATAATAAAAGTGATAATAATGATAATGCAGCATCATTACAGAAAACCAGAAAAATAAAATCATAGAGAAAAAAATAATCTTTCACTGTAAAAATAACCAGCAACATTTAGAGTACATCCACTAAATCTTCTGAATATACATATGTACTTTTGATTTTTAAAATAAAATTGTGGTAAAATTCAACATATTCTTTGTATCTTGCTTCTAATTTCAAAAGTGTGACTTTTCAATAACCACAGAGCTTTCCATTTTGTAAGTAAAAAGAATCAGATCCCTTATTATTGGCCCTAAGGGAAAGGTTGACACCAGTGATGTAAATTTTAGTTACAGGAAAAATTCCCTGGGGCAGTGTCTTAATCAGGGTCCCCAGAGGAAACAGATGGTATACTTCAAGAGGGTAATTTGGGAGTATTAAATACAGGAACGATTTTCAAAGAAGTGGGTAGGGACTAGGGCACCACATGTAACAAGGCAGTATTTGACAGCGCTGCTGATGGCACCCCTTAGCCTGAAGGGGCAAGAAAGAGGAAGGGGCAGTTCCTGGAACCTGGAGACAAAGGAATCTCCATGGAGACAGCGGCCTGACAGAGCCGTAGCTGGCACTAGATGGGGAGCTGCCAGCCTGCTGCTTTCTGCCTGGAGGACTGGAGGGAGCTGGGGATGAACACTTTGAGACCCCTTGCTCTGAACTACTGCCTGTGCTCCCCACTCTCGGAGGGCCAGGGGGGACAGTGTAGAACACACAGGTCAATCTCTGTGGGTGCCAATCATGGTGGAGAAAAGTGAAGGGTACAGTTGGAGGAGTGAATGGAATTCTAAGCATATATACTTTTTTGTTTTAATCAATCTTTGTAACGACAGTCTGGGAGTCGGAGAAGGTTTCTCTTATAAGTGATGCTGAATCTGAGACCTAGAAGATGGGCAGGTGTTGAGAACGTCAAGAGCAAGAAAAGAACACACTAAGCAGCTGGAAGAGCATGTACAAGATCCCTGAGGAGAGAGGATGTGTTTCAGAAACTGAAAGATGACTAGGGGTGACACAGAAAGACAAAGGGGAAGAACAGAGTGAAGATTTTGGCAGGCCACATGTTAGGTAGGTTCCACTTTGGATTTTGAACTTTATCCTTAAAACAAAAGTAAGACATTGACACGTGTTAGTCATCCAATTACAGATTAGATTTGTATAAGAAAATTCTTTCTCTTTTGCTTTGTCCCTGGGAAGAAGGGAGGATTGAGGATGTGCCTTCTAGAAGCCCATCCTCAGCTATTTGCTCCTTTGCTTCCTTTCCTCACTTCATGTTGTGGAGTGTTCCCACCCTACTGCAGTATGAACTTGTGGACAAGTAGGGCTGAGCCCATCCATCTTCGTATGCTAACCATCGTAGCCCACTGTGCTGCTCATCTGTCTATCATTTATCCTGTTTAATCTGAGTCTCTCCTGGGACTGACTGTGAGCAAGACCCAGTCCCCACTTCCCTAGATCATACAAGGACACTGACACCAAAAGAGGCAATTCTTGACCCTAAAATAAATGCTGATGGTGAGGCAGGGGGTGAAGGTCAGGAGTCAGTATAGAGAATGAATGATTGGGTGGAGAGGATGAGAATTGGTTATCAAAGAAAGGACAACGAGTTGCTCATGATTATACTCCCCAGCACAATGGGTTGCTAAGGATTAGTGCTCCTGCTCCTTCCTGTCCCCTAGACACACAAGAGAAGAAAGAGAAGGCAGCTGGGCATTGTGGCCCCACACCTGTAATCCCAGGGATTGGGGAGACTGAGGCAGGAGAATCGCAAGTTCAAAGTCTCAGCCTCAGCAATTTAGCGAGATCCTGTCTCAAAATAAAAAATAAAAAAGGGTTGGGAATGTGGCTCAGTAGTTAAGCGCTCCTGGGTTCAGTCTGAGTACCAGAAAAAAAGAAAGAGAGAAGGCAATAATTAAAAGGGTGGGGGGTTCCAAAATCTATACGAGAGACCAGACTACCTGCTCCTGTGGAACCCAGTTCTGGGTTCCCCTTCTCTTCAGAGAAGCCTGTCTGTCCTTTTTCTTAAATAAAACTTGCTTTCTACATTTGCCTTGTGTTTCATATTCAGCTTCGGGAACAAGGATCTGCTCCTGATCTCCAAGACCTGGCATCAGCCGTACAAGAACGGGTGCCCCAGAGGACAAGGGATGGAACAGAATCCTGGAGACAGCCTTGTTAGCACAAAAAGACAGTGCAGAATGCAAACCTCATACGTCATCTCAACTCTGTATTGGGGCAGGGGGGATGAAATGGTGCCTGTGGACCCACTCTCCTTGGTGGAAAACGAGCCACAGAACAAAGGACTCGGTGTTGCGAGCAGTCAGTAAGAGAGAAATCAAGTTTGGTTCCAACAAGTGGATTTTATTCATGCAATGCACACTCAACTTAACGTTCCTAATAATAGCAAGTCACAAATACATTGAAGATTCACTCCCTTATTCACCTAGAGTCCAACCCCCATGGACTTACTCAACACAATGTCTCTTAGCCAAGATGCCAGTCAATAAGACCGAGGGAATTCTTCCCAGCTGTAGGCTCTCTCAGCTCCTTGGATGTCTTCAGATATCCTCGGGTGTCCAATAAGCCTGAGGCTGGATGCCAGTCATCGTTGTGGGAGAGATGGTTAGTCATGTGGCCTCGGTGACAATGGTCAATCAGCAATCAGCGATAGTGTGAACAGCAGTCAGGGCAGTCAAGAGATAGAGCGATGTGGGGTTCTCTGGTCACGGTGCTGCTGACAGTTTGCTCCAAAAGTTCAGGGGTTTAAGTAGTGATTTTCAGCCCAGTCATGCTCTGGTCTTCATTGATAAGGACCAGAACATGACTAGACTAGGAGCCACCACTGAAATCATAGATAAAGATTCATATTGGCATTGTTCAGGAGTGTCATCCTGCCACACAGCAAGTTTGTCACCAGGCGACTTTTATGATTTTAGTTTTACAAGTCCAGGCAAATACCAAATATAACTTATTATTACTACATAACACACAACTATAGCAATTCCTATTATTTTCTGTCTCATTATACAGGGTTTATATAGTTCATTTGAGGGGTGGGCTAGTGAACATATATCAGTTTGCTTGGATATGCAAGCCTTTTGGTCAGGGACTGTGGATGGTGTTTGAAGAGAGTTTACTTTGGAGATTACCATCTCCCAGAGACTGCTTCCTTTAAGGGTGGTAAAACACCTCCTCCTATCTGCATCTGGCCAGGGGTCTGGAAAACATTTGTCCTGGGAGATGAAGGCTGTCAGTACATTGGCCTTCATTTTCCCAGGTCCCATTATCTTGGGGATCTTTTTATTCTCCATATCCATTAAACCTAGCTGTTATTCCGCTGCTAGCTGCAAACAGAAGTCCTGCCTGAGACCCATTTTATCTTCCCACTGCGTTACATTTCAAGTGTGGACCTTGGGGTTGGGTGTGGGGTGGAGGTTCAAGGGACATCCCTAATATTCCCCAGTCTCCTGCCTCTGCATGTTCTGTGATCTCTATCGAGTGCAGGAGTGCAGAGAGCAGTCTTCCTGCCAGATGGTGGCCACACTCAGCAGTTACTAATAAATATTTCTGGAGTAAATGGAAAGGTCAGTGCAACACTTGTGCAGTTCGAACTTCTTGCCCCTCCTTCCACTTGAGAAGCGGATTCCTCACCATTCTTTCCGTAAACCCTAAACCCCGGCCACTCGGCCGCTGACAGAGGCCCCGCCCACCTCTGGGCGCGGCCCCGCTGGGCGCGCTCCCACCGCACCCGCGCGCGCCTCAACACTCCGGGACACGCGGAATCAAGTTCCGGGTCTCAGCGCGCTTGCGCAAGTGTTGTTGCGGCTGAAGGAGGGCGGAGCCTGAGAGCTTGCGCTGCGGTGATACTGAAAATACGGAAAGGATCAGGACAGTCGTTTGCTGTGGCTCCTTCAGGTTCCTTCTCTCCTGGTCCTTTAGTGGGTGTCTGTCCTATCAGGGACTCATCTGAGTTTACACACAGCGTGCCTTTAACTGCTAACTTATCTGTTCATTTTTGTTTTTTTCAGTTAAGTTTAGTGGTGGAGACCCAATTCTATCTTTGTTCTGACTCTGTGACTTTAGTCTTGAACAAATTATCTATCCAAGCTTCAATATCTGTGTATGGAATGGAGCTGATAACAGTCACGCACCTCACAGGACTTTTGTGGAGATTACACAGTGTGTGTAAAGTATTTGGCAATGTACCTGGTATCCAGATAAAGTCTAATAAACGTTAAGTGCTATTGTGACCATTATTATTACTATCATGCTAATCATCATAATCTGGATTTGTGTGGGTCAGGATCCTTTGTATGCAACTATTATGCTGGCGATCTTTGGGAACTAGGAACTATCAGACAACATAAGAAAAAGTAACAGAAAATTCGAGACTGGATGTAACAGCTTGCTGCATGATGTTTTTATTTCGTTTAAGTGTGGACATCTTATCAGATCTCATAAGTGAGAATTGGGAATGAACTACCTCTCCCCTCAGAACGTTATGTCAAAACTTATCAGACCCCATACTTGAGTTACTGTCCTGAACTATTGGACTTCAAAAATACATATAAACTCATAAATATCATATTGGATAAACACCATCATACATGGAACATCACTAATTGGGACACTCTGAAATGCCAACTGATAGATTCTTCACGGTGGCACACGAACATATAGTGTTTCATGGTGCAAGAGTATAACTAGGAGAAAGGAACTTCTTTATTACCCTTTCATACATATGACATCAAAGCAAAATAGAACTACAATTTAAAGCATGTAAATCTCTATTTACTACTCATAATGTGTTAAGACAGACCATTTCAGATTATACAGATAGATTACATAGGACCTGCCCCATATTTGAGAACCTGGCTTATATATGCACCATAGTTAATACTCCATCAGAATTAAGATTGCCATTATTTGACTGCATATGGTGGTTCACACCTGTAATCCCAGCAATTCAGGAGACTGAGGCGGGAGGATTGCAAGTTCAGGTCAGCTTCAGCAACTGAGCGAGGTTCTAAGCAATTTAACAAGACCTTGTCTTAAAATAAATAAATAAAAATAAGGGCTGGGGAGATAGCCCAGTTGGTAGAGTGCTTGCCTCACAAGCACAAGGCCCTGAGTTCAATCCCCAGTACTGCAAAAAAAAATAAATAAATAAATAAAAATAAAAATAAAAATGGCTGGGGATGTATCTCAGTGGTTAAGCACCCTTGGGTTCAAGCCCCAGTACCAAAAAAATTTTTTTCCATATATTTATAAGAAAAATGACCAATAGCCTACCATTAAGGCATTAGGAATATGGACTTCGTGTTATGAAAACTCTTTGATAACTGAGTTGGATCAAGGTACTTACTTCATAGGCAAATTTGTACAATCATGAGCCAATGAACAAGATATTTTGTGGTATTTTCACATTTTTTATAAGGTCTTTGGTTCTACTGAATGCTTTAATGGCTTGTTTAAACAAGATTGCTCACTTACAAATGAAGGCAGGGGCCAAAAGTTTATGACAGGGTACTAAATCTTAAACATAGGTACAAATCCAATGACTATGCTTTTTGAGAAATGTTACTACCCATACCAACAATATTACTATCCATAAGATTGTAACTGATAATCACAAACATTGAAAAGTCTTAATTAGAAAATATTTTAACACCTTTTCTACAGGTGAAATTATTTTTTACTCCTCCTACTAATAAAACCTCAGATAACAAAAGGTAAAGGTATCTTACACCAAATTAAAGACACAAATCTCATGTGTTTTTATATGACCTTGAAAGCAATGAGACTTTTTACCTCCTTAAAAAAAAAAAAAAAAATCAGAACAAAATGAGTGGGATGATACATACACTTGGGAGGCTGAGGTAGGAAGATCACAAGTTCAAAGCCAGCTTCAGCAACTTAGTGAAACCCTGTCTCAAAATAAAAGATAAAAATGAGGGCTGGGGAGATAGCTCAGCTGGTAGAGTGCTTGCCTCACAAGCACAAGGCCCTGAGTTCGATTTCCAGTACCACCAAAAAAAAAAAAAAAAAAAAAAAAAAAATGGCTGGGAAGGTAGCTGAGTGTTAAAATGTCTCTGGATTCAATCCCTAGTACCAAAGAAAGAAAAAGAAAAAAGCAAGCACGTAGTACTAGCAGGTTTGGAGCAATTACAAATTCCACCAACAAATATTTTGGACTTGCTTCTAATACATTAACATAACTTATAGATATCAAGTTTTAGATGCATGCTTGGCATTAAACAAGTACCTACACTGCAAAGTACTGTAACATTTTAAATGTTTTACTTTTTTCTAAACTGGAATGCAATACTCTGGAAAGAACACAACAGTACCATCTGCAGAGCAGCTGACTTCATCTTTTGACTTATAAACCAGGTTCTCCTCATCCCAACCTTCTGTTCCCCTACTACCAAGATGGAAAAGTTTTCACCAATGAGAGATGGAGTTCTACAAAAACCTGAGAGGCCACTAAAACAGCAGCTCCTTTTTTCTCAGAGAGAATAGAATAGGACCAGCTGGAAGAAACAACAGTGGCAGCATATGGCCTACATTAGCCATCTAATGGTGTAACCCACCTACTCTTGCTTCGGTTCTGTTACCAGGTACTGACCAGCCTATCTTTCCTGGAACTTGGCTTTGAGAATTAGGTGCAACTTTGGGTAGCATTCAAGGATTGTGTGAATTCTACCCTGATTTTATCCCTGATTTGTTTAAGTGTTGTGTCATACTACTGTAGAAGAGCTGCAGCGTTTTCAGAATTGGCTCTAGGCTTTATGCAACCCACTGTCATACCGACCTCTGCAACTGTTTGCACCATGCAATATCTTGTGGCTTTTGCTCAGCTGGGTGCCTAGGAATTAGATTGCATCCTTTAGGAATTCCTAAACATTGTCATAAATACCCATCTATAATAATGGCATAGACCACTTCTCTTTTTATACTTTAGGAAAATAGATTTGGGTACTAGAACTCCCAGTGTTACTAGTACTCTGGGAGGAACACCGTTTCTACTTCTATTCTTATTACTCCTAATCCCTTCTCTTCGTTGCTGAAATATAAAGGAAAATATTTAACTTTGTCTATTACCAAGGAATGGTTAGGCAATATTAGTTTTTGATTAGGCAATATTAGTTAATGCTAATTAGGCAATATTAATTAGATTCCATATATACAAACCTACATAAACCCTTGTAATTGAAGGAGTTTTTGCACTACTGTGCAAAGGTTTAACCTCTCCTGAAATTAGAGAGAAGTTAAAAAAAATATCATGTGTACTTTACTGAGAGAATCACACCAGATATATACAGGCCCACGTCTGTAATCCCAGTGACTCAGGAGGCTGGGGCAGGAGGATCATGAGCTCAAAACCAGCTTCAGGCAAAGTGAAGTGCTAAGCAACTCAGTGAGACCCTGTCTCTAAATAAAATACAAAATAGGGCCGGGAATGTGGCTCAGTGGTCAAGTGACACTGAGTTTAATCCCCAGTTTAAAAAAATTAAAAAAAAAAAGAAAGAAAAACCCATGTAACAATTCTTCACTATTAGACGATGCTCTTTAAATACCTTTTATTTTACTAATTTTGGAGACAAAATGACAATGCTACTTGCCTCAATTGAACCTAAAACTGATTCACATAGATTATGTGAATGATACCTTGAACTTTCTTCTAAAGACATGAACCACTTAGCAATGTGGCAATAACTTCAGGATTGCCTCACATGAAAGCAGGACTATGTTCACATAAGTTACAAATATTCCTATGAGGAAGCAAGCACTAGACATCAGCACTCAAAACACCTGCATCACAACCAATACACCACTATTACCAATATCAGTCTATAATGAAACTCATTAATTCCACTAAAATATGACCTCTACTAGCAAGAGTATTTTATCTTTACCATATACACAAAACCTTCATTTAGATATTCCTGAGATCATAATGTCACAAACGGTAACAATATTACTTGGCTGATATCAGAATGGCCTAATTTATTCTTTTCTGGTCACTTAATTGTACATGAAACTACGTGCCATTTCCATAGCTGTCTTCTTTAACCCCTTCTTCAACATCTCTCCTACTGTGAATTAAATTGGCAACATCAAACTTTTCCTCTTATATTCACCAATATCAACTCCACCACATTTAAATATAAAGGAAATATAAAGGAAAATATTTATCCCAACGATATATCCATAGCTTGCCTACAGGCACATCACTTTGAAAATAAAAAAAAAAAATTACAGTACTGTGAGCTATGTGTATGTGTAAATAAATAAAAAGAGGCAAAGAAAGCGAGGATGAAATTTAAACGTAATATATACATCAGAAAGTTCCTTTTGTCAACAGGACTAAATATTGCCAAAATGACACCTAATTACAGATGGCCTGAAGAGTCTATTGCAAGATGCAACTCTTCTGCATAGGAGAATACTATATTCAGCAGCTCTGCAGGACCTGCCACACTAGGACCACTTATGCCCATATTTACTGGCTACAAATATATTTGCTCTCCCAATATGGTATTATAATAATACACACATCAACATCTCTGCATCAATAGTACAAACAGCTTTGACTATAGTCTCACTAATTCTATCTGCAATAAGACTAAACTTTACAATAATCACACTTCAGTGACTGCTATCAATTATGTGTTGCACAATTTTAAATTTTACATGTGAAATTTTTTTTTAATTGTCAGTGGACCTTTATTTTACTTATTTATATTTGGTGCTAAGAATCGAACCCAGTGCATTGAACATGCTAGGCAAGCGCTCTACCACTGAGCTACAACACCAGCCCTGTGAAATATTCTTTAATGCCATGTATGGTACAGTTTACAAATACTCCTACAATGCTTCAGGAATAAATTATAATATTAACACATGGTTCAAACCTGAAATTTAATATGTTCAGACTCCTGTACTATTATATTTAACAGTATACTATGCACATTATCTGTGGGCAAAACAACCTCTCTAACATTCCCTTTTGGGATAACACTACTTTAAAGATATGGAATTTTACTACAACTGACTACATGGATTAGAAGGCTAGAATGAAATCTGATACACTATCTAGTAGCAGGTAGAATATATTCTTCGTTTCACTGACCTCATATGCAGATGAATTCTCCTCGTGATCTACAACATCTCAGGTGCTGTAATATATGACTTTAGTTTGAATACTAATGTACATCCACGTGAAAAGGGTTGGGCTAAGTTATCTCTAGTGGTAAATGGTGTTAGGGTTGGATGTAAGGTGTCCCCCAAAAGCTCATGTGTGAGGCAAAGCAAGAAGTGATTCAGAAATGATTGTGTTGTAAGAGTCTTAACCCAATCAGTGATTTAATCCCCTGATAGGGGATTACCTGAGTGGTAACTGGAGGAGGTGGAAATTGGGGCGTAGCTTTGGGTATATATTTGTATCTGGGGAATGAACTCTGTCTCTGCTTCCTGAACATGAGGTGAGCTGCTTCCCTCCACCACACTCTCCCACCATGATGTTCAGTTTGGAGGAATGGAGCCAGCCTTCTACGGATTAAAATTTTTGAATCAATGAGCCCTCAAATAAATTATTCCTCCAATACAATTGTTCTGATTGCGTCATTTAGTCACAGCAGTGAAAAAGCTGACTAAAACACATGACTATTTAGCATATCCATGACTGACGATGTATAATGTATATGCGCCTATAAAATAATTGAATACAGATGCATAGACTTTATGTCTAGATTTTAAAAACTGATCAACCTTGTAAAGTTTATAGAGGTAAAATTGCTATAAAAATTATTTTACCCTAGGTCATACATGGTATTTTACAGCAGATTTCTATTTAATTCCATCTATTTTCAAACAAGGATTTGGGAACTGATGACTAAGGATAAATTTAATGTAATTCTGTCACACCTGTAATCTCAGTGACTCAGCAGACTGAGACAGAAGGATTGCAAATTTGAAGTAAGTTTCAGCAACTTAGTGAGATCCTGTCTCACTAAGAATAAGAAATAAGAAATAAAAAGGGCTAGATGTGGTGGTGCACACCTGTAATCCCTGCAGTTTGGGAAGCTGAAGCAGGAGGATTGCAAGTTCAAAGCCAGCCTCAGCAATTTAGCAAGGTCCTAAGCAATTTAGAGAGACTCTGTCTCAAAATAAAATTTAAAAAGGGCTAGGGATGTGGTTCAGTGGTTAATTGCTCCTGCTTCAATCCCTGGTACCAAAAAATAAATAAATAATAAAAAGGGACTGGGGATTTAGCTGAGTGGTAAAGTGCCCGTGGTATAATCCCTAGTCCAAAAAGGAGGAGGAGGAGGAGGGGAGAAGGAGGAGGAGGAGGAGGAGGAGGAGAATGATGGATACTTTGATCATCTCCTTATTTCCACATATGCAGCACTGGAAAACATTCTGCTTGTGAGGCAAGCACTCTACCAACTGAGCCATATCCCCTGCCCCTAAACATTCTGATTTTTAAAAGGAGAAAAAGCCATCCTCCCTATCCTGCTCTCTCTCCCAGAGTTATCCTGAATAGTGTGCAGTCTCCAAATATTTTTACTTACATATCTCTACATGGGTATGACTTGTAATAGTTAGGAGTTTGTTAGGCTTCAGGGAAATGAAAAAACAATAAAAGGAAGCAATTCATTAGTCTTGTTCAAAAAGAAGCCCAAAGGAAATGATCCAAATGTCCCTGTATGAAAAATAAACAAAAAAAGGGTATACATACAACGGAATTTTATACAGCCTTTAAAAAGAGAGAAACTCTGATTCATGTTACAACCTGGATAAATGAAGACATGCTATGTGAAGGAAGTCTGTAATGAGACAAGGAAATAATAGGAATTGTTATAGTTGTGTGTTATGTAGTAATAATAAGCTATATTTGATATTTGCCAGGACTTATAAAACTAAAATCATAAAAGGCGCCTGGTGACACTCGCTGTGTAGCAGGATGACACTCCTGAACAATGCCAATATGAACCTTTATCTATGATCTGAGTGGTGGCTCCTAGTCTAGTCATGTTCTGGTCTTTATGTAACATGACTGGGCTGAAAATCACTACTTAAACCCCTGGACGTTTGGAGCAAACTGTCAGCAGCATCGTGACCAGAGAACTCCACATCGCTCTGTCTCCTGACTGCCCCAACTGCTGTCCACACTATTGCTGATTACTGATTGACCATCGTCACCAAGGTCACATGACTAACCACCTCTCCTGTGACGATGACTGCCGTCCAGTCTCTGGCTTATTGGACACCTGAGGACATCTGAAGACATCCGAGGAGCCGAGAGAGGCTACGGCTGAGAAGAATTCCCTCTGTCTTGTTGACTGGCTTTTTGGCTAAGAGACATCACATTGAGTAAATCCATGGGGGTTGGACTCCAGGTGAATAAGGGAGTGAATCTTCGATGTATTTGTGATTCGTTATTATTAGGAATGTTAAGTTGTGTAGGGAACATTCCTCAAGCTTATTTGACAGCAGTTGCTGACACCATGGTCTAAGAAAGCCAAACAGTCTGGACAGAGAAATTGAGGTAATGGTAAAGACTCGCTATGGAATGAAGGTCTTTGCTGTTGCTGAGGCTGAGTTAGGAACTGAGGGAGGCCTTGCTTATCAAGCATCCCAGAAAGCTGTGATGTGAGCTGCCCGCTCATGCTGCCTTGCCTCATGCTGTGTGTAGGAGCTTACCACCCCCCAGTCCTTTGCCTCAGACTTATTGCTGGGCAGAGTTACTTAGGCATATTGATTTGTTTACACTACCTGGATGTATAGTTCACCCATAGGCTGATTCTGTTATGCTTTAACGAGCGTGTTAACCTGATTGGATAATGTGCCTATATATGTCTTGTACAATCCTACATAAAATTAGATCCTTGCCTTCAGAGCCTGGTCCCCGGTGTCTGAACTGGGGTAGACACCATACGTCCTCACCCTCAGCGGGACCCTAGTCTCCAAACATCTACAAAGTTGCATGTGTACTGCATGAATAAAATCTACTTGTTGGAACCAAACTTGATTCCTGTCTTACTCACTGCTTGCAACGAAGTCAGATACAAGAAGAACTCAAATTACAAGATTCCTCTCATATCAGGTACATATGACAGAGAGTAGAGTAGTGGTTGCCAGAGGCTGGGGGTATAACACGAAGGGGGAGCATGTTTAATGGGTGGGATCTGGGTTTTTTCATTGTTGTTTTTTTGGTGCCAGGGATCAAATCCAGGAGAACTTAACCACTGAGCCACATCCCCGGTCATTTTTTCTTTTTTTTTTTTTTTTTTTCTTTTGTACTGGGGATTGAACTCAGGGGCACTCACCACTGAGTCACATCCCCAGCCCTATTTTATATTTTATTTACAGACAGGGTCTCACTGAGTTGCTTAGCACCTCACCATTGCTGAGGCTGGATTTGAACTCAAGATCCCCCTGCCTCTGTTTCCTGAACCATTGGGATTACAAGAGTGTGCCACCACGGCTAGCCAGTGGGTGAGATTTGGGATCATGAAAATGTTCTGGAAATGGGAGGTGATAATAGGTGTGCAACAGTGTGAATGCACTTAATGTCACTAAACTGTACACTTACGTATGGTTTACCTCAAGAAGAAAAGGAAAGAAGAGAAGCCAGGGCAGGCAGTGCACAGTGGACAGCGTGCAGTTCAGCTCAATGATGACACCAGCAACCCAGGTTCTTTCTGTCTTTCAGTTCACTGTTCCCAGCATTTGGCTTTTGTCCTTGTGGTCATAAGATGGTTGCTGCTTCCCTGGTGTTATGTCCATGGACTAGAAAGGAAGGGCCAAAAGTCATCTTCTTTTGAAGTTTCATATTTGCATTCAGAAAAGAAAGCCTCACAGAGTTTCTGCCTGTGATTCACTCTCCAGAATTTTATCACATGCTCTCAATGCAGAGTCTGGGAAAGTTACCTGTCAGGTATCTAAAGTAAATTCAGGTAAATTCAGGTAGCCAAATTTTCAGTGTCTGCCATAAAAACATGCATGTTAGCTTGGAATTTTTTTTTTCATAAATAGGCTTATACTGCATATTAGTTTTTTGCAACTTGTTATTTTTCTTAGCAATGTGAATGAGAATTTCCTATAAGGGCAGGAAAGAAAGTCCTTGGATCCGTTGGCTGCTGCATATAATCCTTGTTTCATTATTCTCAGGCACACTTTTCCATTCGCATTTTACAATCTCTAAAATTGGTGTGCATTTTACAGTTGCTATCAGCTAGGCAGCAGTTGTGATGTAGCTGTCATTGCCTGCTGGCTAGGCAAGGAAACTTGCAGAATAAAATTCAGCAGCCTGGAATATCAATGACTCTGAGACCAAACATTATTCAGAAATGTCTGACTTGGAGAAGGGGATTTGGATATGCTTTAATCAATTTATTTCATGAAAACTTTCCTTTTAATATATGTCCAAGTGTGATATGGAACTTAAAAATCTACAGCTTAAGTCTCAATTAGCCTTTTCAAAAGGTCTAAAAATTATAAATGGTAAGAAAGTTTTCCATTAAAGTTCAATTAGAAGTATTTTTAATGATACAAAAAATGATGTATATAATTGATGACAGTGAAATATGACTTTAAACACTATGACTATTTCATAACTTATTTAATCATTTCCCTTTTGGTAAATGTTTTTACTTTTGTGTTTTTTTTTTTTAAATGATGCTTCAGTAAACTCTCCTTCATGACTTTTTTTGCATCTACACAAGTAATATTTCTCTTGATGTCTAGGATTGTGCATTTTAAAATACCAATAGCAATTGCCTCCAAAAAGGTCCTAACCTACATGGAAGTCTTAGGCAGGAGGATCACATGTTTGGACAAAAAAGAAAAAAAAAAAGGAAAGAGCCTATCGATTTATACTCTTTCCAAAATGAAAAGGAACCAATTTTTCCAACCAATTCAAAATTTTAGCAAATCTAATCTCCAAAAATAGCACATTATGGTTTTGATTTTGTCTTTTAACATCACTAAGAGTCTTTATTACATAGCAGTTTTTGTGTGTGTGTGTGTGTGTGTGTGTGTGTGTGTGTGTGTGTGGTGTTGGGGATTGAACCAGGGCCTTGTGCTTACTAGGCAAGTGCTCTGCCAAATGAGCTATATCCCCAGCCCTAGAGGTTGTTTTTAAAATAAACTTTTTATTTTTGAATAATTTAAGATGTAGAAAATTTTTGAAAATAGAGTATTTCCATATACTCACATCTAGTTTCTTAGCTGTTAACATCTCACTGTTAAGTAGTATGGTACTTTTACCAGAATTTATGAGCAAATATTGATGGAGTATTATTAACTAAAGTCCATGCTCTGTTCAGATTTCCTTACTTTTTCCTAATGCCGTTTTCTGTTGCACAGTCTCATGTGCAATCAAATGTAGTCAAAAGTTTTCTGTGTTCTTCTTGGTTGTGAAAATTTCTCGGACTTTCCTAGTTTTGATGTCCTTGATGTTTTGAGGATTACTCTCTAGGTATTTTGTAGAATATTCCTTAGTTGGAATTTGTCTGATGTTTCTCTCCTGATTAGACCAGGGTTTGGGTTTTGGGGAGAAGACAACAGAGGTAAAGTGCCATTCTCACCACATCATCTGAAGGATGTTCACTATCATGAGACTTATCATTAGCGATGTTAACCTGGATTGTCTAGTGTTTGTTTATCAGACTTTTCCACTATAAAGTCACTCTTCCTTTTCCCCCTTTCCCACTGTGTATGTACCCTTTGAAGGAAAGTCACTGTGCAGTCCATGCTTAAGAAGTGGGGAGTTACACTCCACATCCTTGAGTGTGGAGTATCTTCCTAAATTATTTAGAATTCTTCTGCTTGGAAGGTTTTATTCTCTGCTACTTATTTATTTATTCATTCATTCATTCATTTGTTTATATCTGTAGGCACTCATGTCATTTATTTCATACTTTGTGTTATAATTCATTCAATACTATTTTATTTTGTTGCTCAAATTGCTCTAACCTTGGCTACTGGGAGTACTTTCAGTTGGCTCCTGTGACCCTTCAATACATTTCTATAGTTGCATGTGTGTGTGTGTGTGGGGGGGGGTATGTGTGTTTGTGTGAATGTATTTTTGTTCTTGCTTATATTTTGGCATCACAATACGCTCCAGATTCATACATTTTCTGTTTCAGCCCTAGAAACAGTCATTTCTTTAAGAAATTCTGATTTCTTTTACAGAAGAACAGTATTAGAAACCAAGATTTAGGATGGGAGTAGTAGATTACATGCCAGCGACTGGGGAGGCTAAGGTAGGACAATTCTGACTTCCAAGCCAGCCTCAGCACCTTAGTGAAGCCCTAAGCAACTCAGTGAGACCCTGTCTCTAAATAAAATATAAAAAAGGACTAGAGATATGACTCAGTGGTTAAGTGTCCCTGGGTTCAATCCCCAGTACTAAGAAAAAGAAAAAGAAAAAGAAAAGAATAGAAAGAAGAAAGAAAGAAACCAAGATTTGGATGTTTTCTGGGTAGAAATCAATTCTTACATAGTTAAATTCATCAATATCGTCCTGTATAGTTTTGATTTTTGTGTCTTACAGAAGAAAATTTGCCTTTTCTGTAATCAAACAAGTTCTATATTTTATTTTATACCTGCATAATTTCTTTAAACATAACTTTAGATTCCATCTGGAATAATTCCTTTTGTATGATGCAGGGTAGGAATGTTACTTCATTGTAAATGGAGAGTTATTCTCACATACTTTTGGGGACTAATCAATTATTTCCTTTGTGGTTTAAATGTATGATAGTCCTACGTGTCCAAGAGTCTATTATGGGATCTATTATATTCTTTTTCTTTTGGAGGGTGGGGTACTGGGGATTGAACCCAGGGGCATTTTACCACTGAGCCCCAGCCCCAGCCCTTTTTTACATTTTATTTAGAGACAGAGGCTCGCTGAGTTGCTTACAGTCTTTGAACTTGCAATCCTCCTGCCTCAGTCTCCCAAACTGCTGGGATTACAGGTGTGTGCCCCTGCACCTAGCTTCTGGAATCTATTATGTTCTTTGGATTTAATTGTCTATTCCTATATAGCAACATGCAGATTTAATTTCTATAGATTTGTAGCATATTTTAATATCTGGCAGAGAAAATCCCATCTTGAAGCCTTTGCAAAAATATCTTTACTATTCTTAAACATTTCCTCTTGCTTGTGAATTTTAGAATTAACTTGTCAAATTCCATAAAAAAATGCTTTTAGAATTATTATTTCTTATTATTTTTTATTTGTGGTGCTGGTGATTGAACCAAGGACCTTGCGCATGCTAGGCAAGCACTTACCACTGAGCTACATGACCAGCCCCCTTTTAAATTTTGTTTTAAGACAGGATCTTCACCAAGTTCCCCAAGCTGGCCTTCTGCCTTAGCCTCCTGAATAGTTAGAATTACTAGTTGGCCTGCTGCACTACACTTGGCTTTGGGATTTTGATTGAGAGATACAGTACCCTCTTTTATTACAGTAAGTGTACAACAGTAAGTGTACAGTAAGTGATTTCTCAAGCTTAACTTGAAAAAGAATCCACCTAGAGAATTTATTAAAATGCACTTTCATGGAACCCAGCGGTTTTGTTTGGGCAGGATCCATGAAATTAATTTGAATCTCCAACAAGTTCAAAGCTACAGATGGTTGCCAGAGGAGAAGCCGCGAGGCGAGCTGTTTGGACTCTAAGCGACCGCTTCTGAACCCCGGGGCCTGCCCTGAGGACGAGGAGGAGGAAGAGGAGCGCGGCCGCTTGGATTCACAGTGACTGCACCAGAGCTACAGGCGGTTGCCAGAGGAGGGGCTGCGTGGCGAGCTGTTTGGACTCAGACCACTTCTGAACACCGGGGCCTGCCCGGAGGAGTAGGAGGAGGAGGAGGAGCGCGGGTCGTGTGGACTCGCAGTGACTGCATTAGCGCTCCAGGCGGCTGCTCAGAGGAGAAGGCGAGTGGTGAGTTGTTTGGACTTAAAGCGACAGCTCCTGAACACAGGGGGGCTGCCTGGAGGAGAAGCGTGGTGGGTCGCTTGGTCTCGAGTGGCCGCACCAGAGCTCCGGGCGGTTGCCCAGAGGACCGTGCAGCGGGTCACGTGGATTCAGAGCCACTGAGAGTCACCACTCCTGAACACCCGGGGGGTTATCTGGAGAAGGAGGAGGAACGGGGAGGGTCACTTCGACTCGGAGTGATTGATTGCCCAGGGCTACGGGTGGTTGGTGGGAGGAGGAGGCACGCAGTGAGTTTCTTGGACTCCTAGTGACCGCACCAGAATACTGGGCGGCTGTCTAGAGGAAGAGGCGTGTGGCGGGTCTCTGGGACTCAGAGCGATTGTACGGGGCCCCAGGTGGCTGCTCAGAGGAGGGGCCGCATAGCCAGGCGATTAGGTGCAGAGCAGGGTCCCAGGATCTAGGAGGCTTCTTGGTGGAAGAGCTGCACAGAGACATGCTTAGGGTGGAACAAAGGTTCCAGGCCTGCGGGCAGATTCTCTGAGGAGGGGCAGCCTAAGGAGATTCATCTGTGAAGGGTGAGGCTCCCAGGCCCAGGAGGTAGGGCCGGGCCCCTGGGAACTTTGCAGAGGAAGGCAGCCCAGCCCAGGCAGTAGCTGTAAATTGAGGGGAACCTCTAGGAGGGAACTGACCAGCGAGACCGCCCCACTGGGTGAGACTTCCCTGCCGGGTGAGGTTTCCCCACAAGGACAGTAAAAACAGAGTCTCAGACCCAAACAGGCCTTGCCTCAGCCCGCAGCCTAGGTCCCCTTTGGATGACCATTGGTCAACAAGTGGAGGCACCTCTGCCCACTAGCAGGGATTACACCCCACCTGAAGGCCACCACTCCTAGAGAGGCAGCTTCCTTGTGGAGCACTGCATTATCAACTTCCTCCAAGACTTCAGCCTACTGAAGGCTAAGGGGGGATATATAAAGAAATCTTCAGGGACATTGTAAGTCAATAGAGGAAATCTGCAATATCTCAGCGGTCCACTGATACCTGAACAATATGAGAAAACAAGGAAAGAAAATGCTGCAAACAAATCTAGATGTTACATCAATAAAACCCAATGACAGCATGGCAGAAGAAATGACAGAAAAGGAGTTCAGAATGTACATAATTAAAATGATCAGAGAAGCAAACGATGAGATGAAAGAGCAAATGCACGCACTGAATGATGAGATGAAGGAGCAAATGCAAGCATTGAATGATCGCACCAATCGACAATTAAAAGAGCAAATACAGGAAGCAAAAGATCATTTCAATAAAGAGTTAGAGATATTAAAAAAAAAAAACAAACAGAAATGCTTGACATGAAGGAAACAATAAACCAAATTAAGAACTCCATAGAAAGCATATCCAATAGGATAGAACACCTGGAAGACAGAACCTCAGACATTGAAGACAAAATATTTAACCTTGAAAACAAAGTTGAACAAACAGAGAAGATGGTAAGAAATCATGAACAGAATCTACAAGAACTATGGGATATCATGAAAAGGCCAAATTTAAGAATTATTGGGATTGAGGAAGGCCTAGAGAAACAAGCCAAAGGAATGAACAATTTATTCAATGAAATAATATCAGAAAATTTCCCAAATCTGAAGAATGAAATGGAAAATCAAGTTCAAGAGGCTTATAGGACTCCAAATACACAAAATTACAACAGACCCACACCAAGGCACATTATAATGAAAATACCTAACATACAAAATAAAGACAGAATTTTAAAGGCTGTGAGAGAAAAGAACCAAATTACATTCAGGGGGAAACCAATACGGATATCAGCAGATTTTTCAATCCAGACCATAAAAGCTAGAAGGGCCTGGAACAACATTTTTTAAGCCCTGAAAGAAAATGGATGCCAACCAAGAATCTTATACCCAGCAAAACTTACCTTCAAATTTGACGATGAAATAAAATCCTTCCATGATAAACAAAAGCTAAAAGAATTTGCAAAAAGAAAGCCAGCATTACAGAACATTCTCAGCAAAATATTCCATGAGGAAGAGATGAAAAACAAAGAAGCAAATCAGCAAAGGGAGGAATTATCCTAAAGGAATTGTCAAATAAAGGAGGAAACAAGTTGTGTCAAACAAATAAATAAATAAAATTTTAAAAATGAACCAAATGACCGGGAAACCAAATCATATCTCTATAATAACCCTGAATGTTAATGGCCTGAATTCATCAATCAAAAGACATAGACTGGCAGATTGGATTAAAAAGAAAGATCCAGCAATATGTTGCCTGCAAGAGACTCACCTCATAGAAAAAGATACCCATAGACTAAAGGTGAAAGGATGGGGAAAAACATACCATGCACATGGACTCAGCAAAAAAGCTGGAGTATCCATCCTCATTTCAGATAATGTGGACTTCAAGCCAAAGTTAGTCAGAAGGGATAAAGAAGGTCATTTCATACTGCTTAAGGGAAGCATAAATCAGCAAGACATAACAATCATAAACATCTATGCCCCAAACAGTGGCTCATCCATGTATGTCAAACAAATCCTTCTCAATTTCAGAAACCAAATAGACCATAACACAATAATACTAGGTGATTTTAACACGCCTCTCTCACCACTGGACAGATCTTCCAGACAAAAATTGAACAAAGAAACCATAGATCTCAATAACACAATCAATAATTTAGACTTAACGGACATTTATAGAATATACCATCCAACCAAGAGCGAATACACTTTCTTCTCAGCAGCACATGGATCCTTCTCTAAAATAGACCATATAGTATGCCACAAAGCTAAGGTTAGGAAATACAAGAAGATAGAGACACTACCATGTATTCTATCAGATCATAATAGATTGAAGTTAGAAATAAATGAAAGAGTAAAACACAGAAACTATTCCAACATTTGGAGATTAAACAATATGCTATTATATGATGAATGGATAACAGAAGATATTAGGAAGGAAATTAAAAAATTCTTAGAGGTAAATGAGAACAAAGAAACATCATATCAAAATCTCTGGGACACTATGAAAGCAGTACTTAGAGGGAAATTTATTTCATGGAGCGCATTTAATAAAAGAAGTAAAACTCAACAAATAAACGACCTAACACTACAGCTCAAAGCCCTAGAAAAAGAAGAACAGAACAGCACCAAAAGTAGTAGAAGACAGGAAATAGTTAAACTCAGAGCTGAAATCAATGAAATTGAAACAAAAGAAACAATACAAAAAATTGACAAAATAAATAGTTGGTTCTTTGAAAAAATAAACAAAATTGATAATCCTTTAGCCACACTAACAAAGAGAAGACGAGAGAAAACCCAAATCACTAAAATTCGGAATGAACAAGGAAATATCACAACAGACAGGATTGAAATACAAAACATAATTAGAAGCTATTTTGAAAATCTATACTCCAACAAAATAGAAAATTTCGAAGACATCAACAGGTTTCTAGAGACATATGAATTGCCTAAACTGAACGAGGAGGACATAAACAATTTAAATAGACCAATTTCAAGTACTGAAATAGAAGTAGTCATCAAAAGCCTACCAACAAAGAAAAGTCCGGGACCAGATGGGTTCTCAGCCGAGTTCTACAAAACCTTTAAAGAGCTCATTCCAATACTTCTCAAAGTATTCCATAAAATAGAAGAGGAGGGAACCCTCCCAAACTCATTCTATGAAGCCAATATCACACTAATACCTAAACCAGACAGAGACTCATCAAGGAAAGAAAATTTCAGACCAATATCCTTAATGAACATCGACGCAAAAATTCTCAACAAAATTTTAGCAAATCACATACAAAAATATATTCAAAAGATAGTGCACCACGATCAAGTGGGTTTCATCCCAGGGATGCAAGGTTGGTTCAACATCCGGAAATCAATAAATGTCATTCACCATATCAATAGACTTAAAGTTAAGAATCACATGATTATTTCAATAGATGCAGAAAAAGCATTTGATAAAATACAGCACCCCTTCATGCTCAAAACACTAGAAAAAATAGGGATAGTGGGAACATTCCTTAACATTGTAAAGGCCATTTATGCTAAGCCCATGGCTAATATCATTCTAAATGGTGAAAAACTGAAAGCATTCCCCCTAAAAACTGGAACAAGGCAGGGATGCCCTCTTTCACCACTTCTATTCAACATCATTCTTGAGACTTTGGCCAGAGCAATTAGACAAACCAAAGAAATTAAAGGGATACGAATTGGAAAAGAAGAACTCAAACTATCCCTGTTCGCTGATGACATGATTATATATTTAGAGGAACCTGGAAATTCCACCAGAAAACTCTTAGAACTCATAAGTGAATTCAGTAAAGTAGCAGGTTACAAGATCAATGCCCATAAATCCAACGCATTTTTATACATAAGTGATGAATCTTCAGAAAGAGAAATTAGCAAAACTACCCCATTCACAATAGCCTCAGAAAAATTAAATACTTGGGAATCAATCTCACAAAAGAGGTGAAAGACCTCTACAATGAGAACTATACAACACTGAAGAAAGAAATTAAAGAAAACCTTAGAAGATGGAAAGATCTTCCATGTTCTTGGATAGGAAGAATTAATATTGTCAAAATGGCCATACTACCTAAAGTGCTATACAAATTCAATGCAATTCCAATTAAAATCCCAATGATGTACCTTACAGAAATAGAGCAAGCAATTATGAAATTCATCTGGAAGAATAAGAAACCCAGAATAGCTAAAGCAATCCTCGGTAGAAAGAGCGAAGCAGGGGGTATCACAATACCAGATCTTCAACTCTACTACAAAGCAATAGTAACAAAAACGGCATGGTATTGGTACCAAAATAGACAGCTAGATCAATGTTACAGAATAGAGGACATGGACACAAACCCAAATAAATACAATTTTCTCATACTAAACAAAGGGGCCAAAAATATGCAATGGAGAAAAGATAGCCTCTTCAACAAATGGTGCTGGGAGAATTGGAAATCCATATGCAACAGAATGAAACTAAATCCATATCTCTCACCATGCACGAAACTAAACTCAAAATGGATTAAGGACCTCGGAATCAGACCAGAGACCCTGCAGATTATAGAAGAAAAAGTAGGTCCAAATCTTCACCTTGTTGGTCTAGGATCAGACTTCCTTAACAGGACTCCCATAGCACAAGAAATAAAAGCTAGAATCAACCACTGGGATAGATTCAAACTAAAAAGCTTTCTCTCAGCAAAGGAAACTATCAGCAATGCGAAGAAAGAGCCTTCAGAGTGGGAGAATATCTTTGCCAATCATACTTCAGATAGAGCACTAATCTCCAGAATCTATAAAGAACTCAAAAAACTCTACTCCAAGAATTCAAATAATCCAGTCGACAAATGGGCTAAGGAAATGAATAGACACTTCACAGAAGAAGATCTACAAGCAATCAACAAACATATGGAAAAATGTTCAACATCTCTAGTAATAAGAGAAATGCAAATCAAAACCACCCTAAGATTCCATCTCACCCCAATTAGAATGGCGATTATCAAGAATACGAGCAACAACAGGTGTTGGCGAGGATGTGGGGAGAAAGGTACACTCATACATTGCTGGTGGGGCTGCAAATTAGTGCAGCCACTATGGAAAGCAGTGTGGAGATTCCTTAGAAAACTTGGAATGGACCCTCCATTTGACCCAGCTATCCCACTCCTTGTCCTATACCCAAAGGACTTAAAATCAGCATGCTACAGAGAACACATCAATGTTCATAGCTGCTCAATTCACAATAGCCAGACTGTGGAACCAACCTAGATGCCCTTCAATTGATGAGTGGATAAAGAAACTGTGGTATATATATACAATGGAATATTACTCAGCCATAAAGAATGATAAAATTATGGCATTTGCAGGCAAATGGATGAAATTGGAGAATATCATGCTAAGTGAGATAAGCTAATCTCAAAAAGCCAAAGGAAGAATGATATCGCTAATAAGTGGAGGATGACACATAATGGGGGGGAGGGAAGGGTTAGTGTTAGGGTTAGAGTTAGGGTTAGGGAGGGGGGCAAGTATGGAGGAAGGAAGTACTGTATAGAGGGTAAAGAAGGGTGGGAGGGGTGGGGGGAAGGGAAAAAATAACAGAATGAATCAAACAACATTACTCTATGTAAATTTATGATTACACAAATGGTATGCCTTTACGCCATGTACAGAGAAAGAACATGTATCCCATTTGTTTACAATAAAAAAAAAAAAAGAAGCTGCAAATTAAAGAGAGGATTAAATGAGAAAAAAAAAAAAAAAGAAATGTGAAACATAAATCCAGGAAAAGAAGACATCAAGACAGTGCCTGGTTGGTAGAAATCTACTGCTCAGAGTGAGTCCTCATGGCAAGCCCTAGCTCACTCATAATGTTACTGAGCTCATTCTTTGTCTCCATGCCAATTTAACAAGGAGGACTAGGTTTTGAGGGGAAAAAAAAAAAAAGGTTTAGTGCTTTGCTAGCAAAGGAGAAGCACAGGGAAGTTGTGGTCCTCCCATAAAGGAGAACAAAGGTCTTTTAAAGAAGCTCTTCAAAGGCTACATTACAGGTGCACCCTGATGCTGTGTTGAAATTCACTTGTTAATTTGCGACATGGTCACTTCCTGAATGGTCCAGTGACATCTCCTTTCTATGGTGGGTGAGTGTTCAAGGACAGATAACTCAGCTTAGGATGGGAAAAGGCAATCTTTTTTTTTTTTTTTTTGTTGTTGTTGTTCTAATTAGTGGGAAAAGGTCATCTTGTTCTCCACCCCCAGGTTAGGGAGGGCAAGAGGGAGAAGAGGAAAGAAAAGCGTGACCCTTTTAAAATAAGCAGGGGCCGTGGTTGTGGCTCAGTGGTAAAGCACTTGCCTAGCATGTGTGAGGTACTGGATTCGATCCTCAGCACCACCTATAAATAAATAAAATAAAGGTTCATCAACAACTATATCAAATACACACACACACACACACACACACACACACACACACACAAGCAGGGAGGACTACATTCAAGAGTTAAAGTAGACCACTTTTACAAGATTTATGAGATTATCATGTTAACAGAGCTGGGAACTTCTGGGAAACTGAGGCAACATATATCCACAAACTGAAGGTGAAAGAATGGGAAAAAACATATCACTCATATGGATCATGTAAAGAAGCAGGGTTTCCATCCCCATATCAGATAAAGTAGACTTCAACCCAAAGTTAATCAAAAGGGACAAAGAAGGACATTTCATATTGCTTAGGGGAATTATACATCAACAAGACATAACAATCATAAATATTTATGCCCCAAACAATGGAGTGTCTACATACATCAAACAAACCCTTCTCGATTTCAAGAATCAAATAGACCACAACACAATAATACTGAATGACTTTAACACACCTCTCTCCCTACAGGATAAATCTCCCAAACAAAAACTAAACAAAGAATCTATAGAAGTAAATAATACAATCAATTAATAAATTAGACTTAACAGACGTATATAGAATAGTTCATCCACCAATCAGCAAATACACTTTCTTCTTAGCAGCACACAGTTCCTTCTCTAAAATAGGCCATATCTTAAACCACAGAGCAACTCCTAGCAAATACAAAAAAATTGAGATACTATCCTACATTCTAACAGATCATAATGGAATGAAATTAGAAATCAATGGTAAAATAAAAAATAGAAGCTACTCTAACACCTGGAGACCAAATAATACACTATTGAATGATGAATGGATAGCAGAAGACGTAAGGGATGAAATAAAAAATACAGGTAAATGAGAATGCTGATATGACATGGAGATCTCTGGGACGCTATGAAGCCAATGCTTAGAGGAAAGTTCTTTCCATTGAGCTCACTCATTAAAAGAATAGAAAGTCAACGAATAACATTATATCTCAAAGCCCTAGGAAGAGAAGAATAAATCAACACCAAAAGCAGAAGGCAGGAAACAATTAAAATCAGAGCTGAAATCAATGAAATTAAAAAGAAAGAAACAATTCAAAAAATTAACAAAGCAAAAAGTTCTTTAAGAAAATAAATAAAATTGATAAACCTTTATCCACACTAATGCAAAGAAAGAGAGAAAACTGAAAGTACCAAAATTCCTGATGAAAAAGGAAATATGACAGACACTACTGAAATACAGAAGATAATTAGAAACTACTTTGAAAATTTATATTCTAATAAAATAGGGAATCTTGAAGACATCCACAAATTTCTAGAGACATATGACCTATCCACACTGAACCAGGAGGACATGGATAATTTAAACAGATCAATTTCAAGCAATGAAATAGAAGACTCCATCAAAAGCCTACCAATTAAGAAAAGCCCAGGGCTAGGGACCATCTATGAGCCATGTGGGAATTGAGCAACGTCCGAGTCATTAGACAGGGAAACCTGGTTTTGGGGACCCCCAGCTGGAATGCACTGGTTCCAGACTGCCCAATTCATGTGGCACCCTGTCTTCACTCACCACTGGAGTTCAAGCACAGCCTCCTAGAGATGAGTGTAGCCTGCCAAACACCAATCAACCTGTTTATTGCAAGACCCCTGCCACACCAAGAAACAAGCACCAGAAACAAAATTCCTCCCACTGAAATCTTATCCCTACCTTTGAAGTACTACCCCTTAAATAAAGAATTGGGACCTTTTGCAGTTGTTCACTTCCAGTTCCTATCAGGACTGGAAGAGCCATCAGGTACTCCACTTTTTGACTCTAATCTTCGGTTTTGTCTTATTTCTTACTGATTATTTCAGACTTTATTTTCCCAGGTGACTCACATCTCCTAAGTGAGAACCTGCTCTGTTGGGGTGCTGGCCATCCCATCAGCCGAGGACCAGACAGATTGATTCTCAGTCGAGTTCTAGAAGACTTTCAAAGAAAAATTAACAGGAAACTCCTCAAATTATTCCATGAAATAGAAAAGGAGGGAACCATTCCAAACTCATTCTATGAGGCTAGTATCACCCTGATACCAAAACCAGACAAAGAAACATCAAGGAAAGAAAACTTCAGACCAATATCCCTGATGAACATAGATGCCAAAATTCTTGATAAAATTCTGGCAAATCACATACAAAAACATATTAAAAAGACAGTGCACCCAAAATATAGAGGTGTTCATCCCAGGGATGCAAGGTTGGTTCAACATATGGAAATCAATAAATGTAATACCTCACATCAATAGACTTAAAGACAAGAATCATAAGTCATCTCAATAGACGCAGAGAAAGCATTTGACAAAATACAGCACCCTTCATGTTCAAAACTCCGGAAAGACTAGGGATAGTAGGAACATACCTCAACATTATAAAAGCTATCTATGCTAAACCCAAGCCAACACCATTCTAAATGGAGAAAAATTGAAATCATTCCCTCTAAAAACTGGAACAAGACAGGGATGCCCTCTTTCACCACCTCTATTCAACATCGTCCTCAAAACTCTAGCCAGAGTGATCAGAAGAGAAGAAAGTAAAGGAATACAGATAAGGAAAAGAAGAACTCAAGCTATCACTGATTTGCTGATGACATGCTTCTACATTTAGAAGACCCAAAAACTTCCACCAGAAAACTTCTAGAAGTAATAAATGAATTCAGCAAAGTAGTAGGATATAAAATCAACACCCATAAATCAAACACATTCTTATACATCAATGATGAATCTACGGAAAGAGAAGTTAGGAAAACTATCCCATTCACAATAGCCTCAAACAAACAAACAAACAAGCAAAGACCAACAAACCTGGGAATCAATCTAACAAAAAAGGTGAAAGACCTCTAAAATGAAAACTACAGAACACTAAAGAAATAAATTAAAGAAGACCTTAGAAGATGGAAAGATTTTGCCCAGTGTGTGGCACACACTTGTAATCCTAGTGGTTCAGGAGACTGAGACAGGAGGACTGCAAGTTCAAAGCCAGCCTCAACTAAGCAACTCAGTGAGTACCTGTCTCTAAATAAAAATACAAAATAGGGCTGGGGATGTGGCTCAGTGATTGAATGAATGCCCTTGAGTTTAGTCCCAGTACCTGCCCCTATCAAATAAATAAATAAATATAGAAAGAAAGAAAGAAAGAAAGAAGGAAAGAAAGAAAGAAAGAAAGAAAGAAAGAAAGAAAGAAAGAAAGAAAGAAAGAAAGAAAGAAAGAAAAGAAAGATGAAAAGATCTACTATGCTCCTGGATAGGCAGAATTAATATTGTCAAAGTGGCTATACTACCAAAAGAGTTATATGGATTTAATGCAATTCCTATTTAAATACCAATGCCATTCATAGAAATAGAAAAATCAATCATGAAATTCATTTGTAAGAATAAGAGACCCAGAATAACCAAAGCAATCCTTAGCAAGAAGAGTGAAGCAGGAGGTATCCCACCATCAGACATTAAACTACAGTACAGAGCAATAGTAACAAAAACGGTGTGGTATTGGCACCAAAACAGACACAGATCAATAGTACAGAATCAAAAACACAGAGACAAACCCACATAAATAAAGTTCTCTCATACTAGACAAAGGTGCCAAAAACAATAATTGAAGAAAAGATAGCCTCTTCAACCAATGGTGCTGGGAAAACTGGAAATCTATATGTAGCAAAATGAAATTAAATCCCTATCTCTCACCCTGCACAAAACTCAACTCGATGTGGATCAAAGACTTAGGCACATTTGACCCTGCACCTAATAAAAGAAAAAGTAGGCCCAACTCTCCATCATGCCAGCTTAAGAACCAACTTCCTTAACAAGATTCCTAAAGCACAAGAAGTAAAATCAAGAATCAATAAATGGGCTGGGTGCTGTGGTGCATGCCCATAATCCCAGCGGCTTGGGAGGCTGAGATAGGAGGATTGACAGTTCAAAGCCAGCCTCAGCAACAGTGAGGCACTAAGCAACTCAGAGAAACCCTGTCTCTAAACAAAATACAAAACAGGGCTGGGGATGTGGCTCCATGGTTTAATGCCTGGTACCCCCCCCCCCAAAAAAAAAAATCAATAAAACGGTTGGATTCAAACTAAAAAAAGCTTCTTCTCAGCACAGGAAATAATAATATGAAGAGAGCCTTCAGAATGGGAGAAAATCTTTACCACCTGCACATCGGAGCATTAATCTCCAGGATATATAAAGAGTTCAAAAAACTTAACACTGAAAAAACAAATATGCCAATCAAAAAATGGGCTAAAAAACTGAACAGACACTTCACAGAATAAATACAATTGACAACAAATATATGAAAAAATGTTCAACATCTCTAGAAGTTAGAGAAATGCAAATCAATACTACTCTAAGATTTCATCTCACTCTAGTCAGAATGGCAATCATCAAGAATACAGGCAACAATAAATGTTGGCAAGGATGTAGGGAAAAGGTACACTCATACATTGCTGGTGGGACTGAAATTGGTGCAACCATTATGGAAAGTAGTATGGAGATTCCTCAGAAAACTTGGACTGGAAACACCATTTGACCCACTCCTTGGTTTATACCCAAAGGACTTAAAATCAGCATACCACATCAATGTGAAGCAGCCACATCAATGTTTGTAGCAGCTCAACTTACAATTGCCAAATTAGGGAACCAAACTAGGTGCTCTTCAATAGATAAATGGATAAAGAAAATGTGGTAAATGTACACAATGGAATATTACTCAGTCTTAAAAAAGAATGAAATTATGGCATTTGCCAGTAAATGGATGGAGCTGGAGAATATCACGCTAAGTGAAATAAGCCAATCCCAAAAAACCAAAGGCCAAATGTGTTCTCTGATATGCAAATGCTAATTCACAGTAAAGTGGGGGTGGCGCTATGGAAGAATAGAGGTACTTTGTTTTAGGCAAAGGGGAGTGAAGGGAGGTATGGGGTACGAAGGAAAGTAGAATGAATCAGACATTACAGTCCTATGTGCATATATGACTATACGACTGGTGTGATTCTACATCATGTACAACCGGAAGAATGAGAAGTTATACTCCGTTTATGAATGATGTGTCAAAATGCATTTTACTTTCATGTATAACAAATTAGAACAAATCAAAAATAAAATAGATGAAAGGGAAAGGTAGAGAGTAAGTATTTGAAATCCAGGAGTCCTGGAATCTTCTTGCAGCTCATATTTTGTTCTGGATCTGTCCCCTACTATTTCTTAACCTGCAACTCTTCTAGGTTGCTTTTCAGCACTAGCTTTTGGGCATTCAACAGCTCTACTGTGGCATCTTGTATTGCACCTCAAATTCCTCTCCCCTTAGTTCCTCTAAGCACAGATTAAGGACTATCCAGTTGTCTGCTATGTAATAATAATATCTAATATTTATAAAGAAACTTCAAGTTGATTTATGTGTGTAAACTCATTTAATTCTCTGAACAATTCTGATACATAAGTATTCTGCTTTATAAGATCACTTGCTATTTTATGGTGATTAAGATTTTCCAGGAAAGTCTCAATTTCTCAAAAATCTTGTTCTATTACTGATCCTTACCTTTCAAAATACTTTGGAAGTTCCAGTATTTCAGAATTTGAACTACATATTCCAGATTGCCTCTACTATCACAGAGTATATTCCAAATAATTTTTATACTACTTAATATTTCAGGTTAGAGCATATGGTCATATTAGTACAATGATTTCAGTGTGCCAGCCACCTTCTGGTGAATACCATCACATAGAGTCCTTGCTGTGCTGGGTGGCTGTTTTTATATATAATGTTACCTTCACAACAGCTGATTGGATCAGAAGAAACTCCTAATCCCCAGTCAAGTCCTAGGTTGCCAGTTTGTCCTGGCTCAAAATAAGGGACTGGGCCCGACAATTTTTTTTAGGAACATATGAACCAAGAAATAAAGAAGAGGTTTCCACATTGGCCTTGGACTGGGGTTGAGGTGTCCTTCATGGCCACGTGCAGGATGACTGTCTGAGAAGACAGAGAACAGGGTGGGAAATAGAGAATGGAGTACATATTGCAAGAGAGGTGTAAAAAGACAGAGAGAGGAGACTAAGAAACAAAGTTGGAGAGGCGGAGACATAGAAAGACATTGACTTCAAATGAGAGATAAAAATTGATCCTCAGTAGCTACAAAGTCCTGCTCAGGTTGGGTTTCTACCTTGTAATTCACCTAAGATTCAATGTACCTCCTTTAGCAAACTTGAATGAGTCTCTGTTCTTTGCCAAAAGAGACTGAAGACAATAGTTTCTAATGTCCACTCTTAATTAGATTTCGGGAGGGCTGGATCTGATCAATCAAATTAGTAACAGACAGATGAATAAACTCACCATGTATTAATTTTCAAACAGAATTTAAATTTCTCAGAACTCTGGAGTATTCAGGCTGGAGGTTTAGTGTATTTTCTCTCCTTTAAAATACTATAGAAATCACCTGCTATGTCAAGACTGCTTGGTGAGGGGAGACCATTCGTAGAACTAGTCTCAACAACCTACTGGACTGCAATGCACCATCATCTCCTTTGTGGGAATGGACCTCCTGGGGAACCCTCATGCTCTTGGGGAAGGGACAGTTTCTCTATGGCTTTCTTTTACTAGACTCTGTGTAGACCCTATCTTTCTGTTAATAGTTCCTTTCCTCGGAGAAGTTATAATAGCTTTATCATTGATGATACTAGCTCATCATTTTTTCTATTAGCTAGCTCTGTGCTAAGTTCTTTATCTAAATGTTTCATTGACTCCTCACAACCCTATTAAGTAGGTATTGGGGCTGATAGTAGTAGCTCAGTAGAAGAGCACTTGCTTAGCATGTGTGGGGCCTTGGGTTAGAAACCCAGCACTGGAAAAAAAAAGTTGGTATTTTTACTCCATTTTAGAGACAAGATTCAGATGAGTTTAAAAACTTGTCCATAGACCCTTGCCATTCTAACTCAGGGAACAAGGAAAAATCTGGGAAGGCAGCAATTACAGATCCAAATAATTACCATGATCACATTAGTTTTTAAAGTCGGTAGCAGGGAGTAGGCTTACTCTTTTGATTTCAGGAGATTCGTAATTAAACATGAGTTTTCCATTTTTCTTTAGTGGCATTTCTGCGTGTGGCCCATGTCAGTCATCAGTATTTTGAGTATCACAGATTTTTTTATTGAAGTCAGACTAGAAGCTTTCATCTACCCTGTCAGGTAGACTTTTTTATTCTCACCATAGAAGTGAGATAACACATTCTAGGAAATAACTTAGTTCATGAAGAACTAAGCAGTACAGAGAAGGATTCAGACAGAGGTCTGTTTGTCATATATAATGCTCTTTCCACACGTACCACCTATCAATCAAATTTCCAGAATTGACCTGATTTCATACTCCAATTGTTTTCCCTTGATTCTAATGTGGCACTAAGTGGAAAATACGAGTGGAAATGATGTTCAGCATTGGCTTCCAGGGTGATATCATAAAGTTATTTTTCCAGTAGCAACTCTCTCAGGATGGTCTTAATTTCTAGGCTCTCTAGACAATTTCAAAACTACTTGCATAGGAGAAAATTTATTGTTAAAATAATGATCAAGGAGTAATATAAATTTTAGCCTAGTGTTTTTATTTTTCTTGGTATTTCTGTCCCCCAGGGAGTGTTTGGAAGTTCTTTGTCTTTGTAGTCAAAGCCTTGGATCAGCAGTTTAAGGTCTGTGGGTGGTGGGAGCTGGACAGGCAGGCATTGGCCCCCCAAATATCCAAAGAATTAAAAAAAGGGAAATAGCAAGTGTTGGTGAGGTTGTGGAGAGATTGGAAATTTCACAGATTTCTGGCAGGACTGCAAAATGATTCATTCAGCTGCTCTGGAAAACTTTTTGGTGGTTACTCAAAAAGTTAAAACATAAGGGTCCAGGATGTAACTCAGTGGCAGAGTGCTTATCGAGCATTCCCCAGGCTCTGGATTAGGTCCCTAGCATCATTAAAAACAAACAAAAAAAAAAAAAAAAAAAAAAAAAAAATTTAAACGTGATATATTATCATATGACCCAGTAATTTCATTCCTAGGTATGTACTCCAAAGAGTTGGAAATGACATTAGACAAATACCTATGCAGGAATGTTCAGAAACAGCTATGGAAAAGGTAAACAAACAAACTAAAATCCAGCAACATAGGAAAAGTGGAAATATCCCAAATATCCACCAACAGATGATGGATAAACAAATTGTGCTATATACATCCAAAATGGTATCTTATTCAGTCATGAAAATAATGTACTATCCATGCTACAACATGGATGAACCTTAGATGCATCAGGCTCAGTGAAAGAAACCAGACCCAAAAGGCCACATATTGTATGATGCCATTCGCATGAAATATCCGGAAAAGGTAACTCGATTGAGACAGAAAACAGATGAGTGCTTGCCATAGGTTGCGGGGAGTAGGGACTGGGTGGGTTATGGCTTTACTGGTGCAGGGGTTTCCTTTCGGGACGGCGGAACCACTTCAGAATTAGATAGTCATGGTAGTTGCCAAACATTATAAATGTAATTAATGTACTGGATTATTTATGGTTATTTTGTGCCATGTGAATTTCACCTCCATTAAAAAAAAAAAAAAAAAAGAAAAAAAAAAAAAAAGTTCAGCAGCCGCTTTTCTGGTCTTAGAATCTTCCTAATGGATCCAGGGCAAAAGAAGCCATCCTTGCCGGAAGGGCTAAGCGCTTTGTCAGTAGAAGAGTGCTGTGTCCCACAGTCGTTCCACCTGGTGCGCATTCACCTACACGCGCGTTAGTTCCCACTGAGTCAGCACCCAGCGTCTCAGCAGGTGCTGAGCTCGGCAGGCACGGTCCCGGCCCCCAGGGGAGCGCACAACCTAGGAGACACATCCCACCAATTAAAACAAAACAAAAGTCGGTGACAAACGCAGAACACGGGGGCTGGCTGTTCCCAACAGCACGGAGTCCCAGGAGAAAAGGGCCTAAATCGGCCAGGAGGCCTGGACCGAGCCGAGTCCGCGACCGCCGCGTCCCTCGAGACAAATGCATTCTTTTGTTGTTCACGGACACACTTTATCGGGCCCCTTCAGGAGCTCCTCGGTCAAGGTGGGGAAAGGGAACCGGACCTGCCCGAGGAGGCCAGCCGGGGATGGCCAGCGCCCGGTCGCGGCGGCCCGGCGGGTGGAAGATGGACACCCGCGCCCCGCCCCTGCCCCCCGGGGAGCCCGGCGGCCGCGGCTCGGGGAGGTGGGGACTGCGCGGGGCCGCGCTCCCGCCCTCCTCGGCGCCTACCGACCGGCAGGCGGCGGCGGCCCGCGAGGGGGCGGCGGCTTCGGGCTTTGTGGCCGCGGCGCGCGCGGCGGGGCCTGGCCGGCCGGGGGCGCGCCGCCGCCGCCCGGCGCTCCGGAGCCCGCGGCCCTCCCGGCCGCCCAGCCTGCGAGAGGAGTCGAGGCCGCCGCGCTCGCGCCTCGCCGGCCCCTCCCCGGGTCTCCGCGGCCGCCGCGCCGCCGCCGCAGGTAGGAGGCTCCCGGCCAGGAGGGCCGCGGCGGGTCGGGCGCGCGGGCCGGTGCGGGGCCGCGGGCGGGCCTGGCGGGCTTCCGGGCCGAGCCGCCGCGACCCCTCTCCGCAGGCCGGGCGCCGGGCGGCCGCCTCCGCGCGCCGCGGCGGGACTCGGCGAACCGGCCGGCCTGCCGCGTACAAAGCCCCGGGGCGCGGGCCCAGTGGTGCTCCTGGAGCCGGGGGATCCGGGCCCCCGGCCGGGAGCGACTGGGGAAGAATCCAGGTGACCTGCAGTGTTGCGGTCCTCCCAGCCCCGGCTTCCTCTGCACGCCGCCGGGGTTCCATAGTTGTCTCCATAAAGACCCCCTGTGCTCTGTCCAAGGGTGTAAGAGGAGGGATCCCCTCACTCGGAGGATGAAGGCAGAGCATCCCATCGCTGCCGACTGACCTTGGGGAAGCTCCTGTACTCCGAACCTGGGCTACTGTTTTTGTGATTGGGGGGCGGGGGGCGTGATGTAATACCTCCTCTCAGGTACTGTTGTGAAAGATGTGTGTGCACAAGATAATAGCTTAATTTTGAGCACTTTCTATAGAGCAGGCCCTAGTTCCTAAACAGTTGGCATGAATTAGCATGAAGTCATCGCACTGGTGCTATGAGGTAGCTTCTGTAAATTACATGAAAAATCTTTATTTAGAAGTAGGAAACAAGAATGTAGACGTGCTCTTCTGATTATGGAGAATGGATGTTTCTTAGGTGTGGTAACATTTAAGAGTACAAATATTCTTGCCATACTTAGAGTGGTTATAATATGCAGGGATGTATTTGTCCCACATTTAAACCCGGAGGTAGGATAATAGGGGGGCCACGAGGTGTGCATTTAGCATGCCAGAAAAGACCGTGTGTTACCTACGGTCTTTTAATTAATTAATTGTTGAACATTGATTAAAAAACATAGTTCTTGAGTTAGGATTGAGGACTGCTGTGGGAATTTGGGGTTGGAAAGAGACAAGGAGTGGAGAGGAAGGATTCTAAATCCCTAGAGAAGATGTGGAGGAAGGGAGAAGGGCCCACCCCCTCCTCTCAGCAGCATGCTGGACCAGCCTTCCAACCTCCCTTTAGAAACCCGGGAATGGTGCCCCCAGGGAGATCACAGGTTGTCTCTTCTTACTCTGGGGCCAGGACAAAAGGGTATTCAGAAGGAATGCAGGCCCCTGACTAGGAAGGCCTCTTAAAGTGTCCTTATCCCTTCTGGGATGCCTGCAATTTCTTGTAATGTGTTTCAGGAGCTGGGGATACTCACCAGGACTAAAGGTTGATAAGATGCTTAAAATACCAAGGACTAACCGATGTAATGGAGGAGGGTGTTTGAGTTACATTCACTTGGTTAGAGAAGCAGTGGGCCTCGGGAGGTTTGTTTTGGGTTTCATTTTGGAATCCGGAGAACTGGAAGACTTTGAACTATGAAAAAGTAAGAGGGAAACAGGAAAGGCCTAGGGATGCACTAGGGGGAGAGGTTGTAGAAAGAGAAGCTGGCTGCTTCAGCATACCCTCAGCAGACCACCTGGAAGACTTCATTTCTCAAGCCACCAAGGAGATACCCTGCCGTCTTCCAATGTCTTACATAAGTGCTGCAGAAAATCAGGCAGGACTAAAGTAAAGGCAAGTGAACAGGAAAGGGTTCTTAGAGAAATGTGCTTTATTTTGAACTAGGCCTTGAAGGAGAAGGTATTTGGGAATGCAGTGCGATGAAGTTGGTGAATATCAAGCATAGTGGGAAGAGTAACTGCTTTGGGGAGATAGTCAATATGGGGTTCAAATCCATTTCTCTGCCATTTTTGAGCATTGTAACTTTTTCGTGAGGACAAATAATGTAATTTTTCAACTATCTAGCAGGGAACTCAAGAAGCACTTGTACTGTTTTCCATGCTTATTCAACAAATATCTATTGAGCATCAGTTGTGTGCTGAGTCATATGCTACATGCTATGATTCAGAGATGAATCAGAAATTCGCCCTTAGAAATTCCCCAGTCCAGTGAGGGAGATGGACATGAAGGCAAGTTACAAAAATATATGAGAAGTGCTCCCAGGCAGGCATCTAGAGTTGGTAGTGGGCTCACAGAAGAGTAGCTAACTCATAGTAGAGACTCAGGGCCAGTGTACTGCTAACGAGGTAGGTATGAGACCTGAGACAGATCTTTCGAATGCTCCTTTACCTCCCAGTTTTTATTTCTTATACTCTAGCTTGGCTTTGCCCTGATAGTTTCTCTCAAGAAAACAAAAGTTGCAATGTGTGCATAGTTTGTAAGTTGCTTAAAACTCATTTAAAAAACTCATTTTAAAAGGAAGCTGTTGTAAATAAAACAAACTTAACCGCCTGGGCATTAGTTGAGGAAGCCTTCAGAAAAATCACATGGGATTTGGCCCTGGTAGGAAGGCAGCGGGCCCTGGGTAAACCTTGGGGTGAAGATTCCAGCCAGAGGAAGCCTCATGTACTTAAAGAGGCATAAGAACATGGCAGAGTCAAAGGCACAAAGGTGAGTTTGATCCAGTTAGGTTGAAAAATACTGAGAGAGTGGGAGAGGTGATGAAGGGGGTTCTATAATCAGGGTCAGATCCAGAAAGGCCCTGATCACCAAGTGACAGTTTGGATTTATCTGTCATTTAGGGAGGGGGAGAGATGTTGGAGGAATACAAACACACCTGTGGCTTGATCACTGTGTTGTAGGAACCTCCCTCCTGTGGTTGTGTGGAAGTTTGGGAGATCATTTTAGAGATGACGGTCTGACCTCAGCCATGGGCAGTGAGAATGGGAGAGGAGGGAACAGATCCTGAGTGAATGTACACCATCTTGTCCTCTGGTTGCATGTGTTGAAGAGCACGCTGAGGTTTCTGCTCTGGGAGGCCAAGTCGAGTGACTGAAATCATCAGACATCAGGGGAGGTAGGGAAATAGTTTGTTTTTGATGTTGGAGAATTGGAGATTTCCAAGGTTCCCATATTGGGCTGCTAAATAGAAGTGGTTGGGAGATAACTTGCAATGCTTTTGATGCTAAGCAGAGAGGATGGGACCTGGGAGAGAGGGTCTCCCTGACACCCCACTTTCTTTTGAACAAACATTGAGCCTCTTCTGTATGTGAAAGATACACATGAAATGTTGTTCCAAGCCTCAGACAGGGGAGATCTTTGATGTGGGTAGATCCCAGTGCTGAGTGCGTCTCAGAGTGCTGAGGGGAGGTAAATACATGGTACCCATGGTCTAGAGAAGACCTGAGAGCTGATGGCTGTAACTGAAGTGGTGGGCATGGAGGAGACTGTCCTTGGTAAGAGACACTTTCTTGGTAAGCAAGCTGGAGTGGGAACACCTACAGACAGGCACCTTCTGTATTTCAGAAGTGCTTTTGTGGAGGATGCTTTAATAATGATTCCAGAGGCATTTCAGGGAAGTCACTGGGTGGGGGTGGTTTAGGATGGAGCTGTGGGGGAGGCAAAGGAAGGAATCAGACTTTAAAGAACTCTCATCTGGTTTATAGTGGGGACTGTGAGGGCAGGGGAAGGGATCACAAGGGGCCTTAAACACAAGGCTGGTTCTGCTCAAAGTCATACTCAGACACAGATGGTAAAGATGAACTATTCAAGCTACGTGGCTGCTGGGGTGGGCGGGCAAGGGGAAGAGGAGGGAACACATTAGGGACATATTTGGTGCTTGGTCAAAGACTGGAAAATCTAAAAGGAAAGAAAGAAGGTGGAGGGGCAGAGAGGACATGGGGAGTGGCCACCCAGGGTAGACAGGTCTGAACGTGTGAGGATCGAATGAGATCAGGAGGATTCATAGTTGTCATGAAGCTCTTGAAAAAATGGCATTTCTACTTCTTTTTGGACTGTAATGGTATTTATAAGAATAAGCCAGAAAATGATTTTTTTATGATAAATCCCTTATAAAAAGAGAAATTTTAGATAGTATAACATCTAGCTATATAATTAGTAAATTAGTAATTATAAAATTAGTAATTAGATATATAATTAGTAATTAGTAATATTAGTAATATTATATAATTGCAAATGGCAAGTAGGTGAGTCTGTATATATTCCACAAGTGTTTATCAAGTACCTACTCTGTAGCCAGTGCTCTTCAAAGAGCTGTGGAAAATGAATCACATCACCTGCCTTAGCCATTTCACCTGGAATTGCTTAACCTATGGAGTTGAATCTGTGTATGGACCTTAAAGCATATAGTGGGATTGTGTGAGATCATTTCCTTGTGTTGCAATGTTCTCTTTCATTGGCTAATAACCCCACTGGCCTCATAAATAATCAGAAAATACCATCCATGAATCTTTGGCAGTGAGCTGTGGAAATCAGGTTGCAGAAAATCATCAGTGCCAGCAGTATTGCTGATATGGACTCCAGCACTGGATTGGACTTCAGGGAACACCCTCTTTAGTTATAATTTAGAGATGACGAATTGACCAGGAGGAAAGAGGACTTGCCTAATGTCACAAAATGAGTTGGCAGAGTTGAGAGCAAGGACCTTAAGTTTTCAAATGATATGTTAGCTTTCTGTTGTTATAACAAATGCCTGAGATAATCACTTTATAAAAAGGAAAGGTTTATTATGGCTCACAGTTTTAGAGATTTCAGTCCACAATTTGTTGGCCCTGTTGCTTTGGCCCTGTAGCAAGGCAGCACATTGTGGTGGGAGTATGTGGCAGAGTACCTCCACTTACCTCATGACCAGGAAGTGAAGGAAGAGAGGAAGAGGAAGGGGTGGGGCTTCGTGTCCTCTTCAGCATACCCTCAAAGACCTGAAGGCCTACCACTAGGCCTCCCCTCTTAAAGCTTCCACCACCTCCCAATAGCACCAAGCTAGGGATCAGGCCTCTGACACATGGGCCTTTGGAGGGTACTCAAGATTCAAACCATAGCAGATAGGATAATCAGGAAGTCTTGAGGGAACCTGGTGAAAGGGGATCTTGATGGGAAGGAGTCCCAAAAGGGGAGAGGGCCCACAGACAAACCACAAAGGTTTGATTGGAAGCTTTCCTCTGTTACAAGGCCTTGAGAAGCCCCTATTTTGCTCTGAGTCTCAGTTTCCTCATCTGTAAATGTGAGAGGATTGGACTGAGGTCCCTTTTTTTTTTTAAATTTAATATGTTAGGATCTAGATTGTTTCAAAGACAGGTTACTTTTGAGATGTTGAGTCAGGAGACAGAGTGTCAATATAGGATGGGAAACAGCTTGATCCCCTACAACTTGCTGGCAGGCACCTGGAGGGTGGGTGCCCCATTTCCTCCAGCTCACCCACCACTTCTCACTGTGTTATATTAGTCTCTCAGATTGTGACCCTGCTTTGTTCTAATGCTAATTCTCATAGGACTTAAGATTCCTATTCTAGGACCTCACCCATCCCAGAGTAGTGTCCATAGGCACATCTCTATCACCATACTAACCTTATTGCCTTGTCACCAGCCTGTCCCACGATGCACTCTTGTGTTACATCATTGTGGGACTGGGATCTCATTTACCTTTAGGAATGCCATTCCCTCTGACACCTGCACAGAGTAGGTGCTCAGTTAGTCCTCATGCATTCCATTGCCCTGCTCTTGCTTTATCTTTCACCCTAGTGTACACACACGTTCTGTCATCCTTTCCTTCATAGTAGTCCTTGGCGTGTACCTCCTCTTCATTACCATTGTCCTGCTCAGAGTCCAGGCCCTTTCTTACCCTTTTTTTTTCTTTTTTTTTTAAATCTGAAGCATCTCCTTTGACTCTCCCTGCTCATCTCCTGTTCATTCTTACAGATCTAGCACACACGTCCTCTTGTTCATGAAAAAGGCAGATTCACCTGTTCCCTCTCACCCAAGGCTGCGTGATCCTCCCTTACATTGTCTGCTTCGGCCTGCCTCTTGCTCGCTGTAGTTGTCAGTTTATGCATGCCAGTGCTCTTAGGCTGCAGGAGTCAGCTGGCTTTTGTCTCTCACATATTTAAGGGCAGTGCTCAATCTTTGGCAGGAATGCATTCTATACTTGTTGAAATGTGTGTATATGAAATAAAAAGCCCATAAGCATATAGTTGATGTATATATTGCATATAGACCACTTTTCTACTTTTGGAAGCAGTCGGATATGTGTGGGAGGTGGGGAAAGAACTACAATGTATTGAAGCTCTCATTTATGCTTGTTTTTCATTCATATTACAGGACTGTGGTGCTCAGGGAGTGAGACAGGTTGGGGGTCATTACTCCATTTTATAAATGAAGCATTGAAGAATAACTGACTTGTTTGAAGTTATGCAGCTAAGTGAGTTCTGAAGACTGGACCTGAACCCAGATTTTATGCATTCAGTTTATTTTAGGAGCCCCAGTTCATTGAAATCTTGATATTTGTCCAAGGCCAAGGGGGTCACAGCTATTCAGTTATGATGCCCATTAACTTCAAAAATTTTCTTTTTCTACCAAAGGAAGTAGAAGCAAAATCTTTGCCAAATTTCTCTAGTCTTTGCTCAGACTTTGAGACTTGGTTTCACCCTTGGCAGATTTAAAATCATTAGAAACCTTATCTAGTCTTCTCAGGCTGCCATGACAAAATGCCACAGATTGCATATTTCATTTCTCATAGCTTCAGAGGCTGAGAAGTGCAACATAAAGGTGCCACCAAGGTAGGTTTCGTTCTGAGGCCTCTTCTCTTGGCTTGGGGTTGTTTTCCCTCTCACTGTGTGCTCACCGGGCCTCTTCTGTGTGTGTAGAGAGAGGGTGCAAGCTCTGGGGTGTCTCTTTTCTTGGGGGGTGGGCAAGAACCCAGGGGTTCTTTACCACTGAACTACATTACCAGCCTTTTTAGTTTTATTTTATTTCGTTCTTGCTAAATTGCTTAGGACCTCACTAAATAGCTGAGGTTGCCTTGAATTTGAGATTCTCCTGCTTCTGCGATTACAGGCATGTGCTACCACCCATTACTGGTGTTTCTTCTTATAAGCACTGACTAATGAACGTATTTATTAGCATTTACTAATCCCATTGGACTAAGGCCCCATATTTTTTATTTCATTTAACCTTAACTACTTCCTACGGTTTCCAGTTCACCAATATAGTCACACTGGAGCTGTATTTGAATTTTGGGAGCACACAGAAATTCAATGCTTAAACCCGTTTTTTTTTTTTTTGTTTTTTAAGGTAGGATATTAAATGTACCTATTACAATCTTCTGGTACTTTGCTCAGTGTTAGTGTTTTGGGGATCGTGCTAGTCACTTTCTCCTTACTCTTTTATGATATTAGAATTGTATTGTTTTATTTAGACCTATCTATGTGTCTTTCTTTGCTGAGTCCAAGGGGACCTTTCATGGTATTTGGGTTTTGCTATTTTATTGACCATTTTTACCTTAATGTAGCTTTTAGTGTACTGTGTTTTTGTGTGTGATATTTTGAGCATAATGGGCAGTTTTACACCTGTGTAAAAATGTAGGAATTTGTTAAATGTTTACTGATGACCCACTTCGTGAGGGTCACTGGGCTGCTTGTTGGACCACAACCATACACAAGAACAGGTTATCTAGCAGAATAGCAGGTGTAAAAGGATCGCTACTGAGCAGTTAAAGGGAGGACTAATTTATCTTTAATAAAAGCTGATGTTGGAGGCTGGGGTTGTGGCTCAGTGGTAGAGTGCTTATCTCACATGTGTGAGGCACTGGGTTTGCTTCTCAGCACTGCATATAAATAAATGAATAAAATAAAGGTACATCAACAACTAAAACATATACATATATATTTTCTTTTACATATTTATTTATTCATTCATTTACTTATTGTGGTACTGGGGATTGAACCCAGGACCTTGGGCATGCTAAGCAAATGCTTTACCACTGAGCTATATCCCCAGCCCCTAAAAAGTATATTTAAAAAAAAAAGCCGATGCAGCGGGAAAAGCTTGTTATATTGTCATTTGTAGCCAATCCTGGACATTGCTGAATAGTTTAAAGCTAGAATACAATTTCCAGCCTGGATGTTTCTATTAATAAACTTTGCTAGGGAGAGCTCTTACTTTGGGAAGCCCTGGTGTGCTGAGGACTGTCTTTCAGGTGCTCAAGCAGAATGCTAGTATTTCCCTGGGGTGTGGGCCATTTTCAAACTCCATGTGATTTTTTTTAAAAATTTTTTTTTAGTTGTCAATGGACCTTTATTTTGTTCATTTATTTTATTTATATGCAGTGCTGAGGATCAGACCCAGGGCCTCACACATGCCAGGCAAGTGCTCTACCACTGAGCCACAACCCCAACCCCTCCATGTGATCTTTACGGTTACTTTCCAGACATAGTTCTTACCAGATCAACAGCACAAATTACTTTGGAGCTCTGAATAGTGAGTGAGGTATACCCTGTTGGGGACTGTGAGACCTGGGTTTGAGAAAAAGAGGGAAGAGATGAAGGAAGCAAGAGAAATAGCCAGTGGGGGAAAGGGTTGGGAGAAGAGCCAACAAATGGAGATGGACAGAGAAGTCATAGCACCCTAAATTGCCCTATCCATGGACCTTTGTCATCTGGCAATTAGAATGCTAATTAATTGACATTATTTGAGCAGGGGAGTAGGGGCTGTCACTAGGTCTGAAATAAGAGAACTAAGAGGAGCATGGGCATTGGGCTCAGACCTGAGTTTGGATCCTGGTCTTGCAGCTTACTGTTGGTGTGACTGTGCAAGTTACTGAGCCTCAGTTTTCTTCTCTGAGAAATGGTAATAATCATTGGTTAGCAGAGATAAACAACCTATTTGTAAGGTTGCTGACAATCTATAGGGAACCTTTGGGTTACATTGACTTATACTAGAATGTAACTTTGGGGCCTAGGGAAGACTGCTGTTCTAAGAAATTAAGCAAAGTAAATTGGTAACTCTGGATTTACTTAGCGATTAAATAACAGTTTAGTTAATAGACTATTAATAGTTCCCAGGTGTGGGTAATTCTTAGTATTTGCTTTTGAGAGTGGTTGCTTGATTTCTTCTGGTACTGTCATTTTTTTTTAAGCAAAAAACTATTGAGGTGTAACAAATGATGCTCTCAAGAGTTATTTTTGGGAGAATTGTATAATGTAGTGCATATAAAGCATTTGGTATAGTGTGTAATCCACAATAAGAGATCAAGAAAAGTTATCTGCTATTACATCATTGTCATTATCAAGGCTCACCCCACTAGCCACACTTAAGGCAAAATCTCCCCCCAGTCCACCACCGCCTGGTGGCAGCTAGTGGTACTGCACACATTGTGAGGAAGAATTATTAAATTGCTTGGCATTAATTCCACGTAACTTCAATTCCATTAAGTATCACAGGGGTTTTCCTCAGAGTGTGGCTTATTTGCCTGAGAGCTAGAATCCATATATCATTAGATAGTAAATTAACTTTTTTTTTTTTAACCTATGCAGATGGCATAGAATTTTTAAAAAGTGTTAACAATAAAAGCAAAACACATGCTTGCAATCCCAGCGGCTTAGGAGGCTGAGGCAGGAGGACTGCAAGTTCAAAATCAGCCTCAGCAACTTAGTGAGGCCCTAAACAACTTAGGGAGACCCTGCCTCAAAATAAAAAATAAAAAGGGCTGGGGATGTGGCTCAGTGGTTAAGGGCCTCTGACTTAACCTTCTACCTTCTACCAGAACCATCCAACCAACCCCAAAAAGAGTAAATGAAGTATGGAGACAGATATGCTTACATGCTGTTAGTATGAATGTAAGTTGGTACAAAATTTTACAAGGACAAGTTGATGGTGTCACAAAATCTTTAATATTTTCATCTTTTGTGGTAACCATTCCTTTTCTAGGAATTTTTCTCGAAGAAATCATTGAAATAGGAAAAAGATTTATTTGAAAAGTACAGGTAACTTGTATGCATACACACATGTATAAGGTACATATAAGATGGCATTTTATGTAATAAAACAAAATAGGGAGCAAGTGCTTTTTCCCTTGTGGATCAGAGCCCTCTGAATCCTTAGAGTAGCAATTCTTAAAGAGTTGGGACATGAGGAAAATACTCATATTGACATCTTTGTCTTGGGGCCAAGGAGTTGGGGTGGGGAATCAGGTCAGAATTTGCACTGTAGTTTAAGAACATTCAATACACCCATTGATTTCATAATAAAAAAAACTATAGAAAGTAAGTAGGACGTGGACATTTTGACACATAGAGACTATACAGAAGAGATAGATTGTCTAGGGCATGTATTAATAAATTTCAGTTTGGGAAACATTTCTTTGTAGTGAATGGAAGAATTGACAAAGGTGAAAAATGAATTTTGGACCATTTTGGAAGAAGGGGCCCATATTGGGCCTGTCAGGGAAATTAGAGTAATGCAATCAAAGCACAGGTTGGGAGTTTAGAGGTGCAGGAACACATACCCATCTCTTTTACTATTGCTTAGGATCTCAGCCAACCTGCCTTTGACATGTGTTTAAATCTCTCAATTTCTAATATCAGATGTACCCAGTGTGACTAGGAAGAGGGGTGCCGGTGGAGACCCTGATCATTAGTACTTCATTCCAACCTTAACTTTTGGGATGAGGCAGTGCCTCATAAGAGAGTCTGATAGATTTTGTTGCCCTAGTCTGAAGCTCATATTGCTTGGCCCCAATTTCAAAACTCTGATCTGGCCTGGTCCTCTGCATCCTTGGCCTAATGCAATTATAGTAACCCCTCCTCAGGTAGAGTGCGTGAATAGGTGGCATATACTAGTGTGATTTTAAATCAGTGTACATACATTTAAAAGCCATAGCCTCCCCTCACCCCAGCTCTTTATTGTAGAAATTTTTAAACATACTCAAAGATGGAGAGAATAATGAATTTTGGTGTATTCACCACCCTTGTTCCAACTGTCCCACTTTTAGCTGGTGGGACTCCTTTCAAGTTGTTTCCTAATTCTTTAGATATGGATTGGCCAGTTTTGAATGGATTATATCATCATTGTCTCCATACTTGCCTTTTACTCTGAAAGATTGGAGGCTTGGAGAATACAGGAAAGTCTGGGAGCAGGTTGTCCTTTTCCAGCAAGGGGACAGAGAGCGCTTACTCTATTGCTGCAGCCAGTGTTGCTTAGTCACCTGTCTCCGTCACATTTTAGAGGTTGACCTTACAGGAGCCTCCTGTGATTAGAAGATGTGGGAACCACACAGAGGTCTCAGACTTAGTGGAACAACACCTTTACAGAGCAACTTGTGTGTGGAAGATGTTGACTCAGCCCTGTAGGGGAATGGCAAGGTGGCCTTGGGGTCATGATTAAATGATTTGGAGCCATCCAAGGCAAGAACCCAAAAGATATTGTAGAGTGATGCAAAGAATACCAAACTACTGGGACAAAAAAGGTTCTGGACTTTCCAAGTCACCATCTTCATGATCTTGGCAAGCTCCTTTTTCTTTCTGGCCCTTGTCTCCTTCAGTGTAAAAAGGGCAGAGGACTCAGTCTCTAGTGTGCAGGCCCTTCCACTTCTCCAATTGTAGAAATAGTTTACATAAGATTATATGCTTTTAAAATTGGCCCCTCAGACCTGAGAAATCACAGATTCCATTCTCCTTTCATCATCATTATTATTATTATTATTATTATTATTATTAATTTTGGTACCAGGGATTGAACCCAGGGATGCTTAACCACTGAGCCACATCCACAGTCCTTTTTATATTTTATTTTGAGACAGGGTCTCGCTAGGTTGCTTAGGGCCTCATTTAAGTTGCTGAGTCTGGCTTTGAACTGGTGATCCTCCTGCCTAAGCCTCCAGAGCTGCTAGGATTATAGGTGTACACCACCTCACCTGACTCTACTCCTCATTTTTTTTTAAATTTATTTTTATTGTAAACAAATGGGATACATGTTGTTTCTGTTTGTACATGGAGTAACAGCATACCGTTTGCATATTCATACATTTACATAGAGTAATGATGTTTGATTCATTCCGTTATTTTTTCCTTCCCCCCCACCCCTCCCACCTCTCTTTTCCCTCTATACAGTCCCTCCTTCCTCCATTCTTGCCCCCCTCCCACCCCCCATTATGTGTCATCATCCGCTTATCAGTGAGATCATTCGTCTTTTGGATTTTTGAGATTGGCTTATCTCACTTAACATGATATTCTCCAATGTCATTCATTTGCCTGCAAATGCCATAATTTTATTATTCTTTATGGCTGAGTAATATTCCATTGTATATATATATACCACAGTTTCTTTATCCATTCATCTATTGAAGGACATCTAGGTTGGTTCCACAATCTGGCTATGGTGAATTGAGCAGCTATGAACATTGATGTGGCTGTATCTCTGTAGTATGCTGTTTAAGTCCTTTGGGTATAGGCCGAAGAGTAGGATAGCTGGATCAAATGGTAGGTCCATTCCAAGTTTTCTAAGGAATCTTCACACTGCTTTCCAGAGTGGCTGCACTAATTTGCAGTCCACTCCTCATTTTTAAAGGTGAAACTGAGGTGGTTTCAGGAGTGTGACCTAAGGTCACAGACGTAGTGATGGAAATGTCAGATCTTTTGGACTAATTTCTTTATGTCTGAAGTCTTGCTAGTGTTTACATCTTCCCTTATGTTTGATTGCACAGTGTCTTCTCCTGTATCCATCTGTGACAAAAACTCGAGAAAGTCGTTTAGTTCCAAAGCTGCCTGACATTAGATTTGGGGGGTGGGGGGATAATCAGTTCCCTTAAACAGAAATAAATTAAGAAATCAGAGTTCCACATAGATGTTTAACTTTTCTTTTCTTTCTTCTTTCATTTTTCTGTTATACACAAAATATTCATAGTATGACCAAGCCAAAGGAACTACTAGAAAATCTTGGGAAGCGTAAAACCCAGTTCCTAGTAAATTTCTGAGTATTTTCCTGTCATTGTCATAATTCAATTAATGGAAAAGAAAGTACTGACCCCCCCTTTCAAAAAGAATCAAGTTAGGAATTAAGCTTAAGTGATTTGCAGGCACTTTTATTGCCAGAGTTGGTAATTTTTGCTTCAAACTTTCCTTTACAGGATAGGTAAGGGCCTGAAGAAAGAGAGTGGAAAATGCAAAACAACGAAATTATAAAACCTGCCAAATACTTCTCCGAGTTGGAAAAGAGCATCTTGCTTGCTTTGGTAGAAAAGTACAAATATGTGCTGGAATGTAAGAAAAGCGATGCCCGAACTATCGCCCTCAAGCAGCGGACCTGGCAAGCGCTTGCCCACGAATACAACTCTCAACCAAGTGTGTCACTGCGGGATTTCAAGCAGCTCAAGAAGTGCTGGGAAAACATCAAGGCTCGGACCAAAAAAATTATGGCCCATGAAAGGAGAGAGAAAGTGAAGCGGAGCGTCAGCCCGCTGCTGAGTACCCACGTCCTGGGGAAGGAGAAGATCGCCAGCATGCTGCCTGAGCAGCTGTACTTTCTGCAGAGCCCGCCCGAGGAGGAGCCGGACTACCACCCTGACGCCGCAGCCCCAGGTACCGCTCCTAATGCAAGATGTGATGACTGTGTGGATATGCAAGTCATGAAGTGCATGAAACAGAAGTACTTGTTTAAGTCCTTCTGCTATCCCTCTTAGAGATTTTATTATCACTTAAACATAAAGAAAAATTAGGGACTACATTAATAGAGTTGTTATTAATGAGGAACATCAGTTGCTTCTCTCAACCCATTTCCAGTGTATTAAAGATAATTTGATGAGGGTTTATTTTCATTCAGTCTTTTCTCAAACAATATAATTTCAGGACCTTTTATGTGCAAAGCAGTGCACTAAACCACTCAGTGGCTGTATTAAAAGAGTAAACTATTTCAGACTTAAAAATCAAAGTACAGAGACTAATATAGCAAATATCCATTTGCCATTCATCAAAATTGAAATCCAGTGTTTCTATCTATTGTAATATTGTGATCTAAAGTTCTATTTGTGGCACTTCAGGGATTTTGAGGGATTCTGAAAAAATATTAGTTTTAATATGCTTCCATTGAAAAGAAGCAACTATGTCATATGTAATTCTAGGAAAGGAAAGTAATATAATTGAAGGTGTAGTGATAGTTTGTCATAGCTTCAAGGGGCTGGCATTAAGAGGCTACCGAAATGTCTCCAGGCACAGGGAGGGTGGAAACACATAAATAAATTTCCAATAATTTCTGCCTCTTTTAAGATGAACTGACCCATTTTTATAAAGGTTCATAGTAATTTGCAAAAAACACACTATGAAGCAGAGGAAGGTTTCTGTGTGTTACTTATAAGGTATTCCAAGGACTCAGTGAGAACTTGCCCAGGAAAATCTGGCTCTTGGCTCAAAGGATCAAAAATTCACTTGTCAGTGTCCCCAGAGTAGATTGAGCTCTGTGGGACTGGTTTCTGTTAATTAAAAGTCATCAGAAAAGTCATTCTGAAACCAAGAATGTTATCTATGTAGAGTGAAAAAGGTAATTACCAAGTGAACCAAATACAGGCTTTTGATTAGCAGTTTTTTTTTTTTTTTTTCCTGTAGGCAGATCACACTGGGAAGCTAAATCATGATCAAAAGTTTGCTTGTGATCGTTTGGCCAAGGTTAAGTCCAGGGAGCCAGTTAGGTAACCACAGTGGTTAATGTAATGGCCCTCTTGCATCATTTTCCACTGCAGGTGCCTAGTGCCAGGGTTTTGATTCTTGGGTTCCCAAACCAGGCTGGCTCCTTAGCAGACTGTTTTCATAGACACTGCTAACTCTCTTTTTCCTCCCTGCTGCTTCTTTGGGCCTGGGCCCCACTGCTGATTGACAGAGTCCTTGCTTTGTAGATGCTTATAGCTTTAGCCGATTTCTTTCCATCTTGCTGGCCTTAGAGCAGTTTAGCCTCTATGAGCAGCGTAGGAAGTGGTGCTGAGGTGGGGGGAAAGTGAATCAGCTTAAGTGATTTTCTGGCTTTCCACATTGCTTGTGTCCCCTGGGCTCTGTTACTGAGAAGATGCTGGGATGAACTCCCTTCAGTTCATTTTGCAAGTCCATGTTCTAGATTCTGGTGTATTGATTTTATAGGGTCATCCTTAGGGGATAGTCTCATGTCCACATTTTCAAAATCTGGGGTAGGATCTAGAAAGTGCATCCACAATTTTTTTTTTTTTTTTTGGAGAAGAAATTATATAATTCTTTTACTCATAATACACTATATAAATTTCCAACAAGAAGAGAATGAATGTGGGTTCTCAATGTCCTTCCTGTAGTGACATTTGCTGGAGACTCACTTGTAAAAGAAATTTATTTTAAGTTGAATGTTTATACCTGTGTAACACAGGAGACTTCTCTTTGCTTCTACTTTTTTCCAACCCAGTACTGGGGATTGAATCCAGAGGGGCTCAACCACTGAGCTATACCTCCAGCCCTTTTTAATTTTTATTTTAAGACAGGGTCCCTCTCAATGTGAGAGTAGACTTTGATTTGTGGTCTTTCTGACTCAGCCTCCTGAGTTGCAGGGATTACAGGTGTGTACCACCAAGCCCCACTCACTGGTACCATGGTACCCAGCCATATCCTGCCTTCTCTGTCTTCACACCTGACCTATAGGGCAGTAGAGAACCTTGGTCGTTAGTCAGTTGGGAAGTGTTTCCAAAGCCATCTGTTAGTACTAGTAGTTAAGGTATTGGAATTCTTTATGCATATTAAAACAGCTGTAAGGTTATTTCACTCATTTTGTGTTTCAATTTATTCTCAAGAAAGAATAAAAAATAAAAGGTTAGAATTGTCAGTCATCCATTCTGGGATTTGGTGGGGAAAAGGTTGAAAATCTGCTGTATGTTTAAGGCCCTCCTTGCCTCTTGTGTGTTTTGACACACGGACTCTGTGTATGTGTTTGTTTTACTTCTCTTATCTCTAACACTGCACTGTTCGATACAGTGGCAAGCTGCATGAGGCTCATAAGCACTTGAAGTGTGCGTAGACCAAATTGAGATGTGCTTTAATAGTACACATGTTTTGAAGACAAAACCACCAAAAGAATGTTGAATATCTCATGATTAAATTTGAGATTGATTCCACATTTAAATAATAATATTTTAGATACATTGGATTAACATAGGAATTAGAATTTAAAATTAACGTAAAATCAATTATGTACCTTATATTCTATTTCTATTGGACAGTGCTGTTGTAACATCTTTCAGGATACCTCTTAACAAAATTAGGTGCTCAGAGATTTGCTGAAATTTGTTATAAAAATGTGAAGCAGGATGGAGCCTAGCAGTATTCCACTAGGGGCCTCCCTCCAACTGTGTTTTGATGTGAGGTAGTATGAACTGTGTCATCTTGATCACTGTCCCCTGGATATTATTAGCTTATTCTTTGCTTTGCCAAGGACTTTTGTAAAATGTACAAATTGTACAAAATGTCCAAATGCATTTGAACACAGTGACCTTAAAGTTTAAGAAAAATGGGAATGTAAAATAATAAAAATAAAGACAGTATTTTTTCTCCATAACATATTAAACAGTTTATACCCTGCAGATTTTGTGATCTGTGATAATATGACTTCAAAATTTATTTTCCATTATCTTTGGATATAGGATGTGGAGAACAAACTAAGGGAGCCATCAAAATTTGCTAGGAGTGACTGGAAAGTAGAATGATAGTCCAATACATTTAAGGAAACTAAGCCTCTGAGTAGCACTCAGATATCTTGGGATAATTTATACTTAATTACATATGTTTTATTTTCTCTATTAAAATTAAGTAAGGTGAATATTTCTTAACATGTTCCATTATCATCATCACTGTTTAATCCAATCTCATTCTTTTGGTGTGGGAACTCAGGTACAGAGGGCTGAGTTTTATTTCCAATCATGGCACACCTACATCACTGGTCTGTAAAAAGCCCCTCTTTTATGTTAGTTCTGTGTTTATCCCTTTTTTAATCCCCATTCCCCACTTTCATTCTCTTCTGCACTGAAATCAGTCTAGTATGCTTGAGTATTATTTCACATGTGTTTTGTGTACTTATATTTTTAACTTACATAGATGAAAAATCATAGATATCTCTGATTTTGCATTTTCCACTTAGAATAACATTTTTAACATCTATTCTCACTGTAGTGTATAAATTGAATCCTTTCTTTTAGTTATGGCATTATCTCCCATGGTATGCCTTCCTCTCATCTCATTTATGCATTTCTCCATAATCCTGTTTTCTTTGTTCCTTTGATAACTGGAGATTGGCCTGTACAGTTTCCTCATAGGCTTTCATTGCCATGTAGACTTTTCCAGCTAATGCTAAATTTACTCAAAACCCAAGTGAAAGAACACCCTCTTGGCTGTGTTCTCAGTCCCAGGAAAGCTTTCCTAACCTTTTTGCATAAAATTGAGTTGTTTTCTACTTTGGTTGGTTTGGTTTTACTTGGGAAAGAGATTATTAAATGGTACATGTTTGCAGCAGATTGCTATTCCCTGGATAGTCTTTTTCCAATTAGGGGAATATTCTTCCTATCTGAACACTATTTTCTATTAATTGGAGCTCACATATGTTTGAAAGTTAAATACTCTATTGGGTTTCCTAGTTTAAGTCCTATCTATGCCAGTCTTCTTAAGAAGTCTGACTTTATTTAAAATGTTCGTTAGTGCACATTTAAAAAAGAATAGTCTTAAAGTAGTTATTTCTTTGTTCCAGACATGAATACTGTTTGAATGTTCAGAGAGAACTTTTGAAGATCAAGAATTGGAATACATGCTGATACTCTTAGTAATAATAGATGGTTTAGTAGTGGATACAACTTTTGGGGTGTATTTTACAGTACATAAGTGATCAGCTGAGCAAGCAAAGTCGTGGGAGGCTGAGATGAAGAGGTTGAGCTTGGATTTTGGAGTCATGTAGATTTGAATTAGAATCCTGGATCTTTCAATTAGCCAAATGACCTTGGAAATTGTATTTGGTTTTCTATAATAATACCTCCCTTGGAGTGGTGTCGTAAGGATTAGATGAGGAAGTGTTGTAAAACACTAGCCCATACCTGTTTCACCATTCAGAAATGGTAGTTATCCTCTTCCTCCTCCTTCTCCCTTTCCTCCTCATGTCCCTAAAGCCTAAAATTGCTGAGATGAAAGTGAGCATTCAGAAATTGGTAGTGACAGCAGCATTGTGAGAGGATGAACTTTAAAGACTCAGAGGAGTATCCAGAACTATCCCCTGTAATGAAATAAAAAAGCAAAGAGGGTAGAGGTATCAGAAAATGTCTAATGTGTCTAGTTCTCAAAGAAAATATGTTCAGATTAAAGACTAGAAGGGAAACGGGTGAGGTAAGACTTTTTGTGGTTGACGCTTACACCCCAGGTCCTCTGTCCTCCCTGTTAACCCTCTCCCATTTCTTTGTCTTGTGCTTCAGTCACCCACTTGAAGCACTATTCTTTCTACTAGTTGTGGGTGGGGGGCATGGTCTATTGCAGCCAGTTTTCCCTACATACATTTCTTATATACCCAGCACTGTCCCAGATCCAGTGCAGGGTTCTACCTGAGTAAGAGACTCAGAGAATTCAGAAACCTGAAGGGGAGGTAGCTAAACCACCTCTGAGCCAGAGGTGGGCCCAGGAGGCAGTGGGAACCTGAAGGAAGGACACTGAATTGAGACCAGAGCTGTGGGAGTTGGAAAAGAGTCCCAGGGAGTCGTTGTCATTGTCTCTGGCACAGAGGTTCTCTCATTTTAAAACCTTCTCTTCCAAAAGTAAGATTTTTACCTGTTCTTTAATCTTAATTAGGAACTAGTTATGGTTGTTACCTTACCCCTTGGAGTGAAATAATCTAAACAGTAGCCATTTTACTTTTATTAACAGAGTAACACGAATTAGGTTTCCCCTAGTAGCCATTAACATTCCCAGCATCCAGTCTTCCAGAATAATGGAGTGGACATAATAATGTAATCAACTCTTAATAAATTGGTATTACTTTTCTCTCAGGAGAAGATTCTCATTATTGGAAATGTAAAGCTTCTCAAGAAAACCTTAGAGTCACAGCTAGACAACTCCATGGGTTAGTGGAATTAATGGTTTCCTTATTGAAATTCTCTAATTGACCCTAATGTCATTTCCCTATAAAAATATCAGTGCAAACATGGCACCTACCAACAGTGGCATCCTTTTGCATCCATGTGCTCTTTTCCCTTTGTATTCAAGGGTTCAGCACAATGAATATTACTAGGCAACCACTGTGTACTGCAAAGTAATTTGTGCCTAAGGATAAAAGAAGTGACTAAGGCCTGGTGTGTGTTGAGTGCTGTAGGAGGAGTACCTATAGAGAAGGGAAAGATCTGAGGTTTCACAGAGCAAGCAGCATTGGTCCTGAATAAGTAGGAGTTAGCAGGAGTTGAAAAAGGAACTTGGGGGCTAGTGAGCCTGCCTTCAAGCTGAGGGGATAGTGAGACATAGAATTGTGAAAAGCAGCATGACTTTTTAAAGAATGTGAGTTTTTGGTAAGGCTAAAGGGTGCACAGAGTATTTTGAAGAGTAAAGCAAGAAAGATAAAAAGAGGTCGGAACCAGATTTTGATATTACTTAGGGTGAATGAAGAAGAGAATCAGAGATGGGAACCTTAGGGGAACCTGAAATAGTAACAGGTGGGTGGAGAAGTCTCGGCATCTCTAGGAGACTTGAGAGCAGCAATGGAGAGGAAGGAGACCACAGAGACACTGAGGAGAGCAGTGCTCCAGAAACCAGTGGAGGAAGGACATCTCAAGAAGGATTGTGGAGTGCCAAGGAGAGGCTAAGGAAGAGGGACATTGACAAGTCTCCTTGGGATCTGTGTGTTACCACGATGTAGCAGTATAGTAGTAACAGTCAGGTGCAGGAGATGGAGGAGAAATGGTGTGTGAGGAGGCTAAACCAGGGAGTGTAGACTCATCTTTCTAGAAAGAGCATTCATAGGATGGTATGAGGGCCAATGCCTGTGAACAGGAAATTGTAACCAGCAACCATGCTCTTGGGGAGATGGAGCAAAAGTGTTTGCAGCTGAATGAGAAACTGGCAAAGGGTGATCAGACTGACAAAGAACTCCATCTGAAGACTCACACAGTTGGCCTCGTACTGTGGTCTCCTCATCAGAATTGTGCACATTTCAGTTTAGAATTTGTATCAACATCACAAGGTCTCTGATTCTTGATAAGCACATTCTCTGACCACTGTGCCCACAGTTTGCAGTTCTAGAAATAACGTAACAAAACCCTTTAACATTATTTCTTAAGGGGAAATTACTTTTGGTTTATGGGGTTTTTTAAATGTCAGGTGTGGCCAGGGTGCCTGTAGACATGAAAGCCAAAGCAGACACTATTTTGGACCCATTCTGTAATGAGGCACCCTATCATTTGAGTTAGGATTGACTTTTTTCTCTGCCTGTAAAATCTTTGAACATGTTTTCTGCTACTGTTTTTCAGAATCATTTGCTGTTTCAAATAGAGAACTGTGCGATGATGAGAAAGAGTTCATACATTTTCCAGTATGTGAGGGGACCTCTCAACCTGAACCCTCGTGTTCAGCTGTCAGAATAACAGCCAATAAAAACTACAGGAGCAAAACCTCTCAGGAAGGTGCTTTAAAAAAGATGCATGAGGAAGAACACCATCAACAAATGTCCATCTTACAACTGCAGCTGATACAAATGAATGAGGTGCATGTGGCCAAAATCCAGCAGATAGAGCGAGAGTGTGAGATGGCAGAGGAGGAACACAGGATAAAAATGGAAGTTCTCAATAAAAAGAAGATGTATTGGGAAAGAAAACTACAAACTTTTACCAAGGAATGGCCTGTTTCTTCATTTAACCGGCCCTTTCCCAATTCACCCTAAGACTTTGGGGGTGGCTCCCTTGTAATTAATCTGTGTTGGCAAAGGAAGTCTGGAACATGAACTCGCGGTCAGTAACCTGTAACAGCTACAACTAGGAAAATTAGAGTGGTAGTAGTCACTTATTTAAGAATACATTCAGGTAAACAGCTGCATCCTATGTACCCCTTAAGTGGCAAAGAAGCTGTTATAGTTTCTGAAAAGTATCACTGAGTGCTATAATTCTGAATGTAATGTTTCTTAATTAGAATTCATACAAGAACCATGTGTGAGTGTTGTATCTTTTTTTAATCAAATGCAAGTGTGACTATAAAGGAGTGTGGCTGATTTTTTTTCTTTCTTTCTTTTTCTTTTTTTAAAGCAGACAGCAGAACTTTTCTATCAAATGAATGCTCTCCCATTGAAGGCTGTCCAGGGTGGCCCACACGTGTCTCCAGTGGCTGTGTTATTGCTCAGAACTTGCTAGAGGTCTTTAAGGAACCTCCGCAAGAGCTGCAGGGCCTCTTTCATTTTTTTCCAATGTCACCCTCTGATGTGGATTTTCCGTTTCCAAATAGCCCAGCATTTGAAAGAATAGTTTCTAATGTGGCTCATAAACTGGCTTTTAAGGCTCTTCCCCAAAGAGGAGTTCCAAGTACTGTCTCAACAGTGGAGAGTTTTGTTGGGAACTAAGGATGTAACAACTGTGAGGGAGAAATGTTTATTTAGGTTTATACATTGTTGTTTGTTTTATTAAAAAAAAAAAAAGACTTGCAATTTTATAGTCACACTGTGTATGTTTTTTAAAGGTGCTGCCTTCTCAACTGAGCCCCTGTTTTTGTCCTGCCTCTGTCCTTTCTCCCAGCTTGTGCTACTGAGTTCATAGTTGCCCTTGCTTAGTCTTAGCCTCCCTTCGGAAAGCTCTTCCCTCCCTGTGCTCATGGTGCTAGTGAACAGTAATGCTGTGGAGTTGCCATTACTTGGCTTTCTGAGATTCCATTACCAACATATGTAGAAATATGGGTTGATAAATAGGTATTTTGATTGAACTGTGTGCAGCTGCTCCTGTAGCCTAGCAGTAAAAACAGTCCTAGGAGGAGTAGGTGGAGCAGTACTGGAGGCACAAAGTGACTCTTCAGTTCCTAGCAGATCATCAGCTCTGATAATGAAATTTCAAGGCCTTGTGGTAGGAGTGGAGTAGTAGATGTGGCAGCGGCTTTATAAAGTAAGGCAGGACTAGGGGTCTGGGTCTAAGTTCCAGGCATGGCTCTGTCTCAAGCTGCTACATGACCTGGGATAACTCCTTAAATCCTTGGTGTGGTGTTTCCTGTCCACAGAACAAGGGAGCTGGGTTGGATAGGGTTTGGAGTCTGCTTCAGCTCCTTGGCCGTGGTTTGGTTTGTGTAACTTGGATGGGTATCAGCCAACATCATGACTGCCTGTAGGGCATGGGTCAACAGGGAACAATTGTCTCCTGCAATGGCTTAGCCGCTCTCCTTGATAATTTTTTAAAATTTGAGTCCTGGGAACTGTAAGTTCTGTAAGGTACACCTGGACCATGATTTATGTGCTACATAGAACTTAAATGAGTATCAGTTTATACAAGGAATCACATTTTAAATATCTTAGAGGAATTGGTTAATTATTTTAGATATCCTGTAATGAGAAACTAGAAGGCTAGTCTTCGTTGAGAGGAAGGATACTTTTATAAGGATTTCTGTCATTAATGTAGTTTTTAACCAAATGGATCCTTCAGAGAATAAAGCATCCTAAAGTCTCAAGCTTAAGTGGTTTGTGAAAGACCGAATGTGATTCTCCTCATCCTCCTCCACATCAACACCTTCAGGATTAGGACAGGAAACAGCGGGTCCTAAACATAGATAGGAACTGAGGAAAGACTGCCTTTTCCTCACCTATTGATTCATCTAAAAATCTTGTTAATATACACATTCTAGAGTGAGGCCTGAGATTCTGCATTTCTAAGAGGCTCCCGGGTTATACCAGATTATGCTTGGTTGGTTAACATACTTTTGAGTAGTAAAGGTTTAGAAGACCCTATGAAGTTTTTAATTTAGCAACCTAAAAGAAAAGGTGAGGAGGTCGTCCGTCTTCATGTACAGTGGTGTGCTGGTTATTGTTCTTGCTCTAAGAACTTACGACTTTGGCACACAAACAAGAAGTAGAACAACACACAAAATATTGGCACACAGTAGTATATTTTAATTGAACTATAAAAGCACTGAGCTAATTTCTAACTGAATAAATAAAGGATAATTAAGCCAGCAGCCTAAAGCACCTTGCTCTACTGTTAATGGTATTTATAACAGTAGTTTGCAATGTTGACTATGCATTAGAAGCAGTATTTTATAAATAATTAGTCCCACTGGGTCCTACTTCCAGAGAATTCTGATTCAGTTCACCTGGGTTGGGACCTGGTACTCTGTATAAGGGGAATCTTATAAGTGATTATGATGCATAATTGGGATTGAGAACCACTTATGTAGAGTTCACAAATGTGTCTCATTTGATTCTTAATCCTGTGAAACCCTGCAAAAGTAAGAAAAGGATGCCCTGAGAACCACCTGGCACCAGGCCTACAGCCAGCAAGTGGCAAAGCAGAGCCTCAAACCCAAGTCTCTTATCTCCAAAACGTATAATCCCATCTACCTGCCCATGCCCCTTCCCTTGAAGCTACATCATGGATTTGTTTTATTCTGAGTCAGATCACATTACAGGGTGCTTCTTATAGTGTTCATTCATGATGAAGTACAGAACATCCCAATTCATTTCACTTTTGAACTGTTCCTTACCTGACATGGAAATGTGGTAACCATCTTTGCAGCATTGTAAGGGAATAGACATATTCACCACCCCCCACCACTCCAAATCATGGGCACAGACCAGTTGGGAGGTAAGATTTGTAAAGAGTTCTCATGTAGTTGATAAGCACATGTCTTCAAGCACACTAGTAGGTGAGAGCAGTGAACTAAGAAGCTTGAAGGAAGGCCTCATGGAGGAGGTGACATTTGCAGTAAGTCTTCAGAGTTGTCATTTTGGCAGGTGGAAAAGCAGAGGAATTCCACTAGATGCCAGGTCCTGTTGAAGATGCAAGATGAGACACAAATGGGAGGCAGGGAAGGAATGGGAATTTCCAAATTAGGCAGTACCACGATCAGAACTGAACTCAGGAGAAAGATTAGAAAATGAAACTGAGAGAAGACGAGTCAGGGATATCAGGTAAGAAGGTTTGGTCCTAGTGAGGATGAGATGAGAGTAGGACCCAGAGAAGGTTGTAATAAACCTAGAGAGACCAATGTGAAGGGCATTGCTGAAGTGGAATCAATAAGCCTTGGTGGTTGATTGCTTTTTGGGGGAAAGAGGGGTGAGGTGTTAAAGCTAGGTGCCTGAAAGAATGATGCCGCTGATTGGAACAAAGGGAGAAAGGATGCATTTGGGCTTTGACCTAGGAGAGGCCGAGGCAAACTAATGCTACTGCCTCCCTCTCAGCTTCCAGTGCCAGCACCTCCATCCATCTCTTGGGCTATCGCATCTTTGCTCTGATGTCTGTCTCTCCAGCTGCCTGTGCTGCCACATCCACCTGTTCATTTGACACTGGCCCCTCCCTGCTGGGTCCTGGGTCACCCCTCTCATTTGATACTACCTCTGCCATCAATACCTCCACTGCAACTGGTGGTATGTCATTCACCATCTCTTAGACTGGGCTCCACGCTAGAACAATCAGGAAAGGTACCAAGGAGCATTGGCTGGGAGGGATTGGTATTCCCTGTGTATGCTTCTCACAGCCCATTTACAAAAATATCAATCCTACACAATGATGCATCAAAGATTTAGGAAACATTTTAGGATTTTGCAGGGAGAATCTTAAGGTGCATTTTCATTTTGTTTTATTTCAGAAGAGACTAGCAGGGCAGAGGAAGAGAGGTGGCATGGTGGGAGAGTGCATTTGAGTTGTCAACAGTTTCTGCAGTGTCAGGTCAATTACATCAGCACTTGGTCTGGACCAGAGGAAAGGAATGATTCTGCCTCCTGGGAATGTCAGAATGACCTGATAATTATATTTGGCAAAGCCATGAGGAGTGGTTCTATAATGTCATTGCTAAGAAAGACCCTTGTAATAGCATTTCTGGATGCCTGAGCTTTTCAGATGAATGACACTTCATTTCTACTGTGGCTTTCCTTTCTGTTGGACTGGTTCCCAGTTGGTCCTATTGTTCTTCTCCCTTGCTTTAATACAGTCTGGGTTTTCTCCTCTGTTTTCCTTCCCCACCCTGTTTCTCCAGCACCTCCTTCTGTACTCACAGCATCTTCCACCCTCCTGTTTCGAGGTGGAATCATGTGAGAATGTGTGGGGAATGCTTGCCAAAGGACAGCATATTCAGCATCCGGTATCAACAAGGTAACTTTCAGCCTTAGCTAGCCAAACCACGGATGACTTCTTTCCATGCTCCACCTGATACTTTTGTGTTAGTGGGACTCAGAACATGGTAAAGGTCATCAGTGACCTGTGACTGTGACAGATTCTTTTTCCAATTGTGCCATATATTATGCCCTTCAATACAATCTAATCTCTGTCTCAGTTTCTCCATCTGTGAAAGTGTTGTAATACTTATCTACCTCCCTCGAATGTTGTGAAGATTAGTATATGTTGGTAAAGCACTTTTAAAATAAAAAATGATGTCAAGCATTTTAACATTATTGTTGTCATTGGGATAGGGTTGCCCTCCTGTAGAGAGGCTGCCCTGTAGGGGAAATACTCCAGTTGTTCCATGGTTTAGGAATACCCAGTTTGTAAAACTTCCATAACAAATACAAGAGTGCAGTGATTTTTTTTAATGAAAAATTGCAGCATTCTTTAATGTTGTCATTTCCTTAAATAGTACTTTGGTGCGTTTATAATGAGATTCAGTTGATAGAAGTGTGATTTATGCAAAATTTTAAAAGAACCTCTATTATCCAATGTAATTGTTGGACTTGCAAGCTGATTATTAACCTAATGGTGTACTTTATCATCATTAGGTGGAAAACTTTTGTATCTTCATTATCCAGATGCCCCAAACGTGCGTGAAGGTTCCCTCGTTGTTGGCACTGATTGGGATGGACTAAAGGGTGATCCTGCTACTTGTGAATTAAAGGATCCAAGACTGTAGTCTTATAGAATGTCCTTACATCACTGCTGGTATAGGGGGGAAAGACTAGTCATGTACACTCTCTAGAGGGCTGGGAGTGTGAGGAGGTCTCTAGCTGTAGGCATGGGCTTATCTTTCTAAACTGCTGGTGACTGCTAACAGATTTTATTAGGTTCTGGCTTGAGTTTTCTCTTCTGTGTGTTTGCTGGGGTAAAAATTCCAAATCCTGTTACTTAACAAAGGTTGGTTCTTTTAAATCAAAAGGATACTTGTTATAGTGGAAATACTGGGAGTAGCAGTAGAAGGTTACAGTTCCTTTTCTGTCCTATCATCTGGATCAGTTTGCAATAGCTCAGCTTAGACAGGTGCTCTGCTGCATATGAATCTAGACTTTTTTGTTTTTTTGGTGTGTGTGTGTGTGTGTGTGTCTGTGCCGGGATAACTCTGGGCTTTATACATGCTTAGTACATACTCTGCCACTGAGTTACATTCCCATTCTCTTATCCACAAGTCTCTACTAAGAGTTTCTTGGAATGGGCTGGTATTACACTTTCTGCAGGATTGGAGGGTACTCAGCTATTGGAACATTTGGTGGCTGATGCAGATCTGTGGTCACTCTGAATCCCAGGCCAAAGGGGCAGTAGCTCTCCTGAGGAATCTCTTAGGGCAGAAGTGAAAGAGAAAAAACCCAATTTTAGGACATTTCAAGTTTTGTTTTTCTGCTAGCCTCTCCTTGGCCAAACCAATTCACATGGCTGAACCTGCAGTCCAGGGAAGGGAAGTAGACTCCTTCTAAGAGGGAGAGGAGAAAAAGTGAATAGTCTTGAATAATAATTTAATCTACCACAGTATTACAAGGGGGAAGTGAGCTAGTGGGATACCAAGGAGTTGAGATTACATTATAAATTAAGAAACAGGGAATCTGGAGGAGAAATCCTTTCCTCATTTTCTAAGTCACTTCTTCCTTCTTTTCTTCCTTCTGGTTTTCAGCAGGTAGAAGGGATTTAAAATGGTGATAATAATAGAATAAGCTTCATTAAGTTGTTGAAATAAATGAATAGTACAGATTCTCCAATTTGTATGATGGGGTTACATCCTGATAAACTCATAGCAAGTTGTAAATATCATCAAAAATGCATTTAACACACTATAGGACATAATAGCAACACTGCCTTGTAAAGTAGTGGTTATTTGCCCCAGTGACTGCCTGGCCGCCAGGGAGCTACAGCTTTCTGTCTGCCCATCACTGCAAGAGGGTACCCTACTATACATTGTTAGACTGGGAAAATATCAAAAGTCAAAGTACAGTTTCTACTGAATGCTTATCACTTTTGCATCATCAGAGTCAAGAATTATTAGTCAAACCATTTTAAGTCAGGGATGGTCTGCATGTGTTTTTAGAGCAGTGCCTGGCACGTAATAAACACTGTAAATTTTAGTCCTTTTATTTTCTCAAAGTCATATGGCCTCTACGTGGAAAAGTTTGATTCCAAGTGATCTGGCTCCAGAGCTCATGTTTTTAAGAATCATAACAGACTTTCTATTTGAGGGTCTCTGTTAAATCTTAGCTTTGCAAAGAACATTGGCCTCCTGAGTATTAGATTATCATCTGCCAAATACCAACTTCTCATGATTGCTATAATGATCACATAAGAATATAACTATGGAAGAGTCTTGTAAATTGTAAAATCAAAACCAAAAATTTCCTAGACCTCTCTTTTGACCTTCTGTGTTATAAGAAAGTCTGAGAAAATCTCAACTCCCTTCATAAAGCCTCATCTTAATTTCTCTTCCCACTCTCCCCTCTGTGACTCTCCTTGAACACAATCACTGAGTTGAATAGCCAGGCTCTGTGAAATCATTTCTGTTGAGCCCTTACCCGGCGGGTGCCCCGCCGCTCTGTGGTCCCTTTCCTCAAAGTCAAGTGAACACCAGGCTGACCTCCTGGAACTGGGCTTTGGTCCTAGTTTTGCTGGTAACTCATCATGTGATTGGGGGCAAGTTACTAGATCTCTCCTTGTTAATCTCCTTGTTTGAAAAAAAAAAAAGTGTTAAAAAAAGAGGATCTGTAAATTTCCTTCTGGTATTCTAATAAGTCTCATTCTGAAGTTAAATGAATTTTGTCACTTTACTGTGTGTAACCCAAGTTTGCAATTTAGTATTCTCCTTAAAAGATAATGTGTCTATAAATGGAATTCAAATACTACATCCAAGTGGATCAGCCCCAAGGTTAAAAGCAGCATTTGTGAATGTTATTGGTATTAGGATAATGATTATACTTAAACTGTTTATAACACAATCTAAATATAGACAATACAAGAATTTCTATATAATGGGAACAAAAGGGTTGGTGCTTCCAAAATGTAATTTTCCCAACAAAATGTAATTGACTGCTGTTTAACTGTCTCAAATTGTCCAAATGTATAGATTATAGGATACTTCTGTTTTACAAATTTCTGTGTTCTAAGGCAATAATGTGTCCAGAATATGTAGATTTGGCACACTTTTAAAATTCTTTTCAGTTGACTTCAGTAGACAATATCTCTTGTAAAAACAGAGCTGTTTGAGAACCTACTTTAGATGGAAGGATGATTTTCATTATTTACTGAGTATCTATGGGCCCCTAGACATGTTCATATATTATTTCATTTAATGCTTCAAATATTTTGCAGGTGTAGGTAACATTATCCATATTTTATACATAAGGAAATGAAGCTTTAAGAGGTTGGTTTGTTCCAAATCATGTGCCAGAAGTTTTGGAGAGGGATAGTGGTGAGGATGACACCATCACATGAATGTACTTTGTACCACTGATCCATATGCTTAAAAATGGTTAAAATAGAAAAATTTATATTTCACCCCAATTAATAAAAAAAAAAGAAAAACACACACAAGAAGTAAGTTAATTAGATTTAGATGCCAAGTCAGTGTGCTTTGGTCTACGCGTTCATGGCACGGGAGCATGGCACTCTGATGGGCTGGTTTTATTTATTAAAGATCTGCCAGGACACTGAAGAGCCAGAAACAAAGAAAAGCAGAGAGAAGAGCTAAGTGAGGTTAAAGGTGCAGCAACAGCAAAGGTGTCAGACCCCAATTCTGTCTGAAAGCAAGCTGAGAATCAGTGACCAAGCCAAAAAAGAGAGGTTTCCAATCTGTGTTGCCATTTTTGTTGGTGTCTCTCATATATACAGGAAACACCTAACATCTTGTTTAAAATGCATGTTTTGACTCGGTAAGACTGGTGGGGGTCCAGATTTTGTATTCCTGATAAGCTCCCAAGTGTTGGGGATTATTGCCGGTCCATGGACCAAACACTGGGTGGCAAGGACATAGATCACAATAACCTCCTCCAAGGTGGCTCACCAGGTGTGGGTTTCAGACCACCTGCACTGAAGAATCTGGGGCGCTTTCACAAAGCAAGTTGTGGGCCTTATCCCAAACCTATTAAGTCATGATTCCTGAGAATGGAACTGGAATCAACACATTTAACAAGCTTCCCAGTTGCTTGTTATGTATTATATTTGAGAACCACGGCTAATAGGCTATCATCGTGTGTCACTAAATAAAATAATTTGCTTTTCCACCTCCAGTTTAGAAAGGCCTTTCATTCCTTCTTTCTTCTGTACCTATACACCTGGTTGACAAAGATGATCATTAGCCCCACTTGGCAGATGAGGAAACTTGCATTCATTATATGCTGGACTCAAGGTTTTCTGACTCCAAGAAAAGCATTCTTTTTATTATTTTGTGGCTCACTCTTCCACTTTACCATATCTTTACTTATACTCCTACACAAATTAGAAGTGCTTTTATGTCTAAAAAGCTTTGCAGAGCAATTTTCTTGCTGTGATGCCTTTAAAGATTTCAATCTAATTTAGCACATTAAGCAGCACAGTTTATGCTTATGAGCATAGAGCTATCCAAGGTCATGACAAAAAGAAAATGTTTGGTGAAGTAATTAAGAAATAGACTGCTTTGAGATTTTTTTTAATCTTTTTTTTTCACCTTTCACCTAGACTTAACAATTGTTTTTCAATTTCTCTTTCAATCATTTGCCAGAAAATTTCTGACATGATGACACTTCACCCCTAAGTACTTTAGCATGTATGTACAAGCATAAGAATATTCTCCTATGTTACCACAATCACATTACCACACCTAAGAAAATCTACATTAATTTGGTAATATCGAATATGTAGTCTATGATTTAAATTTTTCTAGTAATCCTAATGTCTTTTATTGCTTTTTTCTCAAATTCAATCAAGGTTTATTGCATTTGGTTGTTTTGTCTCTAGAACAAAACTTTCTTCTTTTTTTTGTTTTTCATGACGTTAATTTCTTTAAAGTCTAGGCCTTGTAAGGTGCCCCACATTTTGGATCAGTGTGATTCCATTCTTGTGATTAGATTTAGGTTAAATGTTTTTGGCAAGACCATCACATAGGTAAATGTCATGTATCGCTCATTGCGTCATTACAGGAGACACAACTTGGTGAATTGTCTCACCACTGGTGATGCTAAATTTGATGAACTGTTGAAGGTATGCTATTATTTGCCAAAACTCACATTGTAGATTCTTTTGCTCATAGTAAGTTATCTGTGGGGTGATTCTTTAAGACTGTCAATGAATATCCTCCTCCCTCATAATCTTTTACCCAGTGATTTTTAGCATTCTCTGATAATTCTTACCCAAATCAGTTATTTCATTGAGGATTGCAAAATGGTGATTAAATCAGCCTGGCCATTTGTTGGCATTCACGTGGAAAGAAAGTGTGCTAGGTTTGATAGAACTCTACTTTAGGTCACCTCAAGTCACACTGGCTACTCACTTTTCCTCATCTTTCTTAAGAGGCCATCTCTCTTAGAACTCCTTTGCTAGAAGTGGGGAATACCAGGGATAGATTTCTCCCCAATGCCAGCAAATGCCCACCTGAGACAAAAGGCTCCCAAATTCCTTCTCCTGAACATCCTGGCTCCAGATAGCCTCTCTGGTGTTTGCCTGGCATTATCCATCTCTCTTGCACTCAGCTGGAGAAAATCATATGCTTTCTCTCCCATTATCATCAATGACCTCTTCAATTTTTTTTCCCACCCTTTCCAAATCTGACCCAGAATGTCTGCATAGCAGGGACTGGGGCAGCAATCTGAGGGGTGAGACCAGGGTGCTTGTCTTGGAGTGGTATCTCTCGCACAGACTCTATATTATAGATCGGATTTTTTAAAAAGTAAGATTTTATATAAGATAGAGAAGATGCAATTGCTCACATTAAAGATGGCGATGAAGACTGGGGTGCAGAGGCTGAGAGAGAGCTGATGGAGAGCTCAGTGGGGTTAAAGCTGCCTTATACTACCTCTTGAAGCAGCCACTCCCCCAACCCTTATACCCATTCTGCCTTGCCCCACTTCCTCTTCAGAGAGCCCAGAAGTCATGAACCAGGCATTTCCTCAGTTTCTCAATACCATGTCTACAAGCCCAGTTGCCTCAGCCTCTGTTCTATCTTCCTCCTCATTGCAAAGAAAGTATCTGCTCTTAAAAAGCCATTCCTTCCATCTGTGCTTTGAATTCCACTCTTCCTGTCTTCTCAAGAATCTTACACAACTGAATATCCTTTTCTCTGTCTTGTCTGTTCAGGTCTCCTCTTCTCCCTTTACTGGACCTTTATCATCATCATTTAAATGTTCTAAAAAAGTCCTTTCTCCACCCATAGTCACGTCCTGCTTGTTTCTCTTCTTCCCTTCACAGCTGAGCTGTCTAAATGTTCTACTTCCTATTTCTTATTCATGTCTCATTAAACTCTAATCTGGATTCTGCCCCTACCACTTTACCAAATAGCTCTTGCTAAGATTACCAGTGGCTTCAAGTGGCTGTACCCATTGGACACTATTCAGTACTGATCTTGATTGATCTCTCCAGTTGGCCACATCCTGCTCTGGAAGCACATTTGTTCCTTGGTCATTGTGCTTTCCTGGTTTTCCTCTTAATTTTCAAACAGTTCCTACTCAGTTCCTTCCCTTGGAGTTCCTCAGCTTCAGTGTAGACCCCTCTTCTCTTCTACTTTCTGGTATCTCATTAAATCATCACACTCACTTCCATGACTGTTTAAATCGTCTGATGCCTCCTGCACATAGATGCCCAGTGTAAATCTCTTTTATGAGCACTAGACTTACAAATCCAACTACTACTAGAGGCTTCCATGCAGATGCCTCACTGCTGCTGAAACTCAGTGTGCCAACACTGAACTCATTTGTCTTCTCTTCAAACCTGCTTTCCTCAAGGGTGGGTCATTTTATAAATGCTACTGAGCCTGGGGATAACTGTCACTTGACATTTTCTCTCTCTTACCTCCCACATCTAGTCATGTTTTTATCTGCTAAATCTGCCTAATCTATTTACTTGTCCCCATCTTACCTGGTCCAGGTCACCATCATCACTCACCTGGACCACCATAAAAAATACAGCATGTCATTAAGATGGTGACCATACTGGCTAATAGATGGTTTCTCTGCATACATTTTGTCATTTCATTCCATGCTGCATACTGCAGCCCAAGTGATTTCTGGTTTAACAGATTCATTTCAATTTTTTCTTTTATGCAGTGCTGGGTCTTGAATCCAGGGCCTCATGCATGCCAGATAAGCATTCTGCCACTGAGCTGTATCCCCAGCTGAACTGAAATGTCAGTAACATGACTTATAGTTCACCCATTTAAACAAAAGATCTTTTTCAAACAATTTTAAGCAGGTTATTCCCTGCTTGTAAACTTACATTCAAGTCTGAATCTTTATTCTGGCTTAACAGGCCTACATGATCTTTCCCCTTGCTTCCTGACATCTCTAGCTTCGTTCTGTTTCATTCACTCTCCAGACTTCAGCCATCTTTTCTGTTTCTTAAAAAACAAAACAGGGCTGGGGAGATAGCTCAGTTGGTAGAGTGCTTGCCTTGTAAGCACAAGGCCCTGGGTTTGATCCCCAGCACCCACAAAAAACAAACAAACAAAAAACAAACAAGACAAAATTATGTGTATTTATGGTACACAACATGATCTTTTAAATTATATATACACTGTAGAATGATCACAACTAGCTAAATAACAAATGGATCTCCTCACACATAGTTATCATCTTTATGGTGAAAACATTTTACATCCTCTTGCTTTGCATTTTTTAAGAATAAATGTTCAGCACAGTGGTAGAGCATGTGCTTAGCATGTACAAAACCCTGAGGTCAATCCACAGCACACATGCAAAGAAATATATCATCATGAAACAGTGCCCACACTGTATAACAGATCTCTTAAACTTATTCCTCCTATTTTTTGGGTGGGTGGGTTACTGGGGATTGAACTCAGTGTTTAACCACTGAGCCATCCTCAGCCCTTATTTATTTATTTATTTAGAGACAGAATCTTGTTAAGTTGCTGAGGCTGGCTTTGAACCTGTGATTCTTCTGCCTCAGACCCCCATGTTGCTGGGATTGCTGGCACGTGCCTCCCACGCTTATTCCTCTCATCTAACGGTAAAATGTATCCTTTGATCAACATCCCCCACTTCTAACCACCCCAGTCTTGGAACCACTATTCTACTCTCTACTTATCTGAGATCAACATTTTTTGGATTCACACGAGAGATCGTGTGGTATTTGCTCTTCTGTTCCTTGAACTTGCCATATCCTTTATTTCATTTTTACATGGTGAGCTTTCTTCATAGAATACTCTTCCCTCTTACCTCCTTCTAACTCTTCTTTGTCATCCAGCCTCAGCCTGAATGACACTTCTGGAAAACTTTCCTTGATACCTCCGGCTCCTGGTACATTAGGGGCCAGATGTTTTCTCCATCCTTTGCAAACCCTTCATAGTTGTGGTTGTTTAAATTTTGACATCCCTACCAGACTAGAGAACAGGGACTGTGTCTGTCTTGTTCATCTCTGTGTCCTAACTGCCTCACACAATTGCCTGGCACATAAGAGCAATCTCTAAATACTGTTGGATGAATGGGGCTATTGTCACTGTGCTCCGTGACCTGCGCTGCCCCCTGCTCTCATCCTTGTTGAGGTTACCACTGCCAAAGTTGCCTTATGCCTTATCACTGTCATTCTGGGCTGAGAGAAACAGCCTCAGAATGTGATCTTGCTGTTTTACCTTTGTAGCTCAGCTGGGAATACAGACTAAATGCTGAGTCCAACTATATTGGCCCTGATGCTAAGCTGCCAAGCCATTAGATTTTAGGGAATAATTTTGGACTCTGAACTAAGGAAGAAGAATTAAAAACTATTGACTCAATTCAAGTTCACATGTATGTATATAGATGAGTTGATACATAGAGTAATGTATGCATGAGTACACACATGTAAATGTTCATGTATAACCACAGGGCCCAGCTGTCACTCTCAAATATACATGCATGCACACCCTCACAGAAACAATCTGATATATACTCATTCCTTACATATGTACACAGAGAGTAAAATGGCATATGCTTGGCACTTATGCATATGTACAGAGGCAAGCTGATATACTCATTACATATGTATACACACAGGCAAATGACATATGCTCAAAACATATGTATACATACAGAGACAAGCTGACATACTTAAACACATTCAGTGGAAAGATAGAATTATTTAGTTCCATTTGAGTTTCTCTAATTCCTCCATGTGCCTAGCTCCTTGCTTTATCTCTCATGATTCTGGCTCAGTGGATGCCATTCTCAAGTTCCAGGCTCTTGGCTATAACCTCTTGTCCTTCCCTTTCACCCACCTGGATATTTGTCATAACTTTTCCTCCCAGCTGTTGGCTGCCCCTCCAGTCACCAGGTTTCCCTCTTGCAGTTCTCTTCAGTAGGCAGCCAGCCCAGATGAGTTCTTTTGTCTCATGAATTTAACCCTTTGGGTTTTGATTTGGAGTACTAATTGTGACATTGGATAGATCTGGTCTCAGCCCTGTTGCCCACTGACTATGTAACCTTGGAAAATGACTTAACCTAGTCAAATCCATTTTCTCATCTAGAGAATGAAGATAACATTAGCATCTTCCCTACTATGATTTTGGTAGTATATATTAGATAATACATATAGAACTTTTATCCTAGTATGTAAGTGCAGGTAATGACAACTGCCACTGAAAATAAGTAACATTTGCTGGTGATGTGGCACATGACTGTAATCTCAGCTTGTTGAGATGCTGAGGCAGGAGAATTGCAAGCTCAAGGCCTGTCTGCACAACTTAGAGAGACCCTGCCTTAATATTAAAGAAAAGTGTGTGTGTGGGGGGGCTGGAGATATAGCTCAGTAGCAGACCCCCTGGGTCCAATCCTGTACTGCAAAAACAAGTCCCACAGAAATCAAAAGCAATAATATTTATCACATGCTCATTATGCCACCACTTTTGGCTAATTATTTATTGAATACTTGTGATGTACTAAGTATGTTCTAAGCATTTTACATATATGAATCCCCCTTTTTACTATTGCATGCTAATATGCAGGGTCTCTTACATGCTAGTATGCATGCTACCACGGTTATACCCCCAACCCTCTATGAAACCATTTATCCTTACAATGACCCTGTGAAGTAGATAAAAACAGAACAGAGTAGATCATGGAACTGAGGCATAGTGAGAAGTAACTTGCCCAGGGTTACAGAACCAGCAAGTGACAGAGCTAAGACACAAACCCAGATGGTTTGGTTCCAGAGCTTACACTCTTGATTATTCTCTTCTACCTCCTGCTTCCATTTATGTGTGATTGTCTTTGTCAGGAAAGCTATTTCCTTGGTACAATCCTTTATGAGTTAAAACCCTTGGAGAAATTTTGAACTGCAGTTGAAATTTTCCATTTGCTGAAAGATCAAGAAAAATCTTAATTCTGTATTCAGAGCAGTGCTCAACAATTGAATGACAAGAAGACCTGCAGGAAAAACCCAGAGATGCCTCCTCATTCTCTCTGCCCACTCACAGGGACTGTTTGGGTGAGAAGACTTTCAAACTGACAGAATTATAGTGGGGAGGATGTTCTTTGGATTCTCATTGCACGTTTTGTTCGGATATCTATAAATGCCTCCTTGCCTCTGCCCACCATGCACATTATGGGATTGTGGGTAGGAGTAATAGTGCCTTCAACCAGAGTCCTTGACAAGGTACTCACAGGAATTCCTGCATCATGATCACAAGAAACCCCAACAAAATCTCCTGACACTTTTGCAGGATGCTCAGGATGGCTTGTGCATATTCCTGGCAGCTGCAGATTTTTTTTTCCCCCCCGGCGCTGCCGAGTGAACCCAGGGCAGGGCCTCTCACATACTAAGCATGTGCTCTACTACTGAACTACAGCCCCCAGCCTTTCACTGTAGTCTGTTTTCTAATTCATATTAATTGTACATATGGGGTTCATTGTGATATTTTCATACTTGCATACAGTGTGCATTGATCATATCCAACTTCCTTCTCTATCCTCTGCTGCCCCTACCCCAATCCCTTCCAAATTCCTAGTAATCAGTTTTCTACTTTTCAGGTTGACCTTTTTTGGCATCCACGTGCACTACTTATCTTTCTGTCTGACTTATTTTACTTAACATAAAGTCCTCTAATTCCATCCATTTTGCTGCAGATGATGGGATCGCATTCTTCTTTATGGCTGAATAATGCTCCATTGTGTATCTACATCACATTTTCTTTATCCATTCACCTGTTGATGGGCACCTAGGCTGATTTTGTATCTTGGTTATCAGGAGTAGTCTGGCTACCGTCACGACAGTTCCAGTCTTTGCTTAATCTTGTATCTGATGATGTTTCTCCAACTTCTCATGTTTGTGATGTGGAGGGCTTCTGGATCAGAATGAACCAGATAACTCCAACTTCCTAGCTTTGTAGCCTAAGGTACTTAACCTCACTAGGCCTTTGTTTCCTAATTCATAAAATGGAAATAATACCTACCAACAAGGTGGGTAGGAGGGATTAGTGACAACAAATATAGTGTCTGACATTACCTTAGAGGTCCTCAGTGAATTAACCTAGCAGATCCTCAGAGAATTATAGTTATTATTAATATCATATAATACAATAATTATTCTCTTCCATCAACATTATTATAATCTGGTCTCCTTTACTAGAGTTTAAGCTCTATGAAAAACAGGGACTTTGTTTTGTTCACTGCTGTTTCTCTGTACCTACAACAGTGTCTAGATCAGAGTGCATGGCCATTAAATATTTGTTGAATCAGTGAATGAAGTTCTAAACAAGTGGACCTTGCTGTCTTAGGTCCTTCCTACTCTGGTTGGCATTCAGATTCTCTTACAGGCCCTTGGTTTGCTTGAATGCTCCCCTGTCACCTGGTTAACTTCCATTTTTCCTCTAATCTTAGCACAAGCATCACACCTTCAGGGAAATCTCTGACTTTCCTCTCAGCAGCATTTGCCAATGTTGCAATTTTATTTTTATTTGTTTAACTTTGATTAGTATCTTACTGTAAACTTCCTAAGAACAGAGACCAAGTCTGTTGGACTCACCACTGAATTCTCACGGACTAGGAATAGACCCTCAATATCAATGAACTGAATGAATGAGTGACTTATCCACTCCCTTTTTTTTTTTTAAAGATCCCTCTCTCTAGGAAGGGGGCAGTCCCAGGCTTGTGCCAGTGCTACACCATAAATCAACCCTTTCTCCTGTTTCTGGATGGAGCATTCTGACTCTCCCCTTGGGGGGCCAATTTGTCAGCCCCCAGGTGTCTCATTACTGCTTCTCAGGACTTCATTATGCAGCTAGTTCATCCAGCAGGAGTTCCAGAAAAGCCAGGATTTTGGCAGGGCTGGGAGTATGGGATGGAATCTGCCATTTACTCCCACCCCACCCTCGCTCTATTTATATTTAGTATTTATCACACTGTGTTGTAACTGTTAATTTTCAGATGTCTTGCCATCCCCACACAGTGAGGGCAGGATTATCTCTTGCCTCCAGAGGCTACTGTAGTGCCTAGCATGCAACAAATGCTCATAAAGGCTTCTTGAAGGAATGCAATGTTTTCCATGAGTGAAGTTTTATTGAGGACGAGAACTGACTCATAGGAAAGGGGGCACTACCTTTGGCATTTTTCTTTTTAAACCTAAGCCAAGAAACCCCTTTAAGTTAATTCTGATTGAGTTTTTCACTACTTGGAACTGAAAATATTTTTTTTTTTTTTTGGTGGGGAGCGGGTAATAGGGACTGAACTCAGGGGCACTCAACCACTGAGCCACATCCCCAGCCCTAATTTGTATTTTATTTAGAGACAGGGTCTCACTGAGTTGCTTAGTGCCTCGCCATTACTGAGGCTGGCTTTGAAATCACGATCCTCCTGTCTCAGCCTCCTGAGACCAGGTGTGCACCCCTGCACCCGGTTGAAAACATTATTGATAACAGCATAACTAATGGTGTTCAAGTATAGGATCTTCAATAGATATTCACCCCTCTCACTTACCTCCTTAAGAATATAAGAATAGACTTCCCAACTTCTTGTTTTTGGGTTCAACCCCAGTACTAGTTTTAGCCTGTGGGATGTCAGCAGAAATGTACCAAAGCCAGTGTTGAAAGTGTTTGCATGGTTGGGCCTGCCTGTGTGCAACACCGCTACCTGAGAATTTCTTATGGTAGCTGCTGCCACTTCAGTCAGGGCCTCAGAAGGAACACTGGTGGAGTGGACCAGAGCTCATCCTGTGCACAGGACCCAAGCCCAGCTGGGATATGAGGCTTCAGCAGAGCCATCCAGCCAGGCCTCACCTTGACCAATCAAGTCCCAACCAACCCCTATGAGACCTAAGAGAAATGATTATTGTTTCATGCTGCTGAGATTTTATGGTTGTTATGGAGCAATAGCTGATTGATCAAGATGAGGTCAGAGGTTTCCAAACATGACAGGGCATCAAGTTATCCAGAGAACTTTAAAAAGAAATAAGATACTTGAGCTTCACCCAGACTATCTGGAGTAATGTTCAGAATCTACATTTCTTTTAAACTCTCAGGATGAATTTTATGTATCAAGTTCCACATCATTTTGTTATCTGGTCTTTTGGAGCCACAGATATTAGAATGTGATGCGGGTTTTATTAGATAACCTCTAAGATCTATTTTTTTTTTCTTTCTGAGATTGTATGAGCAAAGTCAGAAATCCTGTTTCTGAAGAAGAGTCCTTTTCAATTTGAATTTTTTTTTTTTTTTGTACCAGGAATTGAACTCAGGGGCACTTAACTACTCAGCTACATTCCCAGCTCTTTATTGTATTGAGTTACTTAGGGCCTCACTAAGTTGCTGAGGCTAGCTTTGAAATCTCAATCCTCCTGCCTCAGCCTCCTGAGCTGCTGGGGTTATAGGCATGTGTCACCATACCCAGCTCAATTTGAAAACTTTTGAGAAATCTGTGTTGAATTTTTCTTACCTAATTTGAAGAAAGATACAATATAAATTAAATTATGATTTATGACCCCAGGGTTGTTTGCTTTTTCATTTAGGAATGTCTACTCATTATTTCTGCCTGGGGTATGGTCAAGGCAGAATACTGGGGTTGGGAGGGCCAATATACAAGTCAGGGAAGTAGCACAGGTGAAGTAAAGATTCAAAGAGCTGCTGAAGGAGTGGTCTGAGAACGAGCTTTCCTCTGTGGCTTAGTAGTCAGGGACCTGGGATCACACCCAATTCAGAAGTTCAGTTGTAGCTGCAACAATTGCCATCCGCTGCTGATAGTTTAGAGGTTTGATGTTTAAAACTGCAAATTTATTTATGTAAATAGCAGGATGAGGACATATTTAAAAGGAAATAACTTTTAAAAATTATAACAATAAAAAAAATTTCACTGAAAAAATTCAGATCATAGCTGGGTGCCATGGCTCACACCTGTAATCCCAGCAGCTCAGGAGGCTGAGGCAGGAGGATTACAAGTTTGAGACCAGCCTTAGCAATTTATCTAGACCCTAAGCAACTTAGTGAGACCGCTGTCTCAAAATAACAAATACAAAGGGCTAGGGCTGTGGGTCAGTGGTAGAGTACCCTTGGGTTCAAACCCTAGTTCAAAAAAAAAAAAAAAAAAAAGTTCAGATCATACAGAAAAATACAGAGGACAAGGAGCTGTTTCTCATAAGCTACTTTTCAGAGATAGCCACTGGTAATATATTGCTGTATAGTCTTCTTGACCTTTTTTCCTATGGTATACACATGTACTTTTTAGAAAAATAGGATTTTCTTATACTCATTAGTATGCTGTTTTTTTCTACATCAGTAAACATTAACCTAATTGTCATTGCTGTTAAAGTTGCATCATAGGCCAACATATTGAGAAGTACCACACTTTATATTTGACTAGTCCCCACTGGTGGACACTTAGGTTAAATTTTACTATTGTAAAAAGGCTCTGATGAACGTTCTTATTTATACATTTTTGTGTGCCTTTTCGATAATTTCTGTAGGATAAATTCCAATAAATGGGATTGCTAGAATAAAGGGTAAAACCATTTTAAAGGGCTTTCATTCATGGTCCTCCCAAAGTGTATGAATTAATAGATCCGGGTTTTGTCAATTCCTTTAACTCTTGTTAATCATCCTGGGGCAGGGGCAGAATCCTGTGGTTTTATCTTGCCTTTTATTACTAATGGTTTTAATTCTCTTTCCATATATTTATGGTCTATGCTTTTTCTGAATAAGCCAGCCAGACTTTTCTTATTACCTGTTTATATAAGTATTTTGCCTCATATTTACATTAAAGGCACTTTTCCTGATGTGGTTTTCTTGTGGGTTTTCCGCACGTCTTAATTTTATGAGTTAAACTGGTTGAGTTTTTCAAAGACACTTAAAAATTCCTTCTGAGGTGGGAGGCAGCATAATGGAATGAAAAGAACAGAGGACTTTCCAAGAATTCAGTCCAGGATCTTTATGTGTGGGTATCACCTAGTAAGATGTGGTAGGAAGAACACTGGTCTGGGAGTAGGGTCATTTTAAGTCTCTGGGTCCTAACTTCCTCATCTGTAGATCAGAATGAAAACTCCTTTGTAGGTCTGTAAAGGAGAATTGGAGAGAAACGCACGCAGCTAGCTTCCTCCAGGCCTCGGACACAGTAAGTCCTTTCTAAATCTTAGCTATTATTAGGGGGAGAGAGCAATACAGACTTTCCAAAGTATTTTAAATTCAGTTGGTGTGCGCGCATCTGGGAACCCGGTGGGGGTGAGGTCCTAGAGAATCAGCCATTCACGCAGCATCTCTGTGAACTGCACGGCTGGAGTCAGAACTTGGGTTCCAATTCTGATCCTGCCTGTATTCTTGGTATGTGACCTTGGGCAAGTCACCTTTTGCTCTCCGCGGTCGTTTCTTCACCAGGGGAACAGAGGATAGCCCACCTGCCCTTCTTTCCCAGCGTTTCAAAACGTTTAGAAAGAAACGCTTCAAAAACGCTCACAAAGGGCGACGACGACGACGTCTGTTAGGGAAACGCGGCTGGCTGGGTCACCTCGGTGCCGCGAAACCCACCCGGCGGCGGAGAGGTGCGCGCCCCCCGCCCGGCCCCCGCCCGGCCCCCGCCCCGCCGCAGGAACAATAGCTGCCCCGGAGGCGGCGCCGGCCGCGGGCGGGGGCGGAGCTGCCGGCGCGGGCGCTGGGGGTGTGCGCGGGGCGGGGTCGCAGCCACCCCTCCCGCCCGCGGCTCCGTCACGCGCCCCTCACCGGGCGGGCCGGGGTCTTTGTGACGCGGTGGCGACGGCCGCGGACACAAAGGGAAGGGAGCCGACGAGCGAGGGGCTGGGCCTGCCCCCGCCCCGCGACCCCCGCCCCGCGACCCCCGCCCACCGCGCGCGCGCCCGCTCGCGCCCCCGGCCTCGATCTCCCCCACGCGGGCTCGCACCCTCGCGCGCTCCCTCGCGCGCCCGCGACCCTCGCTCGCGCCGGGACCCACCGACTCTGTCCCGAGCGCTGCGGGCCGGGGCCTGGCGGGCGCTGCGGGTGGGGCGGGGATGCCGAGGGGCTGCTCCCGGGCGCAGCGGCGCGGCTGCTAGGAGGCGGCTAGGCGGCGGCGGGGCTCTGGGCGCGCGGCTGGATGCCCCCGGCCTGCAGCTCCCTGCACTTCCCGCCGTCCAGGGGCGCCAGCCATGGGCGCCGCGGCCGCTGAGGCGCCGCTCCGGCTGGCTGCCGCGCCCCCGCTCGCCTTCTGCTGCTACACGTCGGTGCTTCTGCTCTTCGCCTTCTCCCTGCCCGGCAGCCGCGCGTCCAACCAGCCCCCGGGTGGCGGCAGCGGCGGCGGCGGGGACTGTCCCGGTGGCAAAGGCAAGAGCATCAACTGCTCAGGTAGGACCGTGCAGAGCCCGCCCCGGGCCCCCTCCTTCCGCCGTCGCCCCGTTCCGGGTTCCCGCGGCGGGGCTGGGAAAGACCCCGGCGCGAGGGCGGAGGGCAGGGCGCGAGCGCGCGGTGCGGGCTTGGGGACCGGCGTTGGGGACGGGGAGTGGCCTGCGTGCGTCCGTGGGTGTCGAGTGGCTGGGTGAGGGCGGCCCCGCGCCCGGCGAGGCTGGACCCCGAGAGGCGGGCCGGCCGGGGCTCCCGGTGTGCTCGCGGGTGTGCTCGCGGGAGCGCGTGTTTGTGTTGTGAAGGCTCCGGGGAGGGAGGCCGGCCCAGGCTGGCATCTGAGTGTGAGCGCTGTGGGGAGATGGTGAGGGGCTGGGGGCGAGGCGCAGGGCCGGAGGAGTGCCGGTGTGCAGGGCGCGTTCTTCCTTAGGGTGCTCGGGTCTCGGGGTCGTTGTGGGTAAGGAACGGGTGGCCACAGGACGCGAGTGGCGATAGTGAGTGTGTGGGAGACCTTCGGGTTCAGAGGTGGGATGGGTCTTGTAGTGTCCCCAGGTCTTTGGGTGTGGGGAAAGACCCAGGGCTCCGAAAGTGACCTGTGTTTGTGTGTTGTGTATGGATGAAGCCTGGGGCTCAGGTCGTCCCCCTAGCGTTTGCATTGAGGAGGAGGGATAGGAGTCCTAGAGTGAACCCCGTTTAGCAGACAGAGAGGGAGGGAGTCATCTCGTGTGGGCTTTGGGTGTAGAAACAGGTAATTTAGGCCTCAAAGAGTGCCCCTGAATAGCAAGGTGTAACCCTGTGTTATTAAGGTGGTGTGCTCAGAGGAGAGAGTGATGTGCCTCTGTTTGTTTTGCCAGAGGGAGGGCCCAGAGATTGGCAGCCAGGGGAGCTAGGGAGTGACCTCTCCCCTCTCTCCAAGGCCTCCTGCCCTCCCACAGCTGTTGGAAACAAAGAGCTTGCTGGGGCTTTAATGGATGACACTGGGGAGGAGGGTACTGGGCATTTAAGTTTCCTTTTCCTTTCTAAAGGGGTCCCAGAGGAACCCAAGGATTCAGGCCTGGGGCAAGGAAAGGCATCCAGGTCTCTTGGGTGATGGGTGGGTCCTGGGGCTGGCGTGGTAGATGCTAGGGTTATAAGATCATCCTTACTAACTTGTTCTTTTATCAGTTCTCAATCCTCCACTAGTCTTTAAACCCAGAGAAAGCGGGAGGAAGGATGGACAGGAGGCCACCAGGAATCTGCTGGGCTGCCTGCCAGACAACCTTTGTACCTTCTGACTCTAAAAAGACATTGTTTTGGGGTAGAGGGGCCTGATGAAGGAGCAAGAGGGTCTCAGCACAGGGCTAAGGTTTTGGCTTCCTGTTTAGGTTTGAAGGTCTAAAACCTTTTAATTTCACATTTAATTGGGGGGGGGGTGTTTGGGAACAGATAACAATGGCATGTCCATTAAAAGCATTTCCACCCATGAAATAAGTTTTTCTAATGGTAAGTGGAATATAAAATAAGGCTTTTATAAGTAAGTATACTTTAAGAATAAAGGCTATTCGTATATTAGAGTGCCTTTTTAGGAAAAACAAATATTGGTTATCAAACTTGCCAGTGATCACACATGTCAAAATATTTTACAGACTAATATGCTGTGGTTATTTGTTTTTGCTAAACCAAGTTGTCTTTAGCAAAATATGGTGTGTATTGGGATTTTTTTCCCCCTGAATGTTTTCTAACTCTTTAGTGCAGAGTTAGTTTTTAAAAAGGAAATAGAGAACTGGAAATCCACACCATGTGGGAAAAAGGGCATGGGATCTAGGAGTCATGACCACTGGTAGGCAGCTGGGTAATTTGGGACAGGTTATTTAATTTTTCTTTGTTTCTTCTTTTATTCTAAGAGAGACTTAAATTTAATAATATCTGAGCCTTCTTTCAAGGAATATTTGTGACTGATAAAAATGTCAATAAATTAGACTGATAAGATAAAACATTTCCTAGTCCTAAGAGACACTTGAATGACTCTATTAACTGAATGACATTTGTAGATTTTTTTTTGTAATTGTTAAAGGATGAAGACTGGGAAAGATTCATATGGAAATATGTATATTTTTTAATTGATGAATTTGAGAACTATAGTAATAGAGTCTGGACATAAGCATCTGTTATTTCAATTGAAGATTTTGTGTAGGTCTTTTAGTGATAGGTTTTACTTATTCATGTATTTGAGTTTTAAAATCTAAATGTTAGTCCTGACTTCTGTCTACTTTCATTTTTGCTTTTGGACCACCATTTCAGCCCACCATGACTCTTAAGGAACCTTATTCTGTCAGACTGTGTATGTTGGCCACTAAACTTTATGGCATGTACACAGTGAAGAGCAGGTCTGTGACCTTATTAACGTTTTTATTAAATTAACAGAAGTTGTATAGATGTGGGAAAGGATGGAACCCTGTGAGGTTTACTGGGGACTTCCTAGCAAGTTGGTTGATGTTCATGCATTAGTCACTGAGATGTTCAACCAGCTATATATCCTCTTAGTTGAGTTTAACAGATTTTCCAGCTTCTGTTCAACATTCTACATTTTGTATGTCAGACTCTTATTAAAAGATTTGGTCAGATTGTCTTGTTAGAATCAGTTACATAAATGTCTATTTCATCTTTTTCTATTTTAGTAATCATATCGAAAGGCAAATGTGTAAAGCATGCCTTAGTAAAGCGCCTAGTGGTAGCTTTCTATTTACTGTATCCAAAGACTTGGTATTTACCCATTCTAGGATTTTTCAGCAGATATGTGGCAAGGTAACCCATAGATGTTTTTCTGTATTTTCATGTCCCCCCCCTTTTTTTTTTTTGAAAATTGAGGATGCAAGTTTCATTTCTGACTCCTGGTGCCTTGTCAAGGTAGCTTAAATAACTACTGGTTAGCAGTAATTTTTATCAGATCTGAAAGGTTTTTAAGTATTGTGCATTTGTATTTGATCAGAAAGCAGATACTTTTGAACTAGTTTTATATTTCATTGCTGTTCACCATCCAAGCTACTCATCTTAGATGTTAGCTCCCTTTTGTTAGAATTCTAACCTTCCCAGTTTAAAGATCAGGCTCCTTCATGAAGACAAGCAAAGATGCTGAATGGGTCTGCATTGTCCTTTCATCTTTTGATATTACAACATCTTCCCTAAGCAGTGAGTCCTTTGTTAATGTCTTCTTGTTCTAAATAACCCTTTTTTTGTTGTTCTCTTGCCTTGGTACCCACTCATTCTGAACTTTAGGCTTATGGGCTATTATCTTTGATTTTTTAAATCTTTTTATTCTTGTTCTTTTAAAATCTAACTTATGAGAATACTTTGTTCATTCAAAGAAAAAAGTTTGGCACTACATAGTATTTATGAAGAAAGGTGGACTTTGAGCTCAGGAGACCAGGTAACCATAGATGTGAGATTTTTTTCACTTGTAACATGGATGAGTGAAAATTTTTTTTTTTTTTGGACTTTAGGGTGTTTGAGATGAACAAATGGGGCTAAATATATGAGGCATTTCTATCTTAGGAAATATGCTAAAGAGGCAGAAGAACACACTGAGAGCCCAATAAGTAGCATTTGGTGATAGATATAAGGTAGAGAATTTGAACTAGGTTTTAAAAATGTCACAGAAGTTAGGCATGGGTCCTCTGGGTAGTTATATGATGATAAAAATGATATATGATATATAGATGGAATAAATGTCGTGATAAGAGAAGTACCTTTTTAGTGGGAATTCAGAATTCTGGGGAATAAAAAAGTGAGTTTTTCTGATTAGTGTGGAATCTTGGTCAGGACATTCCTTCTAGATTCCTGGATATTAATTAATTTATTTAGTGGTCTTTGATTGAATTCCTGCTTAGTATAATATTCCAGATGTTAAGGGAAATATATGCGAGGGCATCTCTGCCCTGCAGGGCCAGAGTCTTAACAGAGTCCTCTGACAAATGACAAATGTATTCAGTGGAAATTTCTGCTTAGTAGTACATCTAGACCTGCTTTCCCCTAGCTATTAAATCAAGAATTTATTGAACACTAGTAACATTGAAATTTCTTTAAAGATATACAGTTAAGTGTTTTTTTTTTTTTTTCTAGTATATTCACAAAGTTAGACACCCATCATCACTAATTCCATAATATTTTCTTCACCCCCAAAAGAAACCCAATGCCTGTCAACAGTCACTCCACATTTCTGCCTTCCTCTATCCTCTGGCTACCACTAATCTACTTTCTGTCTCTGTGGATTTACCTTTCTGGATAAGGACAATGCATTGTCTTTTGTGTCTGCTTCTTTCACTTAGCATAATGTTTTTAGTGGTCATCTGTATGGTAGCATGTATTAGAACTTCATTCCTTTTTATGACGACAATATTCAACTATATGGCTATACTATATTTTGTGTATCCATTCCTCCATTAATGGATATTTGAGTTTTTACTTTTTGATTATTATGAATAATGCTGCTGTAACATTTATACTCAAGTTTTGTGTAGGCTTATGTTTTCAGTTCTCTTGGGTGTACACTTAAAAGAGTAGAATTGCTGGGTCACATATTAACTCTATGTTTAACATTTTGAGAAACTGCCAAACCATATCAGCAGTGTCTGAGGGTTCCCGTTTCTTCACATTTTTTTCCGTCCTTAGTTTTTTTTTTTTTTGTACAGCCATTCTAGTGAGTATGAAGTTGTGTATCAGTGTGGTTTTGATTTGCATTTCCCTAGTGACTAATGATGTTAAGCAAATATTCATGTGCTCATTGGCCATTTTAATAACTTGTTGAAGAAGTATCTGTTCAAATCCTTTGCCGGGCATGATTTGACATCTTGGATTAATCATTTCCTTAGTAAACCATGCTAGGCAATTCCCACAGCTGGCACACAGACTCTCACATTGGTAGCTTGGCTCTAGTTGGCATGTGTATCATTTGATTTTTCTGTTCTCCAAGAGTCAGTTGTATTTTCTCAAACTTATTTATGCCACTGGTACTTGTGAGTATAATTTAATAAATATTACACAAAGCAAGAAATATGGATACAAAAGTATTTTTATGAAATGCTTCAGAAAGTTTTGATGAATGCAAGGAGGTGAAAGAACTGCCTTTGAATGAATTACATTTGTGGTCAAGGCAGCCGAAACATTATAGGAGAATCCTGTCAGTTTTTGAATGGATTTCCCAGAAAACATTTCAGTTATTTCCAAGTCCCTGTTTTACTTTAAGGCAAGGGACGTCCTCCTAGTCAGTGGGTTACCAGTGTAGTTTATCTAAGAAAATGGGGAACTGCAGTTAGCATACTCATGCTCAAAGAAAAGGTCTCCATGTTACATCAGAAAATTAATTACGTTTAAAGTTAAAATGGTTTAAATATGTATTGTTTGTGAATGATTTCTTTTAACTGACTTGATTGATCAGGGATTACTTTTTATATTCAAAAGGGGGATTTTCACTGTGTAAGTTGCCTGAAGGAAGGAACAGATACGGTGTTGGGAAATGAATAATTCCGATTTGTAGAAATCAAAAATAGTTGCCCAGAGTAAGTGGCACTTGAGTTGGGCTTCAAGACAGAGTTGAATGTTAGCTTGAAATACTGGGTACACTTTTGCCCGAGGTCTTTGCTGTTGATGTTCCTTTTGCCTGGAACCTTCTTGTTCCAGTTATTTATCCCTTCACCTCCTTCAGGTCTTTGCTCTAATGTTGTCTTCAGAATGGTGCCTTAAAATTGCAGCCTTCTGCACCTTCCGTCCCATCTTTCCCTCTCCCGTCCTAACCTTCCTTCATGCTTTTTTCTTAACATCAAAGCACCTTTTTCCTGTGTGACTTCCTACACATTTTACTTATCTGTTTCCTTTATGTAGCTCCTTGAAGGTGAGGATTTTTGTCTGTTCTGTGTGATGTTGTGTGGACAGTGCTTAGCATAGTGTCTGGCACAGCATATTGCATATTTATTTGTGGGATGGATTAATGACCGACTGAAGGTAGCAAGTGAAAAGTTGTTGGGAAGGGTATTCTAGGCCTAGGAAATGACAAGTCTTGAAGGTGGGAAAGTAAAGACAGTATTTTGGGAATATTGCCCTAGGTTGTGGGGATGAAGGCAGGAGATGTGCAGTACAAGGGGCCACCATTAATGGAAGGGCTTCAAGGCTAATATGAAAGTTTGGTATTTGTTCTAAAGAGCGAGTTGGACATTGTGCTTTTAGAAAGCAGTCTGTAATTGGGGAAGATGGAATTGTGAAGGAACTGGAAGTGTGGTGAAAAATAATAATGAATTTGAGGAGAATTAGGAGCACTGTGGGCCTACACAGTGTTTGAAAAAGTTGCGTTGGTTGTTAACTATTAAAAATCTAGAGAACTGGGTTTGGTGGAAGCATGCCTGTAATCCCAGTGATTTAGGAGGCTAAGGCAGGAGAATTACAAGTTTGAGGCCAGTCTCAGCAATTTAGTGGGGCCCTAAGCAATTTAGGGAGACTCTGTCTCAAAAAAAAGGGGGGGAGGGTGCTGGGGATGTGGCTCAGAGGTAAAGCCCCTCTGGGTTCAATCCCCAGTATGAAAAAGAAAAGAAAAAGAAAAAAAAAATTAGAGGTTTCACTTTAAAGTCTGGATTTCTGCCTTCTCTTCTAAATTTGGAGATTCCAGCAGCTTTAGGTGCTCATTTCCACATAGCTAGAGTGAGCCAGAGGCACCACTCTGCTGGCCCTCATCCAACCAGTTTCCTTCATTTTTTTCTGCCTTAGCCTCGGATCTCCTGCTGTAGAGGTTGAGTGAACTGTGATGCTCTTAATTTGGAATGGAGAGCCTGTTTGGAGGAGTCAGATTGGTGTACATGAACATTCCTTCTCTCATTCTTGTTATTCAGTGGCCAGGTTCAATACAAATCCTTATTTCTGTAGTGCCTAGCTCTTCCTGTTTGAATACCTTTTCTGTCTGTATTTGTAACTTCCACTGCACTCTGTTCTTTTCCTGAATAATAATAATAATGATGATACAACTATCCATTGTATGGGTAATACCACATTCTATTTATCCATTCATTTGTTGATAGATATTTGCATTGTTTGCACTTTTTGGCTATTATAGATGGTGCTGCTCTGAACATTCACATACAAATTTTTGTGTGGATACATGTTTTCAGTTCTCTTGTGTATATACCTGTAACCAAGAAAAGGTCCAATTTGGCTGCTGCCTGATAAAGGCCAGTGACTCAGAGTGACAGGTGAGGGGAGGAAAAAGAGCTTTATTCATTAGTAACCGAAGAATGAAGAAGCAATAGCGCTTGCCAAATAGCTTCTTTACTCTAGGGAGTTAAGGAGTTACAGATAGGGGGTGAGAATAATGAGGAAAGAGATAAGTAAAGGGGGATAATTTGTGTCTGTTTTGGGAATAGGTGATCCTCTAGGAACTCAGGTGCCACCTGTTTTCACTTCTATGTTCTCCTGTTTCTGGTCATGGTGACTGTAGGTGTCTTTGGCCTAGGCCACAAAGGATACGGGACGGACACAGTATGAAGGTAGAGATGCCAGGCCTGTTCCTCTTGTTCTAGTCACTCTATTGGCTATCCGCAGACTCAAGTGAAGAGTCAGTGTATTCAGCAAAAGCAGCCCTTGATGTCCCTGGAAAGTAACCTAGGCAACCATTATCATCGTAACCCACATGCAGAGGTGTTATCTACCACAAAGCTAATAGGAGACAAATAATGTATTGCTCAGCTGTGTGACTTCCAAAATGTGATTTTTAAGTCAACTAAGAGAAAATAAAGCTAGAGGGTTTATTTCTTTTCCTTGGCAAAATACCTGGGAGTAGGATTTCTGGATAACATGATAACTTGAGCATTTTGAAGAACTGCCTGATTGTTTTCCAGAGTGGTGGCACCATGTTGTATTTTCACCAGCTATGTATGTGTGTTTTGTCTTCTATAGCCTCACCAATACTTGCTACTGTCTTCTAAAATTATAACCATTATCTATATTTGAATTCATATTTGCTATTCATTTTCCTTATATCTTTCTCTTTCTTTCTTTTCTTTCTTCTTCTTCTTTTTTTTTTTTTTTGTATTGAAGATTGAACCCAGGTTGCTTAACCACTGAGCCATATCCCCAGCCCTTTTTATATTTTGCTCAGAGATGGTCTCACTAAGTTGCTGAGGCTGGTTTTGAACTTGTGATCCTCCTGCCTCAGCCTTCCGAGCCACTGGGATTACAGGTGTGTTCTACTGCCTGGCACCTTTTTCTTTTTAAATTTGAGACAGGGCCTCACTAAGTTGCTGAGGCTGGCCTTGAACTGTGGTTCTCCTGCCTCAGCTTTCCAAGTTTTTGTGATTACAGGCATATGCCACCAAGCCTGGCTTTTCTATGGTTTCTTTAATGGAATTTAAATTCCCGATTTCTTTTAAGCTGGGTTAGATTACTTCAAGCCCTTATTCTTCCCTCCTCCTTTTTCACATTGTTAGAAACATTGTTTTAACAGAACTCTTTTCATTATTCCTTTATTAATTCTATTATTAGCTTCTCTCATGGGAGAAATGAGGTATTAGGACCTTGGCATACTTCTTCTGTACTTTAAAATTCTGTTTAAATCTTAAAATCCTCCTAGTGTATACTTTTATTAGGTGACTTCATTTATTGTAAATCCTTTGCTACTATTCAAGTCCACTTATTTTTAAAAAGTGTCATATATTTTCCATGGCTCAGTTACCTCATCATTTTTTAAAAGTCTGTTAAGGTTGTAAAATTCTTAACATTCTATTCTGCCTTCAGAAAATTTGGGCAGGCATTATGTTTTCAACCACAGCTCCAATTCTCTCACTTTTTGTGCAAATATTCTTTCTTCTCTGTGGTTGAAAAAGGGTGGGGGGACCTACATCTTTTTTCTTGTTATAAGAGCAAAAAAGTTGAGGAATATGGAAAAATATAAAGAAATCTATGATAATTGCCATTTTCTTCTGTAATGTGCTCACACCCCTCTCTCTCTCTCTCTCTCTCTCTCTCTCTCTCTCTCTCTCTCTCTCTCTCTCTCTCTCTCTTTTGTGGTACTAGGGATTCAACCCAGGGTGCTCTACCACTGAGCTGCATCCTCAGCTCTTCTTAGTTTTTATTTTGAAGCAGTCTTGCTAAATTACCCAGAGTGACCTTGAACTTGTGATCCTCTTGCCCTCAGCCTCCCAAGTGGCTCACATTATCATTATTCTTTTGTAATCTCTTAATGTTTATGCTGAAATTAATTCATTTGATATCAGAAAAAAAAATTTTTATATTAGTGTTTGCTTTGGCTTTTTTTATTTGTACTGGAGCTACTGTTAGAGGTTAGGTCTTCTTTTGGAATTTCGAAGTTCAGTTTATTTTGCCATATCAGCTTCATCTAATATTGTTTGTAAGTAAAAGTAAGCTGCTGATGTTGCTGTTCACAATTTTGTTGTTTACAGCCTAATTGATATCTTTAGATTCTTTTTTGTTCACAAGTCAGCTCAGTTAAAGTTTTTGTCTCTATTCATTTTTCATAGCTTCTCTGCTCACCTCTTTAAAGTGGTTTGAGAGAATTTTTAGATAGTACCAATAATAATATTTACTATTAACAAGTTTATAGCATAAGCGCTTCCTAATTTACTATTTAATTAAACCTAGGCATTTTTTTCTTTCTTTTTTAACTCTACTATTTTTACAGCAGTTTGCTGGGGTTTAAGGTTGTACTAATGTCTTTTTAAGTTTGATTTTTGGTAATTTCAGCCAAAGAGAAAGAAATATCTTTTACAGTTTTTCAGTGCTCTTTTTAAGGGTCTCATTTAATCCTTGCAGTCTGATTAGAGATTATTATACCAGTTCTTACTATAGGAAACTGGAATTTCTCAGATATAGTGTTTGGCGGGGGCTTGGCCAAAATCGTATAGTTGCTCAATCAAATAATTGAGACCTGAAGCCTGGAACTCTCTCTAGTGCACCAGAATTTGTGATGTCTTTTAAAAATTCTCCTTTGAAATAGTTAATACTAGGTCTGCAGTGCCAATTTGCAGGTTGTTTTGTAGACTTGTCTGTCTGGGTGAGTTCCCTGGGTTCTGGCTACCTTCTGTTCTACTTAGTCTTGCAGACACTGGGAAGAGTGGTTAGAAATAGAACTGAAGGCATTCTTTTTTTTTTTTTTAATTAAAAATATGTTTAGTGCATTGGAGTTTTACATAATAGTGGGGTTTATTTTGACATACTCATAAATGCATAAGCATAGTTTTCTCTGTGCCAATGCCTAGTATAAAATCCCCTTCCTTTCCCTTCTTCCCTCCCTAGAAGGCATTATTCTTTTGTTTTATATATATATTCATTAATTTTTAAAAATGGTTGATGAGGAAGCTTGTTGACTGTAATTGCAAAATCCTATAATATGTATGTAAACATATATGTATGTGTTACAAAAATACAAATTGGATTATAACTGTATGTATAATTTTATAACCTTTTGTTGATTTTCACAGTGGGTCTTAGTCTTCTTTCCATATCCCTACATGTGTTTCTACACTTTAGTGTCTGTGTAGTGTTTTATAAATAATTACTTCCCAACACATGGATACTTAGGTTGGTTTCCACTTGGCTATTGTGAAAAGTGTTCATGTTAACAGTCTTGTGCATATTTTTCTGTATCTTTTCCTTTGGTCTTCATTAGCATTTCTTAGAAATAAAAGGGTAAAAGGATAAAGATAATTAAAATTTCTATATATGATCACATGAGAGATTTGCCAATAAGTACATGCACAGTTGGTTTAAGTGCTCATTTTTCCACACCTTTTCCAACATTGATGGTAATAAAAAAATGTAGCCAACACTTGATAGCACTCATTATGTGTCCCACATTGCTCTAAATACCGTCATATTTTTATTTGATCCTCTATCAGCTTTATGAGAAGAGGAACTGTTACTATGGGCCCAGAAGTGGTAAATTATTAAGGTTACACAGCTGGTAAGTGAGAGAGCCAGGATATGCCTCTTAAATGGAAAATTATAAAGCCTCTTCATTATTATTAAATTTTTCCTGAATAAGAGCAGTATGATTGTTTTATTTGATTTTTAAAATTATTTTTATTTTTTTGTTGAGATAATTCACATAGTGTAAAATTCATCATTTTAAAGCATCCAACTCATTGGTTTTGGTACATTCACTCTCTTGCACAACTATTATCACTTTCCACTCTCTAATTACAGGACATTTCTATCACCCAAAAGAATTCCTGTCCTACTAATCATCAGTCCTACCCCTCTTTCCTATCACCTGGCAATCACAGAGACTTCCTGTCTCTATAACTTTACCTATCCTGGGCATTTTATATACATTGAATCAGAAAATGTGTTGGGGTTGGGGTTGTGGCTCAGTGGCAGAGTGCTTGCCTGGCATGCAGTGAGGCCCTGGGTTGAATTCTTAGCAGCGCATGTAAATAAATAAAAAGGTTTATCACCAACTGAGAAATGTTTAAAAAAAAAAAAAAAAGAAGAAGAAAATGTGTGGACTTGTTGTGCCTGACTTCTTTCCCTTAGCATAGTACTTTGAGACATCTCACATGCTGTGGCATGTAATTGTTTATCTAATTTTAAAAGTGCTACAAGATCATCATAAAAGTCAAGTCAGAAAAATACAAAACAGTGATGAAAAGTTCAAATTATTATTTGCAGTACTGGGGATTTAAACCAGAGCCTTGAACATGCTTGGCAAACCACTGAGCTACGTTCCCTGTAACATATTCCCTGAGCTATATATTCCCTGTTTAAAAAAAAAAAAAAAAAAAAAAAAAAAATATATATATATATATATATATATATCTTTCAGATTTCAGATTTTTCGTGGGCCTTAAAAAAGAAGTTTGTGTTGTACATTAAAAGAAATTCCGCCTTTAAAAAACCTCAATGTAACTGGGTTTGTGGTGTAGTGATAGAGCACTTGCCTAACATGTGTGAGGTACTGGGTTCAATCCTCAGCACCGCATATAAATAAATAAAGTGAAGGTCCATTGACAACTAAAAATATTTTTAAAAACCCTCAATGTATAATATCAGAAAATGGAGAGTTTTTTGTGATCATTTTTAATAACATAAGAGAGTCAGTATTGGTCTGTGAGAAGGAAACATGCTACAGGTTTGCCAGGCTAGTGTTAGAACCTGAGATTCGGAACCAGAGGGAGGGGAGGAGAGATGACCACTGTTTCCTGGGGCTTTCCCTAGGACTGGAGAGGTCTGGAACCATCTTGGGTGCCTTTCATACTCCATCTGGGATCCAGGTCTGTTCTTGCTTCTGATCCTGCAGTAGCTGTCCTCCCCGTCACCTTGCCTGAAGCGTCCTGACAAGGCATTTAGAATTGAAGTGTAGGCAGCAGGGAAAGATCGCAGGTGTGGGGGTGGAGGATTGACAGGATCAAAGCGTTGTTTAACAAAGGGTAGTTTGGCAGTAGCAGGTAGAATGGAATGAAAAATATCAGAGTCAGATAATTGTGTGGTATATGTAAAATTTCTGTCCTATAGCTCAAAGAAGTTTTAGTTATTGCTGTTAATGCTTTTAATATTAATGTAAACTGCTTTTGATTTTATATCATGAAATATTAAAGTTTATTTTTTTCCTCACATCTTTATAGAAGGTAAATACTATAATATGGTTAATTTAATAAACAAGTTAAATAAAATTTAATGTTTGTGTGTGCTGGTAATTGAGCCCAGAACCTCATGCATTCTGGATAAGTGCTTTACATCTGAGTTACACCCTCAGTTCAAGAAAATTTAATTTTTAATTCTTCTGATCTGCTGGGGCTTAAAGCCAATATTGACAACATCTATGGCTTGATTTTTAAACCCAAATTATATTTTCAGTGATTCTTATCATTAAAGCTTCTCCTCAGATTGGTCAGGAGTTGAAGTCCTTGTATGGAGAAAAGAAAATGACTGTTTTGCACCATGCCTATTTGTTCTAAGTACTGTTGTTTTTGAACCCATTATCTTCTTAAAGCATTATAATACCCAGGGAAAGTGATTACTTAAAAGATGAAGACCCAGCGGGTGGTCTAGACTTAGCAGACTGTCTCAGTGGTGATTTGAAATCACACACCCCCATTAAAAATAATAACCAACAATAGCTATTGTGGCTGCACAACAACTTGGGAGGCTGAGGCAGGAGGATCAGGAGTTCAAAGCCAGCCTCAGCAACTTAGCATGGCCCTATCTCTAGATAAAATAAAAAAAAAAGGGGGGGGGTGCTGGGGATGTGGCCCAGTGGTTAAGTGAGTTCAATCCCTAGTACCAAAAACCAACCAAACAAAATCTTAAAAAAAAAAAAAAAAAAAAAATAACCAACATAGAAGCTTGAAAAGAGGAAAAAAAAAAAATCACCTGTTGTTCAACTGGTATTAATACAGTTGCTATTACCATTTTTGGTTTTTCCTGACTGGATTTTTCCTATATGTGTTTTCTTTATATATATAATCACAAGTATGTGTATAAATTTATGTTTTTGTTTTCATTTTTAAACAAATATATTTATAATTTTGTATGGCATAATACACATCTTTAACTTGCTGTATAATATTCCATAGCTATACCACACCATTTCCTGGTGAGGGATATTGTAAATGTTTAAATATTTAAAATATTTTTGCTGTTTTCAGTATAGAGATCATAGAGTTGATTTGTCTGATTGGATACAGATTCAGGAATGAGCTGGGCTTGTTTTGGGAGTGAAGTCATTCTGCATGGGTCCTGTTGGATTAGATTGGTGTCCTATCCTGAAAAGGGCCTGATTTCCCCAGGTACTTTTAATATCTAGACAACAAGTACAAACTTGTTGAAATTTTGTATTTCAGGACAAAGTAAAAAGTTTGAACATGTCTTATGGGGAGACAGTAAGAAGTCAACTAGAGATGATTTCTACATTAGAGAGTATTAATTTATAGATCTTTCCCTGGCAATGCACTGAAGACTGGAAATAGCACTGGCAGAAGCAGATGCCATGGCTTTAATAAGATCGGGGAGACCAGGTTGGAAACTTGAGGTAGTGGGTGCATGACAGTGCTGTGAGAGCACCAAGATGGGTTGATGGCATGACGGACGGCAGAGGGCAGGACATTTTATGTGCAGTAGGATCCCTCTTGTCATTGTTCCATAAGATTCTTGATAGTTGGTTGAGAAAGTTAAGTGGGGAGTCACAAAAATGATTTATAAATACATGTAGCATTTTATTTTGACTACTTTAAAACATAAAAAACTTTTTTTTTTTTTTTTTTTTGTACTGGGAATTGAACCCAAGGATGCTTAACCACTGAACCACTTCCCAGTCCTTTTTAAAATTTTATTTAGAAACAGGGTCTCACTGAGTTGCTTAGGGCCTCCCTAACTTGCTGAGAGGTTGGCTTTGGACTCTTGTTCCTCCTGCTACAGCCTCCAGAGCTGCTGGGATTACAGATATGCACCACTGTGCCTGGCATAAGCATTTATTTATTAAGTGATATTTTAAAAGAGGGCACAGAATTATTTCTTGAATAGTTTCCTCTTTTTTGAATAAAAAATACATATACATATATTTTCTCCTACTACTGGGGATCAGACCCTGGGGCCTTGTGCATACTAGGCAAGTGCTCTTCCACCGAGCCACATCCCCAGTCCTTAAAACACATTTTTAATACACTGATTTACAAATTCCAGTTTTAATCTTTTAAAAAATGAACTTTAAGACATGTAAATGAAGATTTCTAAATCTAACTGCAATTTTCTTTAAAGCAGCTCACCTTTTCCAAGTCTTCAGTTTTTGTTTTCATAGAAACAATTTATTTTCACTCCTGTGAAATGTTGACATCACATAATTATAGCAACAAATACAGTGTGTATAACTAGGTTGTATAACGGATTGAAACTCAAGAACAGCTCTCCTCGTTGGAGCTAAAGTGTTCGTGGTCATTCTAGAGAGTGGGGATTCCCTGTGCTGGGAACATTTGTGGGTTTTACAGAGGGGCACACTTTGGGTAATCTCAAGAGTTGCTTAAGTTGGAGAGAAATTCTAAGAGTTCTGTAGCCATGGACTGGACCAGTAGGAGAAGGAAAAAGGAATGAGCAAATAAAAAGTCAGAGTTGGGGGGGATAATATTGTTGAATGATGTCAGTTGCTATAGAAAGAGCAAGAAAAGAGTTGGAAAACTTACAAATGGAAAAGTTGGAAGACTTGACTTAAAAAGGTGCTGGATCTTTAGAATTGGAGGTCCTTGTTGACCTTAAGGAAAAAGTCTTGATAGGAAGAGAGAGAGCCAGGCTTCTTGGTAGTTAAGGAATTATTACAGCTGGGGCCTCTACTTTGAACCCTGGCTTGACATAAACTTGAAGTCAGTATATTTAGGTTCCACCACTGAAATGGAAAATAGCTATAGAAATATGCTGAGATTTTGCAAATTGCTGCTTATTTTGACTCTTCCCTTATAGTGATTGTCTTAGGGCGTCAAACGTAAAGCCTTTGATTTCCATTTTTTGTAGTAGTCCTCAACAGGAGGTGATCATCACCTGACCTAATGCCTGGAAACATTTTTGTGTCACAGCTGGTGTGGTCCTACTGTGGTCCTACTGGTGGGTGGACGCCAGGGATGTCACTCGGTATTCTCCAGTGCACAAAGAGAGCTCCTACAACAAAGAATTATCTGACCCCAAATGTCTATGGTGCTGATTGAGAAGCCCTGCATTCTCTTGTAACATTTTATGGTCTTTTTTGACTTTGAATAAGTTTCAGCTAAACAAAACCACTTTCTGTGTGCTGGAAAGGTGGTAGAAAGTCATATCATTCTGGAGGGCTGCTGGGTCTTAGTTTGAATGGCAGCCTGAACCCAGTGAGTGTTGCCAAACTTAGGAATTTTGGCAGCTCAGGTTCAGTCAACAGGGTTCCTTTCCCTAGTGTGCATTGTTTCCCAGCTTTGAAATGTTAATTAAATTTAAGACAAGTTTTGCATTTTGAAAATTGCTTGATGGACAGATTTTGCAACCAGAGCAAAATATTTTTGTTTTGAGCCACTATTCTGTGTACTTCTTTGTGTGAAATATTTCTCTTAGGAGAATTGACTTTTGAGGGTCTTAGAAATGGCTTGTCCATTTTGCTGAATTTCTGTTTTGGGCTCGAGAAGGTGTGTAATCATTATCATCATGGACAGATAGCAGAGTGCTCTCTGGATGCCTGGTACTGTACAGAATACTTGAAAGAACATTCAGAAGATGATCCCTGAATAGATTCCTTCTGTAGTGAGTTTCAGCTAAGGCATGATTCTCACAGTTTTTGGGAGGCAGAGCACCAGGAAGTCTCTTGACGAATTCATAAATGGGGATTTCAGTGTGGCATAAAGTCTGTTAAGACTTTTGCTTAGAAATATTTGTCTTAATTAAATCTGCATGCAATTGTTATAGTGGATTGTGTTTCACTGCATCGGGGTGACCTGACCAACAGTGGCTTATAATGATGATAGTTTTATTATTTTATGTATTCATTCATTTATTGCCTACAACAATAAGTCTGGAGCATTGAATCCAGAGTAGGTATGGTGATTCCATGATTCTTCTACTGTCTTGCTCCTGTCTTTCTGCACTATCATCTTGACCTCTAGTTCCATCTTTGTGTGTATTCGGTGTCTGTTCCAACTTTAGCATTGTAGATATGTTCTCCTGTCAGGAAAAAAATGGAAGAATGAAGGAGGAAGGACACTACTTATATATGAGCTGTGGCACAGAGTAAGGGAGTCTGAGAAGTACAGATTAGTTAGCCGAGTTTCCTTACTCAGAAAATTGGGGGGTGGGGAATAGATTCAAGGAATTAGTGAGGTGTGTTGGTGCATGCCTGTAATTCTGACTCACAACAGGAGGATCACAAGTTCAAGTCCAGCTCCAGCAATTTAGTGAGGCTCTAAGCAAGTTAATGAGACCTTGTCTCAAAAAAGCAAAAAGGGCTAGGGTGTAGCTCAGTGGCAAAGCACCCTTGGATTAAATCCCCAGTAACAACAACAACAGCAACAACAGCAACAACAACAACAACAAAAAAAAAAAAAAAAAAAAAAAGGAAGGACATTAGTGATGGCCTCAATTATAAAACAATTTAAGATGTATATTCCTGACCTTGTTCTTATAAAAACACTGTTGGAGTTTTTCTATAATATTTTTTACTTACTAAATTTTGTTGATAGCTAACAAAGAAGTAATCTCAGCTATTGAGGTTTAAGAAATGTGAGAAAAAAAAAAAAACTCCTTAAAATGAACATTTTTTTCCATTGCTTTTTTAAAAAAGCTTTTATTTGTTCTTTTTAGAGATACATGACAGTGGAGTGTATGATACATACATGGAGTATAACTTCTTGTGGTTGTACATGATGTGGAGTTATACTGGCTATGGATTCATTTTTGATCCATTGCTTTTTTCCTGTTGCAAGTGAGAAAATAAAACTCACACTTGATTTTAATGAAGATACACACCCTAGTCTAGGACAATACTCTTCCTAAAGGACAGAGTTTGAGAACCACAGATATTAATACTATTTTTGTATACTATTAAATTACCTTGTCTCTAGTTTCACTTATATTGTTTTCCAAGATTAAAACAAATTCTCTTTTCTATCTTAATATTACATGTTGTGTACAATTAAGACATTCTTCCTTTTTAAACATCTTTTCTAAGTTCTCTATAATGATCTATATTAATTTTATTATCAGGAAAAAAAAGCCTTTTTAAAATTTCAAGGTCAGTGCAGTGCAAGTTCTTCCCTTTTCTGTCTCTGTACCCTCTACTTCCAATCCCTTTTTATCCTTGACTTCTTAAAACTCCTAGAGCAATTATAGACTGTACAACACATTTATCCCCTTAATTATTCACTATATTGAAATCATCACTAATTGTTCCATATGGTAACAGGATCATAGCCTCCTATTATGTATTTTTCTGTGTGTTTCAAATTCTAAGCCTAGTATTAGGTACATAGTAGATGCTTAATAACTGCTTTCTGATCATTTAATCATATTGAACACGTGAATACATATGAAAATAACAGGATTTGATTGCAAGATAGACATGAAATAAAATATAACTAGTAGCCAGAGTAATCAGAATTTCATGACTTTTCCCTTATTGATATAGTACCTTGTCTTAGTCCATTTTTGTTGTTATATATGAGATTGCATATATTTATAAAGAAAATAGTTTTATTTTGGCTCATGGTTCTAGAGACCAAGAAATCTGACTGCTTCATTTGGTGAGGGTCTTCCTCGTACTCATGGTAGAAAGCAGACGGGCACATGGGCACATGCAGAATAGAGAAAAGGGACTGAACTCCTGGAATAACGAATCCATTTTTTTCAGAAAGGCATTAATTCATTCATGATGATTCCATCCCTATGAGTCAGTACCTCCCACTAAGCTGCACTGAGGAATTAGATTCCAACATATGTGCTTTTTGGGGGACACACTGAAACCATAGCAGATCTCTAGCTTCCTCATAAATAGCTCCCTTCTAGGGTGTCACCAAAGGGTGTTTTGTGTGGGCCTCTGCCACATTGCAGCTGTCCTTTAGTTCCTGTGATGTTTGCTGCCCCTACAGGTGTGCATTGGTACTTCCTGCCAGCCATCAGCAATCGAAGTCTTTGCCTGACACTACTTTCTTCTTGGCGCTGTGTTGTCTTGCCATGTGTGCTGCTGATATTTAGGATTGGCTGCAGGTCCCAGCCCCTTGTTTCTCACTTCTATTATAACTTGACATGTAAGCATCAAAGCAGAGGTCTTTTTCTTGTCATTTCACAGTCTGAGTGAAAGCCATTCTTTAGTTTCTTACTGTAGCATCTGTCTGTGTCATGATGAGCTCTTGGGTCTGGTCTAGGGGAGCAGTCTTAAGTGATAGATCCCACACTGCTTGGGATCCCTCCTCCTGCTCAAGGCTTTGTTTATTGGACCAAACTTTTCAACTTCACTTTGGTGAGTATTGTCATTCTAAAATATTCCTTAGTCCTTCATGCAGACATTTGCCTGGCCAACTTGAGGTCGCTAAATGTGTGAATCTTAGTAGCAGGGATGGTTTGGGTTCTTTCTAGCATGCTATGAAATAACAGCATGGAGAACATATTACAACTCAAAAGAATCTTAAGCTAAGGTGGCAACTTATAATTCAGTATGATCTTGACTCAGACAAGATAAAAACTTCAGTTATTCTTGTTTTTTCTTTTATATCAAACTGTACTATCTATAGATTGTATAGATTGTAATTGAACCCAGTGTGAATTTTAGGCCTCCAAAGGAAGTAAAGAAGAGAAATATACTAAATTTTATTTCTTAAATTGTACAATTTTTATTTCTATGGCCTTTGAACTTGGTTAAACCTGTAGTTGAGCAAAGATACTATGTACTTTTACCCTCTTTTCTGGGGTAAGTCTTTATTAGCATTTGGTTACTTTCCTTGAGTCTGAAGCTGTTTGTTTGATAGTGTTTAGAACTGAATCTGATATAAGTTCCTAGCAGGAATGCGAACAGATAGGAAAAAAGCCCTATGCCTAGGATTGAACCTGGAGAGCTAAAGCATATGGTCAAGGGCGAAACAGGAGAGTGAGCAAATATTGGGAGAGGAGAACCAAGGGTCTAACATCTTCATAGCCAGAGCCAAAAGGAATTAAGAGACCATCTTCCATACCTAGGATGGTTTGTGAAATGGAATAACAAAACAGTTGTATTAGCTACCTCTTGATTTAAGGCGCAGATGCTTGAACCTTAGAGGAATCCAATTCTGTGCATGTGAGATCCATTTAAGAAATAGAAAAAAAAAATTGTGACCCGCAGTTACATAGACCTTGCCTTCTCTAGTATAGTGCTTGGTTCAGTGTAGTTACTCACATAAGTACTGATGACAGTCAATTCCTTGGGTATTTGTACTTGACTGTCAGTTCCAAGTAGTGGCAGACCCACGATGCCATTGCAGGGCAGTGAAGTGTGACTAGGATAGGTGTCACTAGACACTGGACTCTGCTTGACCCCATCCTTGAGTCCTGCTTTGAAACCCAGAAATAGAAAATAGCCAGGTACAGGAGATTTCTTGGGGGTACTCCGTGAAATGTTTGCCAGACCCTCCTGACGATCTAGAATGCAGGAGACCTTGTGCTTTTCCAAGTCACTCAGCTATTGAACAGTAGTCTGAGGTGAACTTAGGCCTCCCTGCCCCCAGTTCCATGTTATCACAACTGTAGTGGGATTTAAAACAAAACAAAACAATTTATTTATTGTTTGCTAAGTGTATTTGTTGTCATACTCGAATTCCCAATAGGGAGGATATGAAAATGACATTGTAGAGATTTTTACCCAATTCCATGTGATTGGCAGCTTTACTTAGTACTAACCCTGAAGCAATTTATTTGCTTGCAGAGAAAGCTTAATATGATGCTTTCAGTGCAGGACTGACAGTCTTGAAGCAGGAATAAAATCATTATAGAATGATATGTGATATTGATTGACTTGCTTCCTGTGGTAAAGCAAAATTAAATCAGACATTTAGAAGTTTTAAGTATATTAAGATTTTTAATCTCTTCTGTGTACATAAATGTTCTATATATATGTATATGTACATATTATAAAATCCAAGTTCACGTCATAATTCTTTAAAATTGTTAATTTGTCTAGAATGATCACCTAAGATTTATTCTGAAGACCAAGAGAAGTAAGATTCTTTTTTATTGTTTTTGTTCTCTTTACAGTTACTCACTAGAAAAATAATCTAAAATGTTAAAACAATAGTAAGAAGATTATCTTAAGGAATTGGCAGGCCAAAATAGAATATTCTATAGATTTACCTTTGGGGATTATGTTAAATCCTGAAATTTCAAGTTTGGGGCAGGTGCCTTTTTGGCATGTTGTTAAGCTTCTCCCAGGGGTGTACTGAACATTTTGCATTCTATAGAACTTGCTTTTTGTACCTTGCCTAATTATTATCTTGTGAATGGGATGCCCATTGCATTTTAAGGCTTTGCTCTTTTGTTTATGTACATTTGGATTTTAAAAAGTCAAATATACATACAAAACAATTTTTTCCTTTCTTGCAGAATTAAATGTGAGGGAGTCTGATGTAAGAGTTTGTGATGAATCATCGTGTAAATACGGAGGAGTCTGTAAAGAAGATGGAGATGGTTTGAAATGTGCATGCCAATTTCAGGTGAGGAAATCAAACTTATTTAAAATTGTTTATAGTTGTTATATTTTATAATTATACATTTTACTAATCAAAAAGCTTGTAACACATTGAACTGGTGAGAAGGTTGAGTTCTTGACCCACCAGTACTTCAAATCAAAGTATTGTCAAATGAAGGCCTGTTGTTTGTACCTTCCATACTTTTCTGGAATTAAAGAGGATAGACTGGCAATAATAGATGTGAAAATGCTTTGAAAACTTTTAAAATTCTATCCAAATTTAAGGTATAATTGTCACTGACAATTACATGTAGTATATATATTCTTCTCCAGTTAGTATATCTCTTTCCCTTCCCTCTCTCATTTGGAACTGTTCATCTTTTTAGGCCAAAGAACTTGACTCACTTGGAGCCTCAGGGTAAAGTCAGGGATAGAGAGAAACTAGAGAGTGGAACTCAAACTAAGTGTTCATAGCTTTGCTTTTCAAGTATGATTTTAGTTGTGATTCTAGTGTCTGAAAAAGTAAAAGAAGGGAAACGAAGTCAGCTGTATTCAAGTCTTCCTTTTTTACGTGTTTTCTGATTAAATTGCAAGGTTTCTGAATGTTTTTCATAAGATAGTTTCTGATTCAGGATTTGAGATGAGACAAAGAAGGAACTAGAATTTTTTTTTTTCCCCCCACTCATAGTCTAATTCTACATGTATCTGCCATTTTAGATTTTGAGGGGAGGTAAAGATTTGGAAATAGGCATAGAAGCATAGGAGCGTGTTTTACTCAGCTTTTTCGCTGCTGTGGCTAAATGATCTGACCAACACAATTATAGAGGAGGAACAGTTTATTTGAGGGCTCACAGTTTCAGAGGTTTTAGTCCATAGAAGGCTGGCTCCATTCCTTGGGGCTTGAAGAACGTCATGGCAGAAGAGTGTGGAAGAGGGAAGCAGCTTACATCATCAGGAAGCAGAGATAAAGAGACACACACACACACACACACACACACACACACACTCTACTCTCCAGATACAAATATATACCGCAATGTTAAGACTTTTAAAACCAGTCATTTCTCCTCTGAACCTTCTTGCATTGTCTCACACATGAGCTTTTGGGGGACACTTCATATACCAACCGTAACAAGTGTTAGTATCTCCAGTAACTTCATGACCTCAGATGAATTTGTCTGTCTTAGGTAATTTCTTCCACATCAATTGAAAATTCTATTTGAAAAGAGAAAGTACATTTCCTATCCTTTCTTATGATTTTGTAATAAAAATCTAAATTGGTAAAGAACTTGCATATGACCTCTTTAAACAAAGTAAACTATCATGCTTAATTTCATTAAAGGACATCGAGAGTTTAAGGAAAGGGGAAGGATAGGAAGGCGTACTGTTGTCCAATAGGTTCTTCATGGTCAAAAGAGACTTCACATTCAGTTATGCAGAGTGTTAAGAAGCTTTCTTGGAAATTTTTGCAGTAGACGCTTTCTTCCAAGCTTACTTAGGAAGCTGTGTCTGGCTTCAGATCCTCGCTGCCTGAAGGCTGGGCACGCAGGTTCTTTGTTATGGGTGCTCTGTCATAGGTGATGTTCCCTACAGCTCCTCAGCACAGAAGCTGGCTTTATCCAGAATGAGACAAGATGTCAGTGTTAATTCAAACCGTCTTCCCCCTGTATGTAATGTTCATGATTGCTTTCAAGATTCTCTCTCTAGTTTTGTAGCAGTTTGGTTATGAAGTGCTTGGGTATGTTTTTTTTTTTTTTTTAAATTTTTCTTGCTTGAAGTTGGCTGAGTTTCTGGAATATATAAGTTTGTGTTATTAACTTTGGAAAGTATTTAGTCATTACTCTTAAAATATTTTTTCCTGTCCATTCTCTTTTTTTCTAATCTGGGATTTTAGTGGTCATACGTTAGACCTTTCCAGAGGCATTCTATTCATTTTATTTCCCAATTTTTTGCTTTCTGTTTTTCACACTGGATAATTTTTATGATCTGTCTTCAGGTTCCATAACCCTTGATTTTTTTGTTATCTCCATTCTTCCTATATGGTGAATTTTTAATTTCAGATTTTTAAATTCTAGAATGTATAATTTCTCTTTATCTGCTGGGATTTCCAATCCTTTCATTCATTACAAACATTTTACTTGAGCAAAGATATTACAGGTGCTTTTAACATTTTTTTCTGCTAAACTCAGTATCTAGGCTATCTTATGTATTATCTCTGTAGATTTTTCTTTTTTTTTTAAATTTCAGAATGGATTGTGTTTTCCTGTGTGTTCATGTTAGACTACTTTTAAATTTATTCTACACATTACAAATGATATAATTTAGATTGTCTCAATTCTGTTTTTTTTTTTTTTTTTTTTTTTTTTTTTGCGGTGCTGGGGATCGAACTCAGGGCCTTGTGCTTGCAAGGCAAGCACTCTACCGACTGAGGTATCTCCCCAGCCCTCAATTCTGTTTTTTGTTTTTGGAGAATTTTAATGTATTTATTTACTTATGTATTTTTTGCCCTGGGTATTGAACCCAGGGGCCTCATATATGCTGGGTGAGCTGAGTTCAACCAGTGAGTTGAATCCCAGCCCTTAGTATTGTTATTTTTGAAGTAATTGAGTTGGTTGACCACCAACTGCAGGTTCTGTCCTTCCTGCGGTAGGTAGCAACACAAACTATCATTTCTTTTAGCATTAGTGGAACTACTTGGAATCTGTCCATATATGGTTCAGTGTTGGCCATACTCTGAGTTTATACAGAGAATGTGGAATTTCCTGGGATTTCCTTTTCACTTTCCAGTGGCTTTGGCTGCCCTGAACTCTCTTCTCTGGTTTGTGAAATTAGAAAAATTTCAGGTATTTTTGTTGCAGTTTTAGCTACCCTAGATGACTAAAGACGACTGGTGCTATTCCTCTTAGTGTCTTATGTATTTCCTTGTGTTAAAATTCCTTGGTATGGATCTAATGGGCCAGTGGGATGTTCATGTGAAGATTAATATTCTCACCAATTAGTAGTGTGTGGGTGCCTGCCTCCCCCTTAGCTTCTTGATGTGGATTTTGTCAGTCCTTTTAAATTTTGTAAATCTGAAACTGCCCCCTACAAATTTTATTTGCATTTGTCTATGAGAGAAGTTAAAAATGTACCACTTATTTATTGACCATTTTTCTGTGAATTAATGTTCCATATTATTTGCTTATTTTTTGTAATATTTTCTTTTTACCTTGTGTTGATTTGTAAAGACATAATGTATATTTGTGTGAAAGTATGTGTACATCCTATAATACAATACAGTAAATACTTATATTTTGCTTACTGTGCTGAGCATTTTATATTCATCAACTCAGAAACCCTCATGAGAACTGTTTTGATGTGTTTTTAAAAAGTAATATATACCCATAGTAAACAACTGTGAACAATACAAGAAGATAGATAATGGGGAAAAAAAAAAGTCTCCTCCATTCTAGACTATCAGTTGCTCTTCTTACAGATAATATTTGCTGCTATTTTTTGTGTTTATACAAACATATGTGATTTTAGTTCCCCTTTTAAGTATGTGTTAGTCAATAGTATTTATCCTAGAGATTGTTCCAGTGCAGTTTATATAGGTTGTAAAAAAAAAAAAAAAATTCCATATTTTAAAGAAAGTTATCTTAGTTATATTTTCTGCTTTTTTTCTTTTTAGAAATAATTTATTTTTAGCTGACAAATAATGTTTTTATTTTAAACTTTACTTTTTTGACATAAAGAAGTATAAATTTTCCGTGAAGATTATATTTGTAAGGGAATTTCCACGGAACCACACCGGACACGGGAAATCACATAAGGGAATTTATTAAGCAAACAGAGTGTCTCCCTGCAGGGTAAGAGAGAAAATGAGAGGAAAAGAGAAAGGAAAGGGAAAAGGGCACAAGCTAGAGAGAGTGGAAAGCCAGGAGGATAGAGAAAAGTGAGTAGGACAGATAGAAGAATGGTGGGGAAGCTATAGTAAACAGTTGAATTCCTCAGGGCTAATAGGGGACCAATATCGGAGAAGGATACTTGCAAGCTGACTGATGAACAAATAGCTAGCTTGGATGTCCACAGATTGACAAGTGGTTGGGAGGCGGGGAAAATGACTGCACCTGATGGACTGGGGGAGCAGCTTTATACATTACATTCCCCCGTTTGTTTTTATAAGAAAATCTTTTGCTCTCCAGTTCTTTCTGAAGCCTTCTCTCTCCTTCCTGCCTAAGTGACTGGGGCTGGTTTTGCAGGTGAGATGTAAAAAGTCCATTCTCCTTCCAGACTTCCAGAGGCAGATGGTTTTCATGGACTTCATTTCCTCAATTTGACTGATCCCCTATTTCTACACTAACTGCCTGTCCTCAGTTCTGACTTTATTTACCCCTCTAATTCTAGAAACTCCTTTGCTGTAGGGAAAGGGGGTTGATGACTGCTCTGGCTTCTTTGAGCTGAAAGCGGGCAGCGTGGGGCAAGCAGTTTGGAGTTCCCTTTTTAGAAATCGGGTCAATTGAGGGGTCCAAGGTAGAAGTCCGGTTGGAAAGAGCAGGTTGTAAAGGCATCTGGGGATGGGTGCTTCTATGAGAGCAGAAAAAAAGACATGAGTACTGAAATGAGATTGATACAATATAAGTGTTGCAGAATCTGGAACATGCCAATGCATATTATAAAGATGACAGAAGTCAATAATTCCTCACCAGGGGGTTGAAGAACTGAGAAGTTGTTCCCATAACAAGGCCTAGCAAAGGCTGGAGAGGACAACACCTTTATTTGGGAACTTTAACATTGTTTAGGTTATCAGGAATGTAAACACATTTAGTAGAGATACTAGCAAACATAGATTAAGCCTACCTGTGTCTGTAGGCCTTAAACTGACTAAAAACTTCTTACTCTGGCAGTTTCTCTTGATAGTTATCAGGCACATTTGCCTAAGAATCTCTCTTTTGTAGCTTTTAGTCTTTATTCTAGTGGGCTAACACAAGTGTACATCTTAAGTTACATTTAAGTGTTATTTCTTTTAAATGCCCAAGAATGGCTATATTTTGGTTTTAACTATTTTGCTAGGTGTTTAAGATCAATCTGGTCAAAGTGACCTGTTCCTGTCTGTTAAAGAGTCAACTGAGTTCCCACAGGGGTCACTCACAGAGAACTTAGGAGCAGCTTCTTAGCTCCATTAGTGCCATTGGTTAGGCAGGGTCTTCTCGATGAGGTGGCTCCCCTTGGAAGCATTAGGGGTGTCTCCCTTTTTCCATGACCCTCCTCTGCAGCAGGTGCACTGAGTGGCTTTTCCTCTAATGGCCTCATCAACTCCTTGGTCAGGGTTTGTGTGACCCAGAGTTGCAAAGCTCCTTGGAGAAGTCCTCTTGTTCTCTGGGTTCAGGCTGACTTTGAGGGCAAGACCCAAATATGGACTTTTCTTGACCTCTGTATTTAATCCCAATCTCTTTAAGTTTGATCTTAACCATCAAGCAAGTCAGTCTCACCAGTCATAAAGTAAGAGTACTGGGCTTTAGCTTCAATGTCTATAACTTTACAGTTATTTACCCCCTTTTATCTAATTGGGGTTTACATTATACAGTGTTTGCTCTTGAAGCAGTACTTCTGCAAAATATTGATCAGGCAACAATTAGAGTTTACAAGGAAAATACAAAATGGAATCACCAACAGTAAAACATTCAGTTTGTGCAATAGCTATCTTGAATTTTGGCTGAGTTCCCGTTTGAGATCACAGTAATCTTTACAACAAACATCAGACTTTTGAACACAACTTTAAATGAGTTAAAGTCTGGCTTACTTTAGAGCCATTCTGAGGTGCAGAGTTGTGAGGCAGAGCCTTATCTCAGGTAAGGCGGGGCTTTTCCTAAAGCTAGTTTTTTCCTCTTTTGCCATGACCAGCATGACCAAATTCTCAAGTTCAGTGAGGGGAAAGGTTTATAAACACAGATTTTGAAGATATCTGAGATCAGATGGAACTCTGTTCTCTGATGGAAATGCAGATCTAAAGAGTTATGTCAGCAACGTTTATATACGTATGTAAGCATTAAAGAAAAGCTGAGAGAGCTTTTAACTGTCCTCTCAATAATTTTTAGAAATACATTTAACAAAGTTTATATATACCCTGTTGATGACAGGTCCTATAATAGAACATTAAATAATAGGTTTACCATTACAGACAAGTTTAATTTGGAGAATAGTAGCTTGATAAATTTTCTGCTTTAAAGGCTTGTACACCTGGAAAATATGAACACATTTAATATACAAAGAATAATGTTTTTAAGTGTGTTACTATGTGGAATAACTTTGTAAATTAATTAGATGTCTCTAACAAACACATTTTAGTAATCCCATATATGTCGACTTTAATTCACTCATCTTATTGTAAAAAAAACAAGATATCAGACAAGTGTAAAAAAAAAAAAAAAGATGTCAGACAAGTGTAAACACTATTTGCCGTCTCTTTCCTGTTGAAGAAAAGTCCTAGAAAAATTGATGTTAATTTTATAAACGTTATTTTATTAGTGTGACCAGCTAGAGACTTGTGAGTTAAAGACATTTTACTTCTATTAGTTTACCCAATTTAAATTGAACCTCTTTAAATCATGTGAATTAAAAATATTTGGATCCATTTTTAAAATTTTAATTTTTATGCACGCTTATATTTAACACAAAAGTAAAGGCCTTGTAGTATTTATCTCCATTGCAATGTAACAGATGTTCAAAAATAACTCTAGAGTTGGATAAAAAAACTGATCAAAAATCATTAACCTAGTATGTAGGATCAAAATTGTGAGCTCAAAAATATAGCATTTAAGAAAAATAAAAGTCCTAGAAGAAAAATGATAATGATCATTAATTATAGCATGAGAAAATGAGAAGGAGAGAAAAGGTGAAAGGGAGAAAAGTATTCTGAGTTGTAGCCCAGGAGAAATTTAAAATGGACACTTTTTTTTCCTTTGGTTTTCAACTGGTCTCCCACTACACGTTCCTCCATTTTCATTTCAATGTAAGCCTTGACTGAGATCTGAATCCGAAAGGGGCTAAAATGTTCTAGCAGAAACTTGATGCTTAGGTCCTTTTAATTTAGGTTTGGACGCAGAAAATTGTCAAACAATTATCTCCCGCTACTTGTGGGGAATGGGGCTGCTTATATTAAATGGGGATGCAGGGGAAGACGGAGAAGCAGGGTCTGGAGGCGCTTGGGCCTGCAGGAAGAGCCAAGAAACAAGAAAGAAGAGACTTGAAGGGCTGGGGAAATAGCTCAGCTGGTAGAGTGCTTGCCTTGCAAGCACAAGGCCCTGAGTTCAATCCCCAGTACCGCAAAAAAAAAAAAAAAAAAAAAAAAAAAAAAAAAAAAAAAAGAGAAGAGACTTGAAGATAAGTAATCCCTTTCCATCTGCCCGCTGGCTCATGGAAGCTGTGTGCCATTACACAAACGGATTTTGATGGCTTTAAGTACCGGGGTCGGGCGAAGGGTTCCCAGGGTGGAATCTGCCAGATTGGAGGACACAGATTCCATGATGGGGACTGATACAGCCGAGTCTGTGGCCAGGGCATCTGAGGCCAGAGTACTGGGCTGGAGATGAGGGGCAGCACATTGATTGTATAGTCACACAAGCACCAATGTGGGGCCAGGCAAAAGCCAAGAAGGGTTTGAGGACCTGATATCAGGGTTTTCGAGTGTGAATACGAGTTCGAGATGAGTCTCAACCCTGAGAGAATCTCCACCGTAAAATCAGGAATCCCCCCGGCAGATTAGACCGACTATAGGGGCCAGCCGTAACTATAAAAGTTGTGGCTGGGGTACCACCACCCCTCAGCCGCCTCGAGGATATAAATCGGCCTAGAGGACTCACCAACCTGAAGTCCAGTGATAAATGCAGAGCTGAGCGTCCAGGCAGAATGGAAGGTGGAGCTGTGCCTGGGGACACTGGGGTGTCAGATGGTGTTCCACTCACTTGAGACAGTGGAAGATCCCATCCGAGTCACGGCACCACTATAAGGGAATTTCCACGGAACCACGCCTGACACGGGAAATCACATAAGGGAATTTATTAAGCAAACAGAGTGTCTCCCTGCAGGGTAAGAGAGAAAATGAGAGGAAAAGAGAAAGGAAAGGGAAAGGGCACAAGCTAGAGAGAGTGGAAAACCAGGAGGATAGAGAAAAGTATGTAGGACAGACAGAAGAATGGGAAAAGATGGCGGGGAAGCTACAGTAAAACAGTTGAATTCCGTGGGGCTAACAGGGGACCAATATTGGGGAAGATACTTGCAAGCTAATGAACCAATAGCCAGCTAGGATGTTCACAGATTGACAAGCGGTTGGGAGGCGGGGAAAATGACTGCACCTGATGGGCGGGGGAGCAGCTTTATACATTACAATATTTATCTTTGTGTTTTTTTCTTTTTTCTTTTTTGGTATTGGGGATTGAACCCATGGTGCTGTTACAGCTGAGCTTCAACCCTAACCCTTTTTATATTTTTTGAGACAAGGTCTTGTTAAGTTGTAGAGGCTGACTTGAACTTTAGGTCCTCCTGCCTTAGCCTTCTGTGTAGCTGGAATTACAGGCCTGCATCACTGTGCCTGGCTGAAAGTCTTAAGATTATAAAGAATTGCCTTTTTTTTTTTTTTTGGGTGCTGGGAATCGAACCCAGGGCCTTGTGCTTACAAGGCAAGCACTCTACTGACTGAGCTATCTCCCCAGCCCCAAAGAATTGCCTTTTTAAAAACAAAAAGTGAAAATTCTCCCAGAAGCTGTGCAAATCATTTGCATTCTTACCTTGTGGCAAAGTGGGAAAGGGAAATTTAAGTTAGGAGGAGTTGAGATCAGTGGGAGTTTATTGAGTACTTATTTTTTGCTGGGTCTGAGGCTAGATGCTGAGGATGTAAAGATGTTTAAAGACAGGTTCTTGGTTGTAAGAACACACTGCCTGAGGGCTTACATCCATAGTTTGATCTTCTTGTTGAGAATGCCTTCTTTTGACCATAGTGCCTTCCCGTAGCTTATAAATCTGTTCAAGCCAGACTTTAGGTTATTGCCAGCTTAAAAACAATGACTTAATGTGCACATTAAGTACTTTTTTTCTGCCACATACTTTAACAGTGTCTTTCAACTCATTTAAAAAACTTGCTTATGCCTTAGCATGCACTTGGTGCTAATATAAATTTTCTGGGACAGGATTTAAATACTTTTTAACAGGTAATGACAAAATTGTATATAAAAGTCTAAAATTGTTTTCCGTGTGCTACTAAGAGCTTTTATCTTACCACATAGCTAAGCAAAGCCAAGTTTAGTCATTTTGTACAAAGAACAATGATCAATATTGCATTTCCCCCTTAGAACATATCACCTATGACTTTCTTGTCTTTGTTCTTCTATACACAGTTCTCTGGACTATGTGTCTTTCTTCCTGAATTTATCAGTGTCTGTTCTTGCTGGGAGCCATGTCCTCTTCTTAGACCTTTATATTAGTCAGAGTTTTATGTATGCATGCATGTGTGTGCACACACGAAATGTGAGAGACTGAGAGAAAGAGACACAAGGAATTGTTGTATTTGATCATAGAGGTTCAAGTTAATACAATCTGTCATCTGCACACTGGAGACCCAGGAAATCCAATGGTATAAGTCCCTGTCTGAGACCAAAGGTCCAAGAACCAGAAGACCAATGTTCCCACTTAAGCAGCCAGGCAGCGAGAATTCTCCCTTCCTGTGCCACTTTGTTCTTTTCAGGTCTTCAACAGATTTGATAATCTCACCCACATTGGGGTAGGCAGTCGGCTTTATTTGGTCAACTGATTCAAATGCTAGTCTCATCTGAAAGTACCTTCACAGATGCATCCAGAAATAATTTTTAATCTTGGCACCTTGGGGCCCAGTCAGGTTGACACATGAAATTACCCATCACACTCTAGGATTTTATTTATTCATTTTTTGTGGTACTTGGAGAATCAAAATAGGGGCCTCACACGTGGTAGGCCAGCCCCTATTCCTGAACTATATCCCCAACCAACTTTTAAATTTTAATTTGAGATAGGGTCTCTTCAAGACATCCAGACTGGCCTCAAACTTGCAATTCTCCCAAATAGCTAAGATTATAGGCATGAGCAATTGTGCCCAGCATAATATAGTTATTATGTTCTGATTATATGCAGCATAATTCCATCCCACAATAGGTATGCAATAAATGCTTGAATGACTCGATTCCATAGATATGGGTACTGCTGCATCTTTCTAAACTCCTTTAAATAGCTGGCAGTATCGTCATACTCTCCCCCATCAAGCAGGTGGGTCTTAGGTTACAGATAGGATCCAACACCTGTGCGGAAATCAGAAGTTGCATGCTGTTAAGATTGCCCATATCTCTTTATTTGTTCATAAGTGTATACTGAGAGATCCAAGAGAGACTCCTAGAAACTGAGAATGACCCAGAAACAGCAGGTCTGTTTTTACCATCTCAGGCTCAGCCATAGGGTTGTGCTTGTGAAGTTATATTTCAGGGACATTAAGTCCTCAGCTCACTATCTCCAAGGGCCATATGGTGAGACCCAGCTGAATAACTTGAGTGTGTAATGGTTAAAGTAGTAACTTATGAATTGTGGCTCTTTCACTTATTGACTGTGACCCTGGATAAATACTTAAAGACTCTGAAATGATAATAGCAAAAATAGTTAATGTTTATTGAGAATTTACCATGGCCAGAGATAAATCTTACTGGTAATTTCTCTTATTTAATCCCCACAACCACCTTATTAGGTAGGGACTATTACAGTTACCCCTGTGTAGATGGGAAAATGGTTCTGTTACTAACTCATTGATTACATGGATGGTGGGCAGGCTTTGGATGCTGGTAGTTTTGACTTCAGAGCCCTAGCTCTACGCATTAAGTCATGCACTTCACATGGTTGTTAGGATACTTAAGTTAGATAGTACATTTAAAGTTGTAGCCCAGAGCTTGCTAGATAGGTACTGTTTAATAACCGTGAGGATTCTGAGCCCTACAGACTTACTGCCTTTTTAATAATCAAAAATTGTTTATTTATTGTCTTAAATGAAATTCATAGATAATGTAACCTACATAAACATGATTAAAGAATTGAATATAATGCCTAACTCTAATAGAAGAGAAAAATAAGAGTAATTTATAATAATATAGATATTTCACAATGTAAATGTTGTAGATGTTTATACTAGAAGGCAATGTACGTAGTCAGATACTTCTATCTGCTTATGATAAATGTTTGGATTAAAAGAATTTGCAGCAGTTTCATACCAGGTGCAATGAAAACAAAGACGTAGAGGTGTGGTGGATGCTAGAATAAAAATCAGAATTGGGATAAAATATAACAGATCAGACTTATTTGTGTATGGTATTACATATTTTCTACATGAAATTTCCTAAAGTAAAATACTAATTTTGATAAGAGTTGATGTAGGATTCTGCTGATACTGAATGTATACAAAATCAACTTGGCTATAAAATATTTTATTAGTTAGAAATTGTTTTTATCAGTGCTCAACCTGTGATAGTATGTTGTATTTGTTTCATAAATAAATCTGATCACTTTTTAAAAATAGATAAATAGCAAGTTTTGTTCATTGCAGAAAAATTGAGAAATAAAATCATATAACCATAATGTGAAAAAAGTGTTGATATTTTCTTCTAGAATTTATTTTAAACATTCATCTTTTCTAAATTGGAAGGTATGTGATTTATTTTCTTGCTGTATTTTATGTCATTATATTATTTTAGAATTTTGCATTTAGTTTTATGAAATAGATAATATTTTTAAAAATGGCACAAAGTTCCCAGAAGTTATGTGTATATTTTTCACCTAACCTGATATTAGCTTTTCCTGTCACACAATATTGTCTTAAAAGTTAATTCTTCATGATTGCAGTATTAATTTCTTGAACAAATACAGTGCTTTAATTAAACATTGTTGTATTCAACATTTAGGTTGGATAGTATAAATTTCTGTTTGAAAAGATTGTAATAAATATTTGTCTACAAGTTTCCTTCAGATAGATTCTTAAATGTGTAATTCTGGAACAAAAACTGCATTCCCATTCTAGAACTCCTGAAACATATTGTTAAATGATGTTTCTCCAAAGTTGAACCAACTTAGATAACTATAACTAGTGTATTGGAATGCTTAGAGTTGAGCAATTTTTAAATAGTTTTAAAGACAGTAAGTTAAAAATAATGTCTTATTTTTAGTGTATAAGTCTGATTGCAAGTGAATGTTAGTCTTTTTTTGTACATTAACTAGCTATTTGTAATTTTTCTATAAATTATACTTCATTTCTCTGGTCTGTTTTATTAGTTTGTATTATCTCTTTTTAAAAAATTATTTGTTTTGATTCATTGTACATAAATGGGATACAACTGTTGTTTCTCTGGTTGTACATGAAGTAGAGTCGCCATTTGTGTAATCATACGTGTACATAGGATAACGATGTTTGTCTCATTGTGATTTTTCCTTCCCCCTCCCACCCCTCTTTCTTCTATACAATCCATTCTTCCTCCATTCTTGCCTCCCTCCCACTCGCTGCTGTGTATCATTATCCGCTTATGAGAGAGATCATTTGGCCTTTGGTTTTTTGGGATTGGCTTATTTCACTTAGCATGATATTCTCCAACTGCAACCATTTACCTGCAAATGCCATAATATTATTCTTCTTTATGACTAATATTCCATTGTGTATATATACCTCAGTTTCTTTATCCATTCATCAATTGAAGGGCATCTAGGTTGGTTCCACAATATAGCTATTGTGAATTGAGCAGCTGTGAACATTAATGTGGCTGCATCACTGTAGTGTGCTGATTTTAAGTCCTTTGGGTATTGTATTATCTCTTTTTTTAGTAATAATAACTTGTATCATATTTTCCCCTCAGATTTTAAAACTTCATTCATTTATGACTTTGGGGGAAGGCGGTGGTACCAGAGATTGAACCCAGTGGCTCTTAGCCACTGAACCACATCTCCAGCTCTTTTTATTTTTTATTTTGAGACAGGGTCTCTCTAAATTACTCATGGCCTCGATAAATTGCTATTGCTGGCTTTGAACTTGTGATCCTTCTGCTTCAGCTTCCTGAGCTGCTGGGATTATAGGCGTACACCACCATACCCAGCTCATTTATGTACTTTAGACAATGTAAAAAGTTTTAAAGGTTTTTTTTTTTTTTTTTTGGTACCAGGGATTAAACCCAGTGGTACTTAATTCCTGAGCCACATCTCCAGCCCTTTTTATTTTGAGACAATGTCTTGCTAAGTTGGTTTAGGACCTCACTAAGTTGCTGAGGCTGACCTTGCACATGTGATCTTTTACAGATCTAGTGGTATTTCTCAAACATATCTTGATCTTTTTCTTCTTCATCTTTCTTATTTCTACCCATCCTTCAATTCCCAGTTCACATTTCACTTTTTCTGAGGAGGTGTTCTTTGAGTACTCTATCTTATAACACTAGGTGTTAGACATTGTACTTTTTGTATATTCTATTAATTCGGAATATGATCTAGCTATGCAGCATTTTTTTTCCTATTCTTATGACTCTACAAAGAGTATAAGGTCTCTGGGAACAGAGATCATATTATAGTTCTTTGTGTTTTCTATAGCATTTAGTTTGGAACTTCCCTGCTAGAAGTATTAAAGAAATGAATTTTGATAATACTAAAATGACATTACCTAAGTATCGCTCTTTTTACAAACATTGTCAAGAATTTTCTCTTATCTCAGTGGGTTTTCATGACAGATAAATGAAGTACATAGCATAGGGATTTTCAGTCTCTTTTTTACGTTGGTATTTTCATTATGAATGTGAAAAAGGTATGAAGAAGTAGCATGATTTTTCTTTTTTAAAAGCCAGGTAAAACAACAAACTATTCAGTAGTAAAATGTCATAATACTGTGGTATTGCATTCATGAATGTGAAATAAACTATTAATATTCATGCCTAGTTCTGAGAGTTTATTTTTGTTTCATTTGCAGTGCCATACAAATTATATTCCCGTCTGTGGATCAAATGGGGACACTTATCAAAATGAATGCTTTCTCAGAAGGGCTGCTTGTAAGCACCAGAAAGAGATAACAGTAGTAGCAAGAGGACCGTGTTATTCTGGTATGTATGACATTCTTCTGAGTAAATGTTAGAACTGGTTCCATTATATTTTCCAAAAGGAAATTTCCAGAGAGAGATTCCTAAGATTGTTTCATTGGAGGGTGGTGATCATGTGGGAGTTGGGGAGCTCTTCTTCATCCCCATTCAAATCATTGCTTTTAACATCAGTGTGCAACTTCTACTCCATTTTTATGACTTGAGGCATTTTTTTTTGTGAGAACTTTGCATGTCCTTTGATCTGTGGTTTGAACCTTAAACAGACATGAAATGTATCTTTTTTGATGGACTTTTAAAATTTTTCATTTTTGAGGGGTGAGGAGTGTCTGTAAAAAACCATCAGAAGCATTTTAGATTTAAGTTGTATATCTTTCCAATCTCTCCTCTTTGCTCTTGGCTACCCATTGTGGCCAAACTGTATGTATTTACTTCCTTTTTTCTTCTGGAATTGATGGTAGTTGGTTTTGAGAGGCATTAATGTTAGCTTCTCTGTGTGTTTGTATTTGAGTGTAGGAATGCAGGGGAGGTATTGTTATTAAAATTGTGATATTGAATTAATGGGAAGGGTGGAGACTGATGTTATCCCCATTTACTTTATTTTCCTATTATGTTAAAGGACTCCCTTTTACCACAGGTGAAAATTTTTAGGGCCAGCTACAAAGTTAGAAGACTCACTCCCCAGTACTACCCTCACTTCAAAACCAAATTCAAGAGGTTTCCCAGACTACCCTCAAGGTCAGTTATTTGCTAGAAGCACACACAGAACTTACCAAAAGTCTTATACTCATGGTTATGATTTATTGTGGGCAAGAATACATGTTAAAATCAGTCAAAGGAAGAGATACACAGGGCACACTCTGGGAGGGATCCAAATATGGAGCTTGTGGCCGTCCTCTCCCCATGGAGTCTTGGACCGTATTAAGTCCTGGCTACGCTGTGTGATAGTATGTGTGGAATACTGTCAACCAGGAAAGTTTGTTTTAGTTTTTATTGAGGCACCATTACATAAGTGTCATGTGTTTTATCTGAGACTTCCATTTTGCTAATACCATATGACCCAAAACTGCCACTCTAAATTATATAGCTAGTTTTTCTAGTGTGGACAGCCCCACTCAAGATGATTATGTGTTTGGTCTCACCTTGAGTCCTGATGTTGCCAATGTCTACAAGAGACATAGATTGCCTTCCAGAAGCCAGGGGTAAAGGCCAGACCTCTTTGGGCAAGGCCACATTTTTCACTACACCAAATAATTAGGTGCTTAGAGAAATTATTATGTTCTTAGACTAGGAGACTACTATTTGGCATAGTTTTTATATACTTCTCTAACTATGTTGTTTTTTTCACAGATGTAAGCTAGAAACTTAAGGAGGCTTATGGAGTTCTTTCTAATCCAAATTAGTTGTGCATGATTTATGAGGAGCATGTGTGTAAGACACCAAGTGCTTTGATGGGTAGTGAATGTTAAATATTAGGAGCCACAGTGATAGATTGGGTAGAGGATTGAACTAAAGTAAAAGAACTGGCTTTAAAGTTACCCCAACTTTTTATTTTTCATATAATCTTAGCTTCTCTGAGCCCCAATTTCTTAAATTGTTAAATAGGTATCATCTCCTGGGGCTGTTAAGTAAAGATTGAGTGAGCTCACTATAAGGTGCTGTATTGATTTTGTTATTTGCTGAGTGAGCCAGTGTTTTATCATTTGGTCTTTAACAGGTCCTGTTCCATGAGTTTGAAATATCATTCTCCTTTACTTACTTGAAAATTCCTTTCTTATGCTTTAAGATTGGGTTGAAGCCTTTTCTCTGAAATCTTTCTTCTGTGACATCTCTGGGCTATTTACACTTTATGTGTATCTATGTATATAACATACTGTATTTCATTTATCTGACATATCTGCTTCCAGCCAGATCAGTGATTACTCAACCTGAGGACACTATTGTCCTGCCTTGGAAGATATAACATAATCTCGGGGTTAGGATGAGTGATGTGGGTTAGGGAACGTGTGTGTACTATCTACGAATGTAATCTAGACAAATTCCACTTCATCATGAGTAGTCAGATATTTTTATATTTATTAAAATTAGACATGCATTGAAAAAGAGGTTGGGAGTAAGTATCTCATGCACTGGGATTGTGTCTTATTTATCATTTTATTCCTAGCATGTGTCAAGGAGCCTGGGACTGAATATGCACCAGTTGAGGGATATGGAATAGCAGGAAGAAGGAAGTGTTTTCCTTAGAAAATTTGATCTGAACAATGTTAAAATGAATCCCCTTCCTTGTTTTCTTTTTTTCTGTTGCTTTCCTCTCTCTTTTCCGCCTCACTTACAGAAAATGTCATTTTATGGTTGATTAATCAAAATTGAACACAACCGAAGACATTTCCTTAAAAGCCCATGAAGATTTTGTAATCAGTACTGTATACAATCTGTTTTTCTGATTCCTCCTATTTTGTATCTGGGAATTTGATTGTTGTCTGAAGGAGATTGAAGGGAAGGGAGCTGGGTGTTGTCTTCTACTCCAGAGAACTGTTTGAAGAATGGATTCTCTCGGATCAGAATATTCTCTCTTGGGAAGTGCTGTGTTAAGTTCTTCACTTATATTCTCTGCTTCTTTTTTTTTTTTTAAAAAAAAACAACTCCATGCTGATTATACTGCAGTGTTACCCACTTTTTAACATGATTTTTTAGTATGTTGGTTTTTTTTAGCATTATAAAATACATTTGTTACACTAGTTGCATTTTAGACTGACTGCTTTCTGAGATTCCTCCTTTTTAGGAGTTCCTAGAAGTAGTAGTTAATTTCATCAGTAATATGAAAACCTCAGCCCTGAGTTGTCTTTCCTTTCAAACATTTGGGCTTTCTTCTCTTCCCCCTGCCTGTTGGTTTTTGTTCTTTATCCACAGATTTTATTAAGAAGATTTATGGAGCAAGACTCAAAGCTCTTTTCCTGCCTTTCTAATAAAGCAGCTTTTTCATTATTCCTCTCAAGTTTTAACAAAATTAAAATACTCTTTCACCTTTTAAACAAGTGAATTAAAATTAATTATTATATTTAGATATTTGTAATATTCATTGGTTTTTACTTTGTTCACGGTACCTGGATATTTTCTGAATAGGCTAAAAAGATTTATGAGATATAGATGATTATGTATCCAAGTCATATTTGAGAGTGGCATAAAGTAGATATATAAGAATAAACTGGTAGGTATCAAAAATATAAGGAAGGGACTGTTACGATCATGGGTATTACGGTTTTAGTTTTAAAGAAATTTTACTATTTGAAAGGTTGAAATTTCCAGGAAAAGTGTTTATATTTATTGTTTCTCTTTCCAGATAATGGTTCTGGATCTGGAGAAGGAGGTAAGTTTCAAGTACTTTTTAAAGGGCATTTGTTTTGTTTTACTTTCTTTTTAACAGCTTTGAGATGTAAATCAGATATCACATGGTTCACCCATTTAAAGTGTACAACTTGGTGATTTTTAGTGTACTCACAGAGTTGTACAGTGTCTCCACAATTCACTTTAGAACATTTCATTAGCTGGAAAGAAACCACTTGCTCCGCAGCCATCAGCCCTAACTTCTCCATTGCCTTTGGCCCCAGGCATTCCCTAGTTCATGCATTTTCCACTGAAGGTGTTGTCAGACTAAGGGAGAAATGAGGTAGCCCTTGTTAAATTGAGGCTGCATAAAATCACTTCCTCTTAAGATGATCCACACAAATCAGTTTAGCTTGTGTCAGAGTATTTGGATTCTCTTCTACTCCTTGCTTCCAAAATTTTGATCATAAGTAATTTTTTCTTCCTTTCTTTCTTTTTTTTTGGCACCAGGGATTGAACCCAGAAGTGCTTAACCATTAAGCCACATCCTCAGCCCTTGTTTTGATTGGAGTTGGTTTACCAGGGATTAAACTCAGGGGCACTCGACCACTGAGCTACTTCCCCAGCTCTATTTTGTATTTTGTTTGGAGACAGGGTCTCACTGAGTTGCTTAGCACCTCACTTTTGCTGAGACTGGCTTTGAACTTGCCATCCTTCTGCCCCAGCCTCCCGAGCTGCTGGGATCACAGGTGTGCACCACCACAGGTGTGCACCACCACACACCCACTTGACTGTAAGGAATTTTTAAGGTACAGGGTTATAAAACTCCAGAGTGAGTTTTGTATAGAGAAGGGAAAACTTAAAGAATAGTTCCAGTGGAATTTAGGGTTTAAACCCTTAAAATTTTCCAGTGTTTTAAATTTTATTTTACAAATACATAAATTAATTACTCCTAAGTTTAACAAATTAATATTTGGCAATAGCAAATAATAGTTTAAATGATCAGAATTGAGAATGACTAAACTATTTCACAGCCTAGTGAGGCTGTAATTCTATCCTACTATATGCAAAATAATGTTTGAGGTACTATAGAACACTCTAAAAGAACACTTATGCTGGGAAAATTTGCTCCAAATGTAAGCTACAGTTATGATCTTTCAACACCACTTGAAACCCTATTCCAGGCTACACCTTACTCTGTATTTCATAAATTTCTAAAATTCAAGAGTTGGAAGGGACTTGGAAGGTTATCTAGAGAACAGAACAGTCATGAAGAAGTTCAAGGATGGCCATTTCAATCAAAAAGAAGATGATTGAAGCTGTTGAACTATGGAATTTGAGTTAAGTGGACATGTTCAAGCAGAAGCTTCATAATGTGTGAAGGGTCAGACCATGACTTCTAGATCTTAGAGCTAGAAAGGATTTTAAGAGATCTGGTCTAGTTCCTGTGGTCAGGAATTCAGTTAAGAAGTTGTCCTTCTTCCTGTGATAAAGAAGTGAGAGTTCTCAGGATTTGCTAACATGATACATTATTGGCTATCTTAAAGAGGTAAGTTGGTCCTTTTTAAAGAGGGAGTATGAATTAGAAAGATGAGTAGTTTGCTCAGATTAATATGTAACTCTTTGTGAGCTATGTGGCACTAGTATTTCTGGATTTCATGATGTTTTTGAAACCTCAGAATTACTTAGGATTATGATTTCTGAAATCTTTTTGGGAATATTTCTACTTAAAGTGTAGGCAAGCACACCAAATTGGAAGATTGGAAGTATTTATGCTTAGCATGGTAGATAGATTGTACTTTCCTTTAAAAATACCTTTCTTTCTTCCTTTCTTTTTTCTCTTTCTCTCCCAGGGCCTTGTGCATGCTAGGCAAGAATTCTGCCACTGAGCCACACTCCTAGACCTTTTAAAGTTTTATTTTGAGGCAGGGTCTCACTTAGTTGCCCAAGCTGGTCTGGAACTTGCCCATCCTCCTACCTCAGTCTCTTAAGCAGGTGGGATCACAGGCATGCACCACACTGCTTGGCTTCCTTTTAAACCTTATTTACTGATTGATACCAATTGAATTGTATTCTTTCCTGAACAAAATTGAGATAAACCTTGAGTGAACTGAAATTGTTAAATTGGCCTTAGTGCTGACTCCCTTCCCACTATGAGATTATCATGGTATGGATCCACTATGGTTGAGACCCTCACATGCAGGCTCTCCTCAAGTGTGGGATGTGAGCTGAGTTGGTTATTAGTAGTTTCCACTGTTTTTTTTTTTTTTTTTTTTTTTTTTTTGGTGTGTGTGTGTGTGTGTGCATGTGTTGGGTCAAAGGAAACCCACACACTTCTGCATCTGGTTATCTTTAGCTGTGCTAAGGGACCAATAGGCAAAGAGAAAAAGACCTTTATAAAGAGAACCCTTTCCTTTTTTAAAATTTGGATACAGATATTTGTTTTAACTCTGGAATTAGTTTTCATGTAGTTAGAAAGGCAGGTATGATACAGTGTGAGGAAAAGGGCAGAAGTTAAATTCTGTGGTCTTCAAGCATCATTTTGCTAACCAGCATTGTATAGGTTTCTTTCAATAGAAGGGTAATTACAGAACTAAAGTTATTGCCTTTCTGGGGTTTGTGTGTTGGAAATGAAACCCAGAATTACTCTTTTTTTATTCCTCTGCCTTACTCAGTGATACATGGTAATTCTTTAAAAAGCAATTTGTTACCAAATCTATTTTTCTAACAATAATACTTGGTGTTACAGAATATATTGTATTCATTATTAACATCATCTGGGGACTCTAGAATTGATAGATTTTGGAAGTGACTCTTTGCAAGAGTTTGGGCACGTTTCCCCCAGAAACAGGATAATGGCTAATGAAAACATGAAATGTATCTGGAAAGGGGATCCCAACTTCTGGTTGAAAGTTTAACTTCTCTTTTTAAACAGAAGAGGAAGGTTCAGGGGCAGAAGCTCACAGAAAACACTCCAAGTGTGGACCTTGCAAATATAAAGCTGAGTGTGATGAAGATGCAGAAAATGTTGGGTGAGTTGATTGAGGGAAAGGGATAAACTTAGAGGTTGTTCCTCAGCATGACTACATTATAGAAAGGTATCATTTACCTGGTTCTGTATACTTTGTGTGTGCTTTATATATTTGTTAAGTTTAATGCTTATGACTTTTCTCTGAAGTTGATACAGTATATAAATAAGTTTGTTCTATTTTAGAATGAAATCCATTTATAGTTTTTGGGTTTTACCTGAGACTTTTTTCATTGGTAGTTTTATACCAGCTGCTCATTTTGTTAACCAAAATTGCTATTTTGAATTATTGTGTTATACTTTCAATTAGTATCTATAATAAAAGAAAAACTTCTCTTTTTCTTCCCTTTTGGTTTTTACACAGAAACCTTTTCATACATTTCATTGTATTAAGACAAAAATTATTTCTAGAAATCCCAGCTGACATTTTTGTTTTTCTCATGTTCAGCCTTCACTGAGTCTGAAGCAAAATGGCTAAAGCATTGGCCAGTTTCCCCTTACTCTCTCTCTATGACAGTGGTTCTCTGGTAGAGGAGTAATAATGTAGATGTTTATCGACAGTCATGTTTGGTTTTTCCTTGCATCAGTATCCTGTTCACTTGTTTCCAGTTTCATCCTTCTTTCATTTTCCTGCAGTGCTTGCTTTTTGCTTATTTGATTTTAAAAACTTTAATGTTGACTTTAGGACCTGATAGTGCAAATGGATCTTCTTTACTTTGTCTGTGTTCCCTTAGTGCATATTTCAAAATGCTTATTTTGCAGAGATTTGTACTTTCTTTTCCTTACTTTTACATATTTTTGGTGTGTATTTTCCAGTCCCATCTTTATTCAGCCCTTGAGTGCCTTTTACAAACAGTAACAATTAGATATAATTAGCATTAATGCCCAAAGTGAATATTACAAATCAAGATCATTCCATTTTCAGTATTTATGGTACAATATCAGCTCTTTGGATGACATTTGGTAAAATTAAATGCCTGATAGTTGACTTGGTGCATAGTTCAAAGTAGGTGAAACTTGGCAAAAGATAAGTTCAGTAAAAAGTGAATTTATCAGAACCTGACTTTACTCCTTTTGTCCTTGGTCACTTGGACTGACCTATGTCTGTCCAGTTTAACCAGAGTGATTTGATTTTGGAGAACATATTTTTCAAAGCAGATACTAGCCTGTAGGATGAGAGAGATGATGTACAATATGGACTTTCAGAAAAAAAGAAAAGATAAAAGATATCTTCCTCTTGATTTATACTCATAATATGGCATGATGAAATGTGTGTATGTGTGTGTTTGTGTGTATGTTTGAACATATGTAATTCTTTTCCATATTTTTTTCTTAAGCTACGTGGCTGTCAGTGATTGATTGGCTGGTTCTGTTGGTCTGTTTTTATTCCTTTGACAGTACCTCTATTCAGCCTTATTTTATGTATTTCTCTGCTGTCGTTTTTCATTCCTAAATAGAAGGAGCTAGAGGTCTTTTGCTTAGAAGTGAAGCAGATTCCATGTAGTTGCAAAGGTAGCCCCAAATATGATATCTATTTGATAAAACATACATCTTTATGTGAATAAATGCCACATAAAATGTATCCTATTTTCAATCAGAGCAACTGTTTATGTACTAATATTGTGTGTATCTGTGAATCTTAGAATTTGAGCCCCCATTCTTTACATGAAGGACCTAAGCATAAGGAAGTGGGCATAGAACAGGAAGGGCTTACTGATAGTAAGGAACATATAGATCCTACTAGCAAGGCAGGAGCACAGCCAAGACCACACAATAGTCGACAAACGTTGAGGAAGTAATTGATGCCTTTATCTAGAAAATAAGGGATAAAGCTAAAATGGATGAAGCTAAATCCGACCATAGAAAAATACACAAGAAAATTTTAAGAACATTGAATCTTTAAGTCTGTAGAGCATTTACTACTGATTGCAGTTGATTTAACAATGTAAATGTATCTCAACAGTTAGTATCATTATTTTTTAACTCTTAAGTGAGCCATGGTACTGAGACAGCTATTTGGAGGTCATATAACTTCCTCAAGATGCTTTCATTGTGCTTTCATGGTTGGCACCAGATGAATAGTAACATCGTCACCTAAGGATAACTTTTACCTGGCCCGCGGGGCTTTTTAGGTGTGCAGAAACCCGATATTAGCCATTAAGACTCAAATATTCATATGTAAACCTATTACTAATTAAGATGTTATTCTCTTATTTAAAGGTAAACTTTTTGTTATTAAAAACAAAAGTTTTTAATTCTAAACTAAGCACTCATGTCATGACTTAATATTGTAAACTCCATTAGAGTCAGTATTAAGGTTGGGTAGGAACTTTTAGTCTAATCTTATTTTACAGATGAGGAAATGGAACTAATGAGCCAGGGTTTTGATGGGGTGGATTCTCCTGCCTTTAACAAACTTAGGACAGTGTTTTTCTGATTTTATTTGCATAAGTTGCCTTTTTCATATTGAGAGAAATGCTATCTTTCTTTTACCTGATAACATTTTGAGGGGCTCGTTTTGTTTGTTTTGGCTTAAAACAACATGAATTATTGCTTTATAGCTCTGTAGAATAGAAGTCTGACACAGGTTCATCTTTGAGCTGGCATTGAAGTGTCAGTAGAACTGCATTCTTTTTTCAGGCTATCAGGGATAATTTGTTCCCTTAATCTTTGCAGCGTCTAGAAGCAGCCCTCATGTTTTGTCTTGTGGTCCCTTCTATCTTCAAAGCCAGCAGTATTAGATTCAGTCCTTCTCACACTGCATCACACTCTTGACTTTTGTCTCGCTCTTCCACTTTCCCCCCAATTATTGATCTCTTTTTTTAAAAAAATACTACTCACTTTAAATTAATGCATAATAATCGTGCATATTTATGGGATGTGATGTGATACTTTAGTAAATGTATGCAGTATGTATTGATCAAATCAGGATAATTAGCATTCCCATCTCCTTAGCATTTTTTATATTCAGACCCTTGAGCTCCTCTCTTAATTCTTTGTGACATGTATAATAGATTATTAAGCACTTTAGTCACTCTGCTGGGCTGTAGAACACGAGCACAGGGAATGGGGGCTGGAGCGAGGGTGAATAACAGGTACCAGAATGCCTGCAGACTTTAAAAACAACACTGCCCTCCTCTCCATCTTGGTCCTGGTTCTGGCTGTGATATCTTTAACTCCGTGTCTCTGGTCACTCACAGTGCTAGATTTTCATAGTCTTCAGCTGCCATATAGAGTCCAAGTGACTATTGATTTTTCTTACGAGTAACTTTCAGACTCTGACTACATCTTATGTAAAAAAGCATTGGGGCTGGGAAGATAGCTCAGTTGGTAGAGTGCTTGCCTTGTGAGCACAAGGCCCTGGGTTCAATCCCCAGCACTGCAAGAAAAAAAAAAAAAAAAAGCATTGACCTTCTTTCCCAGCATTTTTGTACAAATACACATGGTACTAATACATATTAAGTACAACAAAGTTCTGTGGATTGATATCTTTATTAAATACAATGCACTTGAATATTTCCTTTCCTATTTTCTTAAAAAGTGCTTGTAGAAGTTGGGCTCTGTGGTGTACACCTGTAATCTCAGCTACTTCGGAGGCCAACGTAGGAGAATTGAGGTTTGAGGCCAGCCTGGACAACTTATCGAGATCCTGTCTCAAAATAAAACAAAATAAAAAGAACTGGGAACTTAGTGTTAGAGTACTCGGCTGGTATGTACAAGCCATGCAAGTACCATGCAAGATAAAAACGGTTGTAGTGATCCACTGAATTGAGTTCATAATCCACTAGTGATTATGGCCTGTGGTTGCTAAATAATGCTCTAGAATGTAATTATAATAGATATGTATATATACATCATGTTAGATTTTTTTCATATATATATATTCACACATACACACACACATACATACATACATACATATATATATATATATATTTTTTTTTTTTTTTTTTTTTTTTTTTTTGGTATGGGGATTCAACCAGAAGTACTTAACCACTGAGCCACATCCTTAGCCCTTTTTATTTTTTATTTTGAGACACTAAGTTACATAGGGCCTTGCTAAGTTGCTGAGGCTGGCTTTGAATTTGTGATCCTCCTGCCTCAGCTGCCCGAGCTGCTGGGATTACAGGTGTGTGCCATCATGCCTGACTAGATTTTTTCTATATGAGTATCCACTAAATTTATTTTGTCTTTTCTCATTTTAAAATATCCTTCCTATCAGAAGAAAAACTGTGTAACCCACCTAGTTTCCTGAGAGCAGCCTATACCTTTCTCTTGATTTAAAGATTTTTGTCCTGCTTAATAATTAAGTCTAACCGCGCCCCCCCCCGCCAGCATTTTGGGTACCATGTAAATTAATTTTTTGTTATTAACAGTAGTGCTTCCACATTATGTACAACCACAAGAATGGGATCCTAATTAGAATGTCATACTCCATGTATGTGTACTATTTCAAAATACCTTCTACTGTCATGTATATCTAAAAAGAACGAATAAAAAAAGAGTGCGCGATGGTTTCCATTTAGCCGTTTGAATGAAATTTGATTTAAATACATTACGTGCTTTCTTGCCTTCTTAAATATATAGCATATTTTAATATACATACATATGCATATATATAACTTTTTTGGGGGCGAGTATCAGGGATTAAACCCAGAGATGCTTTACCACGGAGCTACATCCTCCTGCCTCGGCTTTCTGAGTCACTGGATTATGGGTGTACACTTTAACTTATTCTTTTCTTTTTCTTTTTCTTTTCTTTTCTTTATTTTTTTTGGTACTGGGGGATTTAATCTAGGAATATTTACTACTGAGCCAATTCCCCAGCCCTTTTTATTTTTTGTTTTGAGACAGGTTCTTGCTAAGTTGCCAAGGTTGATCTTGAATTTGCTTAATGTTAAAATTTGTAAAGCATATGATAGTTCTCAGAGCATTTGTATTTGGTTTTTTTTTTTTTTTTTTTTTTCTTTTCTTTCCCTCCCCCTAGCTCTTGCTGAGAGGTCTGTCTGGTACATAGGCAAAGAAGTATTATCTTGATTTTATAGGTGAAGATGAGCTCAGGAGAGCCAGAATGCCTTGCTATTAAACAGGAGGACTGGAGCATGCATTGTTTTAAATATACATGTGTAATATGGTGATGTTCTCAGAGGTCCCTGGTGTGGTTGTTTCATCACTATACTGAAGGCTCCATTCTGCTTTGTGTTTTGAATTCTCACATCTGTTTTTTAAAATGAATTTTGTTTTGCTCCTGTGTCAGGTTTGTAGTTGCTGCTTCTGAGTATCGACAGTGTGCTTTCTCAGTGAACCTGATTCTAGATGCCCCCAACTTTTTGTTTGCTTCTCTGCCTCCTGGAATAGGAAACTGTAGACTTGTAACAACTACATCTAATGTAGGAATAAGTTATAAGTGTAAAATGAGAGCATATGGTTTCTTAGGAGTCAGTTGTATGACTGGGGATTGAACCTAGAGGTGCTCAACCACTGAACCACATCCTGAGCCCTTTTTATTTTTTATTTGGAGACAGAGTCTTGCTAAGTTGCTGAGGCTGGCTTTGAACTTAGGATCCTCCTGTTTCAGCCTCCTGAGCTGCTGGGCTTACAGGCTTGTGTCACCACAACTGGCTAAGTGCTTGGACTTTGTGGCACATACTTTATCACTTTTGTCTGTTGGTGATTATTTTCATTCACTTATAATTTAAATTATTTTTGTTTCTGAGAGGTTTCTCCTGGTCCTTCCTAAAGCACACTGTGTTTCTCCAGTAGTGGTGTGGAATTTGTATGGGCTTAGAACATCTATATTCATGACTGCTTACCTTTCAGATTTATACCTAGAGGTAAATAGATAGTGTTCCAAGAAATGTAACTCTTGTATAGAAGAGTTTCAGTATTCCACTGTGACCATTATGAAGTACAGTGAACAGACTTTCTGCTTTGTCTTAAAACCCCCTTAAAAACCTCCCTAACAGCACATTATATTTCTTAAACCATATGTTCTTAGTTCCGTACCCCACTTTTTCTAAACAGTATTTCTAATCTGTCCAAGGCTGAAGTTATTGCTGCAAGATTATGTGGGACCACATAATCATAGAACTCCTTCACATCAGTATCTTTTATATACCTGACCTAAATCCCTGCCCAGCAATGGTTTGAGGAATCTGTAGAACCATCGGGCATAATGGCAGTACAGGTGAGTTATAAAAATCCTCCAATTATTCCTTTTGAACTTTGTGGTGCACTTTATGGAAATGGGCTCTGCTCTTCTGCCTCTTTGATGTAATCTCCTCTTTGGAGCTGCTGTTTCCTTTTTTGCCCTGAGCGATATAAATATCTGAGTTGTTCAGAGAATCTTATAGGTGTGCAGTGTGTCAGACAACATTGATAAGCAGCTTAATCCACCTGCTGGGCATCTTTGTCATTTGTGGTACCATTTTCTGTTTTGACAGATTCCTGGACAGTATTACAGTCTGATGAATCTCTCCCTCAAAGAGGCAACAAAATCTTTTCCCTTGTTAAAACGAGTAATGCAACACATTTGTGTCCTCCAAAATGTCCTCCTTTTTGGAAACTTCATATACTAAAAAAAAAAAAAAAAAGAACCAAAGAAGTACTTTCTCTATCATTTTCTACTCTTTTTGCTGTATTTCTTTCTAGTCAGAGGTGACAGTAATTGTTATTTAGTATTGCCTTATTCTGGATATATGAAATAGTAAACTTTTAAAATTATTTAGGTTCACTAAATTCTTTCTGTGGTCCCTTAGATTATGATGGAAAAATAATATTGTATTATTCTTAGAACAGAAAATAAACACTATTGCACATTATTTTATCCAAAGTATAATCTGGATGTTTGTTAGTAATGACAGGTTCCTTTGTCCAGTTTGAAGTTCTTTAGTTCATGACAGTTGCCAATAAAGATTTCTTTTTTTCTTCTTCTCATTCTTTTTGTATGGGGGATTGACTGAACCCAGGGCACTTTACCACTGAGCTACAGCCCCAGTCAACTTTTTAATTTTGAGACAGGGTATCACTAAGTTGCACAGGCTGACCTTGAACTTGTGATCCTCACCTCAGCCTCCTGAGTCTGGGATTTACAGGTGTGGGCCACACCCTGCTCAGTAAAGATTTCTTTTGAGGAGATTTGCATTTTTAGAATATAAAACTCCATTCCTCCACTACCTCCTGCAGTTTTCTTAATGCACTGTTAACTATTTGGCCACTTTGCTCTGGACACTTCCTTTGCCTGGAGTCTCATCCCTTTTTATTTGCTTGTGCAGTTCCTCTTCCTTCTAGACTTAGATGAAGTATGACTTACATCTAAGAGGAGGAAGCCTACCTTGCTCTCTTCCGTGGTCATCAGGACCACAGAAGAGACTGCATTCTGTATTCTTCCTTGGTCTTGATAAACAACCTCTGCCTGGCATTTATTATACTGCTGGCCTTACTAGCATACTGGCTCCCTGAGGGCAGGCACTTTTTCTTGCTTCTTTCTGTATTGGGTGAACTTACTATAAGGTGGGTAGCTTAGGGGTAGGCTCCCTTATAAGTTGTTAAATTAGTGACAGTCAACAATTGGGTTTTATTCATTTAGAACTGCTCAGTATAATTTAATATTGGTGAAAAAGACTAGTATTATATTGAATTTGTTCCAGGCTTCATTAAATGTTTGTTACATCTAAATAGTTCCACATGAATTAGCTTAGGCTAATGTTTTCCTAACTTCTAAATAAACTGTATTAGAAAAAAAAGTGGCACCTTCTATGTAGAAAGAGAAGAAAGGAAGGGAGGAGAAAGTATGTATGTTTTTCAGTAATCATAATACCTTTCAGATGTGCACAGTATCTGATATATTTCAAATGGCATTTTATATTTGATTCTGTCAGTAGTGTTATGAGGTATTATCCCTGTTTTAAAGAATTGGAAGTATGATTTGTCAAAACCATAAAGCTCAATAATAGAAGTAATTTTATTTATTCATTTGTTTACTTACGTATGTATGCATTTTTGCCTTTGAAATTCACAATTAGAACTTGAAAAGCTTTATTCATTTAGCTTTGTTCATTTAGTACAGTGAAAGGTCTCTTTCCCACCCTGATCCCACTTGTCTTCACTGGAGGCAGTCATCACTGTGATCTTTCTTGTTTAATCTCTTTTTAGGAGGATTTTATGCATGTGCAAGCAAACGGTACATGTATTCTTTGTTTTTCCTTTTTAGGAAGTAACCGTAGCATATTAATCTTCAGTTTTGTACTTTATTTAAATTTTTTATTATACAATGTATGTTGCTACAGAAGTGTTTAAAACATACATATGCAATTGAAGAATACCTATGTACCTAATACTGAGGGTACAAAATTGAATATTGCCATATTACCAGTATTATTGTAGAATAAGAAACATGAACAGCGTCTGGTTTAGACTCTTGCTTTTGGATTCCCAGAGTTTATAAGGTTCCCTTTTGTTGGAGTCTGAGCCACGGAGTTGAGAACATAGGCTCTTTTCATTTGAGGCATCTGACGTGATTCTGGTGTGTGGATGATGGCCCAAACACGATCACAGTGGATGGCTTTGTGTTTTCTATTTCTGGTCTCACCACAGGCTCCCTCCAGCTCTCAGGAGTGTATCAGTTAAATGTGTGTGCTGGGTTGGTGTAGGCAGCAGGACATAGAGGGGAGAGTGGGAACTTCACTACCTTTCACCAAGACAAGCCAAATGCAGATAAGAATCTGGGCCAGGCTTACCTGGACTTTCTGGCAGTGTTGTATCTTCTCCTACAGTTGTTTTTCCAATTCCCTGATACCATGCGTATGCCCAACAACTCAGTTCTTTTCTGGCACTAACTACTTGGGAGTTTGTGTTGACCCCACCTGGCTAAGAACTGGTCCCACAAGACTGCCCCCACTTTAGAACTAACCACACATGAAGTCCCAGGCTACTTCTACTTCTGTCCAGCAGAGTACAAATTTTGAAGTTTCCATGATCTGTCTTTGGGTTTCATAATTTACTAAAATGATTCATAGAACTCAGGAAAGCACTGTGTTTACTATTACTGTTTATTTGTAAAGAATACAGATGAACAGCCCTATGGAGTTTATGTAGGGTGAGGTCTGGAAGGGTACTGAGTGCAGGAGCCTCTATCCCTGTGGAGTCAGTTATGCCTCCTTCCCAGCATGTAGAAGTGGTCACCAACCTCCCCAACTTGCTTAGTGCCAAGTATTTAAACTGAGGTTGTATTACGTAGGCATGATTAACCAAATCAATAGCTGTTGGTGATTGAGCTCAATCTCCAGCCCTTTTCTCCTGCCCAGAGGTGGGAGGAGTGGAATGGGATGGGGTGGGTGGGAGGTAGAAGATCTAACCTAATTATCACAATCATTGTTTTGGGGCGACCTAACCTGCCCCCAGTGAGCCATCTTGACAGCATGTAAAAGGCTCTACAGTGGTGGAGACCCTGGGTTCCAGCACTTAAAAAAAAAAAAAAGGAAGTCTGATGAAGACTCTTCTAACACTCAGAAATTCCAAGGGGTTTTAGGAGTTCTTTGCCAGAAACTAGGAGGAAAGACTATTGTGACACAAGTATCATCCCCAGTATTCCTTAACCTCTTCCTTCCATAGGATACTACGTTTTGTTTCGTTTTGTGTCATTTTTGCTTTTAACTTGTTGTTTTTAACCTTCCATTTCATTACCTCTTCCAGTAGCTTTTTGAGAAAAGTTAATAAAATTTAAAAACTTTTGGAGACTACATGTTTGAGAGTGTTTTTGTATGTGCAGAAGTGTTTATGTTCCACTCCTAAGGCTTGATTATAACTTGGCAAGGGCATGGTTCTGGATGAGATGATTTTCTTCAGCACTGAGAAAGCATTTGTTTTCCTTTAGCTTCTATTGTTGCAGTTGGAGTCTGAAGCCATTATGATTTCTGACCCTTTGTGTGTGATTTTTTTTTTTTTTCCCTCTCCGTTCTCCTGAAATATGGAGATTCTTTTGGTCCTCAGTGTAATAAAATGTCACAGTGTTATGCCCTTCCCTAGGTCCTTAATTGACTTCTGTTTTGAGAAATTTTCTTTCATTAGTTTTTTTCTTTTTTCTTTTTCCTTCTTTCTTTCTTTCGTTCTTTTTGTTGTTGTTTTTGTTGTTTCTCAGTACTGGGATTGAACCCAGGGCTGTGCACTTGCTAGGCAAGTGCTTCACTACTGAGTTACATCCGTGGTAGGCATTAGTTCTTTGATGATTTTGTTTCTTCTCTTTTCTATTCCCGTATTCCTCTTCTTGGGATGTTGGACATCCTGGAGTGATAGCTTCTAACTTGCTTATCTTTTTTTTTTCTAATTCCTATTTTACAAAATTTTTATACTATTTGAAAGATAGTTCTCAACTTTATTTTCCATTCCTTTTAGAGTTTTTAATTTCTGTTGTAATTTTTAATTTCTAAGAGCTCATTTCTATTCTGAGTGCTCATTTTTTATAGTATCCTATTTTTGTACCTTATTATTTTTCTATTGTAATGACTTTTTCTTCCCCTACTTGTTAGAACTCGTGGGTTTCTTTTATTTGCTTTTATTTAGTGTTATAATTTGTAACTTTTATTTTTTAATGTTATATGACTTTTTAAAATGAGTTAGGGAGTATTCTTTGTATCTCTGATGATTTTGTGTAAGGATAGAAAAAATTTATCTACATATTGAATGACTGAAATGAGTGTGTTCATGAATTGTTTTTATTTGTTTGTTTTTCATGAATTGTTTTTTAAAAAACTGAGTCTCATGCTATCTTTAAGGCGTTGTGGAGCTGGGACCATTTGAAAAACTGGGGCACTCCAAAGACCCCTCTTTAAACCCCGATTCTTGCGATCAAGTCAGAAAGATTTCAGACATATAGGAATGAGTTTATTGAAGGGATAGGGAAAAGGAAAAGGGGACACTTTAAAGGGAGAGGTTAGGTCCTCTCACAGAGGAGAGGGATAACATGCCTCTTTTGCATTCCAGTTTTATTGCGGATCCCGGAGAAGTTCCCAGAGAGTCTCACTCAGGTTCACCTCTTGACTTTTGACTGACAGGAGGGTGACATTGGACTTTCAAGTCCCCACTGTCATGACGACTCAAGGTCACCTTGGCCCTGGCTGATTGGTTTTTAATTGGATTCTTAACCATATATTTGTACAGATTTTATGGTTAGGAGGAACTATCCTTATATCCCAGAGTTTCAGGATCTGGTCACAGAAGTCTCCTCCCTTGGGGTAATTTGGGATCCAACATTATCTTGGGCCCACATTTCTCCTGCAGTGAACAGGTAGTTTCCCAAGGAATGTGACACATCCTGTCCACTTAGGTGGGGCAGTGCTGCAGGTAAATTGCTTCTTGGAAAAGAAAGCATGTGGGAGTCAGTACAGTAGGCACATTTATAGAATTATTTCCTTAACCTCATGTTCCCACCATCTGCACCTGTCTGTTGCCTAACAAAGGGACCTTTTTAAACAATTAGTTTAAGGACTGTATGTAGTACCATTCAACTTCATTTCTTCTTTTTTGGTACTGGGGATTGAATCTAGGAGGCGCTTAGTTGCTGAGCCATTTCCCCTGCCCCCCCCCCCCCCTTTTTTTTTAAATTTTTTTATTTTGAGACAAAGTTTCACTGAGTTGCTTAGGACCCAAAGCCAGCTGAGGCTGGCTTTGGAACTTGTGCTTCTCCTGTGTCAGCCTCCTGAGCCGTGCTGGGATTACAGGCATGTGCTGGTGCTCTATTTCTTCTTTTGGTCAAACTTGATAGTTCATGCATTTTTAAAGTTACTCATTTCACATAGTTTTTCAAACATAGTAGAATAAAGTTGATTTTTTGTAATCTTTTATTATCTTTTGAATTAGAATCTTTATTGAATTTTTTTTTGGTACTGGGGATTGAACTCAGGGGTACTGAACCACTGAGCTACATCCCCAGCCCTTTTTATATTTTATTTAGAGACAGGGCCTCACTAAATTGCTTAGAGCCTTGATAAATTGCTCAGGCTGGCTTTGAACTCCTACCTCAGCCTCCTGAGCTGCTGGGATTATAGGTGTGCACACTGTGCCCAGCTGAATTTTTAATCTTTTTCATTCCAATCTTGTTTTCTTTCTCTTCCTTTTTTTTTTTTTCTGTTCAGCCTGCTCTGTCGATTTGAGTCTTTTTTCAATAGACTTTAATGATATTTTCTGTTATAGCTGTTTTTATTTCTGCTGATATATTTTTTCCCTTCTGTTTTCATTGGATTTTTTCCATTGTTCTTTTTCTAACAGTGATTTACTTTTCAGCTGTTCTTAAGATTTGAGAGAAGACACAGGTGAGGGATTGAATCAGGTGGACAGCTGGGGCAAGTATGGGAAGAGGGGAAGAACCCCTGAGGTGAGTGCACCTGGTGAGTTGGAGAGAAAAGGGAAGTCAGATTAGTGGAAGGATTTTTCTTAATATAAACCATTTGATGTGTAGTCACAGCTGTAAAATAGAGAAAATACTGTCCCAGCCAGTCATTGGTTTTTTGATCTTGGGCTTTTAAACTTTTTCATGTTCAGTTTCCCTACTGATAATTTGTAGTTGTCAGAATTAAATGAGGCAAATGTGACTATACCCACACAGTAGGCGCAGGGTAAATGGTTGTGCAATGTTTTGAATCTGGTGTGTTTACTAAAGAGGCATTTCTTTTCACTTGAGAGCACCCTTCTGTGTTTTGGGCATCCTGCCCTTGTGCTGCTGGTTCTAGTCTGCAGACACCTGTAATCACTGTAATCAGTAGTATCTGGGCCTCTGCAGAATAGTGTTTCCCTCCTTGCTCATTGTGTCCCTGAGTGGACTTCACTTAAGAGGCTCAGTTAATTTCCTCGGGTGCCATAGGAAGCAGTGGTGTCGTGGTTCACATAGTTCTTAGAGTGAGACGCAGGGGTACCATCCCACCCAGGAGCAGTCTTTCTCACACTCTTATTCAAGGCATTTCCTTGTGGAGCTCAGAGCCGCTTTTTAATGCTAGTGCTTATTGTTTCTCCTTACCAGAGTGACACAGTGTCTTCTCTTTGTACTGAGCCCTTTCTTGGTCCTGAAACCATTCTGCACATTCTTTCATTAACTGCCATTTCTATTGGATTGCCATCCCACTTTTGTCCACTACTTACTCTTAAGTCAGACATGGGCAAATGTTTTATAGGGTCAGATGGCACAGCACTTAGCCTTGCATCCCATATGTAGTCTCTTTTAAATCCACCCTTTTAAAAACGTGAAGTCCATTTTTAGCTTATAGGTGTATGAAACTAGGCCTTGATCTGCTGTGACCACTGCTGAAGTTTGCCATACTGATGCCTTTATTCTGGGTTGAGCTTTATTCTTTCTCCCCTGTTTCTTCTTTGAAACTCCTTTTGTTTTCTCCATCTTCTTCACCTTTTGGTTTTCTCTCCATGTTCTCCATTGATTTTGGTTTTATGTCCATGTCCTCCACTGATTTTCTACAAAAAAAGAAGTTTGTTTTGCTTAGTGAAACCTTTGATTTTTATCCCCTTCCCTTAATTACTTGATTATGTCATTTAAAAATTTCCCTTTCCTTGAGACATGTTGGAAGTAAAGAAGAACTTTCCTTTTCTACATCATTCCTTTGATTACTTTTCTCTCAAGAATTTACCAGAAAAATTGGTTTAACTTTACTCGATTGCTTTTTGCAGTTAGTTTTGACCGTTCCTTTGCTTAATCTCCTCTCTTCTGCCCTCTCATTTTACACATTTCACAGCAGTCTGCTCACAGCCACTGGAATAACCATTCTCATATGTTGTTGTTGGTATTAATCTTTTTTTTTTTTGTTAGGGGTAACAGGGATTGAACTCAGGGGCACTTGACCACTAAGCCACATCTCCAGGCCTATTTTGTATTTTATTTAAAGACAGGGTCTTACTGAGTTGCTTAGTGCCTCCCTTTTGCCAAGGCTGGCTTTGAACTCATGATCCTTCTGCCTCAACCTCCCAAGCTGCTGGGATTACAGGCGTGCATCACTGTGCTCTACAATATTAATCTTTAATGCACAAACATTTTTAGACTTGATGTTCAGTACAACAATTTGGGAAATTTGGGAGGTAATTAGAAACCTTTCATATTTTGATATATTAATTCATTATTTTCTATGAAAATGAGCGATGGCTCTGTAAAATATAATAGCCTGTATACAGATCAGGTTATGTTTATTTGTGCTTCCAATGTGGCATTTCAGAAATGTAACCAATATTATGTGTATATTACGACCCCATATAGACACTCTGAAGTACTGTTCCTTAGTATAAAAAGTAGATTGAATCTTAGGAAGTCCATTTTCAGGAGCAACATCGTGGGGGGTTTTATATAGATCTGGCATCATATTATAGGACTCAGGAAAGTTTGTAAATGCAAGTCATTATCATATGATTCCCCTGCCCATTTAAAGATCACTTATGCTGATACTTGAAGAGAAGAAACTGGAAAAGTAGGAAAAAAAAAAGAAAGAGAAGCGGGGCCTTTCCTTGATAAATTGTGAGCCAGGAGTTTTCACAATTAACTTAATATTTCAAGTTTTGTTCAAGTAATGGGAAAGACCTTTGGACATTTAATACAAAAAGCATCGTATTATTAAATTTGGTGCTAGCTGAGTCATGATCTTTGAACCTCGTGATCTTTCATCGTCACATTTCTTTCAGGTCTTCTGTTTTATTGGCTCTGTTTCTGAGCACATACTGAAGTTTCTGGTAACAGCATGGGGTTACCAAGAACAAGTCATACTAAAGCTAACTTTGTTGTCATCCCCACCCGTTGCCCCGCAATGCTGGGGATTGAACACAGGACTTCACATATGCTAGCCAAACACTACCACCAAGCTACACCCTGAGCGCGCTCCCTCTCTCTCTCTCTCTCTCTCTCTCTCTTTTGATGGTGTAATAAGATTACTGTATCAGGACTGAGCCTTAATTGTAGTATCTATGAATCTAAGCAAAATATTCACCAAACTGGTTTGATATAAAGGATACAGAAAGGCAAGTCAAATAATAGGTAACATTTCTAGCTGGCTAATAGTATTTGGTTTGTTTGTTTTTTTTATTTTTTTTTATTTTTTTTAACTGTGGTGCTGGGGATTGAACTCAGGGTCTCACACATGCTAGGCAAGCCTTCTACTATTGAACCACACTCCCAGCCCTAGCAACTTTTCTTAAAATGTGTTCAGTAATAGATTAATTTTTCTAGAAATGCTGAAGTTAGGTTTTATCCTAACTTTATTTAGCACTTTTATTGATGACTTGGATAAAAGTGTGAGGTAGTCTTGTCAAAATTATGAGTACATCAATTTAGGAGAGATGTTAAATGATAGAACTGGAGCTCAAAAGATTGAATATACTGAAACAATCTAAAGTTTGACAGAGATGCACGTATCCCTGAGTTCCCAAGGAGAGTGGTTACATGTTTTGCAGACCATATTTGCAGATCTGAGTATGTTTAAAAACCTCAGAATGGGCCTAAGTTCATGTGGTTACTAGAAAAACTGGAATATTCAGAACAATCAGGAATAGTTTTCCTGTACTATAGCGGTATTTTGTTCTTACCTCACGTATTATGAGATACTAAAGGTAGAGGGTGAATAGCATTGGACATTACCACACACAAGGAATCACAGAATAATCTGGGGAATCTGGTCCTATGAAGCGAAACTTTAGTTGCAACATGATGATTTTCTCTGAATATTTAAAGGATGATTCTGTAGATTCAGGTGCCAGAAGCAGAGTCAATGGGTGGAAGTCACTGGGATGCAGGTTTAGGGCTTAGCCCATGGAAGAGCTTGAGTCAGCCATGAAACATCCTGCCATGGTGCGATACCCAGCTACCATCACTGCACATGCTTTTGGCAGGGACTGTTAGACAAGGTAGTTACAGAGATTGCTCAGGGGAGCTCCACATAGGATGCAAGATTAGAATACATGACTTTTGAACTCCTTTTCAGTACTGGCATTCTTTCAGCGTTCAGACACTGAGGGTAGGACTAAATATTTGTGTATGCATGTTTTCAGGTGCACAGTTGGTTATTCTCTCAATTTGCTTTTGCCCCTTTCTCTTATCTGAACTCACCACTCTGATTAGCTAACTTCCCAGTATGCTCTCTGGCTCCTCTTCTTTTCTTATCTTCTAGAAATTAAGTTTTTGGTATAATATTTTTCTTAAGTTAGTGAATATTCTTATAAACTGAAATTTTTTTTTCTGGTGCTTGAAAATTTTAATTGCAAAACATAGCAGATATTCAAAACTGTATGAAAACTTATGTTTGGTTTAATATACAAAACAAACAGATTTCATAAACCCTGACTTCTAAGCCAAGAAATAAGATTTTATCAATGCATTTGGGTTCTCCTTGTTCTTCTCTCTCACCCACTGACATTCTGCATTTTCTGTAAATCATTTCCTTGTTATCCTTATAGTTTTACCCTATGTGATAGATCTCTTAATAAAATAGTTTGACTTTTGATTGATCTTGAATTTTGAATAAAAAGAAGCATACTATTGCATTCTTCTTGACCTTTTTAGCACAGTGTTAACATTTCTTTGAGATTCTTTTATGTTGAAGCATATAGCTATGATCCATTCACTTTACTGCTTGTTGAATTTAGTTGTCTGTGTCACATAATTTTACAGTCCATTTACTGTAGATGGACCTTTAGATTGTTTCCAATCGTTTGTTCTCATGAGTAATACTGCTGTGTAAGAGAATTTCAAGGGCCTTATCTGATCATGCAGTTGTTGGACAAGTAAGTGTCTAGCTTTTCATGGTAATGCCTGTTTTCTGAAGTGGTTGTACCAGTAGAGAGTAGGAATCTGCCTGTGCTTCTCATTCTTTGCCAACACTTGTTATTGTCCTTGTTCTCAATTTTTAAAAATGAGTGTGTATACATTCCTTTATGGTTTTAGTTTTCATTTTCTTAATTATTAGGGAATAGATCTCTTCATCTATTTTTTTCTTTTTTTTTTTTTTTTTTTTTTTTCTTTTTTTGGTGCTGGGGATCGAACCCAGGGCCTTGTGCTTACAAGGCAAGCACTCTACCGACTGAACTATCTCCCCAGCCCCTGTATAGTCTTCTTAAATGCTTCTTTTATTCCTGATTATTTCTTATTCTGCCCCCTTCCCTTTTGATTACATCTTCTTTTAAACACTGATTTCTGTTTATGTATTCTGGATAATAATTATTTTTTTGGTCATATGGGCTGTAATTATTTTTTTTTGTTTGTAGCTTGTGTTTATATTCCGTATGAGACATTCTTATTTCAAAGTCAAATTTATTGGTCTCATGTTTGATCTCCTAAATCTTTCTACTTTTTGCCTTTCATACTTTATGAAGAATTAAAGAAGTCTTCAACATACAGAAAAGGAAAATAAGATGAAATGGACCCCTCCCCATGTATCTATCACTTAACTTTAAAAAAGTCCAATTTCGTTTCATCTTTTCTTCCCTCTTCACTTCTGGGGAGTACTTCTGGGGAAGTATTTTAAGCAAATCTCAACATCAAGATATTTTACCTGCAAAGATTTCAGTTTTACTGATATTTTATCTGCTCGATGAGTTAGAGAGGTATTTCATTGTTGTTTTGTCAATGTTAATTGTTTAATCAATTTTAAAATTGTTTAGAATTATTTTTCTGGTGAATAAATTGTTTTATGAAGGGACCTTCTTTATTTCTCATAATTCTTTCTGCCTTGAAGTCTTTTATATCTGATATTTAATTTAACCATCCCAGCTGTGGTATTTCTCATTATGCTTTTATTTTCAATTTTTTTATATTATTACATCTTAACATGTGTCTTATAAGCATCATATAACTGACTTCTTTAACTTTACCCAGCCTATTTTGTAATTTGACTATAAAATTTAGTTCTTTAAATATATTATGAATAACGATATATTTCGATTTTTTCCTAATATTTTGTGCTTTTATCTTATCTCCTTTTTGCCTTAAAATTTTTTTTTCTCTATTAATTTAAAACTGGTAGGTTCTCCTTTTTTTTGGTAATTTTAGCAATTTTAACATGTATGTTCAAATTATTACAGTCTGAAGTTCATTAATGTCATTTATTTAAACATTTTTAATTTCAGCCTCTCCAAACTTATATATTATCATTGTAATGCATTTTAATTTTGTTTTAAAAGAGCTAATCACTCAGAGTACTCTCATTATCTTAGTCAGTGTTTTGTTAGCATTACCCACATATTTATGACTTCTCCTACTTTTGTGGGGCCCCACAGACCTTCCTTATGAGATCATTTTTCTGCTGCCTTTTGAATTTTCTTTAAATAGTCAGTAGGGGACAAATTCTTTTTAAAGTTTTTATGTTTTCCAGATTACTTTTATTTTTTTCCCTCCTTCATGAAAGACATTTCTCTTTATATAGAATTTTGTTTTATCTAGCACATTGCAGGTATTATTTCACTATCTTGGCTATAAATATTTTGGCTTTAGTATTGCTTTTGAAATTCAGTTGTCCTTTCTCTTACTTTTTTTTTTTGAAGGTTATCTTTCTCTTCTTTCAGATCTCTTTTAAAATATTCTCTTTCAGTTATAAAATTCTATGATATTTCAGTATGTGGATTCATTTTTTTAGAAAAGTTCTGCTTTGGATTTGTCAGGTTTCTTAGAATCTTAGATTACTACCTTTTTTTCGTTTTATAGTTTGAAGAGAAATTGCCAAAAATATTTTCCTTCTTATTTCTCTTAACTCCTGTGCAATTCTGGAATTTATGAGCTCGTTATACTGTTTTCCGTGCCTCTGACCTTTGGTTCATGTGTGCCACGTCTTTGACTACTTTGGTCCAGCAATCTCCTCTGTCTTTCAGTTCACTAATTCTCTTTTAGTTTGTCTAATCTACTGTTAAATCTGCCCATCGCATTTTTTGTTTTTAGTAATACGTTGTTTATTCATGGGAGTTCTGTTTGGTTCTTTTGAAAATTGGTTTGTTCTGCTGTATGGTGTTTTGTTTTGTTACTTACTGTGGATATGTGTGTGTGGATATGCGTGTGTGTTGTGCCTGTGTGTGCGTGTGTGTGCGTGTGTGCTGCTTATTTTTCTCAGAACTGTATTTGAGGAGAATCACTGAAAGTTGGGTTTCTCCAGAGAAGGACACTATTCTGTTGTTTGCCTAGGACCCCTTCCAGTACTTGACCTCTTGAAATAAATTCTGGGCCTGAGGTTTTTCAGAGCCACCAAATGGAATTTTAAATGGCAGTTACCCATGCGAGGTCTGGCTGTGGGTCTGAATCCCAGGGGAAATGTTTTTCTTGCCTCTCTTCAGTGCCGTGGCTCAGGGCAGTGCTTTCTCTTTTCTTCTTTTTTCAACAGTCCCTTTGGAACATGGCAACCTCATGTTGAAGGTTGTAGCTGTTTTGAGTCTCCAGACCCCCCACCTTAGGTGGGTCAGTGTTATATTGTCTATTATTTTCAAAGACCCACAAAACAAAAAGTTGATAATTGAGTTTACCTACCTTGGCAAATGCTTTCATGGTGAAAACCAGCTTTAAAGAGCTCAGTTGACCTTTTCTGTTTTTTATTTAACTTCTGTCCTGAATATTCCTGGCTTTTTTCTTTAAAAAACCAACTTATGAGTGCATTTAAAATGGTTTATCCAGTATTTTCTGTTGTTTTCAGCAGGAGGGTTAATAAAGGTTGCTGGTACAACATGTTGCTAGAGATGGAATCTGGCCTTTTCCTCCTATTCCCATCTAGACTTTACTGTTCACAAGAGGAGTGCCCATGCCTTAGATTCCTGGGCCACCTGTGGCATGGCGCTTTGTGTTCAGTGGACTGAATCATTGAAGGAGATGTGTAGCTAGGAAGCACTTTGAGGGTTTGCATCTACACATTTCATATCTGTTCTTTATTTTAATCTCAGTTGTTTGGTGAAGTAGGTATATTTATATTGTGTCTGTATTTTACAAATTGGTAAAATAAGACATTGAGGAAAAATCTGAACATAAATCTGGTGACTATTAGTAGGATTATGATTTAGATTCTTGACTTTCGATTTACAACTTTTTTTTTTGGTGCTGGGGATTGAACTCAGGGCACTCAACCACTGGGTCACATCCGCAGCCCTATTTTGTGTTTTATTTAGAGACAGTGTCTCACTGAATTGCTTAGCGCTTCCCTTTTGCTGAGGCCGACTTTGAACTTGTGATCCTCCTGCTTCAGCCTCCTGAGCTGCTGGGATTATAGCCATGTGCCACTGGGCCTGGCTCTGTTTTATTTTACTGTGTCATCTTGCTAAAAATTTTAATGTTGACATTTGATGTCTTTTGTTTATTTTTGATCTAGATATGAAAATTCTAGAGATTAGAATAATAATATCTTTATAAAATGATAGCCCTACATTCAATTTGCTTAACCTTTCTTCAATGACATAAAATAATATATTGACTTATGTTTTAGAAAGCAGAGAAAAAGTTGAAAAATGTTCTTTTTTGCTGTTGTAGGGTTATGAAGTACTTTCATTTTAAAATGTAGGTAATTATTGTCTTTTCCAACAGGTGTGTATGTAATATAGATTGCAGTGGATACAGTTTTAATCCTGTGTGTGCTTCTGATGGGAGTTCCTATAATAATCCCTGTTTTGTTCGAGAAGCATCTTGTATAAAGCAAGAACAAATTGATATAAGGCACCTTGGCCATTGCACAGGTAAAATCATTCTTCTCACACAGAGACCTGTCTTTAGTATTACATGCCTATCATCTTACTTGTTATTGTTCCATATTTGTTTAATGAGAAATCCTTGAAAGTTTTATCTTCTTTTATATCTTTCAGAATTTCCTGTCACTTAGTTTTTCACTTTTTTTTGTCTTCTGAAGACATAAATCACAAATGTTTGGTGGTTTATTTAAGTTGCTGAGCTTATCCTAGCATGAAGATTTAGGTGTATTTATAGTTCTGAAGTGATTTTAAATGTATTGTCTCTGTAGTTTCTATCCCATATGTGTTATATGTACAGTTAAAGATTTTGATGTGAAGTTACAGAATGTAAAGAAATGATAACTTTGGTTTAAAATTGTTTGCCATTCTCACTTTTGTTATAAGATACCATATAAGAATGATTTTTTTTTCCCACCCCTGTGAAAAATAGCGACAGTCCCTGAGGCCAGAGGTTCTCAATCTTTTTTCCTCAGGCACACTCACATGAGCCAGAGCGTTAGAGCACTTCCTCAGTAGCGTACGTGGATCAAGCACATTCTTATGGATGAAGACTGTTCCACTATGGGTAGAAAACATTCCACCCATACCCTTTCCCCATTTTGGGGTTACTTAAGGGGGGTACTTCAGGAGTATGCTATTATCTGCACTAAAGGAAAAAAAATTGCAAGCCAAAGTATGCTACCTTATCTCGGTAACAAATTCTTTGTGACATATTACCCACCTGATTGCAATACCAAAAATATCCAAGAAACTCATCAGAGGATTTCCAGGTGTGATGGTTTTGGGTATGATAGAGGGAGACATTTCCTGACAGAGATCCCCTGCAGATAGATATTCTTCTTGACGTTTGATCCTGAAATATGGTGGTGTGGTATTTAGAGCTTAGGTGGGAAAAATAGCTCAGAGAAAGAGTATCTTCTGAGGAACCTGGTATCTGTTTAGTAGTTCATGGAATAGCAAGTTCAGAGCATTTGGCCACACTTGATAATTTTAATTGAAATTCATGTAGATTTAGACTGCTTTGGAGTGATTGGGCCTTAAGTTGTATTTTAGCCCCCTCATTAATTTCCCATTCATACCTGACTCTTCCTTCTTCTTATCTCCTTGGCTGTGTATTGAGATCTCAAGCTCTTGTGTGCTAGCAGGTGTTTATGGTTCTTTTTCAGCCTTCCTAGTTCAGATGCAGTTCACAGATTCAGTGTTTTTTTCCCCCCAAAAATGTTTGATAACCAACTGAGATTCCAAATTAATTTTAGTCTGAGCTTTCCAGGAAAACTGCTAGAAGATAAATCTTAAGGTCATTTTTCCTTGGAGAGAGTGTGAATTCTTTCTCCTTAGGGTATGTGTTACTTCAGTTTGTAAAGGAAGGACTTTTTAAAAGTAGATGATACTTGAGCTTAAGTCAAAATGAAATCAGTTCATGATGTAAAGAGCAAATGCGCCTGTGCTGCCTTGAGCCTGAGGCAGAAAAGGGACAGCTGAAGAAGAGAAAGGTAGAAAGCATTCCACAATGTGATGTGTTTCACGGTATCATTTTTTATACGATAATTATACATAGTGTTATCTAAGGGAGAGAGTGAGAGCGGTGGGAATTATAAACGGGATAATCGTACAAAGTTAATAGGGACCTGGAGCATTAGGAATAATTGGGAGTTCCATGGTATGACTTCAACATCGTATGTTAATTTGAAAATTATATTCTCTTATAGACACAGATGATACTAGTCTGCTGGGAAAGAAAGATGATGGACTACAATATCGACCAGATGTGAAAGGTACCAAATCATGATTGTCTTTGGCCTTAAGTCCATTGCTGTTTCCTGTTTTGTGTTCACATGCAGTATTTTATTTGATTTAACCACTGCTCTAGTGAGAAGAGCACTACACCCACGGGAACACTGAGACTCAGTGCTGTTAGTTCCAGTTAACTGAAGACCATCTAGATTTTTGGACTCCTAGATTAGGACGTCCATATAGTTGTTCTGTTATAGGCACATCTTCTACTCATTTGTTTGGTTATTCTAATGGATAGTTAGAATATATGTATGTTCCACTTCATATACCTAATTGAAAAAAAAAAAAGTAAAATAGAAATGGTAAGAGTACCTATCTTAAAATTAAATGAGATAATATATATCGAGTGCTTAGAATAGTGTCTGGCCTGCTTACTGAGTTCTCAATAAATTATAACTTACTGTATTAAATAATTTATTACTTGCTTTACTTGAATTTTATCAAACCTGAATCTGTTATAATCCATGAGCCCCTATAATACCAGTTTCCTATGCTGATACAAAGTGCTATATATGAAATAGGAAATCTCTATTCCCAGAGGGGACATAATAGATCATTCCCACTTTATTCTCTGTACTGATAGTACATGACCAGAACAGGAAGGCCATTTTTCAGTATTTAGAAGCTCATACGTAAGGCAGTCTGGGGAACTGTACATGCCCCAAACACATCTGTGTTGTTGATAAAAATCTCTTAATACTATGACTATATGTTGGTAATATAGTGCCTTCTTTATACATAGGAATTGATCTATAATGTAAGCTGGGTGCTGTGGTGCTTATCTCTAATTTCAGCTACTTGGGAGCCTGAGATAGAAGGACAGGTTGAAAGCCAGCCTGGGCAGATTAGTGGGACCCTGTCTCAAAATAAAAAAGATAAATAAAAATGGCTGGGGATGTAGCCCAGTGGCAGAGTGCTTGCCTAGCATGCATTAGACCTGGGTTTGATCTCAGCAACACCCCTGACCCCTAGCACACCTGCCATTGATCTAGATCTTAAATGAAATTATAATCAGTTGATTAAAGTTTTTTTTTTTGTACCTAATTTATACTGTTTGTCTTACTAGACATTACCTGTGGGTAGAAAGATATCTAGTACATAATCTTTACATCTTTAGAGTTTGTGCTGTAGTTAAAAAAAATGCATATAACTAACTTGAAACAAAGTAGAAATTGATGATTGTCATAAAATGTAATACAGTTAAGAAGTGTAATGAGAATTCAGAAAAGACAAGATTACTCTTTGGTGGGGGACAATGAGAATCTGAGAAATATCATGAAGGAGGTAGAATCTGAGTGAACCTTGAAGGAGTATTAGGATTCGAACAGGAGTCCAAAGGATACTTAAGGAGGACAGAGGACTGCAGGAGCAGAGATGTGGACACAAACATTATGATAGGATGTGTTGGAGAATGGTAAGGAATCCTTTTTGGCTAGAGAGTAGGGGACTTGAGAGAGAGAAGGCCGGGTCAGAAAGAACTGGGGGTGAGATCATGCTACCCTGGGGAATTTAGACTTTATTTATGGGCAGTGGGGAATCATTAATATATTTGAAAACAGGGCTACAAAGTTACCCACTTGAATGAATGATACCTGGCAGGAACATTGTGCTTATTGTACACATGGGAATGGAAACATTTGAGTAGACTCAGAAGGAATAGAAATTTGCTTACATTTGAGACAAAGAGAGCTAAAAGTGACCAAGGCTTAAGCTCAGGTGACTGAGTTGATGGATTCTTCTTATATGACTAAGGATGCTGGGAGGGGAAAGGTATTGGGGGTAGGGTGAGGGAGGAGTTGGGGTGGAGGTGACTAATTGCATTTTGGAGTTTCAGGTGTTTGTGAAATTCATCCTTGTGACTGTTTAGCATAAATTTGAGAGGCAGTCCTTGGATATGGAGATAACGGAAGCCATGAGAGAGAGACTGTAGCACTGCACTGTCTCATACAGTAGCCACTGTCCACATGTGACTCTTGAAATCCTACTAGTCCTATTTCAGGTGTTCGGTAGCCATTTGTGACATGTGGCTGCCACAGTGTTTAGCACAGGTATGGAACATTTCTGGAGTTGCAGAAAGTTCTGTTGGACAATATTGTTACTTAGAAAGTAAAGAAGACCCAACGTGAGAAGCAGCAGCCAGGATGAAGAGGAAGGCAACCAAGAAGGGTGCTGTGGCACGGAAGACGCAGGGGAAAGATGGCTCATAGTTTCAGGCTGCAGAAAGGTATTAGAGGGCGGGGGTTGCCCTCTGCTTTGAATCTAAAGGCAAAAGGTGATTATTAACAGTCTTGGGGCAGAGAGTTTCTATTGGGTTAGAAAGATGAAACCCAAACTTCGAAAGACTTCTTAGAAGTGTTCCAGCAGTAAGGAAATAGAGGTCAAAAAATAGCTTTATTTGGTTGCGTTTTTAAAAGCCCCATTTGCCTTTTCTTTTTTCCCCCTCTCACAACATTTATAGGCGCCCTTAGTAAGTGTTTGCATTTGTGATACACAGCCAGGACTGTGTAGATAGGCAGGGACCTAGGATGGGGCCCCTAGGGGCAAGCAGGAACTCTGCACCAGCAAGAAGGCAGACAGATGGGGAAGGAGCGCTCAGTCAGCCATAGAGGGCTTTGAGAGTGGAATTCTTAGAGCAGAATGCTGTGAAACTGGGCATCCAAACGTCTGCAACAGAGGCTGATTTAGAATTCCTTGGGCTGTTGGAAATCTGTGATAAATACTGAAGTTGGAATGTTATAGGTTCTGTTGCAAATGTTGAAGCTGTTAAGGATGTGATGATTGAGTGTCAGGTCTGTGGGAAATGGGTGCTTGGCATTGAAAAAACTATGATAGGAAAATTCAGAGATAATGTAAACAGAATAATGAATGAAATCTCATGTACCAGTACTCACCTTCAACGTTTATCAACATTGTCATTCTTGTTTTTTCTGTTTACCTTAACCGTTGTTATTGTCATTATTCTCATTTTACAGTTTTTGAGGCATAATTTACAATGTAGAAGTGTACAAATCTTATGTGTCAGTTTTAAAATTTTATTTACTTTTTCATACTGGGGATACTTAACTACTGAGCCCCAACCCTATCCCTTTTTATATTTTATTTAGAGACAGGGTCTCACTGAGTTGCTTTAGGACCTCGCTAAGTTGCTGAGGCTGACCTTGAACTCATGATCCTCCTGCCTCAGCCTCCCAAACCTCTGGGATTAGAGGTGTACACCATTGCACCTGGCTATATGTGTCAGTTTTGACAAAAGGGTGTACTCTGTTTGCATCTTACCAAAGTTGATAACATCAGCATTTTCATCTACCTGGGGAATGTTCCTTCATGGTATAGATATTTTAATCCAAAGATTTTTTTTTATTCATTCGGTTATTTTTTCCTTCCCCCCCACCCTTCCCACCCCTCTTTTCCCTCTATACAGTCCCTCCTTCCTCCATGCTTGCCCGCCTCTCACCCCCCATTATGTGTCATCATCCACTTATCAGCAAGATCATTCATCCCTTGGTTTTTTGAGATTGGCTTATCTCACTTAGCATGATATTCTCCAATTTCATCCATTTGCCTGCAGATGCCATAATTTTATTATTCTTTATGGCTGAGTAATATTGCATTGTATGTGTGTGTGTATATATATATATATATATATATACACACCACAGTTTCTTTATCCATTCATCAACTGAAGGATATCTAGGTTGGTTCCACAATCTGGCTATGGTGAATTGAGCAGCTATGAACATTGATGTGGCTGCATCTCTGTAGTATGCTGATTTTTAGTCCTTTGGGTATAGGCCAAGGAGATATTTTCATATAGCCTAAGATCTAAGCACCCTTTTCCTACAAAGATATTCTCACTTCATTCCAAGGATCACATCATCCCAACCCTCACTTCATCATTGACCTCATTCTTGAGCCTGCTTAAGAATGCTCCTGCTGTCCAAGGATACCAGAATTAGTAAGATGTCAGTATCATGGGTCCCATTCCTTGGTGTCTATTTCTTATATATACAGCTCTTTTGATATACCCTTTAAACATGAGGAGACTGTGATCCAGGTGTTGGACTCATTCAAGGAGGCCTGAGAGTGTGTGGTGGAGCATCAGGATGAGGGTGGCCTCAGGTCTCCTGAGAGGTAAGGCATGTGAGTGAAGGGCTGACCTGGAAGTGACCTTGGTAAGCACATCAGGGAGAGGTGGAAGGAAGGGGATCTTAGGAATCCCCTTCCATTGTGGCCTTGGAACCTCAGGGAGTTGAAAGGAATATTTTCTAAAGGAATAGTTGAGAAGATTGATGAGTTAATTCACTGTTTTGAAAAGATGTTTCACTGGCATAGTGGGGAAAGGAACAGTCAGGGCTGGGGTGAAGAACAGCTGAGTTTAGAAATGAGTCTGGAGGTATTAGAGAGTAGGTAGAAATGACCCCTTAATGGGGTCCTAGGAGACTGGGATTAGGAAAGGAACGGTGTGTGGAGAGAGGTTAGTGGTGTAAGTAGGTTTGCAGAGTAGTAGGGGAAACGAGACAGTGAGGTTTTTCACCGTAGGGATTTGTAGAAATTTGGAGCCTTAGAGTTTCTGATGCAGCGTTGAGGTAGTTGCCGCCTCAGTGCTTTACCTCCTAGGTGCATGTCTTGGCTGCTGACAGCAACTGCTCATACTTTGTGTGGGTTGTTCCCTGATGGACTGGGGTAGATAGCCAGTAGAGCTCGCCTTGGCAGATACCCCCAGGTCCTGGGTTTCTCATAACATCACCACTTAGGACCATGCTACCCTTTGTGTTGGGAAACGCTGCTGAGGGTAACAGATTTGTCTGTGAAAGCTGTGGATGGAAGGACCTGCTGGGTGACCAGATGCACATTGTACATTGTACACACACACACACACACACACAAGTATTGTTCAGGCTCCAGAAGTTGCAGCTGTTTGTGGAGCCTGTTACCACTTGCCCCAGGGCATTGTTTAGACAGGATTGTTCTGTGGTGAGTTCTTCCTGTGTGGAGGACACATTTCTGCCTTGAAAAACTATGCATTATTGCATCTTTGTTTTTGGTGGTGGTGGGATTGCTGGTGATCAAAGCCAGGACCTCACGCATTCTTCTTTGCATCTGTAAAGCCTTTTTATCTTTCCATTTTGAAGTTGTCTAATCTACTTGGCCTAGAGAGCAGGGGCTTGGACATTCCCTCCACATCTCCACTATTAGCTTGGCGAGATAATAGTACAGTGGCCAAGAGCTTGCCCTCTGAAGTCAGACTTGGTCCATACTTAAAAGCTGTGTGGCCTGATTTCTCTGAGCTTTGATGATCACATCCATAAATGGGGGCAGTGATATGTATGGCCCAGGTTCACTCAAAATCAAACACCAGATTACCAAATTCATTTTTGATGTTGTTTCAGTTTGGGGTGATACTTCTTGTGTTCTAGTTTTACTGTTGGTAGCCTGGCTGTGCTCAGAGGTCTCACTGGTGAGTTTGCCTATTTCTCTATTTCATGTTATGGTGACATAAGTTGGGCATTCAATCATTTAACAACTATCAGTCATGTACCCTCCTATGTGCCAGGTGCTTTCATATATTTGTGTTATTATTTAATCCTCATAACAACCATGCTATCCTCACTTTGCAGGTGAAGACACTGAAAACTGCGAGTTTGTTGCTCAGGTAGAATGGCAGAGCACGGACTGGAGTTCAGACTTGCTGATCTTAAGCCCTGGTGCTTTTTTCCTTGGATCACAGCTATTCCAGAATTCTGATCTGCCCATTTGCTTTCTTTCTGAATCTCCTTCAGAATATTTAATCTACTTGCCAGTATTACCTTGGTGAGCTTTCACATTTGTTCTCTGGCCTCACCTTTTCTCCGAACGCTAGTTTCACATTTTAGTTTCCAAGTGAGTCTCCATACTTACTCTCTGCTCTGCCATAACCTCAACTCCAGGAGCTACTCTAGTGTTTGGAATGTAGTAGCTGCTTAACAGATACTTTGTGGATGACAAGATCTAAATTTGAACGCAGCTTACTACATTGTCTCCACTGGACCACCCATCATTAGGCTCATGTTTATAGTCATTTTTACATAATTACCTTTTAAGAGCATCTTTAATAAAGAGGGCGATTCTTTTCTTACTAAATGCACTAGATTAGTGCTGCAAGATAGTTGCATACTAAACTTGTTCAAGTAAGGATGGGAATGGGAAGTTTAGGTATAAAAATAAAAGATTGGTGGGGGGGCGTGAGTAGGCTACAGGCAATCTAAAGATTTCATTCAGTGTGATGAAATCTTTTGGCAGTATTAGAATTCATAGTATTTTGATGAGTTTGTTGTCTGTGGAATTGTTCAAGTAGAAACAGGCCCTCAGGGTTAATCTAAAGGGATTCCTTCTTCAGACCAGATGGCCATCATGGAGCCTTCCAAATCTGAGTTTCTGAGCTCATTTACTTTTCAGAGTATGTTCAGTCTATATTTATTCATTTTCTACATCCTAGCGTATATTCCTGCACTGAGCACTCGCTTAGCTTTTCATTGCCACAGGTTTGGAGTATGCACTGTTAAGTTTCGACTTGGTTACTTGTCTTCCTAGGCCCTTTGCCACTTTATCTGGTATGTTGGTATCCAATTATTTTAGCACCTTTATTGGGATATAATTTACATACCGTGAAGTTCACCTGGTTTATAATATATCTACAGAGTTGAACAAATGTTACCATAATCTAATATTAGACCATTTTCCTCACCCCCCAAAGAAACCTTATATCCATTAGCAGTTGTTCACTCTCTAATCCTCCTAACCAACAACCCCAGGTAACTACTGTCAATTAAATTTTATGTAAAACAGAGCTTTTCTTGTGTTGTTCTTAGAAGGCCTTCAGTGCCTTCTTTATCTGTATTAAGAAAACATGTCTTACCTGGAATTCAGTGCTTCCAGCCTGCATTCCCAACTTTACTTCCCATTTCATTAACTCTCTCGGTTGGTTGATTTGTTTCTTGTTGTTGAGAATGCTGTGTGCATCACATCTTCCCTTTGGCTGCCATTTCTTTATCTAAACCTATTTAGGCTTTGAGTCGTATCCTATTAAGTCCTTTCTGAGTAATTTGCCTACTGACTTCTTTGAATGTGAACTTCCATGGCACCTAATGGCATTCAATAATAAGATGCCATGTGGGGCCCTCTTTCCTTGTGTGGTGCAGCTGTGTGTGTGTGTGTGTGTGTGTGTGTGTGTGTGTGTGTGTGTGTGTGGTGATTGTCTACATTAGTTATAAGCTTCTTGATGGCAAGGACCATGTATGTTTTTTCTTTTTGTCCTCTGTAGCTTAACTGAACATGATCTCACTCTCTCTGGTCCCACAATTATATATTTTTGTGGTTCCCACTCTGAAGGAACCATGTTCTGAGATGTGCAGTGATGCAGCATGATGATTGCTTCCTCCAGTCACTCATGGCTTGACTGGAAATGGAAGGTGGCATTTTTAGTTTGAAGTTTGAGGCCATTGCAAAAAAAGTAAATTTTGTTTTTGTTTGTTGGTTTCCATTAAACTATTTCTTGTCAATACTAATTGCATGAGGAAAGCCTGCTTTGATCACAAGTGTTTATAAATAAAAGATCTGTTAATTTAGTTTTAACCTCTGTTGTGAAACATGAAATAGGACTGCTAAAAGCAGTTCAGCTTAAGGAGAGATTCAAGGTGGAGTCTTTATGTGGATTATAATTTTGTCAATTTATGAATATTTTTCTCCAATGAAAGATTTAAGTTGTAAACTGAATAATTTTTTCTCTTTGTGGTGCTGAGAATTGAACCCAGAGCCTCATGCATGCTACTCAAGCATTCTGTATTGAGCTCCACCCCTAGCCCATAAAACAGAAGAATATTTTTATAGTACAGCTTGTCAACAAGCAGAAATTAGAATTCATTCATGTAATATTTATTGAGCATAAAATAGTGCTTGGTCATATTTATTAAGGACTTACGGTTTGCCAGGCACTGTTCTGAGTTCTATAAAATCTTACATACTTTAATATGTGAAATGTATTGTCTCATTATTTCTTAAAACAATGATGTGAGAAGTGGACACTGTTTTTATCTCCATTTCTCAGATGAGCAAACTGAGGACCACAGATGGCTAAATAAGTGTCTTTAGTCACATAGCTAGTGAGTGTTGTAGCCAGGCAAATCCAGGTCGTGTTGAGGCCCAGGCAGGCTGACTCTCGAGCTGTCCTTGCATTGTACATATTGTGTTCTGTTAGGCGTTACACAGACAGTGACGACACAACCATCAAGACTCTTAGGAGCTCACAGTCTCATGGATGATGAAAACCCACACAGCTGGACCACAGTGTCATGAGTGTCGTCGTAGATGGGTGGGTGCCGGGTACGCAGGGTCACAGCAGTGCAAAACAGTGCTTGGTTTCTTTTGCTGTGGGACTTACTCTGACTGCTGGAAGAGATCATAAAACCCTTTGAGGTCAGGATATGTCTTATTTTTGTATTCCCAGCACCTAGCAAAGTATTTGGCATGTGGAAGGTAATTGATAGAAGATCAGTAAATTCGTTATCTATTTTGAGCTGTTCATTAAGGTGAACATTGTTCATTACAAGCCACAGATGTCCACAGAGTCCTTGAAATGTGGCTCGTCAGAATTCAAATGTGCTGTGAGTGTGAAATACCAGACCTGGAATCTTATTTTAAAAAGAATGACCTGGTGTGGTGGCACACGCCTGTAATCCCAGCAGCTTGGGAGGCTGAGGCAGGAGGATCATGAGTTCAAAGCCAGCCTCAGCAACTTAGCGAGGCTATAAGCAACATAGTGAGGCTGTAAGCAACTTAGTGAGACTCTGTTTCAAGGTAAAAAACAAAAAATGGGCTGGGGATGTGGCTCAGTGGTTAAGTGCTTTAGGGTTTAATCCCTGGTACCAAAAATACATAAATAAATAAATACAATTAAGAATTTATATCCTGGTTTCCCTGGCTTGTAGTTCAGTTCCCTTTCTAGGCATAAATTAAATTGGAATATATAAATTTGAGGTAATATGACATCCCTTTGGTCTTGGCACTGGTGACATGATCTCTCCACATTAGTTATCACTGAGCTTAATATTCATTAAAGTTTTTTTCCTATTTATATATAAATTTCGAGCTCCAGAACTTCTGCATTTTGAGTTCTGTTTTTCAAACTTGGCAGCTCTCTTCCTATCTTTCCCTCAGTCTTCCTCTTCCCACACCCATATACATATGCACAGACCTTTATTTCATTCTCTTCTAAATTTGTTCCATAAATATTCTTCACATTTCCTTAACACCTTTATTTGTATTTGGGTGAGATGACCCCTTTGCCATTACACTGTATGCCGCATACCTAACTGGTTGTGTCACTGGCATGGTACGTGCATTAGTTATCTCTTGTGATCCTCTCAAAAACCGAAGTATAGGTCCTGTTATCTTGATTTTACTGTTTTAAAATCTTAGGTTAGGATGCTCAAAGTCACAGAGCCCACGGGCCCAGAATTTGTAAGCTGGTACCCCAAGAGGCCTGGTGATTTTTCCTACACATGGACAAGCCATTGGGGATCTTTGGGTCCGTGTAACTAAGAATAGATGAATTGGTGTGTGTGCTAAAAAAGGTAAAAAAAAATCTTCAAAATGGAGAAGGGGAAGAGGATAGAGAGAGAGAGAGGTCTGGGGAGAGAATATGAATGATCTTGAAGAACAGGTCCCATCTCCCTTTCCTGCTCCATCTGTCTCACCCTGACTCTGTCCTCTTTCTGATAGTGGTATTACTCACCTTACTTCATTTTCTTCGATTCAGCTTTGCTCAGCTCAGTTCGTATCATTATACCTAAATGAGGACAGATGTTCAGCATGTTTGCAGTGGTTCTCTTTTGATAGAGATCTCTCAGGTGATCTTAAATTTCTCTTAATTTGTTCTCTGTGTTATTTGAATTATTTTACAATGAACATTTGCTGAGAAAAAATTTAGGAAGAAATAGCAAAACTTTTCATGAAGAAAAAAGCAGTATGATCACTTTCATTTCAAAAATAAACTTTTTACCCTAACATTTTAGAATCCTGTAACTTGTTCTATACCATTCCAGTGTTCTTAGATAGCCTCAGTTTCAGAGGCCCCAAATGACTAAGTAACTTCCTCACCTAGAGCCAGTAGTGTATACCATCTCTCTCCCACAGAAATGAATTTTCTTTTAGACCTAGCATTATTATTTCTTTAGATGAAAAGAAAACTGAAGATGTCTAGTTTTCTTTGGCACATTGTCTTTATACAGTAGCAGCTCACTGTGGTTACATCCTACAAATATTTTTAAATAGTTTGAATCTAAACAGTCTACCTGCTGTGTTTGTGGCCTAATGGGAATTGGAAGGGACCTTGGATCTTATCCAACTCCCATTTGATAAATCTCCTTTACACATTGCCTAGCAGGTGGCTAACAAGGGGTGAAATTCTTTGCTTTTTCAGAACCTTTGAAAAGTCCATATTTTTCAGTTTGTTTTTCACTACTCAGTGACATGGTTTGTGTTCTTTTAAGATGCTAGTGATCAAAGAGAAGATGTTTATATTGGAAACCACATGCCTTGCCCTGAAAACCTCAATGGTTACTGCATCCATGGGAAGTGTGAATTCATCTATTCTACTCGGAAGGCTTCTTGTAGGTAAGTCAGTGCCTCCAGAGCTGCTGTGGGAAATTTTTTCCATCTGTGGTCACTGCTTTATAGAAGGCAGTGAAATGTGAACTAAATATTACTTAAAAGTAGTGTTTATCTGTAGTAGAGAAGTAACAACAAAAAACCCACAGCAGCATAATAAAAAATACCCTGGCAAGAAATATGCAAACAAAACAAAAACATGTTTTATTAAGGTTTCGAGATTATGGGCTTAACATTTTTAAGATAGTTGCATATTTTTTAATATAAAAAATAAATATGTTGTATTCCAGTACTATTTTGGTCTTTAGGCAATCTGTCATGGAGTGGTTGGGGGACTGTAGAATATATTAAGAAAAGAGAATATGTAACTCAAATAAAACAGATTTCTAAAAATAAGGGAGTGGAGGTGAAGAATCAGGTATGAGTTGAGAGAGAGAAATGGAAAGGGTGTAAATCCATCTCCCTGATTCCAGAGAAGTTACACAACAGTTCAAGGTCAATGGCAGGTTAGAGCAAGTTAGAAATAGAACTGGGAAAAAGCTAGATCTCAGATTTCCCGACACTCAGCCTAATGATCTTAGTGCCTTCTGCTGCTCTGTGCCTGTTGACCAACGGCACTTCCTGCTGCTGCCGCTGCCAGGAGCTCACCCTCTGTCTCAATGTGGCCTGCTTAGCAAGCCAGGTTTCTGCAGACAAGGGGACATGACTCTCATTCTGCTCACTCCTGCCTCCGGGAGCTGCACCAGAATCCTTTTTCCTCACTTAGTCAAAACATCAAAACATGGAGAGATATTATACTTTGCTTTTGTTCTGTTATCCCAGAAGGCAGTGAGTTTTTTCCAGAAGTGAAAGGAAACTGCTGGACATCCCATCTTCTGTGTTCCTCTATTACTTTAGCTCCCTGCTCCTGATTCTTATTTTCCTCTCTTGCTTAAAAACAACAAAATGAAACAAAGCACTATAAACTGTTATTATCGAATAGTTCTTTGTTAAGCCTTTGGCTCTTTTGTGATTGGAAGTTCTCCTTATCTTCGAAGAAGCTAGCCTTCCCCTCCTCTTTTCCTAAACATTAAAAAAATATAGATGTATAAAAGAGAACAGGCCAGATTTTTAACCAAACTTACAGTGGATTGCTTATACTTGGCCCACAGTGGCATAGATACTTGATAGAAGTTCTTATCCTGATGTCCTGTGGGCATCTTTCTAGATGTCTACATGAAGGAGGAGAGAAGATGATGTTCTGATAACGACATGACAGCACTCTCTAGTATTTACTGATTGTAAATAAGGATTGAATAGTATGCTGGTTCAAGGCTTTGGAATCAAATATACTGACTTGGCCAGTTGTTGGCTGTATGTTCTTTGGGAGATACTTAAGATGTCTGTCTTATTTCCTCATTTCTAAAGTCATAATAGTAATAGCATATTGTCTTATAGTATTGTTAAAATTAAATGAGATCATATACATAAAGTGCTTAGCACACAGTATCTGGTGTGTAGTATGTATTTAGTAAGTAACAATTGATATTATGAGACTGTAAGCCCATTACCTCAGGGGCTCTTGGTTTTGCTACAGTAGATAGTAAATATTTTTTGAATGATATGTAATGGTTATCAGCTTTGCCCTTGTCTCCATAGGAATTTCTTTGCTAGAGAATCTCTTTCCTATACATTTACTACTAAAAAGCAACTGATATTTTTGTTTTGTCTGAGTATTTACAATGTATTGCTTACTTGGTATTGAATTCTTTCTGGCATTAGGGTGTTAAATTTGAATATATCAAGAATCTCAGGATCTTACCTTCCAAGATCATATAGTCCAGTGAAAGATACTGACAATAACTAACTAAAATATAATTTGGAAAATGCTGTCATATACATGAGGTGTTTGGGGACCTCAGAAAACACTTCAGTCTGAAAGGGGGTAGAGGACATTTTCAGAGGCAGGATCAGATCTCACAGGAATATTTGTGTCATCCCAGGAGTGTGGCTTTTATTTTAAAGGCAGTGAGAAACTATTATTTTAAGTAACTGTGTTTTGATCATATAGGAAAGGCACTGTGGTAGCATTTTGGAAAATGGATTAGAAGGCTGAAAGTTAGCCTGGTGTGTTGGTGCATGCCTGTAATCTCAGTTAACTCTGGAGGCTGAGCAGGAGGATCATGAGTTTGAGGACAGCCTGGGCAACTTAGTAAGACTGTCTCAAAATTCACAATAAAATAAAAAGGCTGGGGATGTAGTCCAGCCGTAGAGTGCTTTTCTGTCATGTGCAAGACCCTGAATTCAATCCCCAGTAGAAAGAAGGAAGGAAGGAATCCTGAAAGAAGCAAGAACCTGAATTAAATCATGGGGTTGTCCTGGGCCTGAGATTAGTAGATGGGTTGGAGATAGAAAATGAAGTAGTTGAATCTTCATATATTGATTGGATATGAGTGTGAAAATATGGGGGTTGGTGGAGGGTAGGAGGATAAAGAGGAAAGTCTCCTGGGTTTCTGTCTAGGAACAAACTGAGCAGGACATAGACTGGGAAGTGAAGTGGTTTGGTAGGAGGAGGTGTTCAGTTTAACATGCTTGGCCTAAGGTGCCTGTGGGGTGTCCAGTTGTGGACGTCTGGTAGGCTGCTGGATGTATTTTGGTTTAAGAACTCATGAGAAATATGGGTTGAAGACATGTATTTGAGCATGATTTCATCTCGAGCATGTACCCTTTGGTTTCTGCCTGGCAATATTCCACCCTGGTGGGCCTCCAATTTATTGATCCTGTCACCTATTCCGTGTCCTTCACCCATTGGACGTCGTCATGGTCATTCATTGCAGTTGATCCCTTGCATATGCCTTAGTCCCTCTCTTGTTCATCATATTCACTTGACAAAGCTATAGTCCTCATTCATTCCAGCTTCCTCCCGACTGCATGCTGATACCTGTGCCACTGAAAATTGCTGCTGTTGAAAAGCACACCACCAGGTTAACTTACTCACTGATGTGTGTGCCTGTAGGTCTCAAAGTAGGCCCTTCATGCTTCCAGCCAGTCATTTAGTGACTAATCCATTCATTCTGCTCTCCTGGATGGCTGCTTTATACCTTCACCTCTCTCCTCAAATAGTACCTCCTCTCTCATCCTCACTCTCGGCAAGTGATCTTATCTTCAAGTTCACTCAGAAAACTGAAGCAGTATGAAGAGAACTTCCACAGGCTATTACTGTTACCTGCCAGCAATTTGTTACCTTTTCTGCAATATCATGTATCTTGCTGTAAATATTTTACTTGTATTTATTAATAATTTTATTTCTTCCATCTTGAAAATAACTATATATCCTTTCTTTTATAGAAGAACTTGAGAGTTGTTTGTAATCTGTCTCCAGTTCCTTACTTCTCTTCTTGAACTCACCCCAATAAACTTTTGTCCCTCGCACCCCCTGGAGACCATTCTCATTGCTAAAAATCAGTCACTGATTTTTCATCTTAAACTTTTGAAGGGTCAGTAGCATTTGGCACAGCTGATCGCTCCCTCCTGTGTGACGCACACTTTTCGTTTGGCTTATAGGATTATACTCTCTCTTGGTTTCTCCCTAGTTTGCTGGACATTTCAGTCTTCTTGACTGGTTCCTTGTTTGCTTCCTGACTTCCCCAAGTTGTAGTGCTCTAGGGTTCAGTCTTGGTCCTTCCTTAGTGATTCCATCCTGTCTTATGACATATGCTGATGGCTTCTGATTTACATAACTCCCAGAGCTCTCTCCTGAATTTGAGACTTGAATCCATCTGCCTCCTTTACATTTTTACATGAATGTCTGACACCTCAATCTCAGCAGGACTAAAGCGATCTGCTTCCCTTCCTTTAAACGTATTCCACCTGCAACCTTTTCCATCTCAGCTGATGCTAGCTCCATCTCTTTAGTTGCTCAAACACCTCTGATACATCTTTGACTTCTCTTTCTCATGTACCCATATGTAGTTAGCTGGGAAATCCCGTTAGCTTTTCTATTTCAGAATATATCCAGAACTCGATACTTCTCACCATTGCCCATTGCTATTCCCAGTTCAGGCCAAACATTTTCCTTCTCTGGGATTATTTTAGCAGCCTCCTTGAGGTATTCCTAGAGGCCTTATTGAACACAGCAGCCTGAGTGAGCCTTTGAAAATAAGTCAGTTGATGTCATTCCTCTGCTAAGACCCTTCTAGTCGCTCTCCCATCTCACTCAGTGCAGAAGGCCCTACACAGTTTGGCTCCTTCACCTTTCTGTCTTGCTCCCCTTTTTCCTGCCAGCTTCACTCCAGCCACACTTGCTTTTTTGGACACACTGTGCATGGATGCTCCCATCCTAGGGAGTTCCCACTGGCTCTTCCTTGGCCTTGTTGCTCTCCTTCCAGTTATTGGTAAACTCCCTCGCCTCCTCCTCGCTGCCTTACTCACACCTTCTTAATGAATGAAGCCAACCCTGACTCCTTATTTAAAATTGCAGTCTTCCCTTTCTGACCCAGACACAGCGCTCAGTTTCTCTTTGTCTCTGTCTGTCTCTCACAAACACACACTCACACACCACCTTTTAACATAACCCTTTAGTTTACTTATTTTGTTGATTGACCCGCTTCCTCCCCCTACAGGGTAAGCAGGACATGGGTCTTTCTCTTGTTCACTGCTATATCCCATGTACTCACTATAGTAGTGCCTGACACCTAGTAGGTACTCAATAAATTTGTCAGATGGATGTGTGAATGAGTCAGCACATGAGGCCAGTGAATGAGAGAGTACCTGTGGAGGTTATGTGGAATGGAAGAAGTAGAGGGTGGAGGACTGAACCCCCAGATCTCCCTTAATGAAATAAGGGAAGAAATAATTACTTAGGACTTAATACTCCAGGTATTTGGAGAGTGCAACTGAAAGTCAGTTACAGAAAATAATACCCAGGGAGGATTACTTGAATGATATACAGCCTAATGATTCTTTCTGATACTGATTTTAATCTTTGGACTGAACTAATCTGTCTGAGAGCTGCATATCTAGGACATGGTTATAGCTCTCTATGGAACTGTTTTGATTTTACTGAGCTTTGACTCTTGGCTATTAGCCTACCATGAAGGGCATTATTTTTAAAATCCCAAGACCTCATTATGTTATTGAATTTACTGCAGCTCTGTCATTGAGGTTACTGTTCTCTATATTAGAAGGTGCTGTCTTTAAATGAGAGGAAATTCCCTTGAGTTTAATGACAGTAGTAACTGTGCTTATTTGAAATGATTTGTTTGATTTTATTTTATGGAGATTACTTTTTGTGTTAGTGACCAACCTCTCTCTCTCCCTTGATTTTGAAATATTTTCATCACCTCAAAAAGAAATCCCATTTCCTTTATCTATTACTCCTAAATCTTCCTATTTATCCCAGCCCTAGGCAGCCCCTGATCTGTTTAATGGATTACTTATTCTGGATATTTGTGTCATTTCTTTCACTTAGTTGATGTTTTTAAGCTTCATCCATATTGTAGTATGTCTGAGCACTTTGTTCCTTTTTATGACTGAATAACGTGTAGGAATACCACATTTTAAAAATCCACTCACCAGTTGAATGTTGCGGTTGTTTACACATTTTGGCTGTTAGGAATAATGCTGCTGTGAGCAATTGTTTGCAAGTTTTTGTGTGGACATATGTTTTAATTTCACTTGGGTAAATGCCTAGGAGTAGAATTGTTGGGCCAAGTAGTAAACTCTGTGTTTAACTTCTTAAGGAAAGCCAGACTCTTTTCCATAATAAGTGCACCATTTATATTCCCTACAGAGTTCTTCCTTACTAACATTTGTGGTCATCTGACTTTTAGATTCAAGCCATACTGTGAGTGTGAAGTGGTAGCTTATTGTGGGTTTGATTTGCATTTCCACAATGACTAATGATGGTGGACATTTTGTGCTTATTGGTCATTTGTATGTCTTCTCTGGAGAAATGTCTGTATAGATCTTTTGCCCATTTTTTATATGATCTTCTTATTCTTTATATGTTCTAGGTACAAGTCCCTTATCAGATACATAATTTGCAATTTTTTTCCTACTTTGTGTGTTATCTTTTCATTTTCTTGATAGCATTCTTAAGCAGAAAGATCTTAATTTTGATTTAGTCCAATTTATCTTTGTTGTTGTTGCTTTTGGTGTCACATCTAAGAAATTATTGCCCAATCTGAGGTCACAAAGATTTACTCCTGTATTTTCTTCCAAGAGTGTTATAGCTTGAACTCTTAGATTTAGGTTTATGATCCACTTTGAGTCAATTTTTGTGTATGTTGTGAGAGGAGGCTTTGTTCTTTTGCATGTGAGTATCTAGTTGTCCCAGCATCCTTCTTTCCCCATTGAATTGTCTTGGTTATACTTGTTAAAAATCAGTTGACTGTAGATGTGTGGCTTTATTTCTGGGTTCTCAGTTCTGCTGTATGAGCTGTGTATTAGCCTCATTACTGTTTGTCTTGTCTGCTTGGAAGCTTAGAGCCCAGTGTGATAACTCTTGACAGGTGTCCAGGAACCTCAGGGACTGGGCTGGTAAACTCACATCACCCTGGCTTTCCTTGTTTCCCTTTGTTTCTATTGTTGTTATGTGGGCTTTAGGCTAAGCTGCCTCAAATCCTTTTGTAACAAGGTCTGGGATATCAATAAATACACACATGCTGTCCTTACACATCACATATTTTATTAATCAGTTCCAACTGAAGCTTGGCTAATTTATACACTTCACTTCTGTCAGCTTACCAATGTGAATTTTCTGTTCAGTATCTCAAATGTTTCCCCCTTTTAAATTATCAGCTGATGATGCCTTTGTATTTACTTTAATTAGAGTTCAGATGATTTCTAAGATTAGTGCCTACTTGACTGCTTTGCTCTTTGTCATTAATAACTTATTTTCATCTCCCGCCTGCATCTTAAATGTTTATGCTTTGTATATACTGAAAAGACTTGAATATAATTTGGTGCTGTGTTCACAAAACTCTAAATGTTTATGCCTATTTATTGAATAATCCAGCTGTCTAAACCTGTGGAATATCTACATAGTCACTTTCACAAGATGCTTACCACACTTATTTTATAATTGTGAAAAGTCCAAAGCAACAAGTAGGTCTTAGAATGGGGAGCAGATCAGTTAACTGCACTATTGTCACTGAAGAGAGTATTGTGATTTTATTTTGAAATGATGATGACAAAGACTATATAATATAGAAACTTTAAATTAATCTGATTTAAAATAAATGAAAAAAGCACCATGTAAAATAGACATGTCAGAAAGGCTAGGAAAATATATAAAAAACTTCTTTTTTTTCAGATGATAGGAAAGTGACTTTCTATTGCTGTTTAAATTTTATTCTTTTGTGTCTTTTAATTTAGAAATCTGAATAATATATAAGAATTATGTAATTCTCATTGGATTTCCATTTCTTCCCCTTTTAGATGTGAATCTGGTTACACTGGACAGCACTGTGAAAAGACAGACTTTAGTATTCTCTATGTAGTGCCAAGTAGACAGAAGCTCACTCATGTTCTTATTGCAGCCATTATTGGAGCTGTGCAGATTGCCATCATAGTAGCGATTGTCATGTGCATAACAAGGTAGGTAATGATGTAAGAAATGTCAGCTTTAAATTGGGGGTGGGTTGTAGGCTGGGCTTGTGCCTCAGTAGTGGAGTTCTGCTTAGCACTCACAAGGCCCTGGGTTCAGTCCCCAGCATCAAAACTCCCAACAGCAAACACCCCAAAACTAGAGGTGGGTAGCTGTTAAGATATAGGAAAACTTCCAAGCAAACTTTAATGATAGCTGTTTTAAGTTTGCTTCAACCTATTAGGGAAAAGCCTAGGGGTCTGTTCCCTGTTATTTACATGTGGTTTTGACCTCTCTCTGTCTTCTTTAGTATGTGGGTCAGAACTCATTCTCAGGGTTACAGGCAGAGAGTCTATGAAATAAAGGAATTTAGGGATCTTGGATCTGTATATTTGAGCAGTGCGTTCAGTGCATATAACAGAAGAACCATGCAGAAATGTTTTAAGCCCTATGGGCCACAATGTGTTTTATGCCCTGAGAATATACTATATTTGTAGTAATAGAATAGAATAAAGGAAGAAATCAGAGGTTAAACATAACTACCTTTCTTATTACATGATTCTTAGCATTATTTCATATTCTAGATTACAGTGATAAGTAATAGACTTTAAATTCTGTGTCATAAGTTAAACCATTTATCATAAATTAAAGAACTTATTTGGAGCACAGTTGGCATGAATGGATGTTTCCCAAACTGAGTGGAAATAGTATGTCACGCTAAACTAGACCTGAGAAACGTCAGAGTAGATGTCCTTGTACCTTCCAGTCTCCTGTCTTTCTTCTTGCTGTTCACCTTTTCCTATCTCCTTTAAGGTTTGGCACAGATGTTCCATAAGCCTCATTTTTATACTTTCCTCCATTTTGGGGGCAGGGGATTGGAGCATATCAAGTACAGATATTGGCAGGCCAGATTGGATTTATGGCCCTTCTATCTAAAGTCTGGATAGAAGCCAACCCTTCAGTTGTCTCAGCCATCTGGAGTCAAAATGATAAATCTAGAAATGATTAAAAAATGTTTTCTGAGTAACATCTATTTTTCATAAAATTCAGGTACTAAAGTCAATGCACTTCATTCCACAGAACAGATGATCTTCCCTTAGGCAAGACTACTGAGTATAAAATTGGGCAGTAGATCAAAGTTAGGGACACAATGACATAACAAATAATGACAACAGGAAGAAAAGATGGGAAAAACACACAGAAGCAGGGCTGGCTGGCCATTTAATATAGACTCAGAAATTAACTAGTTTGCCTGTGGTCATCCAGTAACTAGTAAGTAAAAGTGTCTGGGTTTGGATTCAGTGCTGTCTGAATTTCAAATCATTCCTCTTCCTCTGAACCATCAGGAGGAAGGTCCACATCAGTCATGTTGGGAAATAGATTTGTTAGGTATGACTGTTGCATAAGAGCTAGGTTCAGATTTAATTTTATAATAGTTTAGGGTTTTTCACCAGGGAAGGGGTTTAATGTAAAGCATTTTCGAAAGCATTAGTCAAAGAGTCATGTGCAAAATACACTGGAATAGGGAAATTATATGGTGATGGGGGGCCATTATGCCTTAGGGTATTAACATTGGAGTAAAAGCAGGAGTGGGGTAATAAGTGATTTGGAAGATGAAAGAAGGAATAGATAAAGGGAAGGGAAGATTTTTGAGGCCAGATGATATGGGCCATTTTGAGAGGATCTACAGATGTTGGAAACACTGAGAAGTGGCTTAGAGATAATCTCTTCCTTTGGAGAAGTGAGGAAACTAAACCCTGAGTTTAGAAGTACCTTGTCCAAAGACATAGAACTATTTAAGCCCTTTTATCCCCTAATCCAAACCTTTGCCCTATTCTGTGATTCTACTCTCAGTGTGCTGTAAACTCCTCGACTCCTGAATTAAAATTACCTAGTGGGTCCTTGTTAAGTTGGTGCCCTCAAGTTTGTGCCCATGATCATTTGCTGCCTTCCCACCCACTTGGACACCACAGTGACACAGTCTTCACTACCCATTGTCTCTAAAACCAAAGAGTCATCTTATTGGCTTTTATCACAGATGTTTCTTTGGTCTTTTTGTTGTGACATCTCCCTTAGAATGTCTTGCAGTCTTGGATTTGGAATGTTATGTACTTGAACTTTTCTCCATTGGATTTTTAAGGAGTGCCTCTCTCACACAGTCTGTTGTGGGACAGCTGTCCACATATCACATCGTGTTGCTTGTTAGGAATCTTCCTTTAAAAGGATGTTTCCACTGACTACATGAGCCACATTTTCTTTTATGCTTGGGGTCATCTTTTATGTTTTTAGACTTATAGAATGACAGATTGGCAGGGACCTTCAACATCTCCTAGCCAAACCCCCTTATTTTTTAGAAGAAGAACCATGACCCTAGAAAGCTGGAACTTTTCCAAGGTGCTGGTGAATTAGTGCTGGTTGGTGAGGGTTACTTGACCTCTCCACCAGTTCCCTAATTTATGAAATTGAGATGATTTGAGTTCTGTTTACCTCAAAAGGATTAGTGAGATGAAACTTTGGAAAATTGTACACAAAATGGAAGTGTTATCATAAGGCTTTTAAATCAAGGCAAAGCAGTATTCTTTGAAATTGAATAAAAGCATGGAGTATGAGAGTAGGAACACTCATTGTTACAGTACTTGCCATCAGATGATGAATTCCTTCATAACCAGATATTATAGAGGTTAGTCTAACTTCTAATTTAATATTTTACATATAGGAAAATTGAGATTGCAGAGCAAGTTAGGAGCACAGTCTAAACCCCAAGTTATCAGAATTCATCCCAGCCACTTCATTGTACTCTACATAACAGCACCTTGCGCATAGCAGAAGCCAAATGTCCAATCTAGGAGGCAGGCATGAGCAGTTACAGTGCCATGGAGAAAAATTACATAAAACAAGGGCAGAATCCAGGAATATTCCTTATTCTCAGGGGTCCCAGTTCACAAGGAGTTCTGTGTTGTGCCCAGCAGAGCGTGGAACATCTCCTTTTGAGTCTTTATCTAAAATCAGTAGGCAGGAAGGCTGGGGATGTAGCTTAGTGGTAGAGTGATTGCCCAGCATGTATGAGGATCTGGGTTCAATCCCTAGTACTATTTAAAAAAATAAAAATAAAGTAACATGTAGAGTAATTCATATCTGAAGCTAATAAGCTTACTTTTTCCTGATTTCTTCCTTCATCTAAGCTTTTTTTTTTTTTTCTTTTTAAATCATTTTGAAGGTGCCAAAATACAGCCAAGGTCCTTTTTGCTGTCACTAATTTCATGTTATCAATCACTGTGGCTGGGAAGTTGCCAGGCCAGAGGAGGGACAGCATTCCCTCAGGGATACAAATGGAGTAGGATGGACACGGGGAATGAGTTTTGTTTGTGTCTGTTTCTAACCGTACGTCTGATCCTCCCAGCCCTGCTTTATGGGGAAGGTCGCAACCTGACATTGTGTTTGCCCTCATATTATCTTGTACCCAATAGCTTCTTGTTTGCTTGTCAGGTGATTGTATGCAGTAGGGCTTTTATGTATGAAGTGTGTGCTACTTTGAAAACATTTGAAATATCCTTAACAAAATGCTCAAAGTGATCTTCTTCTTTTTTTTTTTCCTTAATGCAACAGAAAATGCCCCAAAAATAATAGAGGACGTCGTCAGAAGCAAAACCTAGGTCATTTTACTTCAGATACTTCATCCAGAATGGTTTAAATTTATGACTTTTATATGTACACTGCCATGTGATGTACACTTATGTCTTTTTTTAAAGAATGGGAATATTTATTTCAGAGGCCTTATTTTTGGACATTTTTAGTGTAGTACTGTTGGCCTGTATTTAGAATATTCAGCTACAACAGTTTTGGACTGTTTCGTAGTCTTTGTTTTATGTTTTTAAATGCAGAAATTGATTTAACGAATTTGTACCACATGGTAATTCCAAGACTTGTTCTTTACCCATGGAATGTAATATTTTTGCAAAAATGGACCCACTTCACAAATGGTTATAAAGTCATACTCACTTCTTCTACAATAACCACAGCAAATGACCAAGCATGAACTAAAGTTAAAGATGTTTACAGATTACTTTTCTTACAAAAAAAAAAAAATCTAGAAGACACTGTGTTTAAATAGATATTTAAATGTTTTTGAGATTTAGTACCTGATTTTTTAGACACTGCCTACCGCATGAACTGTAAAGCTGTGTGTGTTAGACGTGAAATATTTATAAGATGTCTGGACAGGAATTTGATTATTCCTCTCTTTGAAAAAATAATCCTCATAATTTGAAAAAGTACCTAGTAGTAATGGTGCAGCAGATCATTGAGAAGTAGATTTAGGTATTGTTAAAATAGGCTTTTAACAAACAGATTGGAATAAAGCCTACACTATCAGTGAAACTACTTTAATACATATTCATTTTTAAACAAAATATTTGTTTTAACATACATAAACAAATTGTACCAGTGTTTGTAAATACAATGCAAAAATATTGTTAATGATTGGTGCTCTTAAAATGAGCTTAAAAATGACCTAAGACCTCTCTCCAAATTTGTCCTGTAGTCATAGCTATATTAATAGATTGTTGGTGTTTAAAGGTCTGAAGTGTGAGTAGAATGTATTGAGCTGTTTAATGTGTAGTTTAGATACTCAAAAGTATGCATGTAGAATTTAAAAAATAATGATTGAAATGAAATAATAATTTTAATATTTGGTTTGGAAAAGCATGTTATAATATAATGTTTTCACTATATGGCCTCTTTTGGTGTGTTTATTTACTGTATTCTTTGATATTGATATATCAGTATATAGAATAGGTGAAGTTAATAGAAAAATCAGATTTTAATTTGAAATTCCCCTTTGGTTTTACAAGTACTGCTTGAAATTATCTAAAGATAAAAACTTCAGCCAGTATTTGGAATTTGCTTCATTACTTGGCTTTAAGGCTTAATATTAGTATCATGGTGGCTTTAGTGAACTTTTTTAAAAAAGCTTTCCTCTTCTACCCACACAGTCCTATTTGAGTCCCTTAGTCAGTCAGCAAGCATGTTTGGAACAGTCCCTGGTCCTTTGCAAGGGCTCATATTGCAGAACAGTCACGTATTTGGGTATTTGTCGTTATAAATACTTGACTGTTCTCCAGGGGTGGGGTTTCCAGCCCTTTCAGCAATTCTGTTGAGCTGGCTCTGTGCTCTAAGTGTCTGAATTGATTGCAGTAGGACATCTTTCACTGATAAAAAATGGAACAGAATGGGTCTGCTTCAAATGCTGATAAAATCCCCCAGAATCGCCTGTCGAGTATTACTGAGGATGAAGACCAAGATGCTGCTCTTACCATAGTAACTGTGCTGGACAAGGTAGCCACCATCGTGGACACTGTGCAGGCGAGCCAGAAGAGAATAGAAGAGAGACACAGGGAAATGGAAAATGCCATAAAATCTGTTCAGATTGACCTGTTGAAGCTTTCACAGTCACATAGCAATACAGGCTATGTCATTAACAAGCTGTTTGAGAAAACCCGAAAAGTCAGTGCTCACATTAAAGATGTGAAGGCCCGGGTGGAGAAGCAACAAGTTCATGTGACAAAAGTTGAAACCAAGCAAGAGGAAATAATGAAGAAAAACAAATTCCGTGTGGTGATATTCCAGGTAAGCTTGCACTTGTGTCAGTTTGATTTCTGTTATCTCTTACGTTCTTTAATTGTCAACAGGTTATATCAGTGGTTTCCAGTATCACATCTTAGCCATTGTATATATTAATGCAGTGCAATTCCATATCAACAGGGACCTCAGCATAAAATCATTTCTGTGTTAACTAGTACACTGTCCATCATATCAGTATTTTGAGCTCTCAACCATATCATGTAATATGAACTGTGGCTCATAGGTTAGGCTATTTCTTCCCTTTGAAACTTAATGTTGCTGAAGCTCTTTCAACATATTAGCTTATTAGCACAATACCCTCTCATAGTCTTCAAGAATGTTAGAACTAGAGGAGACTTAAAAAAACTTTAGTTTAAAATACCTCCTTGTTGCATAAAAGAAGAAACTGGGAGGGATGCTTGTGATTCGGCTACACTGAAAAAAATGAAGAAACTGGAGACCACTACTCCCACAGTAATCATTTTACTCATCATGGGGAGTCAGCAAAGCCCAACTAGGAAAATACAAAATTCAGAAAATGATTTGTCTATGGGAATTTTTACGTGTGTCATAATAATGAGAAAAATTATTTCTTAGCTATCAATCAATTTTACATTGTTTTAACAATATCAAAGATACTATTGTCACATAAATTACTCATCTAATTGCAAAGTGTCTTTACTTAGCTAATTTAATATAATAATAAGTTGAGCTAAGTTCCTAGAACCCTACTCAATACTCATATTATTTGAAATAGGAACATATCCATGGCTAATGTATAATACATTTAATATATGTTTTTTTTTGGGGGGGGGGGTTGGTGCTGGGGATTGAACCCAGGGCCTTGTGCATGCTAGGCAAGCACTCTACCAACTGAACTATATCTCCAGCCCCTTGTACAAAATATTTTTGAAACTCTTACAAATTAAAAGGAAAAGTTGAATTCTGCTTCAACAGCTTAAAACAAAAACCAGGAAAGTCATTATCTGGCAGCTCACAGAGAATGAAATAAATAACAGAATTCATCTTTCACACATTTAAACACTGGCAGTTACTAAAACATATACTCAGTTTAAGTGGAGGAGTAAACATGTACTTTCATGTTCTGCTGCCAAGAATTAGTTAGTACAAAATTTCTGGAGGGCAGTTCGGTAGTATATATTAAGAACTTTAAAAGTGTACAAACCTTGACTCCAAAATTTTGTGTCAAAGAATTTTTTCTAGCATGACATCAGAAATATGTGCAGGGATGTTCACTGGTGCATATCACAACTGAATTTTTTTAAATGGTGCACATAGGGAGAAAAAACAGTAGAATAAAAACAAAAGGAAATAGGGACACAGTTGGATTATATAGGCAAACATTTGCACACTACCAGGGTCAATTCTCCATAACCCTCTGTTGACTGATGAGAGTTACATTAGAATAGTAGAGAGATATTTTAGATCTGTTTTTAAAAGCTTGTGCTTGTAGGTTACTTAGGGAAAAGAATAGGGAGGATAAAGAAGGATGCTTCAAAGGCGGACAAAGTGGACTATCCCATTAGCAGTCTTTTACCATTTTGCTTTCCTTCCAGGCCCCTAGAGGCCTTTCTCCAGGCTTAAACATTTCACCTTGCTTTCAGAGCCCAGGTCCAGGGTTAGTATAAGAGTGAGGATCTAGATTTGGTCTTGAAGAATGTGGTGTTAGTTCTTTGATTCACCTTCTGAGGGCATTTGCAGTAGTGGGTGTATCTCATTCTCTGCTTGCACGTGGCCTGCCAGGGAACACACTTGGCATCTGACACTTCCCTTGAGGACCTTTGTTCAAAGCCGTGGACCAGGTGCCAGACCAGATATACAAAACCTACAATGAAGAGGTTTTATAAAAGTTCTGTTTGTTCATTGGCCTATTTCTTTTTTTTTTTCCCTGTAACTTATTAATAATATACTCTTTTTTTTTTTTTTTTTTTTTTTTTTGAGCCTCTGGAGTTACTTACAGGAACTGAGAGGTACTAGTTTAAGGCAGATCTCATTTCTTGTATGATATAATATCATGAAGATTTTGTGAATTAAGTTGCTCAAAGTAAGCAGCAGTTTGTCAAAAAAGCAATTGCTGGGACTGGGGCTCATTGGCAGAGTGCTTATCTAGCACGTGTGAGGCACTGGGTCCATTCCTTAGCATCACATTAAAAACAAACAAAAAACCAAACAGAGGCATAATAGAGAAAAGATAATGACACATAACAATGAACATAGAATTCGGATTCATAAATTTGTTTTATGAACTACAACATGCGCACATGGTTATTCTTAGAATTACTTATAATTTTCATAGATTTTGTGTATAAGTGATTATGTGGAGATTGCTCCCTCTACTAATATTTTCTTGACTGTATTCTTTTGGTGTCATATCTCATTTCTCCTATGGTTGTGTATGGCTAAGTTTCTGCTCAATGCTGGATATTGGCATTTAAAAAAGTACTTTGTATTTCTTATACAGTTATGGTATGAACACATTTTGATGTGTTCATGATGATCCCTCTCATCCTGCAAGCTAGGACTTGCACTATATCTTCTGATACTTGCTCAGAAACATAAATGACCAACTGAGATATCTGGCCATTTCCTTAGATACTTATATGTATCTAAAATCCCCCTGGCTATATGGATATTCAAATCCACCTTACTCTCACCCATGAATCAAAAAACATTTTTTTAAACCTGGACTTTTATAAACAAATATAATTGTATTTAGAGATCAACTATAAATTGATCTTACAATCTTCAGTTATTATTGCAGCATATTCACCATTAACTCATGGTGTTGCTGACTCAGAAGAGAAACAGATAGAGTTCCCATAGCAAATACTTTTTCTGACTCTGCCTCTGTTTTACTTTTTTGAACCCAGAGATGCTTAACCACCAAACTACATCCCCAGCCCTTTTCAGTTTTTACTTTGAGACACTAAGTTACCTAGGACCTTGCTAAGTTGCTGAGGTTGGCTTTGAACTTGTGATCTTCCTGCCTCAGCTTCCCAGGCCACTGGGATTACAGGTATGCATCACTACACTCGGCCTTCTGCTTTGTTTTTAAGCCTGATTTTACACTATTTGTTCTGTAGTTGAGGAGAGGAGTGTGTGAGATTTCAGTCAAGCTATATTTGAAGTTTTCATAGCAAGATTGTGAGGGTTTTTTTCCTACCAAGCAGTAATTACTCTTCAGCTCCTTCCTTTTCTAATTATACCTTTTTAGGCCAGACCAACCCACACTGTGTTGCTGAAACTACTCCCTGCAGCAGGTGTCAGGAAAGCGGGGGGACTAATTTTGCTGCCTTTAACTGATTCATCAGAGAGTTATGAGACGCCCACCTCTGCTTTTTTTTTTTTTTTTTTTTTTAAGCTCATAGACATTGCAATCCTGTAGGCAAAGAATTTAATTTTAAGTAAGGATCCAAAGAAATAAGGTTCCAGGGATTCCTTCCTGACTGTCGGGCTAAGTTTTAGAGTATATGTATATGTGTTTCTAGTATACTTATGATATCTTTTTTTATTGAATAGAATTAATCTCAAGTAGGAACGGTTTCTTTTTAAAACTGTCATTCATGGTGTAGTTAAAAATCTCATGGTCTTTGAGTTTTGCCTGTTTATTTTTAGAAGTGAGCCATAAGTATTGAGCTGGGTGTCTTTACATATGTGGTCTCTTCTGCTCTCAAGGCCATCCGTGTCTGTCACGTTTTCCAGTTCAGTTCTTGTTCTTTGACATATCTGGCATTGTTGGTGCTGGAGGAATTGAGAGTATTGTATGTTGCTGGTTTGGAGAAGTGGAATAGTAGGGTCTCAAACTGAAGAGCCTTCTAATCATCCTAAAGAATTTGAGTGCTCTCCTTCAAATACTGACAGATTCTCCCCATAGTTTGAAGGAGATGTATCAGGGCAGTGCTTTAGAAATGTTTCTCAGGGTGATGAGAAATAGTGATGTTCTGGAGGTAGAAGGATCAGTGAGGAATTAGTGCACAGGTTCAGGCCTGAGATAACAAAGATCTGCATTAAGACATTGGTAAAGGAGGGTGGAGGGGGAAGGGACCAGATGAGTTATCACATAGAGTTAGTGACAATACTTGGTGAACTGTTGAATGTGGGGCGAGACAGGGAGGAAACTTTGGGATGATGATTCTGAGGTGTCTGTCTTCTGTGGCACCAGGATGGTTATTGGTGCTGAGTGGTACAGGAAAAATACAGGTGGAGAGGATGGTGGATGAGTATGGATTTTTGGTCTTGCTCAGTTTGAGGTGCCTGTGTTATTTCCATGTGGAGCAGCTGCTTATCATTTAGATGGGTCTTCATCTTAGGAGAAAGGCAAAGGTGAAGAAAATGGGTGGGAAAAGGGGCAAGTAGTAAGAATCCCCGAGAAGGGCCATTTGAAGGAGCAGCAGAGAATAGAGGATTATGGAAGAGGTTTGCAGGTTGGCCATAGGTAAAAGACTTCTTTATTGCAAATGAAGCACTGACATTTTTTTTTTTTTTCCTGTCCTTCAGGAAGAGATTCGGTGTCCAACATCTCTGTCTATTGTTAAAGACAGAAACCTAGCTGAGAATCAGGAGGAGGAAGACGAAGTCTTTGATCCCCCAATAGATCTCTCTTCAGATGAAGAATATTATGTTGAAGAAAGCAGATCTGCCAGGCTCAGAAAGTCAGGCAAGGAGCGCATTGATAACATCAAAAAGGCCTTTTCCAAAGAAAACATGCAGAAGACACGGCAGAATTTTGACAAGAAAGTGAACAGAATTAGAACTAGAATAGTGACTCCGGAGAGGAGAGAAAGGTTAAGGCAGTCGGGAGAAAGGTTGAGGCAGTCCGGAGAGAGGCTGAAACAGTCAGGGGAGAGATTTAAGAAGTCTATTTCTAATGCTGCTCCCTCAAAGGAAGCTTTTAAGATGCGTAGCCTGAGAAAAGCGAAGGATCCCACAGTGACCCAAGGTCGGGACGGGGACAGGGAGATGGGTGTGGATATCATTGCAGGGAGCCCATCTCTGGGCCCTGTTCACGAGCTGCACACTGAGGAGCTCAGTGACACAGAACAGGAGGCCACCAGGGTGGGGTATGCTCCCCGAGAAGGAGGGGATGTCCCAACCCCAGAGCCTTTAAAGGTTACTTTTAAACCTCAGGTGAGAGTGGAGGATGATGAGTCTCTTTTGTTAGATTTAAAGCAGTCTTCCTAAAAAGAGAAATTAAGAGTCAGTCTACATCTCCTTCATCATGCATTTTTAGTTTGAATAGCCATTTACTTTTATTTATACACTATGTAGGGAAAAAAATGGTATGACTATTTCATTTCTTATGATCCTATAAATATTATATACTTTTTCTTGTAACTTCCTTGGGTATGATTCCAGCAACTTTTTCTCTTACATCATTCTTTCTCATGACAGCTGTGGCTTTGTAAGTTCCTTTCTCTTGGCCACCAGGAAAATAGTTGCCTAACTCAGGCCAGGTAGATATTTGGGCATCCAAAACAAATGAAGGACAAATTTGTGCCCAACATTTCCAAGTGAAGTCCAAATTTTGGTCTAGATTGTTCTGGCCAGTCTCAAAGCAGGGAGTAACTAATGTGTGGATTATATCACCCAGATGTTTGAATCAACAGATTCTTTCATAAGTCAGGAATCAACACCCCTTTTGAAGCTTTTACATAAAAAAAATTGAAGTTCTGAACTTGTTTTAGCATCATAGCTTTATTAATGGTGAGACACCTGGCAAGTCACCTGCTGATTCTCATTGATAGACATGGAAAGGGTTTGCTGTCTTGCCATCCCAGAGGGCTGTTGTGCTGTTAGAGGAAATGTCACACACTCTAGGGAAACAAGAAGTGCATCCAGAGAAACAGAAACCATGCTGTTCCCTCAAAGTTAGAGTCAAAATACTTAGACACAAAGAAGCCCTGTGTACCAGGCACAGTAGGCCTGGATTGGACAGAAAGTAAAAGTTGGTCTTCAGAAGTCTTCACAGATTCAAGAGTGAAAAATAAATGATGTTTTTTCATCAAAGACTAAAACCAAACTTCGAGTTTTAGATGCATCTTAAAATATTCCCCAGAAAATCCCTTTCTAAGGACAGAAAGTAAAGTTGGTCTTCAGAAGTCTTCACAGAATCAGGAGTGAAAAATAAATGACTTTTTTTCACCAAAGACTAAAACCAAACTTCGAGTTTTAGATGCATCTTAAAATATTCCCTGGAGAATCCCCTTCTAATTTTCTTTTGATGTATATCTGTGGTAGACCCCAGCAGCACCCCACCCCCATTCTGGGGAGCCAACCCAGGGCACTCACATACGCCAAGCAAATGCATATGCCAGGCAAATGCTCTACCACTGAATCACATCCCCAGCTTATACAGTGACTTTTGTTTGAAGAGCATGAGACATAAGAATGTGGCTCTGTTGTCAAGGCCTTTCTAAAGTCTGCTATGATGTAGTGGGTTTGGAAATGACCTCCACGATTTCTGTTTTCCAGAGTGAACCCTTCAGGGCCCAGCTGTCCAAAACAGTGTTCACAGGCGTTCATCATAGCTGCTGTGGGGAAACCAGATTTCACTCAGCTGTTAGCTTTAGTTCTGTGTAGTCAGGAAGTCAGCTGTTGCTAAAGAAATAAATGGTCATTCAGTTTCTGTACTTACAACGTTTTAAAATTTCTTTTTCTTCTTTTTTTTTAATATGAAAGAAATGATGAAATTGTTAGAATTTGAAGAGTTTGACGATAACTGGCTATACTATTTTTTTCCCCCAGATCAGTTTTGGATAATCATGTAGTAGTTAAAAATAATACATAGACATATACACACAGGCACACACAAATCAGCTTTAAAATATTTGACTCAGTTATCCAGATGTTTGAGTTTGGGAATTTGATTGAGCATGATTTCCTCTTCATTCTGCCTGAATATGTAAAATCATAAATTGTTCATTTCATTATCTTTTTACATTGAAAACTAAAGTGTATACAACATTGAATAAAACTTTGAAAGAATAAGTCTGAAAACATTTTTATTACAGCTAAAAAGGAGCTTGGATGCCTTAATCATATATTTTCTTAAGAGCCATAATAAATTTGAATTTAAAAAGACATACTGCAAAGTTTGTTGTCAGTGTCCTAGTTATAAATATTTCCGCTAATAATGCAAACAACAACATGCAGACAAAGTCTGATGTACCTTTTTGTAACATGTACATTTCTAAGGAAAAATGTAAAGAAGTGGCAAGTGTTTTCTATCACTAGGTAGAATATTTATCAGTTGGTTTCAAATTTTTTTTTGTAAATGTTACTGTCGGGATTTGCTTACTGACCATTATATAAGCAGACGTGACATTTTATGGAATATTTTTCATATAGGTACATTTGAGTTTTGATGAGGAAGTAGTTATAAACCGGTCAGCACTTCCATCATTTAGATTTAGTGCAACCCTGGAAACCACTGAAACAATTTCATGTCACTGGCAATTCATAGTAATCCTGTACTGCTTTCTTGCTGCTAGATTTTCCATGTTTCTTTTATCACTTAACCCTTCTTCCCATATTTAGGGAATTCCTAAATTCCACATTTATAATTTCTTCTACTTTCACCCTGTTTTCTTAGTATAAAGATGATAATCTGCAAAACTACATATCTCATTTAATGTAAGGGATATTCCAGGCAATATTCCTTGTTTTCAAAGTTTAAGACAACACAGAACAGATTACTGATTTACTTATCTGTTTTAGGATTTATATATACCAGACTTTAAACAGTTTATTTGGATGAAACCATTAGCAACATTTGTCCCCTTTCTTGGTATGAGGCAGAGCAGTACCACACCCACAGACCCCAGAGACATGGAGCCCACTCTGAAGCATCTCCATGGAACAGACAGGAGGGAAGGGAAGTGCAAGTCTGTCTCCTGCATGTGATGATCCTGGTGCTGTCCTTGTCCATGGATAGTGGCCCAGTTCTGCATTATAGGTTAGAAAAATAGGGCAGATGTGAAACAAAGATAAAGTACATGAAAGTTGAGCTTCTGAGAGTGTAGTTGTATGTGTGGACTCCCATGAGCTCCCATAAATGGAAAATACAAACCAGAATGAAAATGCAAACCATTCTAACTTCATTTTTCACCTTCTGTGCACATGAAAGGGTTTGGTTTAGAACAAGGCCCAAAGTTCTATGTGATTCTTATCAACTGAAATGCATGGATTGTATTATGTAAAATATTTCTCAGGGCCATTGTTACTTGTACAGTTCTGTTAGATGAAATCACTGGTGGTCTTCTTTTTTTTTTTTCCTATTGCTGAGATATGTTTTCTATAGCTGCTTTTATTGAACACTGCAAAAGAAAATTCATAAATTCCAATCCCCAAATAAGGGGAATGACTATTAGGTTTTATCCTCAGATCTGTTTGAATTTGAGGTGTGCCAGTATCTGGTCTGTCATGAATGAACAGTGAAAACGTTTCATACAAATTTTTGTGTCATTCTGGCGATCATCTCTGAGTTATGTCGTGGCTGAGGATTTATAGCTGTCCTTTCCAGGTCAAAGTCTGTCAGTGTGTTTCTTGAGTAGTGGATAGGAGGTCTAGGATAACCACTGCTCCACTGTGAGTCTATTAGGACAAGCATGGATCCCTGAGAGGATAGAACAGGGTAGCAGAATATCTTTGGGCTTTGAATTTACTTTCTGTATCTTCCTAAAACCAGCTGTGCTCATCACCCCACCCCACCCCTCTGTTCATTGCTGGCTACTTGATATTGTTACTTATGCTGTGTGTCTGCTTGGAGGGTCACTTTTCCCTTTAATTCTGGGAGATGACTTTCAAGTACAGTAATAATGTCAGTTTCCTTGTTTTAGCTTTGTGGTCATCCCCTAGGGAAGGCATGATTAATTACTCCATGTATTCAGTGTATCTAGCATCTTTGTGTCAGATTCTGTGTGAGGCACTAAGGATTCAAAGACAAAGAAATCGCATCATCCCCTTCCCAAACCTTATTTTTTTGGCTTGCAATGTTCTGGCAGACAGTCCAGCAATAACTGAGCAATGTGACTAGTGCTATGTATAAGACGATGGAACTGTAGAGATGGAGGGTATTTACATAGCATTTTGATCATCTGTCCTGGCACGTGCAGTGCACTGTGGTTTATTAACTGTCTTTTAAACTAGATTGCTTCTCAAGGGTAGGAACTGTATTTGCTCATCTTTGGGTCACCAGCACTGAGAGAGCGTCCTATGTGCTGGTAGCTTGTATCCTGAATCCACAGACAAGAGATGTGGTCTCTGTGCTTAAGGAATTTTCTCCTAGTAGAGTAGATGGATGTGTCATACTCAAGTTAAGATAGGATGATGGGGAACAGAGAGAAAGAACACCTCACAGCCCGGGGAAAGGCTTTCAGGGACTGCTTGACAAAGTACTGCATAAGATGTGGCACTTTGGCTGGGCACAGTATTGCATGCCTATAATCCCAGCAGCTCAGGAGGCTGAGACAGGAGGATCTCAAGTTCAAAGCCAGCTCCAGCAAAAGTGAGGTATTAAGCAACTCAGTGAGACCCTGTCTCTAAATAAAATACAAAATAGGGCTGAGGATGTGGCTCAGTGGTTGAGTGCCCCTGAGTTCAATCCACAGTACCAAACCCCCGCCCCCCCCAAAAAAAGCAGCACTTTTAAGACTAGTCAGAAGCCAAGTGATATGGAATTTGAGACAGTATGCAGCTAGTGAGGTTGTTTGGTGTTTGGAGTTTTATGTCAAGGCCTATAGAGAGCCATGGAGAGATTTTAAGCCAAGGAGTGCCGTGGCGGATAGTTCAGAAAGGACACTCTTAACAGACCAGACAGGAGACCAATTGATAGGGGCCTTCCATTTTTCTAGGTGAGAGAGCAGTACAGGAACTGAGCTGTGGAGGGGTTAAACTTGGGCGTGGGTTGTGATGGGGAACAAAGGATTGCTGGCTTTTGACTTGGGCAAATAGCTGTGCCAGTCACTGACACAAGAAAGGCCAGGTTCCCGACTCTAGGCACACTCCCGATGCTCCTGTGGCTCTGAGCCTTGGTTACTTGTCCCTCAGTGTAGCTGAGCCTGTGCTCAGATTTCCCACACTAGAGGTGTGCTCCTTGCAGCCATGGAGACTCTCTCTACCCTGACAGACAGCCCTGCATCCAAGAGCTCCCTTCCTGGCTCTAGTAAGTGCCTTGCCCTCCCCCTCCCTCTCCTGGACTTCTGAGTCCCTGAGAAGCAAAACTGCCCTTTGAGGGCCATTAAGAGCTTCTTCCCCATCTCTTTCTTTACCCAAGGCCAGAGTTCTGCTTGCCCATTGTGTGGTCCAAAAAGAAAACTATTGCTGTTTCTTAGAATGGATTGGGTTTTTTTCTCTATTTATTTATTGTTTGGCACTTGAGAACTCCAGCCCAAGCTGTTATTTCAGCTGACACCACAATATAAGCTGCTGTAACCTGCTGTATCGGCAAAGTCCAGTTCCCCAGGTACAGGTTGCTGCTCAGATCAGCTGCCGTGTTCTCAGCAAGAGCCTCTAGCTCCTCATGGGTTCTTTGGTTTCATATGTGATCCCTCAGTGTCTGTCCCATTGATTCTGAGTCATACCATCAAAAATGTTTTAGGCATTCAGGGTGGTTTTGGAGCAACCATTCTTCTGCCCCTCCAACACTGTGACTGATAGAGGCCTCATACAGGGTTGCCAGCAAAGTGGAGATCAAACTGTCATCTTTATTACAGACTGGGCAAATGTCCAATAAGTCCCCCAAATGTGGGACATCAGGCAAATTCTGTGTGAGGACCAGTGGAAGTGGGGAGGCAAGTTGGTCATTACAGATGACAGTCCAGGGGAGAGGGCAGGATATACACACTCGTTAAAATGTGAATATGGTGGATTTTGAAGAGAAATGGTGGGTTTCAAAGAGAAATTATGGCAGAAGGAAGGAGTAAAGATTTTAGAGCTGCCTCGCTTGCAAATTAAGCTTTTCTTTTGAATAGTTCTTGTTGGCCTCTCAAGAAGAATTTTCTCCTGATTAGTCTGTGACATCATCGGTACTTTGAAAGGGCAAGCTTTCTCTATCCAACACTGTCTGGTCTCCAATCTCCTGATTTACTTTGCTGCAAGAGGATGGTATATATTTAGCAGAAATTAGAACTACAGTGAGCACCATAGTCTATAGGTTTGGCTCAGTTTCTTGCTGTGAGTCCATTAAGGTATTACTCTGGCTGAAGTCTGCCCCAGCATAATGTTGTGAAGCAGCCAAGTTATCCCAATAATCTCATGGGCTAGTATTTATGAATTTTCAGGGCTTCATTAGATTTGTTATCTGAAGAAGATTCAAATTCTCAAACTGGTTATGGAGAGATGTTTTTTCAGGGTAAAGTAAAATCTATTGAAATGATTGTGTCACTTAATTGCGTTAGCACCTTTCAAGTGGCCAATTTATTTAGAACATTCCCATAAGGAGAAGAAATAAATTAAGAGAATTATGCATGGAATGTGCTTGGTTCTAGTTCAAAGCAATAGAGAGGATTTCAGAGGGAAGCATTGATATGCTTGTCAACTGTCAAAATATAGGACTAAATTTTCTTTTAACAGGAGAGAAAATATCCAAATAAATCATAGATTGTAAATTCATGAGGGAAATGCACCAAAATATTCTCTGCTTGAAATTCATGCATCATTTTTCACAGAGAAATCACAGAAATCTGCGTTGGATAACAGATTCACCTATGATTTCCTAGTTATTTTTCCATATTAAGAAAAGTTATCTTCCAGTAATAAGCTGCTTAAGCATCTCCCTGCCACCCCTTTTCCTTTTCCTCTCTAGGATGATGGCACCTGTGAAATTAGAGCTCGTGGAGAGAGGCTACAATTGGTTAGGGTCCAAAGGAGCCTGTCATTCACTCCTGTGGTTTGATGAAAACTAAGCTGTATGCATTTGATGAATTATTTTTCCTGAATTCTTCTCAAAATTTTGTGCAGAAAAGATGATTGTCACATTATTCCCCCCTTACCGTTGGTAGGAATGGAAGAATGGACTTGGATATCATAAAACTTAATCATAAGTCTAATAGAAGGAAAAAAAATCCAACTCTCATTGTGAATTAAGGATCAATCAAGGAACATTTTAAATAGAGCACACTGAGGAATCTGGAGAAGAGTGGTCTCCTTTGTCACTGGGGATAAGTCAAAAGAAAATGGGTTTCAAATGCAGGAGAAGGGATTCAAAGGCTCCTACTCTACAGAAACATCTTTCCAGAGAGGTTTTAAGAATTGCACAATCTTTTTGGAGGCAGGGTAATAAATGAAGTGTCCAGGATGAATGCACACATCATATCTTTTATTACATGTTTTTTCATGATGTGCATGCAGCCATGACTGTCATATCTGCATAGCTATTTTTGTAAAGCTTTTGATACTATCGTGTGTTCATTCTTTGCAATACTCTTAAGTGGAAGAGACAATTAAAAGCTGCATTTCTCATAGGCAAGATAATGTCTCTAATACCCCCCCATAGTTCGATGTCTTTTTTCATATTAGGAGTTAAGTATTTACTGAGTCAAAAAATGTCTGAATTCTGACCTCATTTAGTTTTTGATGGGTATTTATTGAATACCTATGAGTCTGGCATTGTTCTAAGACTAAAGCAGTGAACAAGACAGACGCTGTTTTCAGAGAATTCCAGAGAGACAAGCAATTGGTAAATGAAAACTAATATTGTATAGTGGTAAGTGCTGTGAAGAAAACTAAGGGCAGGGAGGTGTGTTGTGGCAGGACAGAGAAGGCTGCTGCTCTTTTACAAAGGGCGTCCAGAAGGCCCCCCTGATGAGGTGGCCACACCTTGAACCTAAGGAGTTAACCATGCAGCTGTTTCAGGAGCATTGCTGAAGTGAATGAAGGTGGAAGAATGGGAGAGGCTGTGTTCAGGCTGTTGCAAGGACTTAGGTTTTTTTTCCTGAAAAGGGTACCCACTGGAATACGTTGAACAGAGGGAGGGACATGCTCTACTTTATGGCATTTTTACTTGTTGGAAAATCAAATCAAGCCTTCCATACAAAGAGGTAACTGCAGTTCCTGTTTTGGTTCACACTGCAAAGGAAACCACCCAGACTCCAAATGTTTTCCATTAAGAGTTGGGGCTCAAGCCTTAATAGTTGACTTGGCTATGGGTTAACAAACACCACTGCAGCTCAAGGCTGACACCTAGTGGGTATGTCCATAATTGTTTTACAAAAAAACTTGGAAGTTTGGAGCATACCAGCTTTTGGTTAGAATCAAGGGCACACACTGGCATAGAAAATCATGCCTGGGATGATAGAATGATCATAGTTTTAGTAAGAGGAGATTTCTGTGGATTTGCCTCATTCCTCTTTGGCCGAATTTCATGTGTTTATATTTCTTTAGCACTTAGTTGTTTAGAGTTGGTGGGCTCAGCTGCCAGAAGATGGGGGCATCAAAATTATGGGCTGGTAGGGTGGTGGAGGAGAGCAAATCAGCACTGGGTTAGATCAACCCAGAAGAAGTGCCCTGGTACTAGGGGTGACCCTCAAAAGATAGTCTGTCATTTGTAGATGGAGTCTTAAGGGTGTGTGTGCTCTGAATCTGGGCTTGAGTCAGGTTGCCACTGACTTATGAAGGGTGGGGGTGTGTTGGGAAGAAATTCAAGACAGTGGGAAATAAAGTTACATGAAGTCAGTTGTTTCCCAAAGCATAGATGGAGTATTTCAGTGTAGAATCAAGAGCTGTAGCTTTACAATTAAACATCTGCTTTCACATCTTACTCTGCCATCAACTAAATACGAGAACCTGGGCAAGTTATGTTCTCAGTTTCTAGTATCCATAAAGATGTTTACTGAGTCAGGTAATTTATGCAAAACACTTAATACTAGCATTCGGTATGCAAACAGTAACAGGTTTTACTATTTAGAGAAAACACAAGTAGCCTTTAGAGATAGAAACAGCAAATTGTAGTAATAGCCGTTAAAAATTGACTTTTGCTGTCAGCATTTAGCATTAGTAGAATTTAACTTTATAAAACCATTTTGGGTATCTATATGGTCAATTTGATCCATAAAAGTTAAAGGTAGTTGATTTAACCAAGATATATCATTATGCTACATAGAGATTAAAATCCAGTGGCTCTCGTTACTTGAAGGGGGAATTTGGCTCTATAGAATCTGACTTCTGCCTTCATATTCATCCTCATCTCCAATTATGCTTCCTCTTAGTTTCTGCGTTCCAGACATGCTGGACTTTTGGATCCTCTAATGCCTGTCCCACCTGTCTCAGGGTCTTTGCAGAAGCAGTTCTCTTTGCCTGTCCATACCTCTCCCACTTTCACCCTACCCAGCACCCAAGCACACACTAGTTAACTCCGGTTCATCTTCCAGAATCCAGTTCAAATGATATTTCTTCAGGGAAGCTGAAGAGAAGTCTAAGGTGGCTCCTATATTTTTGGCACAACACCTAAGGTCATCCACTGAGATGGAGAAAACAGGAAAAAGACAATGTACAGAAGCAGAAACAGGGATGCTAGACAAGAGATGCTTGGGAGGGTTAAGTCTTAAGGTACCTGGGAGAGCCAAGGATCAAGCTCAGAGGAAAGACCTGGGCTAGAGGTAAAGATGTTGAAGTCACTGGCACACCAAATCAATGATATTGAAGAGATCTAGCCATCCACCACCATGAAAGTGTGTAGAAAGAGAACAGGACTTGGAGTGAACTGGGAACCAAAGGAGGGGGCAGGACCAGGAAGACAAATTCGAGGCAAAGAGCGATCAAAAAGGTAGGAAAAACAGGTGTACACATTAAGAATACGACGGAGCCGCTGAGATTTACAATATCATAGGCAGATGTGTCAGGCACTGTAGAGACTGCAGCACGGAAAAGTGCTCGTTGGATTTAACGAAAAGGTAATTGAAGACCTCGAGGGAGCAGTTTTCATGGAAAGGGTAGGAGCAAGCCAGATCCCAGTGAACTGCGAAGAAGTTGATGGGGTGCGAGAGATGGAGAAAAAAAAAAAAAAAAAAAAATGTAATAAACTTTTTAAAATTTTCACAAGACGGAGAAAAGGAAAAGAAAGACATGGATGGCAAGAAGCAGAGAACCAGAATGTACTTATAGATGGAGGAGAAGACGGGCTGAAAAAGGTCCAGTAAGGAAGGGATAAAATGAAGACCTCGGGGAGTAGCAACTAAAAAGTTCTTGAGAAGGTGGATGATGATTGAGCGCAGAAGCCTCAGCTTGGAGAGGAGGAGCCGGATTCTGGCACTTGAAGATGAGTAGACCCGGGAGCACGTAACAACGGCTGCAATTCATCATGCTCTTTACGTCCTTTATTTGACCCTCACAAATCTACTGACCAACCCACCTCTAGTTCTAAGGAAGAGGGCGAGGGGGCGGGGCCCCGGCTGATAGGCTCCTCCCTCGCGAGCCCCGCCTAGCACCCAGGTAAATACAGGGGAGCGCAAACGATTCGGTTGGGGCCGGCTGTCGGGGAACGTGTCTCTCAAGGCGTCCAGAAGCGACCCAGCATCTCGCTGAAACCGGTGTCGCACAGAGCGACGCGAGAGGTCTACCTTTTCCGCAGGAGGCGTGCCGGCACTGGGAGTGTGATGCTGAGGGCTTTGGTGTGAACCGAGAGGACGGCGGGACGCATGCGCGTTGCGGGGCGACGGGACGAGCCCGCTCCATTGCGCATGCGCCGGGGCCTCAGGGCGGGGCGTCTCTCCCGGGTTCTCTTAACTTCCTTAACCCTATTCAGAGCCGCAGGAAAGTGCCACCAGGTGTGGATCTGCAGTTAGATTTCCCCGGATTCATGTTAATAAGCTGGTGGTAATCTAACCTTCTGCCCGTAGGAAATTTATTAGTTAAAATACGGTTACGTACATGTGATGGACTATGCAGCCCCACCCCGCGAACGAGAAGTTTCAATTCTCTTGTCTTGGTCTCTGTAGCTGAAAGACATTCGTTCCCGAAACCGCGTTAATTTACGATTGATGACCAAGCTGTTAAGTCAAAGCTTTGCAGTTTCCGTCCCATCCGCTGAATCAAATTTAGGAACAAGTTCTCATGACGATAGGAAGGCCATGATGGAGGCTTTCTTTGGGTCAGTGGTAGGAAACGCTCCTTAAGAGGACCCATTCCCGCAGGGCGCGACGCGCAGGTCTGTAATCCCAGGGGCTGGGGAGGCTGAGGAAGAAGGATCGCGAGTTCACAGCCAGCCTCAGCAAAAACGAGTGGCTAAGCAACTCAGTGAGACCCTGTCTCTAAATAAGGTACAAAATAGGGCTGAGGATGTGACTGAGTTTAATCCCCAGCACCCTCCCGTCCCCCGCCAATAAATAAAGAGGACCTCTTCCTAGAGGTGAGATCTCTGCAGAAAGGGGTTAGAGCTGTCCTGTTAGGTGCGGGAGTTGACCCGGGTGTTGTCAGGTGCCTGCTGAAGCAGAGGAGGTACCTCAGTTTCCACAAGAAAAATATTCATCTCTGGGAAGTTGACACACCTGGAATTTGACACACTTGGAGGGCTCACTGTCCTCCAGATGTCCCAGGTGGTGGTCATACAACAATCTATTCTCTCCCTGAACTAAAAACCCTCTTCGTGGTCTCTGAAGGGCCCCCTTTGCTAAACTTATACTTAAAAGCTGGCCACCCATATCAACACCTTTGTCTGGAGGTTCAGCAGATTTCTCCAAAGGATATTCCCACAGACTTGCCTTCCTGTGTCTTTTACCTTTTTTATCTTCTATATGGGCAGGATGATGGATTCAAGAAGTTGTTAGCCAACTCTTTGTAAATTTGTCAGGATAGTCAGGTTCATTACTCATTTTGATAAATTGATTTACATCTCTAAAACAGGAAGAGTTTGGTTTCTTCCTGCAGCATCATGGAATAAAACAGCTTGCTCAGCTCTATCCCAGAAACGTAGGCTACCCTTACAATCAGACTTGTCTAAATCCTAGTTGTACCAAACAAGCACAGCTCAATTCTGAGAATTCTGAGATACTCTTTCCTTTTTTTTTTTTTTTTATTAATGAGAGGTTTATTAGTTCACAGTTTATTTTAATTTATTTTTATTGTAAACAAATGGGATACATGTTTGTACATGGAGTAACAGCATACCATTTGTGTAATCATACATTTACATAGGGTAATGAGGTTTGATTCATTCTGTTATTTTTTCCTCCCCCCACCCCTCTTTTCCCTCTATACAGTCCCTCCTTTCTCCATTCTTGCCCCCCTCCCATCCCCCATTATGTGTCATCAACGGTTTATCAGTGAGATCATTCTTCCTTTGGTTTTTTGAGATTAACTTATCTCACTTAGCATGATATTCTCCAATTTCATCCATTTGCCTGCAAATGCCATAATTTTATTATTCTTTATAGCTGAATAATATTCCATGGTATATATATACCACAGTTTCTTTATCCATTCATCAATTGAAGGACATCTAGGTTGTTCCACAATCTGACTATTGTGAATTGAGCAGCTGTGAACATTGATGTGGCTGTATCATCTGTAGTATGCTGATTTTTAGTCCTTTGGGTATAGGCTGAGGAGTGGGATAGCTCAGTCAAATGGTGGTTCCCTTCCAACTTTTCTAAGGAATCTCCACACTGCTTTCCAGAGTGGCTGCACTAACTTGCAGCCCCACCAGCAATGTATGAATGTACCTTTTTCCCCACATCCTCGCCAACACCTATTGTTGCTTGTGTTCTTGATAATCGCCATTCTAATTGGGGTGAGATGGAATCTTAGGGTAGTTTTGATTTGAATTTCTCTTATTACTAAAGATGGTGAACATTTTTTGATATGTTTGTTATTGCTCGTAGACCTTCTTCTGTGAAGCGTCTGTTCATATCCTTAGCCCATTTGTTGATTGGGTTATTTGTAATCTTCGTGTAGAGTTTTTTGAGTTCTTTATATATTCTGGAAATTAGCACTCTATCTAAAGTATGAGTGGCAAAGAAATTCTTCCACTCTGTAGGCTCTCTCTTCGCATTGCTGATAGTTTCCTTTGTTGAGAGAAAGCTATTTAGTTTGAATCTATCCCAGTTATTGATTCTTTTATTTCTTGTGCTATGGGAGTCCTGTTAAGGAAGTCTGATCCTAAGCCAACAAAGTGAAGATTTGGACCTACTTTTTCTTCTATAAGATGTAGGGTCTCTGGTCTGATTTCAAGGTCCTTGATCCATTGTGAGTTGAGTTTTGTGCAGGGTGAGAGATAGGGGTTTAGTTTCATTCTGTTGCATATGGATTTCTAGTTTTCCCAGCACCATTTGTTGAAGAGGCTATCTTTTCTCCATTGCCTATTTTTGGCACCTTTGTCTAGTATGAGAAAATTGTATTTATTTGGGTTTGTGTCCCTGTCCTCTATCCTGTACCATTAATCTACCTGTCTATTTTGGTGCCAATACCATGCCATTTTTGTTACTATTGCTTTGTAGTATAGTTGAAGGTCTGGTATTGTGATACCCCCTGTTTCATTCTTCCTGCTAAGGATTGCTTTAGCTATTCTGGGTTTCTTATTCTTCCAGATGAATTTCATGATTGCTTGCTCTATTTCTGTGTGGTACGTCATTGGGATTTTAATTGGAATTGCATTGAATCTGTATAGTACTTTTGGTAGTATGGCCATTTTGACAATATTAATTCTTCCTATCCAAGAACATGGGAGATCTTTCCATCTTCTAGGGTCTTCCTCAATTTCTTTCTTCAATGTTTTGAACTTTTCTTTGTACAGATCTTTTACCTTTTTGGTTAGGTTGATTCCCAAGTATTTTATTTTATTTTTGAGGCTATTGCAAATGGAGTTGTTTTCCTCAATTCCCTTTCAGCTGTTCCATCGCTTGCATATAAAAATGCTTTAGATTTATGCATGTTGATTCTATAGCCTGCTATTTTGCTGAATTCATCGATGAGGTCTAGAAGTTTTCTGGAGGAGTTTTTTGGATCCTTTAAATATAGAATCATGTCATCAGCAAATAGTGACAGCTTGAGTTCCTCTTTTCCTATTCATGTCCCTTTAATTTCTTTAGTCTGCCTAATTGCTCTGGCTAGAGTTTCGAGGACAATGTTGAATAGAAGTGGTGAAAGAGGACATCCCTGTCTTGTTCCGATTTTTAAAGGGAATGGTATCAGTTTTTTTCCATTAAGAATGATGTCGCCAATGTTCATTGCTGCTCAATTCACCATAGCCAGATTGTGGAACCAACCTAGATGTCCTTCAATTGATGAATGGATAAAGAAACTGTGGCATATATATACAATGGAATATTACTCCACCATGAAGAATGATAAAATTATGGCATTTGCAAGCAAATGGATGAAATTGGAGAATATCATGCTAAGTGAGATAAGCCAATCTCAAAAAACTAAAGGACGGATGATCTTGCTGATAAGAGGATGAGGACATATAATGGGGGGTGGGAGGGGTTAGCATTAGGGTTAAGGTTAGGTTTAGGGTTAGGGATAAGGAGGGTGGTAAGAATGGAGGAAGGAAGGACTGTATAGAGGGAAAAGAGGGGTGGGAGGGGTGGGGGGAAGGAAAAAAAAAACAATGAATCAAACAACATTACCCTACGTAAATTTATGATTACACAAATGGTATGCCTTGACTCCAAGTACAAACAGAGAAACAACATGTATCCCATTTGTTTACAATAAAAAAAAAATGATGTTGGCCATGGGCTTAGCATAAATAGCCTTTACAATGTTCAGGTATGTTCCTACTATCCCTATTTTTCTAGTGTTTTGAGCATGAAGGGGTGTTATATTTTGTTGAACGCTTTTTCTGCATCAATTGAAATAACCATATGGTTCTTATCCTTCAGTCTGTTGACTTGCTGGATTACGTTTATTGATTTACAGATGTTAAACCATCCTTGCATTCCAGGGATGAACCCCACTTGATCGTGGTGCACAATTTTCTTAATACGTTTTTGGATACAGTTTGCGAATATTTTGTTAAGGATCTTTGAATCTATATTCATCAAGGATATTGGTCTAACATTTTCTTTCCTTGATGTGTCTTTGCCTGGTTTGGGTGTGAGGGTAATATTAGCTTCATAGAATGAGTTTGGTAGGGTTCCCTCCTTTTGTATTTCCTGGAATACTTTGAGAAGTATTGGAATGAGTTCTTCTTTGAAGGTCTTGTAGAACTTGGCTGAGAATTCGTCTGGTCCTGGGCATTTCCTGGATGGTAGATTTTTAATGGTTTCTTCTATTTCATTGCTTGCTATTGATCTGTTTAAATTGTGTATGTCCTCCTGGTTCAGTTTGGGAGGAGCATATGTCTCTAGAAATTTGTCAATGTCTTTGGTAGTTTCTCTTTTGTTGAAATACAGATTTTCAAAGTAGCTTCTCGATATGTTCTGTATCTCAGTGGTGTCTGTCATGATATTTCCTTTTTCATCACGAATTTTAGTAATTTGAGTTTTCTCTCTCCTTTTGTTTGTTAGTGTGGCTAAGGGTTTGTCTATTTTGTTTACTTTCTCAAAGAACCAACTTTTTGTTTTGTCAATTTTTTGAATTGTTTCTTTTGTTTCAATTTCATTGATTTCAGCTCTGATTTTAATGATTTCCTGTCTTCTACTACTTTTGCTGTTCTTCTGTTCTTCTTTTTCTAGGGCTTTGAGCTATAATGTTAGGTCATTTAGTTGTTGATTTTTCATTCTTTTCTGGAATGCACTCCATGCAATGAATTTTCCTCTTAGTACTGCTTTCATAGTGTCCCAGAGATTTTGATATGTTGTATCATCATTCTCATTGACCTCTAAGAATTTTTTAATCTCCTCCCTGATGTTTTTTGTTATCGATGTTTCATTCAACAGCATATTATTTAGTCTCCAGGTGTTGGAGTAATTTCTGATTTTTATTTTGTCATTGATTTCTAATTTCATTCCATTATGATCTGATAGAACACACGGCAGTATCTCTATTTTTTTGCATTTCCTAAGGGCTGATTTGTGGTATAACATATGGTCTGTTTTCGAGAAGGTTCCATGTGCTGCTGAGAAGAAAATGTATCTGCTCGTTGATGGATGGAATATTCTATATATGTCTATTAAGTCTAGGTCATTGATTGTGTTATTGAGTTCTATGGTTTCTTTGGTTGGTTTTTGTTTGGAAGATCTATCTAGTGGTGACAGTGGTACGTTAAAGTCGCCTAGAATCATTGTGTTGTGGTCTATGTGATTCTTGAAATTGAGAAGGATTTGTTTGATGTGTACAGGGATGCACCATTGTTTGGGGCATAAATATTTACTATCGTTATGTCTTCCTGATTTATGGTTCCCTTAAGCAGTATGAAATGTCCTTCTTTATCCCTTCTGACTAACTTTGGCTTGAAGTTCACTTTATCTGATATAAGGATGGAAACCCCTGCTTTTTTACTGAGTCCTTGTGCGTGGTAGGTTTTTTCCCATCCTTTCACCTTTAGTCTGTGGATGTCTTTTTCTATGAGATGAGTCTCTTGCAGGCAGCATATTGTTGGGTCTTTCTTTTTAATCCATTCTGCCAGTCTATGTCTTTTGATTGATGAGTTTAGGCCATTAACGTTCACGATTATTATTGAAATGTGATTTGTATTCCCAGTCATTTGGCTTATTTTTGGTTTTTAAGTTGGCTTGGTTTCTCCTTTGAGTGGTTTTTCTCTAAGGTAGTTCCTCCCTTTGCTGACCTCCATTGTTGTTTTTCATTTCCTCCTCATGGAATATTTTGTTGAGAACATTCTGTAGCGCAGGCTTTCTATTTGTAAATTCTTTTAACTTTTGTTTATCATGGAAAGATTTTATTTCATCTTCAAATCTGAAGGTTAGTTTTGCTGGGTATAGGATTCTTGGTTGGCAACCATGTTCTTTCAGAGTTTGAAATATGTTGTTCCAGGCCCTTCTAGTTTTAGAGTCTGGGTTGAGAAGTTGGCTGCTATCCGTATTGGTCTCCCCCTATATGTAATCTGATGCTTTTCTCTTGTGGCCTTCAAATCCTATCTTTATTTTGAATGTTAGGCATTTTCATTATAATGTGCCTTGGTGTGGATGTGTTGTGATTCTGTGCATTTGGTGTTCTGTAAGCCTCTTGTATTTGATTTCCATTTCATTCTTCAGGTTTGGGAAATTTTCTGATATTATTTCATTGAATAGGTTGTTCATTCCTTTGGTTTGTATCTCTGTGCCTTCCTCAATCCCAATAATTCTTAAATTTGGTCTTTTCATGATGTCCCATAGTTCTTGGAGATTCTGTTCATGATTTCTTACCATCTTCTCTGTTTGGGCAACTTTATTTTCAAGCTAAATATTTTGTCTTCATTGTCTGATGTTCTGTATTCCAAGTGGTCTAGTCTTTTGGTGACGCTTTCCATTGAGTTTTTTATTTTTTTTTATTGTCTCCTTCATTTCAAGGATTTCTGTTTGGTTTTTGTTTTTTTGAGAATCTCTATTTCTTTGTTGAAATGATCTTTTGCTTTCTGCAGGTGCTCTTTCAGCTTATTGGTATTATCATTCATTGCCTGCATTTGCTCTCTTATCTCATCCTTTGCTTCGCGAATCATCTTAATCATGTATAATCTGAAGTCCTTTTCTGACATTTCTTCTAACATACTGTCATTGGATTCTATTAATATAGAATGTAGATTTGTTTGGATCATTTTCTTCCCTTGTTTTTTCATGTTGTTCATGTATCTTCCCCTCTAGCAGTGCAGATCTGGGGTATTGCAGATTTCCCCCTATAGGCTTATAGTGGCCCTATAGGTTTCCAAAACCCTTTCTTTGAGGGGAGATCAATATTAGGAGTGCCCAATTCAGACAGTATGCAATCCTAGATCAAATAACCCCTATGAGGACAATAACAAATTTGTTATAATAAACAGAATGAGTTCAAATATTATCTTCAGTGAAACAAACAGATTTGCAATAAGGTGAGATAATAGTGTACTTTGTATGGATGTCATTGTATTGAGAGAGCTGAATTCAAAGGGGTGCTAGCAGGGGGAACTTTCTTTTCCTACTGACCTCAGGTATATCCTACAACTTCTTTAGTACTGGATTAAAAAAAAATCCTCCAGTTACTTTCAGATCCAAGAGTAATTTGAGTTATTAAAATTCCAGCCCCCTGTTACACAACACTTTCTCTTATCCAGCTCAGAACATCTCTTCACTTTCAATGAAGTCATTAAAAATAACAAGCCACACAAGTGTTTATTAAAAAAACAATAGTTACCTGCCCCTCTCCTGTCCTCATCCACAGTTCCACTGTCCCAAGGGAACCATTTTAATTGCTTGTTTTTGTGTTTATGTAGTAAATTTTAGTTATTGACAAATTCACTTCATCCCTAAGGTACTCAAGTTCTGCCACCTGGTGATACTAATATTTTGGAGAAATAAGGGATGACTCTGTCTTGAGGACTTGCTGTGGAACCCTAACCCTCATCTGGCTCCTCCCCACTGATGATCTTGAGACAGCAGGTAGATTGGAGGCCTGAATGAAGCTGCAGAAGGTCATGCTTCTGGCTTAAAAAAAAAAAAAAAAAAAAAAAAAGCCTTTCTTTTAAAAGCTTATCAAAAACAGGAATGATAATTTTACACAAGTCATTATTCACTTTTCTCTAGTAATTTTTTTAAATACTCAAATGTCTACCCTTGCAAACCTGGCTGTGGTATAGTGTTTGTGTGCACTGGGTGAGGGGTTTGATTGAACCTGATTGTTCTTTTGAAGCCTGGTAAGTCTGTCTCTTGGAGCAATATTATACCTGTGCCTGCTCTCTACCAAGAAGGGACTCAGTATCGCTGGTGCTGTCAAGCTCTTGTCTTAGGACTCCTGACCTTACTTGCTCTTAGCCATGCCTTTGGAGGAAGCCCTTCTTCAGCAGCCCAGTGAGTACAGTCCTTCCTGAAGTCCATGGGGAAATATCTGGTGGATTTTTTTTTCTCTAATTTTCCTGCAAGTGATTATCATTTCCTCCTCCCTTTCCTGCCTTACTTAAGTACCTCCTTCCTGGTCTGTTTGCATCCACTCTTGCTCTTCTTCTAGAAAGCTCTCCACATGGAGTCCTGTGTGTGCTGGTTAAAAATTTATGGCCTCACCCCTTCCAATACACTGCATTGCCTGCTCTCCTGGGTCCTTGAAATGTTTTTCCCTAGCCAGTTCGAATGCTGCTAAACCTTGTCAGAAGAGGGCACTGGAGAGACGCTGGCAGAGGAAGGAAGGACTTCGCTCCTGGTTGGGATGTGTGGCTCTGTGCAGGCTCCTGCAAAGCACTTACATCCCCAGTGTTGTCCTCCTGTGGGTATCATCTTGGGCACCAGGCTTCTGAGCCCAGCTACTGTGCACCATGGCCAGCAGCATCCGGTGACCACAAGTTTCCTGTGGCACCTGAGATACCTCCTTGTGGGTATTTTTTCCCTGGTGCCCTAGAGGGTGAATTTTCAATAAGTTCTGTCACTGAGATGTCCCTGCCCATGGCTGTGCCTTCTCTAACTGTGCAGGATCTCAGGTCTGGGAGCAGAAGGCTGCTATGTCTATGTCTCTCTTTCTCTCTCTCTCTCTCTCTTTTTTTTTTTTTTTTTTTTTTTTTTTTAGTTTTCCTCATTTTTTATGGGTCAGTTCCTTAATTTCCTGTTAAATAGCTAACAATTGCCTATACTAAACTTTCCCTGTTAAAAATTTTGCATAGTTTCTGACCCCTGATTGGACTCTGACTGGTATACAGTGTGATCTTTTTTGAATGTGAAGCAGATTGTCAGATCTTCTGGCTTAAAACCATATTGTAATTTCACTCCTCTTACGGGATAAAGAAAAAGTTCTCGTTTTCATGTTTCTGAGGTGCTGCACCATCTGTCCCTGCTTTACCTCCTGGCCTTATCTCATTTCAGAGTCCCCCTTAATTTCCTCCTGCCAGGGAGCAAAAGCAGACGCTGTAAGAACAGACTGTTCCTATTTCTGGAATCGTCTTCCCTTACCTTTTCACCTGAAGTCCCTACTCACCTCAGGACACAGCTCAATTATCTTATTCTGAGGGATGCTTTCTCCACCTTCTCTAAGTCAAATCCCTTTTATTCACTTTCAGAGCATGATGTACCACTCCTTCAGACCATTTTTCATGGATATATTTTTACATGTGTTCCTGTAAATTTTTCAGACTAATACCAGCCTCCTCTCTTACAGATTATAGACTCCTAGAGGGCAAGGGACTCTGGTTTTCTTGACTCCTGTGTAGCACCAGGTGTCTAGCACCCGCTGCAAAGCTTGCAAGCCTTTGGTCTTGGTGCTGTGGTATCTCTGTCCATGCTTCTGTGTGCCACAAGATGGCAGCTAAGACACTCCATGCTTGATTTCCTCTATGAAACAAGTAGGGCTTCAGGCTGAAATGCCTTTGAGCCAGAAGGGGATCCCTTTGAAGTGAGGGACTCTCACATTACAAAAGATTTCTCTCAAAGTGACCTCTGCATCTTCACTTCTTTACTGACTGCTAGGAACAGTCCAGCATACTGACAAGACAAAGGTTCTCTTTGGTGAGACTGAGGGGCTACTGCATTATTTAGAAATCAGTTTAAGGGTGAGCACAAGAACCCTGAGCTCTAATTGACATGGGAAAATAGAACACCGGAGTATTCACTGTTCCTCTCCTCAGGTTTGTTAACTGTGAGTTCTAGGGGAAAGGTCTAGAGCCAGGGGCCAGCAAACTATGGCCCCAGGGCCAAATCTGGCTCTCTGTCTGTTTTGTAAGTAAAATATAATGGGAACACACTGCTCATTTGTTGACATATCTTCAGCCTTTTGTACAATCAGGAATAGTTGTGACAGAAACCATATTGCCTGCAAAGCCCAAAGTATCACTATCTGACCCTTTAAAGACAAAGTTTGGGCATATCTAGTCTAGACAGATGTAAGCTTCTTAGTAGCTTTCATATCTGGGTAGCATTTAGATGATCTTTTGTAAAAAGTAACTTGACTTTTGGAGGAGAGATCTGATTTTTTTTCTAAGAAGCAAACATGTTGGGCAGAATGATATGGATTCCTTGAGGTTTCATTTTAGGATGTATGTAGTTAGGTATGCTAAATCTTATTTTTTAAGTAGAAAAAATGGGCATACATGATGTGAATTTCTTGCAGTTTCTTAGCATGCTTTCCCAGAGCAAGACACCTTTACTAATTAGTTTATCTTTTAAGATACCAATTAAAGGGGCTGGGAATATAGCTCAGTGGCAGAGTGCTTGCCTAGCATGTGTGAGGAACTGGGTTTGATCCTTAACACTGCCTAAAATAAACAAAATAAAGTCATGCTGTCCATTTACAACTACAAAAAATAAAAAAAAAAAAATGATACCAATGAAAGAGACTGTTTTCATTCAAGAAATATGTCTGGCATAGCTAGTCCCAGTGGTGCCTGTCTGTAATCACAGCAACTCTGGAGTCAGAGGCAGGTGCATCACAAGTTCAAGGTCAACCTTGGTAAATTAAGAGATCCTGTCTTAACCTAAAAAAAAGCTGGAAATGTATCTCAGAGATAGAGTGCCCCTGGGTTCAATCCCTAGTATAAAAAAAAAAATCTTGGCACAGATGATGCAACTTAATTGAGTTTGTAAGTGTTCAGACATTGCTGAATCAGAACCGTGTTAATTAACTTTGCAAGTTTTAAACAGTTAAATGCATTTCATACAGATTCATCTTCCTGTCAAACCTTTTGTGTAAAGATTGTGAATCTTTAGTGGTCTTATATTTTCAAAACCAGGAAAAATCAGAACCAAGCTAATTATTTTGAGTGTATACAAACAAGAGACTAGCTGAACCCTGTCAGACCCCTCATGAGAGGCTGATGATAACTGTGGCCTCATGAGAAGGCCTGTTTCTGGCAAGGCCTTCAGAAAGCAGATGCCAAATGGGAAGAAAATTTCTCAGCTCCTGAGCAGTGGTGAGGACCTAAGCAAGTTGGTTGTCTACCTTCCTCTCAATGCACCTCTTTTTTGCAGGAAGTTTTTCAGGTCTGTAGGGAAAACCCTACTTTAGATTCCAAGGTAATTATGGAGTAGGACTTTTCTGTCTACCTAAGAAGGGAATGGGGCATGGAACAGTGTCAGAGACATAGGCGTGATCATGACTTCTCAGAATCCTCTCCAGATTATATGCAGTTAAGTTTATTTTAAGAAATTGTTATTTTCAAAGTAGTCTTTTTGTGCATTTACTACCTATAGCTGTGATTATTTGTACATATTTAAGGGTCAGTGTTTAACTTCAGTTCTTTATTGTTAGAGTTCCTAATGTTGATTTATGCTTCAGTATGCTGACTTCTTCAAGTACTTTAGACAGTGAAGGTATGTGTGTTATATATTTTATATATATTTGCATGTGTGAAGATAACTTATTTTCATATATAAAAAGTGGTGTTTTTCTTGAAAAACACTAATTATAGTGTTAAAGAATATTTTTAAAAAAACATGAAATCATAACTCATACAAATGTACAATGAACACATAGAAAGATTTTCTTTAACTCAGTTATTGAAAGAACTAGTAAGATGTTACAGCTTGTCTAAAGGGAAGTTCAAAAAGTCACACATTACAATGAAAAATAAGGAATGCTGGAATGAATTTATAAGAAGACACAAAACAGGTCTATCTGTGAGGCAATAATCAATTATATTCTACTACACAATTTGCATTTTTATGGATAAAAATAATTTACATTATTTCCAGTTTTCTATAATTTACAGAGTTGTAACATAGCTCAAAAGCAATAAAAGGCTGATGTAATCTAGGCTGGTGTGCTAGATAGACACTTTATAATCTTTTTGGTCCATTTCAGTGCCTTTAATAACTTTATCTCTAAATAATAACATTCCTGTTTAGTGTGTCTGGTATAATTATAAGCATTATATATTTTTAATTTAATAAGCCATCAACAAATCATTTTAGAGATGAAAAATGATGGCCTTAATTTGCTCATTGCAAAATGAAGGAGTCAGAATTTGAAAATAATGTATATTATCCTAGATATGTAAAATTATTCACATGTGTGTATATGTATATGCAAATATATTAGGATAAAAGAATGTGGTCTTCATCATTGATTAATGAGATATCCATGATTTTTGTTAAGAGAAAAAAAAGGAAGGTGCAGAATAATGTGTGTAGAATTCTTTTATTTCTACAAAAAGAAATGAACCTAGAGTGATATGAACTCTCATTCGTTGCTGGTGGAATTGCAAAATGGTACAGCCACTTGAAGAACATCTAGGAGTTTCTTACTGAGTTGAAAAATTAGGTCCATGCAACAATCTGCACATGGTGGTTTATAGCAGCTTTATGTGTATTTGCCAGAACTTGAAAGCAGTCAAGATGTCCTTTGGTAAGTAAACTGTGGTATGTCTACATACTGGAATATTATTCAGTGCTAAGAAGAAATAAACTGTCAAGCCACAAAAAGACATAAAGGAGACTGAAAGGCATATTACTAAGTTAAAGAAGTCAATCTGAAAATGCTACAAACTGAATGATTTCAACTATATGACATTTTGGAAAAGGCAAAACTTTGAAGATAGTAAAAAGATAAGTGGTTGCCAAGGTTTAGGAGTGGGAAGGGATGAATAGGTAGAGCACAGAGGGTTTGTAGGAGAGTGAAGCTATTCTTGTGATACTAAAATGGTATCACAATGGATACAGTCATTATGCATTTGTCAAAATCCGTAGAATATATAATGCTAAGAGTGAACCCTAAGATAAACAATGGATTTTGGGTGATGATGATGTGTCAATTTAGGCTTGTCACTTGTAGTAAATATACCACTTTGCTGTATCATGTTAATAGTGGGGAAGGTTGTATGTGTGTGTGGGAAGAGGGTATATGAGAACTCTCTGTTATTTCTGCTCAGTTTCTCTGTGAACCTAAATCTGCTCTAAAAAATAAATTTAATAAATATATTTAAGAAAAAAAAAACAAGTTAATCAACAATCAAACAAAATCCCTACATTTATATTGAATATGCTTGTGGATGTTTTTGTGACTAGGAGAAAGAAGTCTCAACACTGGTTTTATTAGGGCTCAAGGGATGGAGGTGGGGTACTAAGTATGAATGCTTGTTTTCTATGCTATTAAACTAGCATGCATTATTCTTGCCCATGTGAAAATAATTGAAAAAGATTGAGACAAGTGCAAATCTCTTCCTTAGCAAGCTGTATGTATAGGAAATATCTTTATTTAAACTATTTTTAATATTTAACTTTGCAGAATTTTTGTTGTTATCCTCCATAAATGTGACTGGTTAAATTTTTGTGATAAGGTGACAACTTTGATAGTATATTTTACAGTTTTGCCTAAGGGATAGTGGGCAGTTATGACAAGGTGATCAATTTAAGCTCCTTCTGATGATTTTCTGGGTCCTCATTTTGACTAGATTTTGTGACATGTGTTAATCTTAGTGACAACTATTTCAGGAGACTTTTAAGAGGAATCTAGATTGAAATGAGAGGGTAGCAGTGAATACATTATTGCTAATGTGCATAACTGTCTAGAGAAGTTTAACTGAGAAGGCACCAAAAGAGAAGAGGAGAGAGAAAACAGTAGAGTAGGAAGGGAGATGGAAGAATTTTTTCTTGTGAAATGTCAGCTATATTAGGGTTCTCTAGAGAATGAACATAATATAGAATGGAAAAAATATATATGTATATATATGATGGAGATTATATAGAATGGTGATTTTATATATATATTTATAATTGAGATTATATATAGAATGGAAATTCTATATATATATATATGGAATAGAGATTTTTATATAGAACGATATATAGATATATGATGGAGTATATGTATAAAGTGGAAATGCTATATATATGTATATGTAATGGATATTTATAGCATTCCATATATACATGAGATAGAATATAGATGATAAATAGGATGGGGATTATATATAGAATGGAGATTTTATATATATAGATTATATATATATACATACACACATACACATGCATTTATATACACACAAAGAGATAGATATATGTATGTAATGGATATATATGTGTGTGTGTGTGTGTGTGTGTATATATATACACACACATACATATGGAGAGAGAGAGAGAGAGAGAGAGATTTATTATGAGAGATTGGCTCACACGATTAGAGAATGAGAAACCCCCAGATCTGCTGTGTGTAAACTGAAGGCAAGGAAAACCAGTGACGTAGTTCTAGTCCAAAGGACTGAGAACCAGGAAAGCCAATGGTATAATCACTACTTGAAGTCTGAGGCTGAGAACTGGGAGGGCCAGTAGTGTAAGTCCTAATCTGAGTCTATAAGCCTGAGAACCAGGCCCACTAATGTCAGAGCGCAGGAGACGATGGATGTTCCAGGTTAAGGACAATTTTGTCTTTCTTCTACCTTTTTGTTCGGTGGGCCCTCAATGAATTGGATGATGCCCGTCCACATTGGTGAGGGTGGATGTCCTCATTCAATCTCTGAATTCAGATGTTAATCTCTTCTGAAAATACCCTCACAGACACACCCAGAAATAATGTTTTTCCAGCTGTCTGGGTATCTCTTAGCCAGTCAAGTTGACATAAGAAATTAGCCATCACAGCAGAGAGAGACTTGGGCATGCTTAAATGCTAACCTAATGGAGGAAGTGGGGAAGAAAGTGGGGGTGTGTAGGCAACATTCCTCAGGCTTATCTGACAGCAGTCGCTGACACCATGGTCTAAATAAGCCAAACAGTCTGCACGGAGAAACTGAGGAAATGGTAAAGACTTGCCATGGGCTGTAGGCCTTTGCAGTTACTGAGACTGAGCTATGAGCTGAGGGGAAGCCTCGCTCAGCAGGCATTACCGCAAGCTGTGATGTGAGCTCGCCTTGCCTCGGGCTGTGTGCTGGAGCTTGCCCTTCCCCCAGTCCTTTGTCTCAGACTTGTTGCTGGACAGAATCACTTAGGGATACTTGGTTTGTTTACATTAATATGATGCATAGTTTACCTGTAGGTTGGTTCTGTTATGTTTTATCAAGCATCTTAATCTGATTGGATAATGTGCCTATATATGTCTTGTATAATCCTGTGCCTTCTGAGCCTGGTCTCTGATGTCTGTTCTGGGAGGCATCTTAAGTCCTCACTCTCAGTAGACCCGATTCTCCAATAACAACAGGGACGGACTCTGAATTACTAACTAGAAGACCCTAAGATGGGCTGGGAGATATGATCAAGAAAACAGGTAGGAGGATAGCTTTTGGACAGGAGAAGAGAGTCCTAATAATAAGAGGGAAGGAATCCTAATAATAAGGAAGGAAAGAGAAAAGAAAATTTGGGAAAGAAAAGACAACATCTACTATCTTTTATATGTGGTGCAGGTAAGATTATCTTCTGGGAATGAGGAAGTTAAAGAGGAGATTGGACATTTGAAGAGAGTGGAAGAAGGTTTAAGATTTAAGTAGCGATAGTTTAGACTGGGAGAACAAGCTGAGAAGAAAAGTCTTGTGGGATTTTTCTCAAGTATGGTCAGAGCTCAGGTCAGTGGATGAAGAAGGTGGATGGTTGGGTATTCTGGAATTTAGTGAGGTGAATGTGAGGAACTGAAAGCAATGTGGGAACAATAGTTCTTGGAATGCGTATTACATATGATGAGTGGGAAACTGGGATGGGCTGATGGCTGGGAAAAGGGGGAGGAACCAATGGACAGGAGGTACTGATAAGGTAATAGGACTAGGAAGCTTTGGTCTCAATTACTGACTATTGTTTCAGGAGATGACAAAGTCCATTGTGTGACCATAGGGGTGAGTCAGGATGAAGAAGAATGATGTAATTCACAAGATCTAGTCTGTTTTAATAACACCACATATATTTCCCACAATTTATTTATAGTGTTAAAAAAACCCCACATGCTTGCCCAAATATTATTTAACAAGTAATATTTAAAAATTGCTGAATTAGAAATATCCTTAGAGGGATTGACACTAATGAAGAAATAGAAGTAAGTTATCTTTATCCAATGGCCATGCTCAATTCCCTATTGGAATATCAATTGAGGGAAGACAGTATGAAGATGAAATTGACTTCTATGTCATTTGAATTGTAAGAAACTCTTATTAGTCATGAGAAAGAAAATGACCCTGTTTGTTGGTCACTGGTTGTCACCCTAGGAGCTTTAAAGCTACCTGCATAATCTTTAATTTTCCACAAAAAAATCTGTTCTTCTAACTTGTTGTTATTGAATATGTTGGATCAGTGCTGGTACAAAGAAAAATGAAGATGTTGTAACAAGTATTGTGGGTGGATTTCAATTCCCTTCCCGTGGCTCTTCCCTTCCTGTTACCTGACGGTGAGATGGTCTGTGATCCGTTCATAACTTTCCTGGCAGCAATGATGGCCATCCCATATGTGTCCAACCACCCTTAAATCATCCTGTATGTGGTTGCCTCTGTGTTTTCTCCTAATACCAACTGTTGTGGGTCCTGCTGAATCTGGGGTCGGCTTTCTTCCCAGGACAGATCATTCTTGTAAATCTTCTTGTTTGCTTCAAAATGGATACTTAAGGACACCAACTGTCAAGAAATCCTTAATTTTCTGTTAGATGTAGTGCTAAATGACATCTAAAATTATTTGCACTGTTTAAAGCTCTCTGTCAAAAATCAGTCTTTTGATAACAAGTTATCAACCCAGTTATCTTGTTCCTGTGGTAACTAGGAGCCAGTTGACCCTGGGCGTTCCCTTTAGCCTAATGTTGAGCTCTCATATGGAATTACCAAGGGACCTTTCCAGCAAAGGAAGGTCATCGTCTTTCACATTTTATTTATATTCCTTGGGGCTGAAGTTATGGGCACATGGTTACATCTCATCATAATGACTCCTTATTTGAGACTGAAGGACAGGTTTCCCCTACTTTTTGTAGTATGTTGAAAAACAAGTAAACATAATTTCTAAAGAAAATTGTAAAAAAGAGCATTTCAGACTTTGTTCTCTTCTTGCAATACAGATATGCAGTTCTTGGAAATGACACATGGACAACCTTAGTGTGAATTTTGCTTAAGAAGGACAGACAAGGAATGACTAATCTGTGTCAACTTTTGCTATGTGACACACCACTCCAAATTCAGTGGCTTAAAATGAACCATTTTCTTAAGCTCATGATTCTTCAGGTCTGCTGGGCAGTTCTGAGCTGGGCCAATTCTCTCATGGCACTCTGGTCAGTCCCGGGTTGGGGAGTGGGTGGGTGGGGGATCATCAAGCGTGCTGTGGTTGGCATTCTGCAAGCCTGAGCTGCCGTTTCTTTGTGTGCTTTCTCATCTGCCAGCAGGCTACTTTGGGTTCATTTGCGTGGTTTTCTCAAGGTTTCTAGAGCAATGAGAAGGCAAGTACTCTTTGGATTCTTCCTTTATCACTTTTGCTAATGTCTTATTAGCCCAGTCAGGGTCCATGGCCAAAGTCCACAAGCAAGACAATGGATAAACAAACTCTATTTCTTGATGGAAGAACTGCAACATTCTGTTGCCAGTAAATGTGGACACTGGGGGAAAAAATATGTGGACAGTTTTGCAATTCACCACATTCTTTTAATCCCATCTCTCGATTGTGGTGTCAAGAAGTTTCTGGTCCACGTGAGGGATATTCCCAGTCACATTTTCATTCTCATAAACTTTTGTGTTCTGAGGGAGTGCAATTTCACACGCATGAATCAGAAAGGACTTTTTTTATTTCATTGGGGCAAACATCTCACATTGATATTTTGAAGTTTTTTTTTTTTTTTTCTTTTTTGTAGCAGGGATTGAACCCAGGGGTACTTAATCACTGAACCACATTCCCAGTCCTTTTTTTTTTGAGGCTCTTCATTAACAGCTGTTTATTGTACTGTGACTTATTCCAAGATAAAGTATGCAAGATGCTAGCTGGGTATGTGTGCTTCCACTCTGCTCAAGGGAACTCAACTGTCAAAAATCAGGAGCAAATCAGGAAGGGAAGGCTGTCAGGAGATGCAGGGAAGCAGATTCCCTTTCCATCTTCCCAGCCCTTTTTTTATATTTTATTTAGAAACAGGGTCTTGGTGAGTTGCGCAGTGCCTCACTAAGTCCCTGGCTTTGAACTTGCAATCCTCCTGCCTCAGCCTCCAGAGCCTCTGGGATTACAGGCATGTACCACCATGCTCAGCAGTATTTTAAGACTTTTTAAGGCGGAGCCTCATTTATGGATTTAAAAAGTAAATGTGTAAATAATAATATTCAACTTATGGTGGGGGACAAAGAGTGAGAGAAAGAGAGACAGAGAGAGAAAGAGAGAGAGAGAGAGGAGATAGATATTAGGACCAGTAAAGAAGAGAGGTTAAAAACACGGACTTGGGATTTGGATGGTCTAGGTTAGAATCCCAGCTCTTCTTTCTACTCACTAGTGCGAATGGGTAAGTTACACAATCTCTTTGTTCCTCAGGTCAGCGGAGGTGCTTTGTAAGTGTGAGCTTTTACTGTACGTGTGTGTCCGATTTCTTGGCTCCCCAGTCATTTGGTCTCAAAGCATGACCTTCCCTTTAGCCTGTGCACTTGTTGTGCTGACCTCCGTGAGCACAGTCATGTACCACGCTTACCTCTCCAAGTCATGTCTGGCCTGCAAAGGAATCATCTTGGCCATAGCTCATCCCCTTTGTCTGCACCTCCACTTTTTCAGGGCTCCTGGCTATTGCTCCATGCTGCACCAGGGATCTTAGAGGGTTTAGCATTTCATAAAATGTGGTGAAGACTTTGAGATAGCAAAAGTGCCAAGTATTTCCCTGTCAGTTCTCAGGCTACTGCAATTTGTCTTCAGCCTCCTTTGCCTCAGTGTTGAAGATAGTGAATCCCTATGTTCTGTTACCCAGCCTCAACACTTATTAACTGTTTGCCAATCACATTTTATTTATCTTATCCCTTTTCTGGAGTATTAGAAAGCAAACCCTAGATGTCATGTCTGTTTTTCTATAAATGTTTGAGTATATATCTAATTGATAAGTACTTCTAAATATATATATATATATACATATATTTTTTAACCACCATGACATTTTCACACTTAACAAAATGTCACAACATCATGTAATATGCAACCCATATTCAAATTTCCCAATTGTCTTGAAAATGTCTCCTTGCAGTGGTTGGTCAAGTCAGGATCCACACAAGTCACTTGGGTAGGAGCTTCCTTCTTCCCCCTTCTATTCCTGCTGTAGATTCTTCTACTCTCTTTGCAATCTCCTCCTTTAAAATACAATGTGTACCTTTCATTTATAAATCAAGAAAAGGGAAAAGGAGCATCCATGGCCAAAATGTGGACATCTTAAATCTTGAGCGGTGTGGGTTAAACTCATGGGTATAACTCATGCTACTTCCATTCTTTCCAGTAAATGTGTTGGGATCCACAGAGGAGCAAAGTTCTTGTATTCATGAGAATCCTTATGGTATACTTTGAAAAAGTGACTTAAGCCAATTTTGTGAAGATGGGGGTATAATGATGAACAAGATGAAACATCCATTGAAGGTAGTAGACTCCCTTATAACTTTTGAAAAGAAGGAAATCACAGTAAGCAGGATTAAGCATGCACCTGAAAGGAAATTCAGATTATGATTGAAGAGAAAAGAAATCATAGCATCTGCATGGTTTGTAACTTTTAGAATAAGGGATATAAAACTCTTTTTGCTTATGCTTCATTTTCTCACCATTCTTGCTTCTCTGCAGAATCAAGTCTTCACATTTATGTCTGTGAACTTGTTAGGCTATAATTGTAGTTAAGGGACACTTCAGGGAGGTTGTGGCAGTTTGTTGGTTCTCTCTGTAGCTAAATGTTATAGACAGTGATCTTTTTAAGGCACATAATCTAATCACCCCTCATTGTGGTTTTTCAGAAATAAAATCAAAGTTTCTTAACTTGGTTTATAAGGACTTGGATGGCTTTCCTCCTGCCTGCCTCTCTGGCTTACTTTGGACTTTGATTTCTATCTGCTACTTTAGCCACAATGGTTCTATTTTAGTTTTTATAGAATGTCATGAACCCTTTGCCTCCAGGCACTCTGGTTGGAATACCCTCTCCAGCTCTCACCTTCTATCTAAGTTGGTAGCTTCTTTGTTAGAGAACCATGTTCTTTTCCTTTTGAGCACTTACCCAAGTTTGTGATCCTTAGTTCTTTAATGTGATTATTTGATTAAATCTGTATTCTCCTCTCAGGTTTTGCATTATACAACATATGCAAATGGTGGCTCTTCTGGTTGAACCATTGCCCAGGAAGGACATTGTCTATATTTACGTTGTTGGGACAGAGGGGCATGACATCTTCCCCTCATGAGGGTCATGGTACTTCTGTGATGCAAATTAACCAGAGAAAACCACAACAGATTTATGTAGTCGAAGTTTTACTTGACATGGGAACATCCCAATTAAAGACAAAAGGCTTAGAGAAATCTGCCCATTTTTCATACTTAGATTAGGTAAATGGGCAGCTATGTAGAAAATGTGATTGAACAAAAAGGGTGTGGCATTGTAAGAGTCTGAGAGGGGAACTAGCAAGGCCTGTGTGTTCAGGTTCTTCCTGGCTCTCTGTAGTACTCCTTCCTCCTGGGTATGGGCAAGACCCCTTCTGGAATGAGGGTCTTATATTCTATCAGACAAGGTAGGTGAGAGAATTTCTTTATGGCTAACAGAAGTTTAGAGTAACATTTTTAGACTTTATGGCTGATTTTGGGGAAAAGGGGTTCTAGTTTTAATGACCAACCTTGGGGAAGAGGAATTTTGTTTCTATAACTGCTTTGGGGAGAGATAGGAGGGCAGGCAGTGGTGAGAGCGAAAGAGAGACTTTGTTTCTGAGACCCTTCCAATGTCCTTTAGTTCAAAGTACTTGACATTGCAAATTACCATACTTCAGGGTATAATTTTCTGAGCCCCAATACTACTCTGTATCCAGCACACAATAAAAGCAATATGTTTATTGAATGAATAAATGAATGACTACCAGAGATGGTCTTAGTCAGGCTCATTTCTTCAGCTTAAAGAATTAAAGTTCCCAAAGCATCTCTGACTCATTTGTATATGTAATGCATTCTCATTATTTGCACCATAGTTTATAAAGATGATGTAAACACTTAATAAATACGAAGCCATTGCTCCTAGGGGAATTACAAAGTCAGTCTCCTGCCAGCCTCTAGTCGTAGTGTTTTTGTCAACCAATCCATATATAATCTCATTTTATGTATTTCTGTTCAAAGACAGTTTATTTAATATCACTATTGATTTATTAGCATTGAACTCATGGCCAGCAGCACTATTGCTCATGCCTGATGGGAGCTAATCCTTAGGATATATCATAGCTGCTGTCTTAGTAACATTAGTTTCTGTGTGGGGGGGCGCAGTTTTAAACAGTGAGCTCAGGCAGGGAGTGTAGCTCAGTGGTAGAGTTTTTGCCTAGCATGTTCCATTCCTAGTACGGGGGGGGGGGGGAAGGTAAACAGTAAAACCACAAACAAAAACAAAAATAACCCATCAAAGCAGAAAAATGTGAAAAATGCATGTGGCACTGAATAAAATATGGAAAACACATTGGTTGGCAGCTGAAGCCAGGGGCAGAATGCCGTCTTGTTTGACTCGGCTGGGAATGGGATTGTGGGAGGGCTCGTTTTTTGCCTCTCTGACATGTCTGAGAATGATGTAAAAGTGTCATGGGTTGATTTCAGGAATACAAATCAGTGTTCACAGATAGGTAAATTTGCACTTATGGAATGAAGGAATAATGGAGATTGTACATGTGTGTATAGTAGCACAATAACACTATACAAATATATTTTACCCACATTTTATATTAAATATAGTTAAATAAATATATTAAATGTAAAATACATAGCAATTATCTTATACATAACATTGTACTACTTGGCAATATGTCATATGCATGTCAATAGTTTTTATTTTTACAAAATATATTTCAAGTGGTGTTTCCCAGGCCAGTGTTAAATGTGTTCTTGTATATAAGGAGTCTGTGGGAAGTCATTTTGGGAATGCTGACATCAAGAAATCTTATGTTCCTATGGTGTTTGAAAAAAGGCAGTGCCTCAGTTTCTTACAAGTGTGCTTTGAAGCGAACAGGGTCACTTATGCCAAAAGTGAGACTAAAATCTAGATCCCTTTTGCAGTTGTTTTGCTGTCTTTTGTTATTCTGCTGTCCCCAGCTGTCATAGCCAACCAGACAGCTCCTGCTGTCTCTCATTGGATGGAACACAATTAGATCTTTTTCACATGACTTTATACCTTCTCAAGAGGGAGGGGATTAGCTATTAATTTTGTAAACATGATTAAGCAAAATTAGGACTGCCCTACCAAACTGGCAAAAATAACTCCCATTCAAAAAGGAGCTATGTAAAAATTTATTAAACACCTTGATTTGATCAGTGCTTCTGCTTTGATTCATTACATTGTGAATTTCTGCTCTGGTTCTCCACCTCATTCCCCATCTCAACAAGAAGCTGTGGGTTGTCCTCAGTTCAAATAATTTCAATCAGATGGCTCTTTTGGAAATGTCAACAATTTTTAAGCTGTCATTTCCATACTATAGACAATGTCACACACATTGTTAATTGTGGAATTGGTTTCTAGCCCCATTAAAGTAGACCACAGGGAAGTTTGTTGTGGCAACATAGTTTTCACTTGAGATTTCTCAGGACCTGGCTACAGCTGGTGCCTATCCACAGCCTGACATTGGAATTGTCTTGTTTTCTAGGTCTAAGCATCAGATTACATCTGTTATGTTAAAACATTATTTGATAAAATAAAAATAAAAACATTATTTGATAATTGTTGTAATATAATTTCAATTGCATATAATGCCCAAAAGTGAAAAAATAGTATTTTTTTTCCCTTGAGAACTTAGAATCTCTCCCTGCTTCCATATTTTTTCTTTAGCTTCTGAATTGAAACAAGTAAAGAACTACTCTGGTTGCAAATAACCTCATGGTCTAGTTTTTATGTGCTTTTTAAAAAATGTTTTAAAAATACTAAAGAACATTAATATCCTGATTTTAAGAATATTAATGCTTTGCTTTTGTTTCCCATTATTTATGTAAAAAAATCCAGATATGGTGTAAAAAAAATTTCAGATGTAGATAGAAAATAATTATAGTGAAAATGTTCCCTGTCAGTGCTCATAGAGCTGGTGTGCAGTGACATAGGCCCATAACCCCAGCTCCTTGGGAGATTGAGGCAGGAGGATCACAAGTTCAAGACCAGCCTGCAAAATTTGGTGAGACCTTATCTCAAAATAAAAGGTAAAAAAGAAAAAAGGGCTATGGATTTAGCTCAGTGGTAGAGCACCCCTAGTTTCAATCCCCAGTACTAAAAACAAAAGAAAACAAACCCATAGACAATAACCAAAACTGCAATCAGAGTAAAATCCATGGCCTTAATTCTTTCATTACTGAAAGAGAATGAGAGTAAATAAACCATCCTAAGCGGAATTTAAAGGTAAACAACAGATAACCCTGTAAAGAGCTCTTTGGAAGCAATATGAAAAATTCAGTATCTTAGAAGAAAAATAGATAAAAGAAGGGCTCTCAAGAAGGCCCAGGTGCAAACAATTTTTTGGATCTTCAGAAAGGGAGGATTGGTTAAAAAAGTCCAGATGGGTTAGTTGTAGTGGTGCATTCCTGTAATCCCAGCTATTTGTGAGACCGAGGCAGGAGAATTGCAAGTTCCAGGCCAATCTTAGCAAATTTAGTAAGACCTTATCTCTAAAAAATAAAAAAAGGGCTGGGGATGTAGCTCAGTTGTAGAAACACCCCTGGGTTCAATCCCCAGTACAACAAGAAGAACAAAGCCAGATGGTATATGGTTTGGAATTCCCTGACCCCAACCCCCTTTCTTTGTGATTTGTACCAGGTTTTTTCCATTCATCTGCTCTGGTACAAGACATGAAAAGGCGACTTATGAGAGAACTGTAAGTGCCAGTGTTCATACTACTGAATAATGAGTAAACTGGAAAATAAATATAACAAGGACCTATAATTTTGTTCTACCAGATGAAAAAGAATATCCAGGTGGGCAAGAGTGTAGGAATTGAGAATTTTCACATTGTTTCTGGAAGTACAAGCTGATTCAGCTATTCTGAAGGACAAGTGGACCTAGCTACTGTACTTCCTCTTGGGTAGTGTTTTCATGGCATACCTTTCCTTCTTTTTCTTTTTCTCTTTTTAGAGCTGGGGATCAGAGCCAGGGCCTCATGCATGCTAGGCAAGTGCTGTACCTTTGAGCCACATTCCCAGTCCTTGCATGGCTTGTGTGATTATCTGTCCTTTCCTCCCATCCTCATTTGTTTTGGCCTATCTTCTATGTGTGTTGTTCATTCTTAACCCAGTCTGACACTCTTCTCTTTTAATTATGTATTTGATCCACTCACATTCAATGTATTACTGACATCTTATGTTTAAACCTATCTTAATACTTCTCTGTTAGTCTATGTCCTTTTTCCCCTTGGGAATTCCTTGACCTGATTAACCACACAAATTTATTCCATTTCCCCTCTTCATTTGCTGCTCTTCTAGCGATTATCCTCCAATTACTTCAATTATTTATTGAAGTAATACAACAACAGTACAACAACAAGAACAATTCAATTATTTATTGAAGTAATACTTTATTTATTGAAGTATTTTATAAATACACATATTATCACCTTTATTAGTTTTGCATAATGCAAAGATAGTAGAGCAGCCCCCATCTGCCTTATATGCCACTGTTAAGGGTTTGAATGATATATTTTTAACTCTGTTTTAGTCAACTTTTTTGCCACTGTGACCAAAAAGACCTGACAAAAACAATTTTCAGGGGAAAAGTTTATTTGGGGGTTCATGGTTTCCGAGGTCTCAGTCCACATATAGTTGACCCATTCCTCAGGGCTCAAGGTGAAACAGAACATCATGGTGGAATAGTGTGGCAGAGAAAAGCAGGTCAGAACATGGTCATGAAGAAGCAGAAAGAGAGCTCTGCTTAACAAGGACAAAATATATACCCAAGTCACACTCCGAGAAACCTGTCTCCCTCCTGCCACACCCTATCCTTATTATTGTTCTTCTAAAGTTCATACAGTCCTCCCTTGTGTGGGGCCTTGGTTCCAGGACCTCTACAGATACCAAAGTCTGCAGATGCTCAAGCCCTTATATAAAATGGCATGGCATTTGCATATAATCTATACACACCCTCCAAATACATTTTGGGAGGGGGGTACTGGGGATCGAACTCAAGGTTACTCGACCTCTGAGCCACATCCCCAGCCCCATTTTGTGTTTTATTTAGAGACAGGATCTTATGGATTGCTTAGCACCTTGATTTTGCTGAGGCTGCTTTCAACTGGTGATCCTCTTTTCTCAGCCTCCCAAGCCACTGAGATTACAGGCATGCACCACTGCACTTGGCTCCAAAGGCTTTAATCTTCTCTAGATTGCTTATAATACCCAATGCAATTTAAATATTATATAAATATTTATATAAATATTTGTTATACTGTATTTTATTGTATCCTGTATTTTTTTTATTGTAAACAAATGGGATACATGTTGTTTCTCTGCTTGTACATGGCATAAAGGCATACCATTTGTGTAATCATAAATTTACATAGAGTAATGTTGTTTGATTCATTCTGTTATTTTTTCCCTTCCCCCCACCCCTCCCACCCCTCTTTACCCTCTATACAGTACTGCCTTCCTCCATACTTGCCCCCCTCCCTAACCCTAACTCTAACCCTAACATTAACCCTTCCCTTCCCCCCAGTATGTGTCATCCTCCACTTATTAGCGATATCATTCGTCCTTTGGCTTTTTGAGATTGGCTTATCTCACTTAGCATTATATTCTCCAATTTCATCCATTTGCCTGCAAATGCCATAATTTTATCATTCTTCATGGCTGAGTAATATTCCATTGTATATATATACCACAGTTTCTTTATCCACTCGTCAATTGAAGGGCATCTAGGTTGGTTCCACAGTCTGGCTATTGTGAATTGAGCAGCTATGAACATTGATGTGGCTGTATCTCTGTAGTATGCTGATTTTAAGTCCTTTGGGTATAGGCCAAGGAGTGGGATAGCTGGGTCAAATGGAGGGTCCATTCCAAGTTTTCTAAGGAATCTCCACACTGCTTTCCAGAGTGGCTGCACTAATTTGCAGCTCCACCAGCAATGTATGAGTGTACCTTTCTCCCCACATCCTCGCCAACACCTGTTGTTGCTCGTATTCTTGATAATCGCCATTCTAATTGGGGTGAGATGGAATCTTAGGGTGGTTTTGATTTGCATTTCTCTTATTACTAGAGATGTTGAACATTTTTCCATGTTTGTTGATTGCTTGTAGATCTTCTTCTGTGAAGTGTCTATTCATTTCCTTAGCCCATTTGTCGACTGGATTATTTGAATTCTTGGAGTACAGTTTTTTGAGTTCTTTATAGATTCTGGAGATTAGTGCTCTATCTGAAGTATGATTGGCAAAGATATTCTCCCACTCTGTAGGCTCTTTCTTCGCATTGCTGATAGTTTCCTTTGCTGAGAGAAAGCTTTTTAGTTTGAATCTATCCCAGTGGTTGATTCTAGCTTTTATTTTTTGTGCTATGGGAGTCCTGTTAAGGAAGTCTGATCCTAGACCAACAAGGTGAAGATTTGGACCTACTTTTTCTTCTATAATCTGCAGAGTCTCTGGTCTGATTCCGAGGTCCTTAATCCATTTTGAGTTGAGTTTTGTGCAGGGTGAGAGATATGGGTTTAGTTTCATTCTGTTGCATATGGATTTCCAATTCTCCCAGCACCATTTGTTGAAGAGGCTATCTTTTCTCCATTGCATATTTTTGGCGCCTTTGTCTAGTATTAGAAAGTTGTATTTATTTGGGTTTGTGTCCGTGTCCTTTATTCTGTACCATTGATCTACCTGTCTATTTTGGTACCAGTACCATGCCGTCTTTGTTACTATTGCTTTGTAATAAAGTTGAAGTTCGGGTATTGCGATACCCCCTGCTTCATTTTTCCTGCGAAGGATTGCTTTAGCTATTCTGGGTTTCTTATTCTTCCAGGTGAATTTCATGATTGCTTGCTCTATTTCTGTAAGGTACATCATTGGGATTTTAATTGGGATTGCATTGAATCTGTATAGCACTTTTGGTAGTATGGCCATTTTTACAATATTAATTCGGCCTATCCAAGAACATGGGAGATCTTTCCATCTTCTAAGGTTTTCTTTAATATCTTTCTTTAGTGTTCTGTAGTTCTCATTGTAGAGGTCTTTCACCTCTTTTGTGAGATTGATTCCCAAGTATTTTATTTTTTTCGATGCTATCGTGAATGGGGTAGTTTTCATAATTTCTCTTTCTGAGGATTCCTCACTTATGTATAAAAATGCATTGGATTTATGAGCATTGATCTTATATCCCGCCACTTTACTGAATTCACTTATGAGTTCTAACAGTTTTCTGGTGGAATTTCCTGGTTCCTCTAAGTATATAATCATATCATCCGCAAATAGGGATAGTTTGAGTTCTTCTTTTCCTATTCGTATTCCTTTAATTTCCTTGGTCTGTCTAATTGCTCTGGCTAGAGTCTCAAGAACGATATTGAATAGGAGTGGTGAAAGAGGGCATCCCTGTCTTGTTCCAGTTTTTAGGGGGAATGCTTTCAGTTTCTCACCGTTTAGAATGATATTAGCCATGGGCCTAGTATAGATGGCCTTTACAATGTTAAGGAATGTTCCCACTATCCCTATTTTTTCTAGTGTTTTGAGCATGAAGGGGTGCTGTATTTTATCAAATGCTTTTTCTGCATCTATTGAAATAATCATGTGATTCTTGACTTTAAGTCTATTGATATGGTGAATTACATTTATTGATTTCCGGATGTTGAACCAACCTTGCATCCCTGGGATAAAACCCACTTGATCGTGGTGCAGTATCTTTTTAATATATTTTTGTATGCGATTTGCGAAAATTTTATTGAGAATTTTTGCGTCAATGTTCATTAATGATATCGGTCTGAAATTTTCTTTCCTCGATTTGTCTCTGTCTGGCTTGGGTATCAGGGTAATATTGGTTTCATAGAATGAGTTTGGGAGAGTACCCTCCTCTTCTATTTCATGGAATACTTTGAGAAGTATCGGAATGAGCTCTTCTTTAAAGGTTTTGTAGAACTCGGCTGAGAACCCATCTGGTCCTGGACTTTTCTTTGTTGGTAGGCTTTTGATGACCTCTTCTACTTCATTACTTGAAATTGTTCTATTTAAATTGTGTATGTCCTCCTCGTTCAATTTAGGCAATTCATATGTCTCTAGAAACCTGTTGATGTCTTCGAAATTTTCTATTTTGTTGGAGTATAGATTTTCAAAATAGCTTCTAATCATGTTTTGTATTTCAATCGTGTCTGTTGTGATATTTCCTTGTTCATTCCGAATTTTAGTGATTTGGGTTTTCTCTCGTCTTCTCTTTGTTAGAGTGGCTAAGGGTTTATCAATTTTGTTTATTTTTTCAAAGAACCAACTATTTATTTTGTCAATTTTTTGTATTGTTTCTTTTGTTTCAATTTCGTTGATTTCAGCTCTGAGTTTAACTATTTCCTGTCTTCTACTACTTTTGGTGTTGGTCTGTTCTTCTTTTTCTAGGGCTTTGAGCTGTGGTGTTAGGTTGTTCATTTGTTGATTTTTACTTCTTTTATTGAATGCGCTCCATGAAATAAATTTTCCTCTAAGTACTGCTTTCATAGTGTCCCAAAGATTTTGATATGATGTTTCTTTGTTCTCATTTACCTCTAAGAATTTTTTAATTTCCTTCCTAATATCTTCTGTTATCCATTCATCATATAATAGCATATTATTTAATCTCCAGATGTTGGAATAGTTTCTGTGTTTTACTCTTTCATTTATTTCTAACTTCAATCCATTATGATCTGATAGAATACATGGTAGTGTCTCTATCTTCTTGTATTTGCTAACATTAGCTTTGTGGCATAATATATGGTCTATTTTAGAGAAGGATCCATGTGCTGCTGAGAAGAAAGTGTATTCGCTCTTGGTTGGATGGTATATTATAAAAATGTCCGTTAAGTCTAAATTATTGATTGTGTTATTGAGATCTATGGTTTCTTTGTTCAATTTTTGTCTGGAAGATCTGTCCAGTGGTGAGAGAGGCGTGTTAAAATCACCTAGTATTATTGTGTTATGGTCTATTTGGTTTCTGAAATTGAGAAGGATTTGTTTGACATACATGGATGAGCCACTGTTTGGGGCATAGATGTTTATGATTGTTATATCTTGCTGATTTATGGTTCCCTTAAGCAGTATGTAATGTCCTTCTTTATCCCTTCTGACTAGTTTTGACTTGAAGTCCACATTATCGGAAATGAGGATGGATACCCCAGCTTTTTTGCTGAGTCCATGTGCATGGTATGTTTTCCCCCATCCTTTCACCCTTAGTCTATGGGTATCTCTTTCTACGAGGTGAGTCTCTTGCAGGCAACATATTGTTGGATCTTTCTTTTTGATCCAATCTGCCAGTCTATGTCTTTTGATTGATGAGTTCAGGCCATTAACATTCAGGGTTATTATTGAGATATGATTTGGTTTCCCGGTCATTTGGTTCATTTTTTAAATTTTATTTATTTATTTGTTTGACACAACTTGGTTCCTCCTTTATTTGACAATTCCTTTAGGATAATTCCTCCCTTTGCTGATTTGCTTCTTTGTTTTTCATCTCTTCCTCATGGAATATTTTGCTGAGAATGTTCTGTAATGCTGGCTTTCTTTTTGTAAATTCTTTTAGCTTTTGTTTATCATGGAAGGATTTTATTTCATCATCAAATTTGAAGGTAAGTTTTGCTGGGTATAAGATTCTTGGTTGGCATCCATTTTCTTTCAGGGCTTGAAAAATGTTGTTCCAGGCCCTTCTAGCTTTTAGGGTCTGGATTGAAAAATCTGCTGGTATCCGTATTGGTTTCCCCCTGAATGTAATTTGGTTCTTTTCTCTCACAGCCTTTAAAATTCTGTCTTTATTTTGTATGTTAGGTATTTTCATTATAATGTGCCTTGGTGTGAGTCTGTTGTAATTTTGTGTATTTGGAGTCCTATAAGCCTCTTGAACTTGATTTTCCATTTCATTCTTCAGATTTGGGAAATTTTCTGATATTATTTCATTGAATAGATTGTTCATTCCTTTGGCTTGTTTCTCTAGGCCTTCCTCAATCCCAATAATTCTTAAATTTGGCCTTTTCATGATATCCCATAGTTCTTATAGATTCTGTTCATGATTTCTTACCATCTTCTCTGTTTGTTCAACTTTGTTTTCAAGGTTAAATATTTTGTCTTCAATGTCTGAGGTTCTGTCTTCCAGGTGTTCTATCCTATTGGATATGCTTTCTATGGAGTTCTTAATTTGGTTTATTGTTTCCTTCATGTCAAGGATTTCTGTTTGGTTTTTTTTTCAATATCTCTAACTCTTTATTGAAATGATCTTTTGCTTCCTGTATTTGCTCTTTTAACTGTTGATTGGTGCGATCATTCAATGCTTGCATTTGCTCTTTCATCTCATCATTCAGTGCATGCATTTGCTCTTTCATCTCATCGTTTGCTTCTCTGATCATTTTAATTATGTACATTCTGAACTCCTTTTCTGTCATTTCTTCTGCCATGCTGTCATTGGGTTTTATTGATGTAACATCTAGATTTGTTTGCAGCATTTTCTTTCCTTGTTTTCTCATATTGTTCAGGTTTCAGTGGACTGCTGAGATATTGCAGATTTCCTCTATTGACTTACAATGTCCCTGAAGATTTCTTTATATATCCCCCCTTAGCCTTCAGTAGGCTGAAGTCTTGGAGGAAGTTGATAATGCGGTGCTCCACAAGGAAGCTGCCTCTCTAGGAGTGGTGGCCTTTCGGTGGGGTATATTTCCTGCTAGTGGGCAGAGGTGCCTCCACTTGTTGACCAATGGTCATCCAAAGGGGACCTAGGCTGTGGGCTGAGGCAAGGCCTGTTTAGGCCTGAGTCTCTGGTTTTACCGTCTTTGTGGGGAAACCTCACCTGGCAGGGAAGACTCACCCAGTGGGGAGGTCTCGCTGGTCAGTTCCCTCCTAGAGGTTCCCCTCAATTTACAGCTACTGCCTGGGCTGGGCTGCCTTCCTCTGCAAAGTTCCCAGGGGCCCGGCCCTACCTCCTGGGCCTGGGAGCCTCACCCTTCGCAGATGAATCTCCTTAGGCTGCCCCTCCTCAGAGAATCTGCCCGCAGTTCTGGAACCTTTGCTGCGCCCTAAGCCTGTCTCTGTGTGGCTCTTCCACCAAGAAGCCTCCTAGATCCTGGGACCCTGCTCTGCACCCAATCGCCTGGCTATGCGGCCCCTCCTCTGAGCAGCCACCTGGGGCCCCGTACAATCACTCTGAGTCCCAGAGACCCGCCACATGCCTCTTCCTCCAGACAGCCACCCTGTATTCCGGTGCAGTCACTAGGAGTCCATGAAACTCACTGCGTGCCTCCACCTCCCACCAACCACCCGTAGCCCTGGGCAATCAATCACTCTGAGTCGAAGTGACCCTCCCCGTTCCTCCTCCTCTTCCAGATAACCCCCCGGGTGTTCAGGAGCGGTTGCTCTGAGTGGCTCTGAATCCACGTGACCCGCTGCACGGGTCCTCTGGGCAACCGCCCGGAGCTCTGGTGCGGCCACTCAAGACCAAGCGACCCACCACGCTTCTCATCCAGGCAGCCCCCCTGTGTTCAGGAGCGGTCACTTTAAGTCCAAACAACTCACCACTCGCCTTCTCCTCTGAGCAGCCGCCTGGAGCGCTAATGCAGTCACTGCGAGTCCAAAGGACCCGCCGCGCTCCTCCTCCTCCTCCTCCTCCTCCTCCTCCGGGCAGGCCCCGGGGTTCAGAAGTGGTCTGAGTCCAAACAGCTCGCCGCGCAGCCCCTCCTCTGGCAACCGCCTGCAGCTCTGGTGTAGTCACTCCGAATTCAAGTGGCCACGCTCCTCCTCCTCATCATCCCCAGGGCAGGCCCCGGTGTTCAGAAGCAGTCGTTCTGAATCCAAACTGCTCGCCGCGCGGCTTCTCCTCTGGCAACCGCCTGTAGCTCTGGTGCAGTCACTCCGAATCCAAGCGGCCACGCTCCTCCTCCTCCTCCTCAGGGCAGGCCCCGGTGTCCTGAGTCCACACAGCTCTCCTCGCCACTCCTCCCCTGGGCAGCCGCCGGAGCCCCAGTGGTGGCTCCGAGTCCCAGCGCTCTGCCGAGCGGCCTCCTTTACGGCGCCTCCAGTTGTCCGCGTTCACTGCTCCAGCGGGGGGAGGGGCGTCTCCCCGGCAGCTCTACTTCCCAAAGTTTCCTGCGTTCTGGGACCACCGTCCCATCCGGGATGCCTCCCCATCGGGTGAGAGTCACCCGGGTGCTTTGAGTTGGTCCCAAGTGTCTCAATATCTCCTCTTTTGAATCCTGAGTCCTGGAGCAACATGGAATGCAGCCACCCTCTAGGCCGCCATCTTGAAACCTCTTGTATCCTGTATTTAATAATGACAAGAAAAAGGGCTGTACTTGTTTAGAACAGATGCAGTTTTGGGATCTGAGGTTGTTTGAATCTGGGGCTGTGGAATCTTGGATAGGGAGTGCTAACTATACATTTCTTTTATCTGGCTGATTTTAAGATTTTGTCTTTGTTTTTGTTTTTTCAGCAGTTTGACCATGGTGTGCTTAGGCATGTTGTTGTTGTTGTTGTTTGTTTTTTGCATTTGTTCTTGAAGTTTATATCCCTTTTTGGTGTTTTTGTCATTTTTGGAAAAGCTTTCACCATTATGTCTTTAAATATTGCTTCTTCTTTATTCTCCCTCTTTCTTCTTGGACCATTTCATTATTTCCCTTGTATTTTTAATGTTCTTTTCTGTATCTTTTAATCATTTTGTTTCTCCATACTTCAGCCTATATATTTCCTTTTGATGTTCTGCTTTGCTAATTCTCTTAAATTGTATATAATCTCTGCTTTGCTATTGTACTCTCAAATTTATGGTGTGTTATTTTTCAGTTCTAAACTTTCTTTTTGGTTTATTTTCTGATTTCCAGTTCTCTTCTGAAACTCTCTATCTTCTCATTTAATTGATCAACCATAATAATAGTTTACTGTCTTTGATACTTTAATATATGTATATCATGAGTTTGTTTTTATTTTTTTTCCCTTGACATCCAGCTATATATTAATCTTGACTGTGACCTTCTTTTTCCTTCTTCCCTCAGTCTTCCTCCTTCTCCTTCTGAATTGAGTGCCAGTTACCATTTCTGAAGACTTTTAAAAATAATTTAAGGCATAATTATTATTTTTTTTCCTTCTGAAGAAGATTTTCTTTGGCTCTTACAGGCAGCTCACCTGTACAGATCAACTTAATCCTCTCAGAAACTGAGATGATTCAGGTCTGGGCCTCAGTCCTTGTAAGGGCCAGTCTGTTTCAAGCTCACCCTTCATCTCTGGGTGTTGACCTTCAAAATCTCACTGGAAGGGTAGGGTATTTACCTGAGATTCTTTTCCTGGTGAGATAGGAAAGGACAGGCAGTTGACAGCAGGGAAGGGACATGAAGGTCGACAAGAGGTCAAGCAGGAAAATAGTTCCTGTTTCTCAAAAGGGTGTAAATGTCCAATTCCTGGAGAGCAACTGTGTAATCCGGCCAGTGGGACAGTTGAAATATCAAAAAACGTTCAGGGGAGAATCAATAAATGGGATGGTATGAAACTAAAAAGCCTCTTCATAGCAAAGGAAACAATCGAGAACGTGAAGAGAGAGCCTACAGAATGGGAGACATCTTTGCCACCTGCACCTCAGGTAGAGGATTAATCTCCAGGATATACATAGAACTCAAAAGAACTTAACACCAAAAACCAAATAACCCAATTAATAAAAAAGGCATAGGAACTGAACAGGTACTTCACAGAAGAAAAAATATGAAAAAAAGTTCAGCATCTCTAGCAATTAGAAAAATGCAAATTAAAACTACACTGAGATTCCATCTCACTCCAGTCAGAATGGCAAATATCAAGAATACAAGTACCAATAAGTGTTGGTCAGGATGTGGAGGAAAGGGTTCATTTATATATTGCTGGTGGGAATGCAAACTGGTGCAACCACTCTGAAAAGCAGAATGGAGATTCTGTAGAAACTTGGAATGGAACCACCATTTGACCCTGTTATCTCACTCCTAGGTATATACCCAAAGGACTTAAAATCAGCATACTACAGTCATGAAGCCACATCAATATTTATAGCAGCTCAATTCATAATATGGAACCAAACTTCAACAGATGAATGGATAAAGAAACTGGGTATATATACACAAAGGAATATTGCTCAGCCATGAAGAAGAATGACATGATGGTATTTGCAGGTAAACGGATAGAACTGGAGAATATCATGCTAAGTGAAATAAGCCAATCCCAAAAATCAAAGGTCCAATGTTCTCTCTGATAGGTGAATGCTAATACACAATAAGGAGAAGGGGAGGATCCAAGATGGCAAACTAGAGGGAGGCTGCATTCCTTGTTGCTCCATGACTCCGTATTCAAGCAGAGGAAATACTGTTTCTCTGCGAGGCAGCCCTCACTGCCCACTGATTCCCTACTGTTTACTCCCCATTCGTCCTCCGTGATCACCTGCCACCTACTAGCATATTGCCTTTTTTTTTTTTTTGGTAGTGGGGATTGAACTCGGAAGCATTTGACCATTGAGTCACATCCCCAGCCCTATTTTGTGTTTTATTTGGAGACGGTCTCACTGAGTTGCTTAGTGCTTTGCTTTGGCTGAGCCTGGCTTTAAACTCAGGATTCTCCTGCCTCAGCCTCCTGAGCCACTGGGATTCCAGGCATGCGCCACCACGCCTGGCTCGCCTGCTTTTTGCGTGCAGATCCCTTACTGGTTACCGCCTATCATCTGCCATATGCCCATTTGCTCACCTCTTGCCTGCCCATCACCTGCCTTTCACATACCCATCGCCCACCGTCCACCCGTTGATCGTCTGTGGTTAGCCTGCAAGTTGGGATCGCCAGCTGCCCGCTGTTGCTGGAAGTCCATTGTCACAGTGCTGGCTGTTTTGGTTACATGTTGCGCCACCATCTTGGGTCACCAGCAAGGGCCTGCAGGTTTGTCGCTGCCATGCAGCCATCTTGGGGTGTAGCCACTTCAGTCTGGGGACACCGGCCAGGTCCTGGAGAATACATTGGGATACCTGCTGGTCTGGTTGCACCTGAGGTTTTTCTGCTCAGTGTATTAGTGGCCGCCATCTCGCTGCCTCTTTGCAGGGTCGCTCCTTTGTGTGAGTACAACCCTGGTGGACTCTGGAAGTTGAAAGGGCATTGAGATCTTGGGACTGAAGCAAGACAGGACCTGGGGGAGCTGAAGCCCAGGTCCCTCAGACTGCAGCTGGGTTTGCGTGGGCCAGTCTGGCTGTGACAAGCCTGTGGAAAGCTGGAGACTAGGAGGCAGTTCCCTGGGGGAGCACAGGTTGGAGAAACTGGAGAAAACTGGGCTCTCTCCTGCTCGGTGAGTCCTGAGGTGTGCAGGGATGGAAGGGGCCAGCTACAGCAGGTGGGAAGATCGTAAGAGAGGGTGAGGGCCTCTTGCCATCAGCTCACCCACCCAGCCTGTCCACCACCCACTGGACTAAAGCTAACATCAAACTTCTGAAAACCCCACCAATCAGCAGAGAAGGGAAACTGAGAAAATCTGTGAAAACCAAAAGAAGCCGTCATTTAATTTTCCGTTGAGACTTTCCTTCTTTTCTTTTTCTTTTTTCACCCTCTCATATCTCTACCATCTTTGAATCCAAATGTTTTTCATGCATCTATTTATTGAGGAATGCGGTGTCTGAATAGTATATGACAGTTTTGTTGTGTATTCTTATATTTTTACTTTTTAAAAAAATCTGTATATTTTTTTTCTCTCACCTGTCTCCCTGAATTCTGTTTCTCACTTTTCTCATACTAACAGCTAACCTCTTAATTCCTCCCTCACTCTTACTATTAATTTTTACCTCTATCTTCTCTCCTCCCTCATAAACTTCACATCTTACATTACTTCTGTTCCCTCATTGTCCATCACTTGAGACAATAAACCCTGTTAGCAAACTTACCGTTTATATCGTAGACAATAATTGAACCCTTCATTTCTGTTTATTGCAACAAAACTGTAAACACCTTAACAGGAGCCATTTGGTTTAAGGTTGTATATTGTTTGCATTGGGTGCTGTTAAAATTGGTCTCCTCCTTAAAGGTGAGGTACTAGAAGCCTTTAGGGACACTAAAACTACAGGATAGAAACTTTACTGCCTCAGCTCCACACATGCTAGATGGGAAGACACACATACAACTGAAAAAACAAGGGAACAAAGCACCTCAAACAAACCAAGATGTTCCAACAATAGAATCCATTCACGACACAGTAAAAGAAATGTCAGAGGGGTTTAGAAAATACATAGTTAGGTTGATCTTCAAAATAAAGGATGGTATCAGAGAGAAAATCCAGGAAGTGAAAGATCACTTCAAAAAAGAGGCAGAAATTATAAAAAGGAATCAAGCAGAAATCCTTGAAATGAAGGAAACAATAAGCCAAATTAAAAACTCCATGCAAAGTATCACCAACAGACTAGACCACTTGGAAGACAGAACCTCAGACAATGAAGACCAAATATGTACTCCTGAAAATATAATCAACCACACAGAGAAGATGGGAAGGAACTGTGCATAGAACTTCCAGGAAACATGGGATAATATGAAAAGACCAGCTTTAAGATAGATTGGAATAGATGATGACATGGAGATACAAACCAAAGGAATGCACAGTCTTTTCAATGATGTAATATCAGAAAACTTCCTCAATCTATAGAAGGAACTGGAAAATCACCTACAAGAGGCTTACAGGACCCCAAAACTACAAAATTACAACAGACCCACACCAAGGCACATTATAATGACAATGACTAACATACAAAATAAGGACAGTATTTTAAAGGTTTTAAGAGAAAAAAATCAAATTACATATAGGGGGAAGCCAATTTGGGTTTCAGCTGGTTTCTTAACCCAGACCCTCAACATCAGGAGGTCCTGGAATAACATATATCAGGCTCTTGAAAGAAAATGGATGCCAACCAAGAATTTTATATTCAGAAAAATTAAGCTTCAGATCTGAAGATGAAATAAAAACCTTCCTTGATAAACAGAAGTTACAAGAATTCAAAACTAGAAAGCCTGCACTATAGAACATTCTTAGCAAAATATTCCATGAGGAGGAAATGAAAAAAAAAAAAAGAAAGAAAGAAAGAAAGAAAGAAAGAAAGAAAACCAGCAAAGGGAGGAAATACACTAAAGGAAAGGTCAATCAAAGGAAAAACTAAGTCAAGTTAAAAACCAAATATAAACCAAAATGACCACGAAATCATATCTCAATAATAACCCTGAATGTTAATAGTGTAAACTTATCAATCAAAGACATAGACTGGCAGACTGGATTAAAATAAAGACCCCAAAATATGCTGTCTTCAAGAGACTCATCTCCTAGGAAAAGACATCCATAGATCGAAGGTGAAAGGCTGGGAAAAAAACATATTACTCACATGGACTGTGTAAACAAGCAGGGATTTCCATCCTTATATCAGACAAAGTGAACTTCAAATTAGTCAGAAGGGATAAAGAAGGACATTTCTTACTGCTTAAGGGAATCATACATCTACAAGGCATAACAATCTTAAATATATATGCCCCAAACAATGGAGCATCTATGTACATCAAATAAACCCTCCAAACAGATAATCCAATCAATAAATGGGCTAACGAGCTAAACAGACACTTCACAAAAGAAGAAATACAATCTCTCAACAAACATATGAGAAAATGTTCATCATCTCTAGCAATTGGAGAAATGCAAATAAAAACTCCTGTAAGATTTCATCTCACTCCAGTCAGAATGGAATTATCAAGAATACAAGCAATAATAAAGGTTGGCAAGGATGTGGGGGAAACGGAACACTCAACATTGCTTGTGGGACTGCAAATTGGTGCAACCACTATGGAAAGCAGTGTGGAGATTTCCGAAGAAAACTTGAAATGGAACCATCATTTGACACAGCTATCCCACTCGTTGGTTTAGTCCCAAATGACTTAAAATCAGCATACTACAGTGACACAACCACATCAATGTTTATAGCAGATCAATTCACAATAGCTAAACTATGGAATCAACAGATGAGTGGATAAAGAAAATGTGATACACATACACAATGGAATATTACTCAGCCTTAAAGAAGAATAAAATTATGACATTTATAGGTAAATGGATGGAATTGGAGAATATCATGCTAAGTGAAATAAGCCAATCCCCCAAAATCAAAGGATGACTGTTTTCTCTGATAGGTAGATGGTGATCCATAGTTGGGGGGTGGGGTAGGTAGGGAAGAATGAAGAAACTTTGGATTGTGCTAGGGGAGTGAGGGGAGGGGTGGGATAGTGGGGATGGGAAGGTCGGTGGAATGAGACAGACATTATTACCCCATATACATGTATGATCACACTACTGGTGTGACTTAACACTATGTACAGCCAGAGGAATGAGAAGTTATGCTCCATTTGTGTACAGCATGTCAAAATACATTCTACTGTCATGTATAGCCAATTAGAACAAATTAAAAAGAATGTCAAAAAGAGTGAGGGGAAGAATAGAAGTTCATTGGATTAGACAAAGGGGAATGAAGGGAAGGAAGTGGAGATGGGAATAGGAAAGACAGTAGAGTGAACTGGACATCACTTTCCTATATTCATATATGAATACACGGCCAGTGAAACTCCACGTACAACCACAAGAATGGGATCCTAGAATAAGTTATACTCCATGTATGTATAATACACCAAAGTACACTCTATTGTTTTGTGTATCTAAAAAGAACACAACAACAAAAGAACCTTTCAGGAGGAGCTTATCAACTTACCTGCGTTTAACAGAAGGAACGCTGTAAGACAGTCGGTATGCTTGCCCTTCCCAGGAGCTCAACCTGGAGTTCTGAGCCCTTGTCTTTCACTTTCTTATTTTTAAAATAAAATCCCTGCTCAGTTGCTTACCTGGGTGTTGGCTGTGTTTGTACTTTGACAACCGTCAAACTTGAACCTGGTCCCGACTCTTGCCAGTAACACTGGGAGGCCTTGAACTCACACCAGCGCTCGCTACCCTGGTCCTGTGGGAAGGAAGAAGATGGTGCTCTCTGTCTTGCCTTCTCCTTTGTCATTTTAATTTTCAGGATTGGCAGTTGGCCCTGAATTCTGCCACTACTTCCCTTGGGTTCCCTCTTCTCCTAGGACTGGGTCCTGAGCGTCTCACTCTCTCGGTAATTCTTTGAGGCCAAGCTATTTCAAACATTTTAAAACATTCTGTCCAGCTTCTGATTGTCCTCAGCTGTCAGTTGGTCTTGGTTATCTTGAAAGTACGCGCCGTCCACCACTGGAAGGGCAGCTCCGGTTTTTTCCTCTATTCACATAAATATGTATAGAAAAAAGAATTAAAGAACTTAGAATTTTTGTAAGGTCATGGCAGTTTTTCTTTAATTTTTTACTCTCTTATGACATGTTTTATGAAAAGCACATGAATTACTTATATTTATTAAAATAATGTATATAATTAGGACATTAAAATTAGCTTATGAACTAGGACACTAATAGCAACATTTATTTGCAATTGTTTAAAAACATTATTCTAACAAAAAAATAAAAGATTTATAAACCAGAACATCACTTACAATCCCCTCGTCTAAACTTACCTTTAAAAATTTCCAATCTATGCCTTTATTTCATATACAGAAATAATAATGCACATGTTAAGTTAGTGTTCATAACATTGAATTTTAATGATGTGCATTGGAAAAATAACCTCTGTAAATTTTTTCTAATACCTTATTTATGATTCTGGTCCAACTTGTCATCATTTTTTTCCTAGAAATAAAAAGATTGGCAAATTTCTATGTTTCTTGTTCTATCTAAAAGGTATATAAGCTAAATGTCTTTCAATAGTTAAGAATATTAACATCACTAGAAGACATATATGGTATCTTTCTACTAATGTTTTCCTTTCAAATCAGAAAAGATGTGAAGGTGATTTTGCTTTAGAATATTACATTTGACTTTGCCTGTCTATAAACACTTCCCCTCAGCCTGAATAAATGAATTTCCACTCTTCTTCATTTGAAATTCATTTATCAAACTCCAGATGTAGTTCTCTTCCCAAACAATGCATGTATCATAAATGGCGACAGCATTGAACTTTAATAATACTGGACACTGATGACTGGAAATCCTTTGATATCTCTATTACCCTGACAAACTTTTGGAAAAGACATTGTTCATCAGATTCACATTGATATCATTATGCTTATAGGCACCTTAATCAAACTTATGGCAATATGTGGAAACCAAATTTTAACTGAAGATTGCCCATAAAAATGGAAGAATTCCAAGATTCTTAGTAGCTCGGTAATGTTAAGTAGGTAAAAACAGAAAATAAAAATAGGTTTGTTCTCTAAAATAAAAGGCTTCAGGCATTAGTGAATTGGAAGACAGTCTTCTCTGAAAAGAGTCCTAATAATTCTTGGCCCATTAAAAATATCAGCCATGTTATGAAAAACCATAGGCCTGATATTCATCCCTTTGAAAATGTGGCTATAAACAATATGGTAAATTTTATTTTTATTGAAATTTTCGGTAAATAACTCATGCACAATGCTGGTGTTCGGTTTAGTTATGTGTCCCCCAATAGCTCATGTATGAGACAATGCAAGAAAGTTTAGAGGTGAAATGATTGGGTTTTGAGAGCTTGACCTAATCAGTACATTAATCCCCTGATAGGGATTAAAGGGGTGGTAACTGTAGGCAGGGAGGGTGTGGCTAGAAGAGGTGGGTCGCTGGGTCATTCCTTTGGGGTATATGTTTTGTCCTTGTTGTCTCTCTGCTTCTTGGTAGCTGTGTCCTGAGCTCCTTTCCTCCACCACACCCTTCTGCCATTGTGTTCTGCCATGCCAGGCTCAGAGCCATGGAGCCAGTTATCTGTGGACTGAGACCTCTGAAACTGGGAGCCCCTCAATAAACTTTTCTTCTTCTAAAATTGTTTTTGTCAGGTTGTTTGGTCACAGTGATGAAAGAGCTGACTAAAAGCTGGCTTTGGAAACATACTTGGAAGTTGTAAAACTCTGGCTTCTCATTTTTTAGATGAGACTCGAGAAGTTATTTCTGGCATCCTGAAGGACAATTTCATGAAAAGTCCTGGAACAATGATTGGCCGAGAGCAACTGCTCTGTGAATATTAATTTCTTCTCCCTATTTCCTAGAACACAGATATGAGTTTGTGCATTCCTGAGATGAGCTTGCCATAATTTGTTTCTTACATTAATCATCTAATCTGTGATAAAAAGCTCAGTGGCTAATAACCATAATCCCTAAAGCTCAGCAGCTAATAAGCATAAAGGTTTATTTCTTTGTTCCTTGCATGTCCTTTGTGGATGGACTGAAGCTTTCCTTCAATTGCTGCAGGTTACCTGTGGTTGCAGGTATGACTGAGGCTTTTTTCCACGGGTCTTCATTTTGGAATCCAGGTTGAAGGCACATCCCATCTAGGACACACTGTTCTTGAGGCATGAATGAAAAAGCAAGAGCTGGCCTCTTGAATTAGCTCCTGCTTGGAGTAAGTGCACTGTCATTTCTGCTGACAAGCACTCCCAAGTGATGTCCATGGACCAAACTGCAAATTGACAGGGAGATGTGCTCTGCCTGCAGGAGTCAGGGCCGATGATGAGGATGTATAATTCTTCTGCAGGGAAGAAAGCAAATAGTTGCCAAAAATATGAGTTACCATATAATCGACAAATATTTTAAGTCCATTCCAATTCTACAGAAATGAAAGATATTGACCTTTGCTGTGATTTCTGTGGTAGGTCTGAGTTTTCAGTTTTTCCTTGGGCTAACATTGCATATGACTTTTTGGTTACTCAGGAAGCATATTTTCAAAATTACAACAGAATTTGAGGACTATCTGCAGCAACTAATTCTCCTTAGATCAAATTTTTCTTATGAAACTTGAGGGTGTTTATTTTCTTTTGAAAGATGTTTGATGGAAGGAGGACATTATGTGCAGGAGACTATCTTTCAACTTCTTGAAAAAGACTTGCTTAATCATTCAGCTTAATCATCAGGGAAAGTCTGAACTAGGTGGTTTAGTGTTATTGGTGGCACCCATATGCCTATTTACGATACTATAACAAAATACCATGAAAAGATGTCTTATAAACAACAGAACTTTACTTCCCATGGTTCTGAAGACTGAGAAGCCCAAGATCATGGTGCCAGCAGATTTAGTGTCTGGTGAGGGCCCACTTTCTGGTTCATGGACAGCTGTCTTTTCGGTGTCTTCACATGAAGGAAAGGGTCAAATAAGGCCACTAGTCACATTCATGAAAATTTGACCTTCATGACCCAATTACCTCCCAAAGACCCTGCCTCCTAATGCCATTACCCTGGTGGGGAAGTTTCAACATGTGGATTTTAAGGGTCACAAACATTCAGATCATAGCACTCTATGAAGATGAAAAACCTTGGGGGCAGCGGTATGTTTCCACCAATCTACAATGTTTTAAAATTCAGTTTAACAGTCAGTAGAGCGTTAACCATCCCTCAGGAACTTTCTTCAAATTTTAGTTTTAAGAGGAAGGCTTTTTGTAAAGAGAAGCAGCATTGGGGAAAAAGAGGGAACTAGTTAGAGTCTCCTATATTTTTCTTCTACTTCCAAAAAAATGCATTTAAACTCCATAGCAATCCCCTGGAGAAGGGACCAGTGTAGAGAGCAGCACAGGGGAGAAAGGGAGAAGGATCACTTTTATCATGCCAGAGAGTCGCATGATCTCGGCACATTCTTCACATTAAATTCTGTCTGCTGTCTCTGTTTTTATTGAGTAGTGACTATATTCACATGTAAAGGGACCGAGAGAGGAAAGAATAGAATTTCGTAAGCTATGAAAGTGACCGAAGGGGAGTATCTTTTTGTCAAGATCCCCCAGCTGTCCATTTTCCTTCCATGGAAGTAACCTGTGTTATCTGTTCGTAGCATATCATTCTAGGAGTATTTTAAGCATTTAAGAGTAAATGCTGGCCTTGGCAACTGGCGAGGCCCTGGCAACTCAGGGAGATCCTGTTTCTAAATAAAATATAAAAAAGGGCTGGGGATGTGGCTCAGTGGTTAAGTGTCCCTGGTACCAGAAAAAAAAAAAAAGTGTAAATGCATTAAAATATATATATATATATATTTTTTTTTTTTTGGTACTAGGGATTGAACCCAGGGGCACTTTAGAGACAGGGTCTCACTGAGTTGCTTAGTGCCTTGCTGTTGCTGATGCTGGCTTTGAACTCACAATCCTCCTGCCTCAGCCTCCCGAGAGGCTGGGATTACAGGTATGTGCCACCGTACCCTGCTCACCTAAAACATTTTTCAGATCATTCTATATTAACATACAAAGTCTCCTCCCCACACGCTCGCTTCTGTTTTCTAAAGGCTGCTTGAGTTTACTAATTACTAATGCATTTCTTCCTCTGGAAACATAAGGAGTCTCCCCCGTCCTAAGAACTCTGCTCCACAGAGGACAATGACTAGAGGAACCCGAGGGAGCCTCCTCATGGGTAACTTATATGGCCTGTGTTACTTTGACTTACTCCTGCTTGTGTTTTCATAGTGATAAATCGCAAACACTCTGAAAAATGTGCCTTGTGCTCTTTTGGGGAGATCACACTGAAGGGAGGGGCAAGGACCCGGGAGATGGAGTCCTAAACGGCGGCACAAAGGGACAAGAAGTTCCCTGAGAAAGAGACCAGCTGAGAGTATCTCTGAAGTAGAAAGGAAAGGAGGTAAAACCCTGACTTCTGCAAAATGGGCTCTTGGAGGTGAAGAGGGTGGGTGGAGGTGGAGAGGTGAGGGGACAGGCTGGCGGGCCCGGGTTCCTGTGGTTTCCTAAGGTGCTCACCTCATTCAGCACCCTTCACAGAGCCATCCACACTGGTGGGAAGGAAACTTTGTTTTTGAATGCAAACAGGAAATGTACTTTGGTTCAGTGTGCCATTTAGTGGAGAACCACGTCAAATTACAGAGTATGAAATGCTGTCATTTGAGTAAATTGCCTATTAAATGCCAGTCATCACCTAATAATAGGTTTCCTTTGTATATGACGGTGGCGTTGCTGCTCTGCTATTAGTGGGGCTCTTTCTCCCTCTATCTTCTTTGACTCCCTTGTCACTGGGGCGAGGGGTCAGGTGGAAGTTGTGAAACACAGTGACCCTGAATAACCTTCATGGCAATTGATCCCTGCCCATGGCTTCATGACCCCTGACCTTGCTGGCCGTCTCCTGACATTAATCAACCTTGGGCAATAATTGGATAGGTTAATAATTACATCAGGCTTATTTCCATAGTATTCAAGAGCATGAGTTATTATTACAGAATAAATGTAGTTTTCCCTCCTATTGTTCTAGGTAGGATTTTTATACATGGCAAAAAATTGTATAAACAGTTAAAATGAGATTTTTCAAGACTTTTACATACAGACTTTTACATACATTCAGATACAAGAATTTTACTGTATTCCATTGAATCTGAGTTTTTGTGAGGACTTTCTATTTGGAAGAAGTTGCATCTCCTGGTAAATGGGCACAAAGGTCCTTCATGAGTTTTTTAGCACTAAACCAGTCAGGAACTTAGATCCCAAACTCTTTAACCTTAGCTTCTCATGTTTTCAACATGACAACTCTTCTGAACTGGTCTTCTTTTTAAAATCCAGGAAATATGAATTTTACAGAACTGTCTTCCAGGTCTACTGAGTGCCATTTTGAAGTACTGTAGCACATTGTGAAAACTCTCACTTCTTCATTCTAATAATGAGTGTGCACTAGATAGTGCATTATCAGTAAACTTGGGATGACAGCTGGCTCCTGGGCTTCCTGTCTGGCTTTGACACAGAGTCTCTAACTTTATTTTCTCCCTTGGCTCCCTGCAGCTGGACTTGTGTAAGCTCAGGACTGTTACTGCTCCTGATCCTGTTCGATGGGGCCTGGGATGCAGCAGACACAGCCTCCCCATTTTGTGAAGCTTGGAATTACCCCTTGCTTCAGTTCCAGACCTCAGATGCTAGTTCCTGCAGCAAGATATTTATTTTCAGCTCTTACTTGATATCCAAGTGAATGGGGACCATCGGATCTCAGTCCAGCCCCGTCCTGGTTGGCCTTGTGTTACCTTCGTGTCACGCTGAACCTCATACTTAGAAATTGACATGTGGTAATACAGACTCCCAGGGAAGAGTTTAGATTCTGGAGTCTGAGTGACAAGATCTTTGTTTCTGGCTTTATGATTTACTAGCAGAATAACCACAGGAAAGTTACTGATCTTGCTACAAGCCTTGGCATCTCTCATTCGTGAGATGGAGATAAGGATAATGGCCTTAATGGCATTGTTTGGAAGGATTATGTGAAGTGGTGCCTGTCAAATGCATGGGCCGTAGTGATTCCTGATGAGTGTTAACTATTGTCATTGTGACTCAGATGTTGACTCTGACCAGCCAGTGCCAAGTGGCTGTAACTCAAAAGCTCTTTACTGGTGGAGACTATGGTAGGTCCACCTGGCATATTAGTTACTGTGTGTTAAGTGAGTGAGTGACAGAGATGGCCTTGTTATACAGCTAATCTTTCAAGTAGAGGATAAAAAAGGGCCAGGGAAGTGCACTCTCTAAAAGTATTTTGGATTGTCTTCTGCACATAAGATCTTTTCACTGATATTGTGTGATTCAGTTTGTATTTTCTCTTTTTACAAGCATCTCATCCTGATTAATGTACCAATAGGTTTTCCAAAATCTCCTACTGTCTGACTTAGGACTCTTTTAAATCTTAATAGAGCTGAGGACGTAGGAGGAGTGGCTGGTGTTTCTTTTTTTCCTTTAAGCCTTTCATTTTGAGGTAGCTCTAGATTCACGTGTAGATATAAGAAATAATGGAGCTATTCCTTTATGTATTTTCCCCTCTGTGGTAACATCTTGTAAAACTATAGTATATATACATATAAAAGCATCATATTATTCCTTTAATGTGTATAATTTTTATGTTTTTATGTAACAGTTAAAGTAAATTCAAAAAATCTCAAACCAAATTCTGTGCCTGTTGGACTGGTGTGTTTCTCAGTGGTAGAGGGCTTGCATAGCATGCGTGAAGCCCAAGGTTTCATCCCAAGTACTGAAAAAAAATTCTGTACCAGTCTCTTTACCAACTACAGTACAATATAGTCCCCTCAACAACTATAGTACAATATTATGATTAGAATACTGACATTTAGTCAGTTTTTTTTGTCACTGTGACCGAAAGACCTGACAAGAACGAAGTAGAGGAGGAAGTTTATTTTGGCTACAGTTTTAGAGGTCTCTGTTCACAGGCAGCCAACTCCATGGCTCTAGGTCCGAGATGAAGCAGAACATCGTGGCGGAAGGACATGATGGTGGAAAGCAACTCGGGACGTGGCCTCCAGGAAACACAGAGAGCTTCATTCACCAGGGACAAAATATAAACTCCAAAGTCATGCCCCCAGTGACCCATATTCTCTAGCCACGTGGTCCCACCTGCCTAGAGTTACCATCCAGTTAATCCTTATCAATGTATTAATCCACTGATTAGGTTAAAGGTCTCATAACCCAATCATTTCACCTCTGAAAATTCTTTTTTTTTTCAAAAACTTATTTATTTGTTTAATTAATTAATTAATTAATTAATTCTTAGTAAGTATGCATCAGTTTCATTTGGGAATAGGAAAAATGTGAACATTTCAATCTTAGTAAAGTAATATGTGGTATACAAAATTTTTTCATTACCTTTTTTTGAGAGTGATAAATATTCTAAAAAAATTTTATACATGTACATAGGGTAAAAATATCTGTTTCATTCTACTGTCCTTCCCATCCCACCACCCTACCCCTCCCCTCACTCCCCTCTGCATAATCCGAAGCTCCATTATTCTTCCCTACCCACCCACACTATGGATCAGCATCTACTTATCAAGAGAAAACAGTAAACCTTTGGTTTTTTGGGATTGACTTATTTCACTTAGCATGATATTCTCCAGTTCTATCCATTTACCTGCAAATGCCATAATTTCATTCTTCTTTAAGGCTGAGTAATATTCCATTGTGTATATGTACCACATTTTCTTTATCCATCCATATGTTAAAGGGCATATAGGTTGGTTCCATAGCTTAGCTATTGTGAATTGAGCTGCTATAAACATTGAGGAGGCTGCATTACTGTAGTATGCTGATTTTAAGTCCTTTGGGTATAACCTGGGGAGTGGGATAGCTGGGTCAATTGGTGTTTCCATTCCAAATTTTCTTAGGAATCTCTATACTGCTTTCCAGAGTGGTTGTACCAATCTGCAGTCCCACCAACAATGTATGAATATGCCTTTTCCCCCACATCCTTGCCAACATTTATTATTGGTTGTATTCTTCATAATTGCCATTCTGACTGGAGTGAGATGAAATCTTAGAGTAATTTTGATTTGATTTCTCTAATATTAAGAGATGATGAACATTTTTTCATATGTTTGTTGATCAATTGTATTTCTTCTTCTGTGAACTATCTTTTTAGTTCTTTAGCCCATTTGTTGATTGGGTTATTTGTTCTTTTGGTGTTAAATTTTTTGAGTTCTTTATGTATCCTGAAGATTAGTGCTCTATCTGAGGTGTGTGTGGTAAAGATTTTTTCCCATTATAGGCTCTCTCTTCATATCATTGATTGTTTCCTTTGCTGAGAAGAAGCTTTTTAATTTGGATCAATCCCATTTATTGATTCATAATTTTACTTCTTGTGCTTTAGAAGTCTGGTTAAGGAAGTCAGGTCTTAAGCCAACATGATGAAGATTTGGGCCTACTTTTTCTTCTATTAGGCACAGAGTCTCTGTTCTAGTACCTAACTATTTGATCCACGTTGAGTTAGTTTTTGTGCAGGATGAGAGAGATAGAGGTTTAATTTCATTTTGTTACATGTGGATTTCCAGTTTTCCCAGCTCCATTTGTTGAAGAGGCTATCTTTTCTCCAATGTATGTTTTTGGCACCTTTGTCTAGTATGAGAGAATTGTTTTTATGTGGGTTTGTCTCTGTGTTTTTAATTCTGTACCATTGATCTATGTGTCTTTTTTGGTGCCAATACCATGCTGTTTTTGTTACTATTACTCTGTAGTATAGTTTAAGGTCTCGTATTGTAATACCTCTTGCTTTACTCTTCCTGCTAAGGATTGCTTTCGCAATTCTGAATCTCTTATTCTTCCAAATGAATTTCATGATTGCTTTCTCTATTTCTGTGAGGATTTTATTTTATTTTTTCATTGGGATTTTAATTGGAATTGCATTGAATCTGTATAGCACTTTTGGAGGTATGGCCATTTTGACAACATTAATTCTGCCTATCCAAGAACATGGGAGATAGTTCCATCTTCTAAGGTTTTCTTTAATTTCTTTCTTTAGTGTTCTGTAGAGAACTTTCACCTCTTTTGTTAGATTGATTCCGAAGTATTTTATTTTTTTGAGGCTATTGTGAATGGGGTAGTTTCCTAATTTCTCTTTCAGAGGATTCATCACTTATGAATAGAAATGCGTTAGATTTTTTTTTATTGTTAACAAATGGGATACACGTTATTTCTCTGTACATGGCGTAAAGGCATACCATTTGTGTAATCATAAATTTACATAGGGTAATGTTGTTTGATTCATTCTGTTATTTTTTCCCTTCCCCCACCCCTCCCACCCCTCTTTTCCCTCTATACAGTCCTTCCTTCTTCCATTCTTGCCCGCCTCCCTAACCCTAACTCTAACCCTAACACTAACCCCTCCCACCCCCCATTATGTGTCATCATCCACTTATCAGCGATATCATTCGTCCTTTGGTTTTTTGAGATTGGCTTATCTCACTTAGCATGATATTCCCCAATTTCATCCATTTGCCTGCAAATGCCATAATTTTATCATTCTTTATGGCTGAGTGATATTCCATTGTGCATATATATATATATATATATATATATATATATATATATATATATCACAGTTTCTTTATCCATTCATCAGTTGAAGGATATCTAGGTTGGTTCCACAATCTGGCTATTGTGAATTGAGCAGCTATGAACATTGATGTGGCTGTATCTCTGTAGTATGCTGATTTTAAGTCCTTTGGGTAGAGGCCAAGGAGTGGGATAGCTCTGTCAAATGGTGGTTCCATTCCAAGTTTTCTAAGGAATCTCCACACTGCTTTCCAGAGTGGCTGCACTAATTTGCAGCCCCACCAGCAATGTATGAGCGTACCTTTCTCCCCACATCTTCACCAACACCTGTTGCTTGTATTCTTGATAACTGCCATTCTAGTTGGGATGAGATGAAATCTTAGGGTAGTTTTGATTTGCATTTCTCTTATTACTAGAGATGTTGAACATTTTTCCATATGTTTGTTGATTGCTTGTAGATCTTCTGTGAAGTGTCTGTTCATTTCTTTAGCCCATTTGTTGATTGGATTATTTGCATTCTTGGTGTAGAGTTTTTTGAGTTCTTTATAGATTCTGGGGATTAGCGCTCTATCTGAAGTATGATTGGCAAAGATTTTCTCCCACTCTGTAGGCTCTTTCTTCACTTTGCTGATAGTTTCCTTTGCTGAGAGAAAGCTTTTTATTTTGAATCTATCCCAGTTATTGGTTCTTGCTTGCATTAGATTTATGACTGTTAATTTTATATCTTGCTACTTTGCTGAATTCATTTATTGGTTCTAGAAGTTTTCTGATGGAATTTTTTAGATCCTCTAAATGTAGAATCATGTCATCAGCAAATAGTGATAGTTTGAGTTCTTCGTTTTCTATTCATATCCCTTTAATTTCTTTGGTCTAATTGCTCTGGCTAAAGTTTCAAGGATGATGTCGAATAGAAATGGTGAAAGAGGTCATCCTGTCTTGTTCCAGTTTTTAGAGGGAATGCTTTCAGTTTTTCTCCAGTTAGGGCTTAGAGAGCATAGATAGCCTTTACAATGTTGATGTATGTTCCTTACTTATTTCTAGTGTTTTAAGTTTGAAGAGGTGCTGTATTTTATCAAATTTTATCAAAATTTTATCAAATTTTATCAAATTCTTATCAAATAAAAACTTTTGCATCTATGTTCATCAGGGATATTGGTCTGAAGTTTTCTTTCCTTGATGTGTGTCTTCTTTTGATATTAGGGTGATACTAGCTTCATAGAATGAGTTTGGAGGGGCTAGGGAGATAGCTCAGTTGGTAGAGTGCTTGTTTTGTAAGCACAAGGCCCTGGGTTTGATTCCCAGCATCCCCCCTCCCCCCCCAAAAAAAGAGTTTGGAAGGGTTCCCTCCTTTTCTGTTTCACAGAATATTTGAGGAGTATTTGGAATTTTTCTTCTTTGACAGTCTTGTAGAATTGAGACTCCATCTGGTTTTGGACTTTTCTTGGTTGGTAGGCTTTTGGTGGCTTCTTCTATTTCATTGCTTGAAACTGATCTATTTAAATTGTGTATGTACTTTTGGTTTGAGTGCATCATTTGTTTCTAGAAATTTGTCTGTCTTCAAGATTTTCTATTTTGTTGGAGTATAGATTTTCAAAATAGCTTCTAATTATGCTTTGCATTTCAATAGTGTCTATCCTGATATTTCCTTTTTCATCATGAATTTTAGTAAATTTGAGTTTTCTCTCTCTTTCTCTTTATTAGTGTGGCTAAGGGTTTATCAATTTTGTTTATTTTTCCAAAGAACTATCTTTTTGTTTTGTCCATTTTTCAATTGTTTCTTTTGTTTCAATTTCATTGATTTCAGCTCTGATTTTATTTCCTGTATTCTACTACTTTTGTTGTTGATTTGTTCTTTTTCTAGGACTTTGAGATGTGATATCAGGTCACTTATTTGTTGACTTTTTATTATTTTCTTGAATGTGCTCCATGCAATGAATTTTCTTCTTAGTGCTACTTTCTTAGTGCCCCAGAGATTTTGATATGTTGTATTGTTGTTCTTGTTTACCTCTAAGAATTTTTTAATCTCCTCTCTGATGTCTTCTGCTATCTATGCATCATAGTGTATTATTTAGTCTCCAGGTGTTGGAGTTATTTCTGTTTTTTTAATCATTGATTTCTAATTTCATTCCATTATGATCAGATATAACACAAGGTAGTATCTCTATTTTTTGTGTATTTGCTAAGAGTTGCTTTGTGGCATAACGTATGGTCTATTTTAGAGAAGGATCCATGTGCTGCTGAGAAGAAAGTGTATTCGCTCATTGATGGATGGAATATTCTATATATGTCTGTTAAATCTAAATTATTGATTGTGTTATTGATTTCCATGGTTTCTTTGTTTAGTTTTTGTTGGGAAGATCTATCCAGTGGTGAGAGAGGTGTGTTAAAATCAGTATTATTGTATTATGGTCTATTTGCTGAAATTGAGAAGGATTTGTTCGATGTGCATAGATGCTTCATTGTTTGGGGCATAAATAATTACAATTGTTAGGTCTTGTTGATTTATGGTTCCCGTAAGCAGTATGAAATGTCCTTTCTTATCCCTTCTGACTGACTTTGGCTTGAAGTCCACTTTATCTGATATGAGGATGGAAACCCCTGCTTTTTTACTGAGTCTATGTGCATGATATGTTTTTTTCCCATCCTTTCACCTTCAGTCTGTGGATATCTTTTCTTTCCTAGAAGGTGACTCTCTTGAAGACAGCATATTGTTGGGTCTTTTTTTTAAAAAATCCAATCTGCCAGTCTATATCTTTTGATTAATGGGGTTTAGGCCATTAACATTCAGGGTTATTATTGAGATATGATTTGTATTCCTGGTCATTTTGGTTTATTTTTGATTTTTAACTTAATTTCTCCTTTGATTGACCTTTCCTTTAGTGTAGTTCCTCCCTTCACTGATTTTTTCTTTCATTTCCTCCTCATGGAATATTTTGCTAAGAATGTTCTGTAGTGCAGGCTTTCTGGTTTTGAATTCTTGTAACTTCTGTTTATTAGGGAAGGTTTTTATTTCATCTTCAAATCTGAAGCTTAGTTTTTCTGAATATAAAATTCTTGTTTGGCATCCATTTTCTTTCAGAGGCTGATATATGTTATTCCAGGACCTCCTGGTGTTGAGGGTCTGGGTTGAAAATTAGCTGAAACCCAAATTGGTTTCCCCCTATATGTAATTTGATTTTTTTCTCTTGCAGCCTTTAGAATTCTCTCCTTATTCTGTATGTTAGTCATTCTCATTACAATGTGCCTTGATGTGGGTCTGTTTAAATTTGGGGTCCTGTAAATTGCTTGTAGTTGATTTTCCATTTCATTCTTCCAAAACTTCTTTAGGAAGTTTTCTGATATTATGTCATTGAAAAGATTGTGCAATTCTCTTGGTTTGTATCTCTATGCTTTTGTCTATTATGATAAATTTTAAAGTTGGTCTTTTCATGTTATCCCATATTTCTTGGAAATTCTATTCACGTTTTCTTACCATCTTCTCTGTGGAGTTGACTTTATTTTCAAGAGTATATATTTGGTCCTCATTTTCTGAGGTTCTGTCTTCTAAGTGGTCTAGTCTGTTGGTGATAGTTTGCACTGAATTTTTAACTTGGTTTATTGTTTCCTTCATTTTGAGGATTACTGCTTGATTCCTTTTTATAATTTCTGCCTCTTTTTTGAAGTGATCTTTCACTTCCTGGATTTTTCTCTCTGATAACATCCTTTATTTTGAAGATCAACCTAACTATGTATTTTCTAAACCCCTCTGACATTTCTTTTACTGTGTTGTGTATGGATTCTATTGTTGGAACATCTTGGTTTGTTTGAGGTGCTTTGTTCCCTTGTTTTTTCATGTTGTGTGTGTGTCTTCCCATCTAGCGCATGTGGAGCTGAGGTAGTAAAAGTTTCTACCCTGTAGTTTTAGTGTCCCTGAAGGCTTCTAGTACCTCACTTTAAGGGGGAGACCAATTTTAACAGCAATCAATGCAAATAATATACTACCTTAAACCAAATGGCTCCTATTGGCATTTACAGTTTTGTCACAATAGACAGGAATGAAGTGTTCAATATTATCTACAATATAGACAGTAATTTTGCTAAAAGGGTTTACTGTTTCAAGTGATGGATAAGGAGGGAACAGAAATAGTGAAGATGTGATATTCGTGAGGGAGAGGGAGAGAAGATAGAGGTAAAAATTAATAGTAAGAGTGAGGGAGGAATTGATAGAGGTTGGCTGTTAGTATGAGAAAAGTGAGAAAGAGTATCCAGGGAGTCAGGGAGGTGAGAGAAAAAAATATATAAATTAAAAAAAAAATATAAGACTATGCAACAAAACTGTCATATACTATTCAGATACCCCATTCCTCAATAAATTAATGCATGAAAAATGTTTGGATTCAAAGATGGTAGAGGTATGAGAGGATGAAAAAAGAAAAAGAAAAGGAGGAAAGTCTCAATGGAAAATTGAATGATTCCTTCTCAGCTTCCCTTCTCCACTGATAGGTGGGGTTTTTTGAAGTTTGAGGTTAGCTCTAGTCCAGTGGGTGGTGGACTGTTTGGGTGGGTGAGCTGATAGCAAGAGGCTCTCACACCCTCTTATAGTCTTCCCACCCTTTGTAGCTGGCTCCTTCTGTCCCTGCACAGCTCTGGACTCACTGAGCTGGAGAGAGCCCGGTTTTCTCCAGTTTCTTCAACTTGTGCTTCCCCCAGGGAACTGCCTCCTCATCTCTGGTTTTCCACAGGCTTGTCACTGCCAGACTGGCCCATGTAAACCTAATTGCAATCTGATGGACCTGGCCTTCAGTTCCCCCAGGCCCCGTCTTGCCTCAGTCCCAAGATCTCAATGCCCCTTCAACTTGCAGAGAGACCGCCAGGGATGCACTTACACAAAGGAGCAGCCCTGCAAAGAAGCAGCCAGATTGTAACCACTAGCATGTCGAGCAGAAAGACCTAAGGAGCAACCAAACCTGCACATATCCTGATATATCTCCAGGCCCTGGCCTGAGTCTCCAAACTGAAGTGACCATGCCCTGAGATGTTGGCAGCCATGACAGCAAACCTGCAGGCCCTGGCTGTTGTCCCAATATGTGGGTACTATGATGATGGACTTCAGGCTATAGAGGGCAGCAGGCAATCTGCTGGAAGTCTGTAGGAGGTCTGCAGGCTAACTGCCAGGGATGATTGGTGGGTGGACGTCAGGTGGTGGGTGATGGGTAGGTGAAAAGCCGGTGATGGGCAAGCAGGAGGAGGGCAAATAGGCAAATGGCAGATGTAGGTGGTGGTCAGTGAGCCATCCTCACTCAAAGGCAGGAAATATTCTGGCAGACAGCAGGTGATGGTGGCATATGAATGTGGTGAACAGCAGGGAGTGATAACTAACTGCCTCACAGAGAAACAGTATTTCCTCTGCTTGAATCCTGAGTTACGGAGCGACAACGAATGCAGCTGCCCTCAGTCCACCATCTTGGATCCGTGAAAATTCTTACATTTTCTCACACATGGGCTTTTGGGGGACACCTCATATCTAAACCATAACGGACATCAGTACAGTAAAATTCAGAATAGTTTCATCATCACAAGGACCTTTGGATGAGAGTGTAAGGCTTTTGGCCGACTTTGCAGTCTGTATCCATTGGTGTTTTGAGTTCTGGCTTCTTCAACTCCTAGCCCGAGAAAATTAGGCAGAAAGAAAGGCCAGTCATTACCTAGTCGTCTGTGTGCTTCTGTCCTCTGTTCAGAATCTTTTTCTCTTTTAGATATAAATTCCAGGACTTTTTGTTGTACTTAGTGGGAGGGAGAGGAAAAAGTATGTCAATTCCAACTTCTCAGAAATGGAAGCCTGTGTAGTTGTTTTTTTTTCATATTATTTTTAAAAATATTTTTAAGTTGTAGATAGACCTGTATTTTAGTTATTTTTTTATATGTGGTGCTGAGGATTGAACCCAGGGTGTCACACATGCCAGGCAAGCTCTCTACCACTGAGCCACAACCCCCGCCCCCTGTGTAGTTGTTTTTTTAAAAAAAATTATTATTCTTATTTTCATTTTTAGTAGCTTTAATTTTATTTATTCTTGAATTTACAGAGTAAAATTACTAAAGCACTCTTTCATTATTATTGGGCATTACAAGCAATAAAATTACTTAGAATAAAATCTGCGTAGCAGGTAAATGGATGGAGTTGGAGAACATTACGCTAAGTGAAATAAGCCAATCCCAAAAAACCAAAGGTCAAATGTTTTCTCTGATACATGGAGGCTGATCCATAATGGGGAGTGGGCAAGGGAAGAATGAAAGAACTTTGGATGGGGCAGAGGGAGGGGTGGGGGCCGGGGAGTGGGAAAGACGGTAGAATCAGATTGACATCATTACCCTAGGTACTTGTATGATTGCACAAATGGTATGACTCTACCTCATGTACAACCAGACAAATGAAAAGTTGTTCTCCGTTTGTGTACAATGAATCAAAATGCATTCTGCTCTCATGTATAACTAATTAGAACAAATCAAATATAATAAGAAAGAATAATCAAGCTTAAAAAATTTTATTGTTTTTTATCAACTCTTTTGCATAACCTGGTACCTCTATCTACGAATTTATTGTCTTCAGGCTGCAGCCAGAATTTCCTGTTAGCACCTAATTACCTACAAGTGAAGCAGAAAGGGTTAAAAAGTACATTCTCAGCACTTCTGATTGATGAAAAGGACTCAGGGGTTTTTCATTGTTTTATAACAACATATAAGCATGCTCCTATTATTATTCTTTTTCTGTCTTCAGGGAGATCCTTCTGGGAAGGTAGGTGTTGGGAAAATGATTAAAGAAGTGGTTGAATTCTACTGTTAAAAATGAATATTATTACACATTCTTATTCATCTGTCCTCGCTACAGAGCTATTTATTACTTGTAGTAATATTGCAAGCAGAGTGTGGTGGTGGGCTGGAGCTAGTGTACTAGCTTGAGAGAGATGATTGTTCTCAGGAATTCTGTAGGTGGTAATTAAACAGCCATTATTAAAAATTATGTAAAATTTTAATAAATTACATTATACAGGGAATAAAAAAATTCACTACTTCCTAGTTGTTTTACTCTTATCTGTGTCCCTGAAATTATTCATATCAACTGCATACTGTAAATTCTCTATAAATGCCATCTTGCTGTACATCTCTTCTTGACTTCACGTTCAGATTCTCTGTGTTTACTGTAGTCACATCAATAACTTGAAATCAGCCCTGGTGGAAGTATTTGTGTCCCAGAAATTAGAAAATGTTCCAAATCAGGGCTTTACCCCTGGAGAGTCTTGCTAAACATTTACTAGATGGTCACTGGGGATAAGCCATTTTTCTATATTCTTGCTCTCCCTAAAAATAATTTTTCTTATTCTCCCAAACTTGCCCTATCTCAAGAGCTTTTGAGTTTCTAGACTTTAATTATTTTCAATTTGTTTAATATAACAGCAAGATAAGAGCAAGTATTTCTTAAACCTTTACAATCCACAGTGGGACAGTTATGTTTTCTATTATTCTGCCTTTTGAAGAAGGCTTGATGATAGAGCTGATGTTATGTTGGATTAACTATGTGAGCAGAAGGGGTGGGGGAAGGGGAAGATAAATGACTTGTGTTTTCAATACAGCTGCTCTGGCTATTGTCTTTAATTACACTCCTGCTGGACTGATAAGGGTGAGGAGCTGCCACGCCACAAAGCCCCAATATTTCTTTTTGGATATAAACGATGTCTTATGTACTAAGCAAAATAGACATTAGTTTTGATAATTGTGATTGGCTCTATTTTTAATATGTTTAAGGTCTTAATTTCTTAAAGCTACATGGCCTCTATTTGGAAGTTTAGTGAATTTAGTGAAGCAGGTGGGAGGTTTTAGTGGTTGGAATGTAGATGCATTTCTCTAGCTTTTCAACATATTCCTTATTCATACGCCTTTTTCTTTTCCTTTTCCTTTCTTTCTTTTTTTTTCTTCTTTTTTTTTTTTTTTTGCGGTGCTGGGGATTGAACCCAGGGCCTTAGTGCTTGCCTTGCACTCTACCAACAGAGCTATCTCCCCAGCCCTCATATACCTTTTTATTTACTATTTAAAAATATGTTGATATCTATTCAAAACTATAACTGGTAACATGACTCACTTGGTGACTTTCCCTTCCAATTTGGACATTATTGCCAATAGTGTGAACCCAAAAGAGGGATCTGTGATATAGAGGACTGGTGCGGTTTAAAAAAACGTGTGTGTGCATGTGTGTGTGTGCGTGTGTGCACGTGTATCACGTGTTTTTTTGAAACAAAATGTAGCAGAACTACATGTTTCAGTCTTTCATCCCTCACCCTCACCTCTTTTGTTGTAAAGGGTCACATGCCAAAGCAAAAACATAGAAATACAAACATTACCGACTGATCCAGGGGAGCATCATCTGAGTGAAAAGGCACAACAGGGCTCTTGTTCTGAGAAGCAGGGTTGAAATAATTAAGAAATGAAAGTGCCTGATGACTTAGTTTATGAAAGTGTTTTTAATTTAGAATCTAACAAATGTGACTAAAAACCCCTGTTCCTTATAGTATTCTAGAATAACTTACACAGAACCACGCGCGAAGTAATTTAACATTTTATGCACAGTTAGTGAATGGTGGCTCAAAGGAAGTGCTACTCCTTCCAAGTTTCTACCCAAGGAGGGAGTCATTTTCACTTTCCACTTCAAGCAGATATACATTCTTCCATCAAAGGGACTTTGAAATATGCTAACCCTGCTGCCAGAGCTCAGTTTCAGAGAAGGGGACACATCAGAAAGCCCAGCCAAAGGAGCCTAGCTGCAGAGCACATAACTCAGAAAGCCAGGCAACTGCAGCGTCAAGTGGCTGCACCCCCCAATATTGACCAGAACCTGTTGGAGGGGAGTAAAGCCAGATGTGTGGGACTTAGGATGTGGCAAAATCAGTCCTTGGAAGAAGTGTGTAAGCAGAGGCTCAAGTCTTGGTAATAAGAGACCTGGAATAAACATAAAGCATCTAGACATCCCAGCAGAGAACAGGCCAGGTGGGGTGGGAGCCACACACACTGCCATTCAGAAAAGGGTTCTGTGAGAACTATCTGAGAAAGTCTGTCCCATTGTCCCAGCCCTGTCCACTCTGGTGAATTCAGCATCCTGACCAGACTCAGGAGTCAGATCAACACATAGTAACCATAGAAACTTGCGTTCCTTAACCTTACTTATGTTACCTGTAAAATAGGAATGATGAAGCCACACTGCATGTAAAGCTCTTGGTAAAGTTTCTAGAACCTACTAAATTCTCCATGATGTTAGTGGTACAAATGTTGATGCAACTATTATTAATCTGTGGCTTTTAGTATATTAGTATATTTAGAGAACTCTATCTCATTCTCATTGTGTAATGAGGGTTGAGGGATTCTCCACAAAGCCTTTTATTCTTCCTATAGTGTTCTTAAGCAGAGACTCCTTAGGGTGTTGTTCTGCATTGACACAGGTGGACCCTGCCTGACGATTAGACTGACTTGTTATTGTAGCCCCTATACAAAAACAGATGTTTCAGTCAGCTTTTATGCTGTGGTGACCAAAAGACCTGACAAGAACAATTTTAGGAGGAAAAGTCTATTTGGGGGCTCACAGTTTCAGAGGTCTCAATCCCTAGATGGCCAGTTCTTTTTTTTTTTTTTTTTTTTTTTTTATTGTAAACAAATGGGATACATGTTGTTTCTCTGTTTGTACATGGCGTAAAGGCATACCATTTGTGTAATCATAAATTTACATAGAGCAATGTTGTTTGATTCATTCTCTTATTTTTTCCCTTCCCCCCACCCCTCCCACCCCTCTTTACCCTCTATACAGTAGATCCTTCCTCCATACTTGCCCCCCTCCCTAACCCTAACTCTAACCCTTCCCTCCCCGCCATTATGTGTCATCCTCCACTTATCAGCGATATCATTCGTCCTTTGGCTTTTTGAGATCGGCCTATCTCACTTAGCATGATATTCTCCAATTTCATCCATTTGCCTGCAAATGTCATAATTTTATCATTCTTTATGGCTGAGTAATATTCCATTGTATATATATACCACAGTTTCTTTATCCACTCATCAATTGAAGGGCATCTAGGTTGGTTCCACAGTCTGGCTATTGTGAATTGAGCAGCTATGAACATTGATGTGGCTGTATTTCTGTAGTATGCAGATTTTAAGTCCTTTGGGTATAGGCCAAGGAGTGGGATAGCTCTGTCAAATGGTGGTTCCATTCCAAGTTTTCTAAGGAATCTCCACACTGCTTTCCATAGTGGCTGCACTAATTTGCAGCCCCACCAGCAGTGTATGAGTGTACCTTTCTCCCCACATCCTCGCCAACACCTGTTGTTGCTCGTATTCTTGATAATCGCCATTCTAATTGGGGTGAGATGGAATCTTAGGGTGGTTTTGATTTGCATTTCTCTTATTACTAGAGATGTTGAACATTTTTCCATATGTTTGTTGATTGCTTGTAGATCTTCTTCTGTGAAGTGTCTATTCATTTCCTTAGCCCATTTGTTGACTGGACTATTTGAATTCTTGGAGTAGAGTTTTTTGAGTTCTTTATAGATTCTGGAGATTAGTGCTCTATCTGAAGTATGATTGGCAAAGATATTCTCCCACTCTGTAGGCTCTTTCCTCGCATTGCTGATAGTTTCCTTTGTTGAGAGAAAGCTTTTTAGTTTGAATCTATCCCAGTGGTTGATTCTAGCTTTTATTTCTTGTGCTATGGGAGTCCTGTTAAGGAAGTCTGGTCCTAGACCAACAAGGTGAAGATTTGGACCTACTTTTTCTTCTATAATCTGCAGGGTCTCTGGTCTGATTCCGAGGTCCTTAATCCATTTTGAGTTTAGTTTCGTGCATGGTGAGAGATATGGGTTTAGTTTCATTCTGTTGTATATGGATTTCCAATTCTCCCAGCACCATTTGTTGAAGAGGCTATCTTTTCTCCATTGCATATTTTTGGCCCCTTTGTCTAGTATGAGAAAATTGTATTTATTTGGGTTTGTGTCCGTGTCCTCTATTCTGTACCATTGATCTACCTTTCTATTTTGGTACCAATACCATGCCGTTTTTGTTACTATTGCTTTGTAGTAGAGTTGAAGATCTGGTATTGCAATACCCCCTGTTTCACTCTTCCTGCTAAGGATTGCTTTAGCTATTCTGGGTTTCTTATTCTTCCAGATGAATTTCATAATTGCTTGCTCTATTTCTGTAAGGTACACCATTGGGATTTTAATTGGAATTGCAGTGAATTTGTATAGCACTTTAGGTAGTATGGCCATTTTGACAATATTAATTCTTCCTATCCAAGAACATGGAAGATCTTTCCATCTTCTAAGGTGTTCTTTAATTTCTTTCTTTAGTGTTGTATAGTTCTCATTGTAGAGGTCGTTCACCTCTTTTGTGAGATTGATTCCCAAGTATTTTATTTTTTTTGAGGCTATTGTGAATGGGGTAGTTTTCCTAATTTCTCTTTCTGAAGATTCATCACTTATGTATAAAAATGCGTTGGATTTATGGGCATTGATCTTGTAACCTGCTACTTTACTGAAATCACTTATGAGTTCTAAGAGTTTTCTGGTGGAATTTCCTGGTTCCTCTAAATATATAATCATGTCATCAGCGAACAGGGATAGTTTGAGTTCTTCTTTTCCAATTCGTATCCCTTTAATTTCTTTGGTTTGTCTAATTGCTCTGGCCAGAGTCTCAAGAACGATGTTGAATAGAAGTGGTGAAAGAGGGCATCCCTGTCTTGTTCCAGTTTTTAGGGGGAATGCTTTCAGTTTTTCACCATTTAGAATGATATTAGCCATGGGCTTAGCATAAATGGCCTTTACAATGTTAAGGAATGTTCCCACTATCCCTATTTTTTCTAGTGTTTTGAGCATGAAGGGGTGCTGTATTTTATCAAATGCTTTTTCTGCATCTATTGAAATAATCATGTGATTCTTGACTTTAAGTCTATTAATATGGTGAATTACGTTTATTGATTTCCTGATGTTGAACCAACCTTGCATCCCTGGGATGAAACCCACTTGATCATGGTGCACTATCTTTTTAATATGTTTTTGTATGCGATTTGCTAAAATTTTGTTGAGAATTTTTGCGTCGATGTTCATTAAGGATATTGGTCTGAAATTTTCTTTCCTTGATGAGTCTCTGTCTGGTTTAGGTATCAGTGTGATATTGGCTTCATAGAATGAGTTTGGGAGGGTTCCCTCCTCTTCTATTTTATGGAATACTTTGAGAAGTATTGGAATGAGCTCTTCCTTAAAGGTTTTGTAGAACTCAGCTGAGAACCCATCTGGTCCCTGACTTTTCTTTGTTGGTAAGCTTTTGATGACTTCTTCTATTTCAGTACTTGAAATTGGTCTATTTAAATTGTTTATGTCCTCCTCGTTCAGTTTAGGCAGTTCATATGTCTCTAGAAACCTGTTGATGTCTTCGAAATTTTCTATTTTGTTGGAGTATAGATTTTCAAAATAGCTTCTAATTATGTTTTGTATTTCACTCGTGTCTGTTGTGATATTTCCTTGTTCATTCCAAATTTTAGTGATTTGGGTTTTCTCTCGTCTTCTCTTTGTTAGTGTGGCTAAAGGTTTATCAATTTTGTTTATTTTTTCGAAGAACCAACTATTTATTTTGTCAATTTTTTATATTGTTTCTTTTGTTTCAATTTCATTGATTTCAGCTCTGAGTTTAACTATTTCCTGTCTTCTACTACTTTTGGTGCTGTTCTGTTCTTCTTTTTCTAGGGCTTTGAGCTGTAGTGTTAGGTTGTTTACTTGTTGAGTTTTACTTCTTTTATTAAATGTGCTCCATGAAATAAATTTCCCTCTAAGTACTGCTTTCATAGTGTCCCAGAGATTTTGATATGATGTTTCTTTGTTCTCATTTACCTCTAAGAATTTTTTAATTTCCTTCCTAATATCTTCTGTTATCCATTCATCATATAATAGCATATTGTTTAATCTCCAGATGTTGGAATAGTTTCTGTGTTTTACTCTTTCATTTATTTCTAACTTCAATCCATTATGATCTGATAGAATACATGCTAGTGTCTCTATCTTCTTGTATTTGCTAACATTAGCTTTGTGGCATAATATATGGTCTATTTTAGAGAAGGATCCATGTGCTGCTGAGAAGAAAGTGTATTCACTCTTGGTTGGATGGTATACTCTATAAATGTCTGTTAAGTCTAAATTATTGATTGTGTTGTTGAGATCTATGGTTTCTTTGTTCAATTTTTGTCTGGAAGATCTGTCCAGTGGTGAGAGCGGTGTGTTAAAATCACCTAGTATTATTGTGTTGTGGTCTATTTGGTTTCTGAAATTGAGAAGGATTTGTTTGACATACATGGATGAGCCACTGTTTGGGGCATAGATGTTTATGATTGTTATATCTTGCTGATTTATGCTTCCCTTAAGCAGTATGAAATGACCTTCTTTATCCCTTCTGACTAACTTTGGCTTGAAGTCCACATTATCGTAAATGAGGATGGATACTCCAGCTTTTTTGCTGAGTCCATGTGCATGGTATGTTTTTCCCCATCCTTTCACCTTTAATCTATGGGTATCTTTTTCTATGAGGTGAGTCTCTTGCAGGCAACATATTGTTGGATCTTTCTTTTTAATCCAGTCTGCCAGTCTATGTCTTTTGATTGATGAATTCAGGCCATTAACATTCAGGGTTATTATAGAGAAATGATTTGGTTTCCCGGTCATTTGGTTCATTTTTAAAATTTTGTTTATTTATTTGTTTGACACAACTTGTTTCCTCCTTTATTTGACAATTCCTTTAGGATAATTCCTCCCTTTGCTGATTTGCTTCTTTGTTTTTCATCTCTTCCTCATGGAATATTTTGTTGAGAATGTTCTGTAATGCTGGCTTTCTTTTTGTAAATTCTTTTAGCTTTTGTTTATCATGGAAGGATTTTATTTCATCGTCAAATTTGAAGGTAAGTTTTGCTGGGTATAAGATTCTTGGTTGGCATCCATTTTCTTTCAGGGCTTGAAAAATGTTGTTCCAGGACCTTCTAGCTTTTATGGTCTGGATTGAAAAATCTGCTGATATGCGTATTGGTTTCCCCCTGAATGTAATTTGGTTCTTTTCTCTCACAGCCTTTAAAATTCTGTCTTTATTTTGTATGTTCGGTATTTTCATTATAATGTGCCTTGGTGTGGGTCTGTTGTAATTTTGTGTATTTGGAGTCCTGTAAGCCTCTTGAACTTGATTTTCCATTTCATTCTTCAGATTTGGGAAATTTTCTGATATTATTTCATTGAATAGGTTGTTCATTCCTTTGGCTTGTTTCTCTAGACCTTCCTCAATCCCAATAATTCTTAAATTTGGCCTTTTCATGATATCCCATAGTTCTTGTAGATTCTGTTCATGATTTCTTACCATCTTCTCTGTTTGTTCAACTTTGTTTTCAAGGTTAAATATTTTGTCTTCAATGTCTGAGGTTCTGTCTTCCAGGTGTTCTATCCTATTGGATATGCTTTCTATGGAGTTCTTAATTTGGTTTATTGTTTCCTTCATGTCAAGGATTTCTGTTTGGTTTTTTTTCAATATCTCTAACTCTTTATTGAAATGATCTTTTGCTTCCTGTATTTGCTCTTTTAACTGTCGATTGGTGCGATCATTCAATGCTTGCATTTGCTCTTTCATCTCATCGTTTGCTTCTCTGATCATTTTAATTATGTACATTCTGAACTCCTTTTCTGTCATTTCTTCTGCCATGCTGTCATTGGGTTTTATTGATGTAACATCTAGATTTGTTTTCAGCATTTTCTTTCCTTGTTTTCTCATATTGTTCAGATATCAGTGGACCGCTGAGATATTGCAGATTTCCTCTGTTGATTTACAATGTCCCTGAAGATTTCTATATATATCCCCTCTTAGCCTTCAGTAGGCTGAAGTCTTGGAGGAAGTTGATAATGCGGTGCTCCACAAGGAAGCTGCCTCTCTAGGAGTGGTGGCCTTCAGGTGGGGTATAATCCCTGCTAGTGGGCAGAGGTGCCTCCACTTGTTGACCAATGGTCATCCAAAGCGGACCTAGGCTGTGGGCTGAGGCAAGGCCTGTTTGGGCCTGTGTCTCTGGTTTTACCGTCCTTGTGGGGAAACCTCACCAGGCAGGGAAGACTCACCCAGTGGGGAGGTCTCGCTGGTCAGTTTCCTCCTAGAGGTTCCCCTCAATTTACAGCTACTGCCTGGGCTGGGCTGCCTTCCTCTGCAAAGTTTCCAGGGGCTTGGCCCTACCTCCTGGGCCTGGGAGCCTCACCCTTCGCAGATGAATCTCCTTAGGCTGCCCCTCCTCAGAGAATTTGCCCGCAGGCCTGGAACCTTCGCTCCGCCCTAAGCCTATCTCTGTGCGGCTCTTCCACCCAGAAGCCTCCTAGATCCTGGGACCCTGTTCTGCACCTAATCGCCTGGCTGCGTGGCCCCTCCTCTGAGCAGCCACCTGTGGCCCCGAACAATCGCTCTGAGTCCCAGAGACCCGCCACAGGCCTCTTCCTCCAGACAGCCGCCCAGTATGCCGGTGCGGTCACTAGGAGTCCAAGAAACTCACTTCGTGCCTCCTCCTCCCACCAACCACCCGTAGCCTGGGGCAATCAATCACTCCGAGTCGAAGTGACCCTCCCCGTTCCTCCTCCTTCTCCAGATAACCCCCCCGGGTGTTCAGGAGCAGTCCCTCTGAGTGGCTCTGAATCCACGTGACCCGCTGCACGGGTCCTCTGGGCACCGCCCGGAGCTCAAGTGCGGCCACTCAAGACCAAGCGTCCCACCACGCTTCTCCTCCAGGCAGCCCCCCTGTGTTCAGGAGCTGTCACTTTAAGACCAAACAACTCACCACTCGCCTTCTCCTCTGAGCAGCCGCCTGGAGCGCTAATGCAGTCACTGCGAGTCCAAAGGACCCGCCGCGCTCCTCCTCCTCCTTCTCCTACTCCTCCGGGCAGGCCCCGGGGTTCAGAAGTGGTCAGAGTCCAAACAGCTCGCCACGCAGCCCCTTCTCTGGCAACCGCCTGTAGCTCTGGTGTAGTCACCCGAATCCAAGCGGCCGCTCCTCTTCCTCCTCGTCCTCAGGGCAGGCCCCGGGGTTCAGAAGCGTCGTTCTGATTCCAAACAGCTCGCCGCGCAGCTTCTCCTCTGGCAACCGCCTGCAGCTCTGGCGCAGTCTCTCCGAATCCAAGTGGCCACGCTCCTCTCCTCCTCCTCAGGGCAGGCCCCGGTGTCCTGAGTCCACACAGTTCTCCTCGCCACTCTTCCCCTGGGCAGCCGCCGGAGCCCCAGTGGCTGCTCCAAGTCCCAGCGCTGTGCCCAGCGGCCTCCTTTACGGCGCTCCCAGCTGTCCGAGTTCACTGCTCCAGCGGGGGGAGGGGCGTCTCGCCGGCAGTTCTACTTCACAAAGTTTCCTGCGTTCCGGGACCCCCGTCCCATCCGGGATGCCCCCCCAGGGGGTGAGAGTCACCCGGCTGCTTTGAGTTGGTCCCAAGCGTCTCAATATCTCCTCTTTTGAATCCTGAGTCCTGGAGCAACATGAAATGCAGCCACCCTCTAGGCCGCCATCTTGAAAACCTAGATGGCCAGTTCTATCACTCAGGGCTCAAAGTGAGGCAGAAGAGTGTGGCAGAGGAAAGCAGCTTGGGACATGGCCACCAAGAAGCAGAGAGAGAGAGAACTCCACTCCTCAGAGACAAAATGTATATGCAAAGTCATGCCCCAATGACCCACCTCCTCCAGCAACACCCGACCTGCCTACAGTCACCACCCAGTTAATCCTATCAGGGAATCAATGCACTGATTAGGTTAAGACTCTCATAACCCAGTTATTTCACCTCTAAGCTTTCTTTCATTGCCTCATACATGAGCTTTTGGGGAACACCTAATCTCTAAACCATAACAACAGGCTTACCTAAGCCCGTGTTAATTTAGTTAGTATTTTTTGTGCCTCTCTGGGTACAGTGAGGATGTTGTGACAGAGCAAGCTACTCTCCTGTTTTACTCCTTCATTCACTGATTTGTGGATTCATTAATTGGGTGCTTGATTTATTTATTCATTCAGCAGTGGTGATGAACTTCCTGGAATATCTTAGCCTCTCACTACACCAGTCTTATAGTTCATTTTCACAGACTTCACATCTAGAGGAAGAGAGAGAGAGAACATAGACAGGGAATCAAATGTAGTTACTTGTTATGAATAATGATAGTGAAGACATCTTGTAGTCATGACGAGGTGAGGTTGTTCCTAATTATAAAGACAGGTTCCAGGCAAAAGTTTCATTCATACAACAAATATTTATTCAACACTTACTATGTGACAGGCAATTTTCAAAAGACCTGGGCACACGACCCTAAAGAAGACAACAAAGTCCCATTGTGACTTTTGCATTCCCCTCTGGGAAAAACTCATAGGAAAAATGCCAGATAAGTATATATACTTCACAAAGGATAATAATGGAATGACTGTTTTATATAAGTGATCGAGGAAGGCCCCATGAGAAGGTGACATTGAGATGAGACCTAAAGGTTGAGAAAGAAAAGCAGGGGAAGAATATTTTAGGCAGACAGAAAAGCTAGCGGAGATGTCCTAAGTAAAATGAATATTGGCATGTTCAAAAGAAGGCCAGCGTAGCCGGCACATGGCTAGTCAGATATGGGACAAGGATGGAGAGTGAGGAAGGGGCAGGAAAGACTCTGAAAGCTAGCGTAGGGAGGTTGGGTTTCATTCTAAGTGCAATGGGAAACCGTGGGTGGGTTTTCTGCAGGGGCGTGACGTGGTCCAATTTGTATTAGACTATTAGTACTGCTAGCTGCTGTGTGAAGAACACATGGTCCAAGGTGGCTGCGATATTTCGCAGGAGGGATGTTGGTGGTTTGCACCGCAGAGGAAGCTGCAGAAATGCAGGGATGCAAATGCATTTGGGGCGTGGCTGGAAGGCTGAGTTGATAGCATTTGCTTATAGACTGGATGTGTGGAGTGAGGAGAAGAGGAATCTGAAAGTTAGCTCTAGGTTTTTGGCATGAGCAACCTGGTGGGTTACTCCTGAGAAGAAGCCTGGGATGGAAGCAGCGGTTGGCAGGGCTGAGCTCCCTCTGGAGGCTCCAGGGAAGAGTTATTTTTCTCACCTTTGCAGGCTGCCTGCTTTCCACTGGCTGTGGCCCCTTCCTGTGTCTTCCAAGTGCATCTCTTCAACCTCTGTTTTCATCATTACATCTTTTTCTGACTCTGACTCTCCTGCCTCCCTCTTTCTCTTCTAAGGATCTTTGGGATTTCCTTGGGTCCATCAAGTTAATCAAGGGTCATCTCTTTGTCTCAAGATCCTTAATCACCCCTGAACAGTTTCTTTTTGCCACATAAAGTAAAACTCATATGACCTGGGGAAAAGGATTCACACAACTTGGCAGTCACTATTTTGTTTACCATGAAACCCGGGATTGATTTCTGTAGCTCTCCTAGAAGGCTGAACTGAGAGGCATCCAGCAAAGAAACAGCAGCAGGGACCAACAAGAGAGGAGGAAAACTAATGAATATGGGTTCACAGAAGCCAAAGGTAGACAGTTTTAAGGAAGAGGGAGTGACTGACCACTGAATGCTGCAAAAGGTCAGGTAAGAACTGAGAAGGGACCTTGGATTTGATGATAAGGAGACTTTTCCTGATTCAGCAAGTGGTCTCATTCAAGTAGTGTAAATGAACGCCAAGAAGAGGCTCGAGGTGAGAGTGGGAAGTGAGGAAGTGGAGAACTTCAGAGAAAGTTCAAGAAGTGAGAGGATAGCTAGAGGGGGATATAGACCAAGAAAGAATGGGTCCTTCCTTCCTTGCTCCTTCCCTCCCTCTCTCCCTCCCTCTCTTTCTTCTTAGATTTCTTCTAGTAGTCATTAGAACATGATCAAGAAGAAAAGGAGAAACTGATGATAGGGAGGGAGGGAGGAGAGAATCCTGTGAGTAAATTCAGAGCCCAAGTGTAATAACTGATATTTAGTATTAGTCAGGACACCATATAAGTAGTGGAAAATCCCATTATAGTGGTTTAAATAAGAAAGGGGTTAATTTTTCTCCTATAACAATTAGCCTTGAAGGGGCCATGCAGGGCAGGAGCACTAGCCCTAAGCGCTTCTGTCTTCCAGCTCTGCTGTGTTTAGGGTGTGGCTGCCTTCCTCCCCTGCAGGCAAGATGGTGACTGCATCCTTAGGTTTTGAGTTTGCCTCTCAGCTAAAGAGAAAAGGGTAAAAGAAGTGTTCAGACGGAGACTGGTTCTTTTTGGAAAAATTTTCTCAGAAGTTCCTCTCCATCACCTCTGCTTACATCTTATTGGCCAGGTTTCTTGACCATCTCTGGCCACATGGGAGGAGCTGTTGGCCAGGAAGAAGAAAGAATGGATATTGGGTTGGCAGTTAGCACATCTGCTGCTATAATACGTAAAATTTTTGTGAAAGAATTATTGAGAGAATGTTCATTTAAGATCACTTCTTCCAAGGAAATTGGAGCTTTAAAGAAAAGTTTAACTCCTTTTTAAAGAACTTTGTTGATTGGTATTCTATAACCTTCAGAGAAATGATTGTAACATTTGATTTATATACTTGAGATGTTCTCTTCTGACTCAGAATTTGCTCTGAGATGTGATTTCATCCCATTTCTTTTTGTTCAATTTTCTCTAGAGATGGAATAAAACCAGTCAGCATCAATCAATTATCTGGACTCTTGAAATTGTATGAACCCTCCAGTGAATTAGTGGAAAAAGGCTTTGGGAGATGAAACACAGGTGTAATCCTGTTAGAGTTTATTGATAGAATTAGGGACATGCAAAGGGAAGACAAGTGTGTACTGCATTTATTGGGAAAGGACAGGTTGAATGGATTTTCATATAAATGAAGGAGGTTGTTATATATGGCCTATGTTAACAAGGATGGAATTTGAGCACTTGTAAAAATGGAAATATTCTAAATACTCTAAGGATGGCAAAAAAGAAAGTCACAAGGCAAAGGAAAGTGATTGGGTGATGTTGAAGTGTCACCCGCAGGAGGAAGGAGATTTGGGAGCATGATGCTTCAGCTGAGGGCGTTTCTGTGCCTGCATTGACTGGGGTTGCCATGTGTCAGTCTCTTCTGACAGTTGGTATTTTTCTGGGTTGGTGGTTTTATCTCCTGAATGTGCTCATTGGCAGAGTGAAGGCTAATATTGGGCAGCCATTATGAAAGAGAAACATTTTAAAATGTCATCTTTTGGCAAATTTTCTAAGTATGCCTTAAAAGGTGAAACAAATGTCCTTTGAAATTCTGTTTTTTTTTTTTTTTTTTTTTTTTTCTTCACATTCTGTTCTTGGCCCATCTATTGTGTCAGAAGATTGCTACTTTTTCCTTCTTCTGTTACTATAAGCTTCAATTTTGGAACTCTTAAAAATGTTATACATTGGCTTACAATCCCACCTGTCTTCCTTACCCCTGAACACACATGTGCACCCATGTTGCAGCGTGCTGGTTATGTCAGTCCTGAATCTAAACACCAGTCTCTCTCTTTCTCTGTCTCTCTAATACACATACACACACACAAACACTTGTCTCACACATACACACATACAACCCGTCTTCCACACATATACACATATAACCTATAACCCAGTCTCTCATACACACACACACACACACACTCTCTCTCTCTCACACACACACACACACACACACACACACACACACAACCCATCTCACACACACATACAATCCCTTACACACACATACACATATAATCTATAACCCTGTCTCTCATATACACACACACTCTCTCTCACACATGCACACATACAACCCATCTCACACACACATGCAACCCCTGTCACACACACAAGCACACACACCCCTTTGTTAGACAGAGTTTGGTGAACCTCTGCTGGGTAAAATGCCATCCATTTTTCATGAGACTTGCTCCAGTAGATTCTACTGTTACATGCTTTGATTTTTGATTGATATAATAGCAGAAATTAAAATGCCTTAGTATTTGGCAACATAGAAAGATTTTGTAGTGGTGTGAATGCATCTCTCAAAGTTCATGTGTTGGAAAGTTGATGTTCAACGTAGTGGTGTGATGAATGGATTCGTGTTATCATGGGAATGAGTTTTTTTTTTTTTTTTTTAAAATTAAAAGCGAGTTTGGCCTGCTCTTGCATTCTCTTGCTCTCTCTTTCTCACTAATGATGTGATGCTTTCTGTCATGTTATGATGCAGCAAGAAAACCCTCACTGGGGTGGGGTGCGGTGGTACATGCCTGTAATCTCAATGGCTTGGGAGGCTGAGGCAGGAGGATTGCAAGTCAAAGCCAATCTCAGCAATTTAGCAAGTCCCTACACAACTCAGTGAGACCCTGTCTCTAAACAAAATATAAGAAAGAACTGGGAATGTGTGGCTCAGTGGTTAAGCACCCCTTGGTTTAATAACCAGTCTCTCTCTCTCTCTCTCTCTCTCTCTCTCTCTCTCTCTCACACACACACACACACAGCTCTCCCCAGAAAGAGACATGTGTGTGTGTGTGTGTGTGTGTGTGTGTGTGGTCCTGCAGATTGAACCTGAGCTTGTTCTACCTCTGAGCTACATCCCTGTCTCTTATGTTTAGACAGGATTTTGCTAAGTTTTTGAGTTTGGTCTTGCAATTGTGATCCTCCTGCCTCAGCCTTTTGGGTAAGTGGGATTATAGGTATGTGCCATCACAACTGGCTCAGATGCAGTATCTTTTTAAAAAAAGTTTTTTTTTTTTTTTAGTTGTGGATGGACACAGTACCTTTATTTTATTTATTTTTATGCAGTGCTGAGCATTGAACCCAGAGCCTTGCACATGCTAGGTGAGCGTTCTACCACTGAGCCACAACCCAAGCCCCAGATGCAGTATCTTGATCGTATACTTCCCAGACTCCAGCACTGTAAGAAATGAATTTATGTTTATTTTAAATTACTCAACCTGTTATTCTGTTAGAGTGGCATAAACCTGGACTAAGACAGGCTTAATTTTAAGCATTATACAGACTGATTTTCATCATTGGGCATATTTTTACAGTCCGGAAAAGGTGCATTTCAGTTGGTATTGATGATTTTTACAAGAGGGAAGAGGAAAAAAGCCTATCAAGCTAAGAGCACGGTGGGAGCCCATGTAGGAAGGCAAGGCTTGGTACTGTGTCCAGAACAAGTGGCCCGAACTCTAATGAGGCCACTGTGTAGGGCTTGGTTAATAATGTGATGGAACACAAAATCAGAGATGTATTTTGGAACCAGGTTTTGGAAGTTGGTTTAAGGAGTTGAATTTTATTTATTAGATAGGAAGTATATTGAAGATGAAAATGATCTGACCCATGGGAGAGATTTATAAACTAACAAATGTATGTATGGTGTTTTAGTTGGCGTTTTATTGCTGCCATGACCCAAAGACCTGATGAGAACAATTTTAGAGGAGAAAAAGCTTGTTTGGTGCTCACAGCATCAGAGGTCTCAGTCCAAAGATGGCCAGCTCCATTGCTCTGGGCCCAAATGAGGCAGAACATCATGGCAGAAGGGTATGATAGAGAAAGGCAACTGAGAGAGAGAGAGAGAGAGAGAGAGAGAGAGAGAGAGAGAGAGAGAGAGAGAGAGAGAGCGAGCGCAAAATATAAACCCTAAAGGCATGTCCCCAATTACCCACCTCTTCTAGCCACATTCAACCTGCCTAGAGTTACCACCCGGTTAATCCTTATCAGAGAATTAATGCACTGATTAGGTTAAGACACACAACTCGTTAATTTTACCTCTGAATGTTCTTGTATTTTCCCACTCATGAGTTTTTTTGAGGGTACCTTGTACCTAAACCATAACAGGTGTACAGAACTCTTATACAGAGTTTTAAAATTTACACAGTTTTCCTCTCTACTTCAGAAACATTTGATCTGGTGGAATGATGTAGACAGAGCCTTAGGTGGTTGGGAATTCATGTCATACAAAGTTGGTTTGACCCCTGGAGCAGGGCCTCTTCCTCCCTACTGTCTTATTTGAAGGGATCTATATAGAAAGGGTGTAGATTTCTGTTGTCTCCATAGGAGAGTCATAGGCCCAAGAAGGTTAATTCAATTCCTTCAAAAAAGTCTTCCCAAAGTCAGCAAGATGAAAAACACAAAAGAACAACCTAGGCAACACCAAAAGTCTTATCTCCCAAAGATGGGAAAAGTCGGTGGATTACCTTTCATTCTTTTTGCTGTACACATTCATCTGTCCACCCATTCCTTCATTTATACCATAAAGATGTTTAGGTATTATGGCAGATTATGTAGATCTCAGGGGATAGGCAATCAGAACATGCCTTTGCAAAATATGCCATTGACATAAGGCCTATTTTAAGTTGAAGGTAATTGAGAAACAGCAGATTTGAGAAAAGTTCTCTGCCCTCTCTGTTTCCTTAGGAGCAGGACACAGATTTACAAAGACAAAAGTGCTTTCTCTCCTCTACTGGGAAGGATGAAGGATGCCATCAGAGGAATTTAAATAGCAAGCTTTGCTAACTACTCTTTTGTTCACCTTCCTACGATTTTCTACTCCTAGAGAATCAAAATCATTTCCCTTTGTCTTGTCAATTTTCTAAAAATTTACTGTTTTTTTTTTTTTTTGTTGGAGGTGCTATATAAGTTGGAATTCAAAGTCACTTTTTTGGAGAATTACTCATTCTCTGTGTATTTTCCATGTATATATGAAATACACATTTTAATAAGCTTTTGCTTATTTTTTTCTCTTCTTAATCTTTCTTTTGTTACAGGAGTTGATTACTACTAAGAGCATAGAGAAGGCAGAGGAGAAAATTATATTTTCCCCCCTTTCAAAGTAGGTAAGACAAACACTTTCTTTTCTCACGGGGTTTATGATTTAGTTTATTCTTTTATAAAATCATAATTACATGATATTCATATCCTGTTTTTATAAATTAACCTTTTTAAAAATTAGCATTTCATATGCACTTGCTATGCCATTATAGATGCACTACTTGCCTATTATTATTTTACCTTGAGGGCATACCATCTATTTTTTTTTCCTGTTACTAGACATTTAGATGTCTCCCAATGTTTTTGCAATTATAAACAACTTGGCAATAAATTGTATATATAATTTTTCCTATATTTTAGGTATTTTTCTTAGATTTCATCAAGAATTACAGAGATAAAGGGAATAGATGGCAAGGTTTTGAGTATTGCTTAACGAAATTTTGTATAAATTCACAAGAATAATTTTATCTCAATCAGCCTCATCATAGAGATTCATCATAGTTGCATTACTATTAAAAAATAATTTGAGAGGTTAAAAAAAAAAAAGGTAGCCGGTGGCCTCAGTCTTCAATTAAATAGGACTATTAGATGACTACAGGTGCCAGAAAATGCACGGGAAGCGTGTGCTCTGTGAGGGTCTTGGGGATGGAGGTATGCAACCCCTGCCTGGCATCATGACATAACCAGGCTAGAATCATTCTAAAGTCTTGCTATTTTCCCCTAAGGCATTCGAATTCTCTTCTATGGTGGTGGTCCAAAGCTATCACTCATGCCATTTTATTGATGATGGAACATGCATGCATCATTCGATAGGGGGAACAGCAGTGTGTGAAAAAAGGAAACTTCAAATAATCCAAATAGGATCTAAGGAGAAATGGTCAAGAGGCTTGTAATCTTTAGTGAAAAGACACCCAAAAGAGAAATAGAGGCACCTTCAAAGCAGCTAGGAAGAAAACTGAATACTCAGCAGTTCCAAGAGGCAGAACTGGTCACCAGGGCTTCCGATACAAATATGCCACAGTATTAATTGCTTTGTTGGAAGAGAAACGGCTTAAAAATATGTGAACGATCCTGGGCCCTGGAGGTACTAATGGCAGTGGAAATGGTTGCCATGGCAACAGCAAGGCAAAGTCAACCAAAGGAATTACTAATACATGTGAGTGTAAATGTGTCTGACATTGAATAATGTGAGCTGATTCCTTGGCAGATTCCAACACTATTTTTGAACTTGGAAAAAAAAGCATTTAAGCATTTATCACATGCAGGTTTTATTCTATAGGTTTTTGGTGAAGGGGTAACTAACTTTTTCACAAGAGGTGGATTTGATTTTAAAAATAACTTTTATTTTAAGACTATCATAGGAACATTAAAGGATATTTTCTGAAGGAAAAAGAAATTGACTGTCATCCTCCCTGTCAATACAACAGCTTGCCTATTCCTTCATGTCCCTACATCCCACGGCATTTTTATATCTCTATAATCTCAGTATTCTGACAGTTTTGAATTCTGCTCTTTTCATTTAACCTCAAATCTAAAGCATTTTTCATATTTTAAAATCATTTTTATAATTGTCAATTAGCATTTCAGCACAATATCATAGTTTACCAATGCATTGTGCCATTTACCCAACCAGTCACCTCTTGGGGTTTATGTATTATTGACACATTGTGTCTAGGCAATGCCAAGGGAACAGGCAGTGTGCAGATGAATGTTACTGAAATGCGAGCTCTGAACATTGAGCTTGTGTTTGGGCCATGGTGCATTTCAGTACACAAATACCTGCTAGCTGCAGGGTGGGAGGGTCAGTAGCTCTTGATTATTAGGTAGTGCCAACAATTAATAGGATAGGGAAGAGTGCTTTTCTCATTACACCACATATTGCTTTATAATGCACATCTGCTCCCATACCCGGGCTCTACTGCAATCCCCTAGTGTTTTTCTGAAAGACCATTTCTTACCCCAAATGAATCTGTCAATAATAATTATTATGGTAAAAGTAAAATTCTAGCTAACATGATTGAAACATTCCCTCATGGTGTGCAGTGAAGAAAAGTAACTGTATATCACAAAATGACAATTGTCTTTTGCATCTGCAGTAAATAAGGTGCCTTTTTCATCCTGCGTTGGGAGGGTTTTCGCTTGGCCTCATATATTGTACCAGTCATCATGTTTTGTGTACATAATGGTGCTATTGGTTAGGAATGACTGTGTCAGAGTTTCAGGTTGCTAATAGAGCTGTTTGCTTCCATGAGGATGCCTTCTGAATGTATAGCAGTTCTACCATAATCACACATGACTAGAAAATCAAAGGGCAGCCCCATAAGTCACTATGTAGAGGTACAGCTGGAGCTTGGGAAATTCAGTGCCAGCTTAATGTCCCTGATGAATTAATGGCAGACTGCAAGTGGAAGCAATTGTTATCAAAACTACTGTTTTGATGATCATTCAATTGCTGAAGAGTTGTGCTCATTCAGATTGACTAAAGGATGTTGATTTTGTGTAGTTGTCACTGAAACACATGAAGAGGAATTATAAATCAGCATTTTTGCATTTCAATAAGTTATTGGCTACAGGAAAAAAAGTCAAAGGATTTTAGGAGGTAAAGTAGTAAGTATGAAGGGGTTAGGAGACATAGTCATTATGAACATTTTTTGGATACTGAGCATTGTTAGCAAGCTGCTTGGTTAGAAAACTCTGCTGGGGTTTCTTCTGTGTCTGGAGGTGCTTGGGAGGCAGCATTTGGGAATTAGACTTTTAATTTTCTGCCACTTAGCTGAGGACATTTGAAAAAGTTCTCATTTCTTTTTTTTTCCAAACCAGAAAGGCCCAGTAAAAAAGATCTTAATTTCTTGTGATGAGTATATTCTATTTTAGTTTGCATTTTTATAAATGACAGAAATTTATTTCGCATAGTTGTGGAGGCTGGGAAGTTCTGAATTTGGTGTCCAGTGAGGGCCTATTTCCATATGCATAGACTGTCATCTTGCTCTATCCTTCCATGACACAGAGGGCAAGAGCACTTTCAGGGGTCCATTTTATAAGGATATTTATAAAAGGGCATCACCCTCATGACCTGATTACCTGCCATAGGCCCTGTCTCCTAATGCCATCAATCACATTGAGGGTTAAGATTTCAACGTAAGATATTTTGGAGGACACAAACCTTATCTACAGCATCTCCTAATGGCTATTCTAGGAGGTTCAAACCCTGAGGAAAACAACTTATTGAGAGAGGAACCAAAAAATAAAATAAAGGGTGGAAAGAAACCCCAGAGATCTTCAAGGTAAGGGCTGGGAAAGAGGAGGGATTATAACAGTGACTTTCAAACTTTGGCCCCGACTCACAGCAACACACACATTTCACATGATGACCCAGGCTCATGTATGCCCCATACCAAAACAGACATTACTATGTTGATATTTTTTCATCAGACATATCACCAACCAGTCAACTGGCAAGACAACATTTACTAATTCATCTAACTGCATACTGACAATAATCCTAAGCAGATAGCATTTGGCTGTTTCCTAGAAGGAAATGGGCTCTGAGAGGTGAGGTCACTGACCTGGGTTCACAAGGCGGTTAAGTAGAGGAGCTGAGATAATGTTGTATCGACTAATTCAAGCCGAATCATTCTCCACTGTGCTAAGAACCCTTTCCCTAGGAAGTACTGAATATTTGATTCGGAATTTCTTAGAAAAGAAAGATGACCTGTAAAAGAACTGTGATATCCCAGGAACTGCTCGGAGATCTAGGCTTTCAGAGTCAATATGGTGACACAGGACGGAGATTCCAGGCCTGGGTTCCAGGAGTCAGACTGCTCTCGTCCATATACTCCACCTGTTGAACTTTGAGAAAGTTATGTGATGGCAAAACCAGACCTATTTGTGAAATGAAATTATGAAAATGTTATGGTGAGAGTCCAGTGCCTGGGAAAGGGGTCAGTTCCCCCGCTTCCCTCTCTTAGCCTTTCTCCAGGAAGCCTAACTAACCATGGGTCCCTACCTTTTGCATTGTCAATAACTGCCCTAAGAGTCTGACTACTCCCTCCTGAAATGTAATAGATGTCTGTGAAAAGAGCTGTTTCTTCTTCTCTGTTCTGTGAGCAGCTTTATGTTAGAGATACTGCACAGGCCTTCAGCTGCATAGATTAGGAATTTTTTTTTTAAGAGGAAAAAGCCCCAATGATAGGATAGATCTAAGATGATGTCAAATAACCTGTAAATATTGTGAGAAACTGTGGACCCGGGCTCAGAATTTGGGAGTGCTAATCTACTCTGGGCCCACCTGCGTAAAATAAAGTTTGGGTTCTCCTACTTTCTGAGTGCTGTCTTGTTGTTTCCACAATAGTTATAATTCTCTTGATATCAGTTTTCTCATTTATAAAGTGCTAAGGTTAATAGTAACCTCCTTGTAAGTTTGTAAAGATTAAGAGAGAGGATTTATAAAATGATTTAACATGATATGGAGAACAGATGTGGCATCCCCTAATGTTAGATGTTACACAGAAGGTTCATGAGTGTGCGATAAAACCCTCATCCAAAGGCAGGCCCCTTCAGCTATAACTAAGTAAGTTTTTTGTTTATGGAAATCCAGATCCTACTGAGAAATCAAATGTGTTATTTGACCAAATTAGGGCTAGATGGAAATTCATAGTAAATATTTACTAATCATGAAAAGACCCCCTAAGCAGTTACTGAGATGATGGGGGTATAATTGCCTCTAAGGTCACTTCTGTCATTATAACTCCTATAACTCTGATTGTAAACAACCATGAATTCTCTTGCTGATAGCCCCATTTATATGAATTAGTGGCCTCAGTTCCGTTTCCATTACTTGGGTCTTTCAATCACAAAATTATAGATTCCAAAATAAAACATACATTCTAAAATGAATGGAGTAAAACTTAGAATGCTTGGAGAAAGAATTCCCACTGTGACTAATTGCCACTAGAATTTGTTCCCAAGTCGTGCTGCTAGAAGAACATAAGAATGATTTTCTTTGATTTTGATTGTGTTGTAAACACCTTGTCAAACTAGTCATCTGTGTCAAGCATTAGAAGAACTTAAAGAGAATGTCGAGGTTAGAACAATAAGCTTTCTCTCTTGTTAAAAAGCCTCCAGTTTTGTCAGCTGGTAACAACACAGCCTATGAGATGTTATCCTCAAAAGCTGATCAATGTATTGTCATCAGTCAAAAGGAAACCAAACAGCGGAGGTAAGTCTGTCCAGGAAGTTTCATTTTGTGAGCTGGATCTCCCCAAATTGTATTCCCACCTGTTTCCATTTCAACTACTGTGTTTCTTGGGTAAGTTGTAAAAGTTTGGGGAAACTTCTGCCTATCATCTTCCCAAACTCTTGAAACAGATTCTTTGGGACTTGATCCACTTCATTAGTGAGCACCTCTAGTGAACCTTCTATATAGAATGAAAGGAGAGGGGCAAGGGCAAAGGCTCAATTGACATGAGAGATTTGAATCATGTCACATTCTCAAGATTTCTAGGACCAGTTGGATGCTGTGGTACACACCTGTTATCCCAACCACTCTTGAGGCAGGAGGATCACAAATTCAAAGCCAGCAACTCAGTGAAGCCCTAAGCAACTCAGTGAGACCCTGTCTCTAAATAAAATGTAAAAAAGAGCTGGGGATGTGGCTCAGTGGTTAAGTGCTCTGGGTTCAATCCCTGATACAAAAAAAAAAAAAAAAAAGTTTCTAGGACATGCTCTGTCTCAGTCAGATGCTTTCCAGATACATACTCACTGTGGCAATAGTTAGGCTCTTAGAATATCAAGAATCACAATATTGGTAACAATACTGATTAGAGTTTTTGGTTGCTTACTGTGTGTCAAGTTGTGCTAAGTACTCTACATTTACAATCACATTTCCTATTTACTGCAATTCTGTAAAGTAGGTACTATTACTATTCCCATTTTACAAACGAGGAAACAGGCACAGAGAAGTTATTCACTTACCCAGTGTCCAACAATCAGCACTGTCTCATGTTGATAGGCTGTTGAAGATCTTGTTACTTCCTATTTTTTTCAAGCCTTGATTATCCCTTAATAAATCTCCTGAAAAATAATCAGACATTGCAGTGGTTTTAGTTACCCAAGAGTTCTTTTAAAATGTGATTTTCACTTTGACACTATCACACGGGGGTCACTAACAAATGTTTGTGGATGAAAGTCATTGACTGAATAGAGCCATTGGCTCAGGTCTCCTGTGCCACAAACTGGAATATCTGTTGACATGAGCTTCTGCCCATGTAAGAGCATCTAGAACCTAGATGCTGGACTCTAGAAACTAGAGGTCACAGAGTCCTGCAACATAACAGGCCTATGTGCACAGTAGGCCTCAACAACCTCTGTACCCTTTAGGATGTATCCATAGTGGTTTCCATGTCCTGTAAGACCCGGTAGGGAACTCTGCCTTTGTCCTCTCTGTGTCTTCCCAGCTGAGGTGACAGCATGCACTGTGATCAGCACATTTAGGATGACTCTCTGGTATACTTGGTTCATAGGGCACTAGGGGGTGGGGCACAATAGGAGAGGAAAGTCATTGAATAGGGAGGGCCTTGTATGCTAGACTGTGAAGTCAGGTGCTTTATCTTGAGGGCAAGAGGGTGCCACCGAAGGGGCTTCTGTACAGGGGAATTGACACAAGAAATATTTGCATTTAGGAAGTTCATGGAGAGAACATGCTTTAAGAGGGAAGGAGGCAAGACAGGGAGATAAATTAGGATGCTATTGTAATAAAATAGTAACTTCATACTAGTAGACATTGGGATCTCCTAGAGAGTTTGTTAGAACACAGATTTGGGGGGCCAGCATCAGTTTCTGGGGCTAGGTCTAAAAGTTTGCCTGTTGAAAATGTTCTTAGGTGATGGCCATGTTCCTGATCTGGGAGCCCTGCTGAGGGAATCCTGCTGGGGCGGAATAGAGATGATGTGAGTCATCATCCGATGGTGGGGTCAGGGATATGAGGGGACCCACGTAAGAAATATCAAAGAAGGTAGAACTTGACTGTGTTGGTGATGGAGTGGAGGGAAGTAAGGAAGGAGGAGGTTTTGAGCTGGGAGACTGGGTTGGTAAAGGAGCTTTTGCTGAGAAGGGGCTCCAGCAGGACAGGCAGGGGATCCTCAAAGTGTGACAATATTATTATGTCATTGGCAGGAAAATGGATGGAACTAGAGACCATTATGTTAAGTGAAATAAGTCAAACTCAGAAGGTCAAGGGTCATAGGTTTGTCTCATACGTGGACTCGTGGACTCGAGAGGGGGCGGGAAGGAAAAGAAAGGTGTGTGGGGGTGGGCAGGAATCATGAAAATCAAAAGGAGATTGGAGGAGGAAAGGAGCACGGGGTGGGAGGTGGGGAGGGAGGGGTGAAGTGCTGGGAGGGATATCGGCTAAATTATGTTCTTATATTGTGTGCACGTATGAATATGTAATAACAAATAATAAAAAGTGTAATAATCTCAGAATTAATGCATTTAGCTGTACCTGTGTTGAGGGTTTCATTTTAAAGTTGATTCAATTTTTTCATCTCATTGACTTCTACTTTCTGAAGTATCATGCAAATATTTTATCTTTCAATAAATTAAGTGGCTTCTATGGATTTTATTTATTTATTTTTTTGTACCCAGGGGCACTTAACCACTGAACTACAACCCAGCCCTTTTTATTTTATTTTTTTTCTTTTGAGATAGGGTCTCACTAAGTTGCTTAGGGTCTTGCTAAGTTGCTGAGGCTGGCTTTGAAATTGTGGTCCTCCTGCCTCAGCCTAGGAATTACAACCAGCTTATGGATGGTTTTATGTTGCAAAGTAGGAGTGTGTAGTGAAAGCAATTCCAGGTAGGAAGAATGAGGCTGTTGGGGTGTGCGTTTGGGGTCACATCGTGCCAATTTTTCCTGCAGTATTGTGGTTACAGAAGCAGTAGGAAGTACCCATGAATGGAGTCTGCCGATTGACAATAATTATGAATGCTATCACTCAGCAAACAGGGAGGTCATTCATTGTTTTACGAAAGGATGGACAATAATTTCTTCTCAAATATGGTACAAGGGAAGCTGAGCTTGGATGGGGGGAATCATCTGGGGGAGAAGTCAGCTAGGGCAGGATTTCCCCACTTTTACTACCAAGCAGGAAGGGAAGAAAACCCTGTTCATTTGATTTTGAAAAAGGAGCATAAATAAATTGCCTGTTAAACTCTCAGGCAGGGGATTGGTCAGCAGAGCAGAAGCCACTGGTATTTTCTGACACCAAGCTTTCTTCGCCCGTCTTGCACTGGAGGCATACCGTGACCACAAATGAGAAAGGATGTGCTCAGAGAGAAAGGCTGCCAGCCAACCTGGTCATAATTCATGCTTCAGTGACGCTGGCCTGGAGGAGGGGAATGAAACATTTATGAAAATGGCCCTTTCCAGCCACATATCACGATTGTCAAATGGAAAAGGGGGAGAAAAAAAGAAAAAGAAGCAGGGGTCCTCTTCCCAAGAGAGGCCATGCTTATTGCTGGCTTTGTTCTCTTTTAGGCCTAGACTGCATGATGGGATTTTGACGGTGAATCCATCAGTGGCTCATATCCATGACTTGATCAGTTGTAATGGCCTTATGGCAGATTTTGCTGAGAGGGCAGGTGTGCTTTCTTACGAGACAATGGGAAAGAGAAGAGTCAGGACTGGGTTATCCACATGGCAGCATAAGTACATGCTTAGGGCACTTGCAAAATGGAATAAAAAAATTGTTTTGGGGGTGTGCAGAAAATAACACTTATAAAAATTTGAAGGAATGCATCAAAGTGGTCATAATGTATAGATCCAGAATTCTTTTTGGATTTCTTTATATTGCTGGATAAATCAAATTAAAAACGAAATCTTCTCCCACCCTAAGAAATCCTCTCCACAAGGAAAGAAAAACAGTTTGTTATTTTATTGAATACCATCGAACCAGAGCATGATGCACACCACAGGCAATCCACTGAGAGGCTAAAAACGGAAAGGAATCTCACCCTTTTCACATAACGAAGCAGTTACACTGGTTCCAAACCTGTTCTCAAGGTAAACAATAACTGTCCTCAGGTAAGAGGACTTGACAGCACCATTTGTCACACGTGGTTCACCCTTGTTTTACCTGGTAGGGAGGTGACCATCTGTTAGCTAACTGATTTTATTCAAAGAAAAAGTTGACTTCTTATGGCAGGAAGGAGTTTTGCAGCTTGGGAGAAGATGCCCACCACAATTAGGTCCTCTCCTCCCAGGGGAACTGGGAGGCAGGGATGCTGTTTCCTTGGGATCTGCATTCTAAAGCATGGCTCTATGAGAAAGAGTTTCCTAGGTCATAAAGTCGGCAAAAGACATACCTAGTGTTTGAAAGGATTTATATACATTTCAGATCCAGGAGAAAAATCCTGATTCTATAAAGGTTTCTAAATGAAACACTGTAAGAAAAAGGAGGGATCTTTCCCCTCATTTATTTATTTATTTATTTTTTGTACTGGGGATTGAACTCAGGGGCACCTAACCACTGAGCCACATCCCCACCCCTTAATTACTTATTTTTTTTTAAATTTATTTTTATTGTAAACAAATGGGATACATATTGTTTCTGTTTGTACATGGTGTAACAGCATACCATTTACGTAGTCATACATTCACATTGGGTAATGAAGTTTGATTCATTCTGTTATTTTTTCCTCCCCCCCCCACCCCTCCCACCCCTCTTTTCCCTCTATACAGTCCTTCCTTCCTCCATTCTTACCACCCTCCTTAACCCTAACCCTAAAAATAACTCTAACCCTAATGCTAACCCCTCCCACCCCCAATTATATGTCCTCATCTGCTTATTAGCAACATCATTCGTCCTTTAGTTTTTTGAGATTGGCTTATCTCACTTAGCATGATATTCTCCAATTTCATCCATTTGCCTGCAAATGCCATAATTTTATCATTCTTTATGGCTGAGTAATATTCCATTGTATATATATGCCACAGTTTCTTTATCCATTCATCAATTGAAGGACATCTAGGTTGGTTCCACAATCTGGCTATGGTGAATTGAGCAGCAATGAACATTGATGTGGCTGTATCTCTGTAGTATGCTGATTTTAAGTTCTTTGGGTAGAGGCCAAGGAGTGGGATAGCTGGGTCAAATGGTGGTTCCATTCCAAGCTTTCTGAGGAATCTCCATACTGCTTTCCAGAGTGGCTGCACTAATTTGCAACCCCACCAGCAATGTATGAATGTACCTTTTTCCCCACATTCTCACCAACATCTATTGTTGCTTGTGTTCTTGATAATCGCCATTCTAATTGGGGTGAGATGGAATCTTAGTGTAGTTTTGATTTGAATTCTCTTATTACTAAAGATGGTGAACATTTTTTGATATGTTTGTTGATTGCTTGTAGACCTTCTTCTGTGAAGCGTTTGTTCATATCCTTAGCCCATTTGTTGATTGGGTTATTTGTATTCTTCATGTAGAGTTTTTTGAGTTCTTTATATATTCTGGAAATTAGTGCTCTATCTGGAGTATGAGTGGCAAAGATTTTCTCCCACTCTGTAGGCTCTCTCTTCACATTACTGATAGTTTCCTTTGCTGAGAGAAAGCTATTTAGTTTGAATCTATCCCAGTTATTGATTTTTGCTTTTATTTCTTGTGCTATGGGAGTCCTGTTAAGGAAGTCTGATCCTAAGCCAACAAGGTGAAGATTTGGACCTACTTTTTCTTCTATATGATGCAGGGTCTCTGGTCTGATTCCGAGGTCCTTGATCCATTGTGAGTTGAGTTTTGTGCAGGGTGACAGATAGGGGTTTAGTTTCATTCTGTTGCATATGGATTTCCAGTTTTCCCAGCACCATTTGTTGAAGAGGCTATCTTTTCTCCATTGCTTTTTTTTTTTTTTCTTTTTTCTTTTTTTTTTTTTTTTTGCGGTGCTGGGGATCAAACTCAGGGACTTGTGCTTGCAGTGCAAGCACTCTGACGACTGAGCTGTCTCCCCAGCCCTCTTCATTGCATATTTTTGGCACATTTGTCTAGTATGAGAAAATTGTATTTATTTGGGTTTGTGTCCGTGTCCTCTATTCTGTACCATTGATCTACCTGTCTATTTTGGTGCCAATACCATGCTGTTTTTGTTACTATTGCTTTGTAGTATAGTTGAAGTTCTGGTGTTACGATACCCCCTGTTTCATTCTTCCTGCTAAAGATTGCTTTAGCTATTCTGGGTTTCTTATTCTTCCAGATGAATTTCATGATTGCTTGCTCTATTTCTGTAAGGTACACTATTGGGATTTTAATTGGAAGTGCATTGAATCTGTATAGCACTTTTGGTAGTATGGCCATTTTGACAATATTAATTCTGCCTATCCAAGATCATGGGAGATCTTTCCATCTTCTAAGGTCTTCCTCAATTTCTTTCTTCAATGTTTTGAAGTTTTCATTGTAGAGATCTTTTTCCTCTTTGGTTAGATTGATTCCCAAGTATTTTTTTTTTTTTTTTTGAGGCTATTGCAAATGGGGTTGTTTTCCTCATTTCCCTTTCAACTGTTTCGTCCCTTGTGTGTAAAAATGCTTTAGATTTATGCGTGTTGATTTTATAGCCTGCTATTTTGCTGAATTCATTGATGAGGTCTAGAAGTTTTCTGGAGGAGGTTTTTGGATCCTCTAAATATAGAATCATGTCATCCAGCAAATAGTGACAGCTTGAGTTCCTCTTTTCCTATTCGTATCCATTTAATTTCTTTAGTCTGCCTAATTGCTCTGGCTAGAGTTTCGAGGACAATGTTGAATAGAAGTGGTGAAAGAGGACATCCCTGTCTTGTTCCCATTTTTAAAGGGAATGGTATCAGTTTTTCTCCATTAAGAATGATGTTGGCCATGGGCTTAGCATAAATAGTCTTTACAATGTTCAGGTATGTTCCTACTATCCCTATTTTTTCTAGTGTTTCGAGCATGAAGGGGTGTTATATTTTGTTAAACGCTTTTTCTGCATCAATTGAAATAACCATGTACCGAAAACTGCCTTCCCGCTGGGGCTGCTCCAAGTGGCTCCGCTTACGGAAAACTGCGCTTCTTTGCCTGGCTGCTCCAAGAGACTCCACAGCCGCTTCTCTTACGGCCTGACCAGCAGGACGAAAGACACGTACACTTCAGAGGTTCATGAAGCAGCCTCCCCTCAATATATAAGCAGTCTCATGCATAAGCAATTGTAACCAGGTATGTCCAGCCAATCCTGTTAAAGGTCAAGCGATCACTCGCTTGAGCATACATGTAAAGTATCTGTCCATGCGCTAGGCAGCTGAACTGGTTGTCATGCAGCCAATTGTAAATGCATCCTGCCATTCTCCCGGCATAATTAGGATGCCGTTTGCCCTCTGCCAGTTGCCATCTTTAGATGCACGTGGCGTAACCCTGGGCCCTGGGTTTCGCCCACCACAACTCCCCCTTTCTGTTTATAAAAGGACCGTGCCTGTCTTTGGTTTTCCACGGCAGAGCAACATCCTTACCCGTCATTGGACAATGAGGCTCTAGTCCTCATTTCCTGTCTTAGGTTGGTATGAGCTCCCCATGAATCTTACCTGTCATTGGCTACCGGTCCAGCATATTTAACCAGACTTGGGGGGATGGGCCAGCATCAATTGCAATGAGAGCTTGGCGAATAATGGCTCTTTCTCTGTGCGGATGTATATGCCTTTTGTATATGCACAGGACAGATACAACACACAAGAGACCTCCCCTGGACAAAACCCCAAACCATTCTTTTCCCCATAGAACAGCGGACTGCAGAAATGTGGCCAATTGTTGTAAAAATAGGAGGATATAGAATAGAGGAGTTAGTAAGGGGTACAGGATTGGGCCACATCTTCACTATCCCCCATAGTTCACGCGAGTCTCCTCCATTAATTTGGCGAGAATTCGCCAGCACCATCAGCAGGAGAAGCCTCCTCATCTTCTTCCTGTTTTTGGGTCTCTGTTGAGGCCTTGACCAATCTCTCCAGCACCCAAATCGGCGATTGTGTGTCCTGTGGGAAAACACAAACAGACCCTCGGGTCCAGATTAATACTGGATCTGGGCCTTTCCATTGTCCTGATAGAATGTCCTTCCAGAGCACTTGAGGTAGATGCTTTTTATTAGGCTCTGAATGACGGTCAGCAGCCGACCGGCCCTCAGAATCAAGAGTTAAAAAATTTAAAATGAACAAGACAACAGACAATTTGTCTTTTGGGGATCTGAATGATGCCCCTATTCCCCCTTTTTGTTTGTAAAGCATGTTTTTAAACGTTAAATGGGCATGCTCAACAAAGCTTTGTCCAGTAGGATTATAGGGAATTCCTGTGACATGTTGAATATCAAAGGTGGAACAAAATTGTTTAAAGGCCTGGGACGTATATCCAGGACCATTATCTGTTTTAATTTGTTTGGGAACTCCTAGGATGGAGAAAAAGTGTAAACAGTGTGTTATTACATCTTTGGTTTTTTCTCCAGTAAGAGCAGAGGCCATAATAAATCCTGAAAAGATATCAACAGATACATGAATGAATTGTAGTTTTCCAAATTCTGAATAATGAGTTACATCCATTTGCCAAATATGATTGGGCTGAAGCCCTTTGGATTTACTCCTAATGATGGGTTAGGAATAAGTGTAACACATTTAGCACAAGACTTGACTATGTCCCGAGCTGTTGCCTTAGTAATTTTATAGCGTGTGCGTAGAGTGGAAGCATTTACGTGAAATTTGGAATGAAAAGTTTTTGCATTTTCAAGCGTATTAAAGATGTGTGGGTCTCTGGTGGCCATGTCTGTTAAATCATTGTGTAAACTTAAAGGACCTGGAAGGCCAGTATGAGCCCGAACATGCCCAATAAAAAAAGGATTTTTTCTGTCCCAAATAAGTTTTTGTAAACTTTGCAAATATTTAGTAATAGTGGAGGTGAGGGAAATCATATCAGTTAATTATAAATTTTGAATAGCATTAACAACGTATTTGCTATCAGAGAATAGGTTAAAAGGCTCATGGTGGGTTTTGAATACTTCTATAGCTACTAATAGTTCCGTTTGTTGTGCAGATAGAGTATTAAACAACAATGTTTCTGTAACATTATCTATAGTAATAGCACCCATACCATTTTTTGATCTATCAGTAAATATAAAGGTAGCTCCTGTAATAGGTCCTTTTCCGGTGACTTTAGGAAAAATTATAGGATGTTGACTCCAAAATTGGAGAAGAGGATCATATGGCAAATGATTGTCAAACACAGCAGAAGTACTAGTAAAGACTACAGCCCATGAATTTGAATTATTAATAAGATATTATATCTGATCAGTAGTATATGGAGTAGTGATAGTTGAGGGATGTGATCCAAAGGTGGAAAGGGATACTTTTAACGCCTTAAGGATTAATTCTGCCACAGATTCAGTAAACAAGGCTAAGACCTCGTGAGGGGCATAATTCATGGGTACCCATAGAATAGGACACTTTTGCCAAAACACTCCTGTGGGTAACTTATTTGTGGCCAAGACAATGAATGATAAAGGCTTAGTTAGGTCAATACGATCAAGATGAGCCTTTCCATAGCTGTTTCAACAAGCTTGAGAGCTGTTGGAGCCTTAGGGGTAAGCACTCGCTTAGAAAGAGGGTCAGAATCACCTTTAAGAATTTCAAACAGGGGGCCCAAACTTGAGGTGGGTAAATGAAGGTAAGGTCTAATCCAATTAATATCACCCAAAAGTTTTTGAAAATCATTTAAAGTTCTAAGCTTGTCCACCTGAACGGTAATTTTTGTGGGTTTAACCACAGTTTGATTTATGATAGATCCCAGGAAGTTTTTGGTGTCTGTGATTTGTACTTTATTAATGGCAATATGTAAGCCCCATCTTTCAAGTGACTTTAGTAAGGAATTATAACATTGCTTTAAGACAGGTTTTTCCTTATGAGCTAGCAAAATATCATCCATATAACGATAGATTAAAAGTTAAGGGTTAATTTGTTGATATACACCAGGGTGGAAATTAATCTGATTACCTTGCCCTTCATATGGTCCTTGGCCTGTCAGCATGTTTAGATTCCATTGAGGATTGCCCGCAACTGCATTACATCGGGCAGTATCAGAACAGAACTCCTGGTTAGCCACCTTCCATTTTAATATGGCTGTGCTTTTGTTAGGATTGGAAGCCACACCCAATCCCCTTCAAGTCTGATGTGCCTGTTGAAGTGGCCAGGCTTTGGGCCATTCTGTAATTTTGATAATACTTTTGTCAGCCCCAGTATCTAATAAGCCCTCAAAACTTTTGCCTTCTATCACTAACTTTGTCATAGGCCTATCTTTTAAACCCCATGTTAACATGACCATATTTTGGCCAGTAGAACCTAACCCTTTATTTCCCCTAATAATATTTTTTGATGGATATTGATCATAGCAGCTGGGTAAGACCAACAATTGTGCTATGCGATCACCCTGAGCTATTATTGCTACACCTCTTGGTGAAGAAGCAAGGATTTTTATTTTTCCTGTAAAATCAGGGTCTATAACTCCAGGGACAATTTTTAATCCTTTTAAAGCAGAAGAACTCTTCCCCAGAACTAGTCCCACTGTTCCTTTACATAATGGGCCGACAACCGAAGTTGGCATTGGTTGTACTCCCATCTCTGGAATTAATACTGCTCTGGCGGAGGCACAGAGGTCTGAACATCTACTTTCTCTTTCAGAAGCTCGACTTGTTCTTTTTCTACAATTTCTAATATCTTTTCCCCTTCTCTTAACTGTTTTTGAAATTTTGGTTTTTTGGAATTCAGACAGAAACGAACTAATGTCACAACAACAAACAGAAACCAAACAAGGAAAGGTAACACAAACAGCAACTTACACATATTTGTTATGGGATGTCCTTTGCTGTCTCTTGGGACAGCCTTTCAATATATTCTCTCTCTAGGAGAATCTTCCGTTAATAATCCCTCTCTAGGGGACTCTTCAGTTAAAACCTTAAGGTAACCATTTCCTCAAATAGGGAAACCTTCTTGTTAATAACGCTAGTGAAACTGTCTATTATTTATCTGAGCGCTCACCACTTCCCAGTTCGATCCTTGTTTGATCGCGGTCCGGGCCACTACTTACCGAAAACCACCTTCCCGCTGGGGCTGCTCCAAGCGGCTCCGCTTATGGAAAACCGGGCTTTTTTGCCCAGCTGCTCCAAGCGGCTCCGCAGCCGCTCCTCTTATGGCACGACCAGTGGGACGAAAGACACGTACACTTCAGAGGTTCATGAAGCAGCCTCCCCTCTATTCAAATAACACCCTTAATATATAAGCAGTCTCATGCATTAGCAATTGTAACCAGATATGTCCATCCGATCCTGTTAAAGGTCAAGCGATCACTCGCTTGAGCATACATGTAAAGTATATCTGTCCACGCGCTAGGCGGCTGAACTGGTTGTCATGCAGCCAATTGTAAACGTGTCCTGCCGTTCTCCAGGCATAATTAGGATGCCGTTTGCTCTCTGCCAGTCGCCATCTTTAGATGCATGTGGCGTAACCCTGGGCCCCGGGTTTCGCCCGCCACAACCATATGGTTCTTATCCTTAAGTCTATTGACATTATGGGTTACGTTTATTGATTTATGGATGTTAAACCATCCTTGCATTCCAGGGATGAACCCCACTTGATCGTAGTGCACAATTTTCTTAATATGTTTTTGGATACGGATTGCCAATATTTTGTTAAGGATCTTTGCATCTATATTCATCAGGGAAATATTCATAAAATTTTCTTTCCTTGATGTGTCTTTTCCTGGTTTGGGTATGAGGGTGATATTAGCTTCATAGAATGAATTTGATAGGGTACCCTCCTTTTGTATTTCCTGGGATACTTTGAGAAGTATTGGAATGAGTTCTTCTTTGAAGGTCTTGTAGAACTTGGCTGAGAAGCCATCTGGTCCTGGGCTTTCCTTGGATGGTAGCTTTTTAATGGCTTCTTCTATTTCATTGCTTGCTATTGATCTGTTTAAATCGTGTATGTCCTCCTGGTTCAGTTTGGGAGGAGCATATGTCTCCAGAAATTTGTCAATGTCTTTGGTACTTTCTCTTTTGTTGGAATACAGATTTTCAAAGTAGCTTCTCATTATGTTCTGTATCTGAGTGGTGTCTGTCGTGACATTTCCTTTTTCATCATGAATTTCAGTAATGAGTTTTCTTTCTCCTTCTGTTTGTTAGTGTGGCTAAGGGTTTGTCTATTTTGTTTACTTTCTCAAAGAACCAACTTTTGTTTTGTCAATTTTTTTGAGTTGTTTCTTTTGCTTCAATTTCATTGATTTGAGCTTTGATTTTAATGATTTCCTGTCTTCTACTACTTTTGCTGTTCTTCTGTTCTTCTTTTTCTAGGGCTTTGAGCTATAATGTTAGGTCATTTAGTTGTTGACTTTTCATTCTTTTCTGGAATGAGCTCCATGCAATGAATTTTCCTCTTAGTACCGCTTTCATAGTGTCCCAGAGATTTTGATATGTTGTATCGTCGTTCTCATTGACCCCTAAGAATTTTTTAATCTCCTCCCTGATGTTTTCTGTTATCTATGTTTCATTCAATAGCGTATTATTTAGTCTCCAGGTGTTGGAGTAATTTCTGTTTTTTATTTTGTCATTGATTTCTACTCTCAGTCCATTATGATCTGATAGAACACAAGGTAGTATCTCTATTTTTTTGCATTTCCTAAGGGCTGCTTTGTGGCATACATATGGTCTATTTTTGAGAAGGTTCCATGTGCTGCTGAGAAGAAAGTGAATCCGCTTGTTGATGGATGGAATATTCTATATATGTCTATTAAGTCTAGGTCATTGATTGTGTTATTGAGTTCTATGGTTTCTTTGGTTGGATTTTGTTTGGAAGATCTATCTAGTGGTGACAGTGGTGCATTAAAGTCACCCAGAATTATTGTATTTTGGTCTATGTGATTCCTGAAATTGAGAAGGATTTGTTTGATGTACAGAGATGCACCATTGATTGGGGCATAAATATTTACTATCGTTATGTCTTCCTGATTTACGGTTCCCTTAAGCAGTATGAAATGTCCTTCTTTATCCCTTCTGACTAACTTTGGCTTGAAGTCCACTTTATCTGATATAAGGGCTTTTTTTACTGAGTCCATGTGCGTGGTAAGTTTTTTCCCATCTTTTTACCTTTAGTCTGTGGATGTCTTTTTCTATGAGATGAGTCTCTTGCAGGCAGCATATTGTTGGGTCTTTCTTTTTAATCCATTCTGCCAGTCTATGTCTTTTGATTAATGAGTTTAGGCCATTACAAGCCTGGTCCTCAGTGCTGGGATTGTGAAGCGGGAGGAAGCCCCTCTTGCTGTGCATATTTCAGTTCCTCAAACCCTGATTAGCCCTACCTGGGTCACATCCTCAGCTCAAGTCTATCACTGTGTATAATGAGAGCACTTTGCAGTAGAGTTGCACCATGTGACTTAGAGCTAAAAAAGTTTTGTTAACAAGAGGAAAATAGAGTTGATGAAAACTGAAACCTACTTTGTGTGTGTGCCCTCCTGAACAGCAAGGGACAGTGTCTTATTTGGCTTTGTAACCCTAGTGTGTAGCAAAGGTTCTGGGTCCTGGAGACTCTTAGTATGTTCATGGATGAGCTTGTATTTTTTCTTTTGATGTTTTTTTTTTTTTTTTTTTTTTTTTTTTTTGTAGAAGGGATTTAACCCAGGGGCACTTTACTACTGAGCCACATCCCCAGGTCTTTTTATTTTTATTTTTTTTGAGACAGTCTTGTTAAATTGCTTCGGGCCTTGCTAAGTTACTGAGGCTGATGGAACTTGGAATCCTCTTCAACCTCTCAAGTAGCTGGGCTTACAGGTGTGTGTTATCATGCCTGTATTGATACATCTTTATTGCCTAAGTACAGTCCTTCCTTGGAATCCACTGGGATTGGGTTCCAGGACCAAGGCAGTAATTGCATATAACCTAAGCAATACTCCTATGCTTCTCTAGATTACTTATAAAACCTAATTCAGTGTGAACCCTATGTTATATTATATTGTTTAGGGACTAATGACAGACACATTTTTATTTTTTTTAAAACAATTGTCCGTCCATGGTTGGTTGAATTCATTGTATATGGAACTGGCCCATATGAACTGTATATTAGTCATGGCAATAGAATTTGGTAAAGATAGGGAGGAACAGATTTTGGATCTAACCAGAACACAATGTTTGCATCAGAAAGAATTTCCTTACTTGTAAGTCAGTTATTTATAAAGCTAGCAGCCCATTTCAAATACAGAATACATTTGAGGAGCTCTTAATGAGGTGCTTGTTCAGAATAGGGCCTGTCAAATAGCATGCGCTATAAAAACGTTTGTTAGACAAATAAAGAAACCTGGGCCAAATGTGACTTTAACAAGGTTAAGTTAGTAATGTAGTAATAGTGTATATTTAAAGTATAATGGCCTCATCACAGTTATTTGGGGAGGCACTGATTCCCAGGAAGCCTCCCCTAGGTCCTCAGGCAGACTGGAGTGCTTGTATATTTTCCGGCATTTTTTACATATTCCCATTGAATAACCTGAGGTGTCATATTATTTCACTGCAGCTCAAAATGTCCTCCTGAAGTGCCCCTAAGGCAGAGAAGCATGCACTTGGTTTCCAGCGAGAGGAAGTGTAGCCTGAAGCATCCTATGCAGAAGTGAGGAATCTCTGTCTTATCCCTTTTAATCCCACCAGGTCCCCACCCCAGCACACACATTCTATTCTACAATATCCCCGAATTTGTTGTAACACTAACAATCATCTCTACTTTCCCACTGAAAGCATAAAATTGAAGAAATTCTCCCTAGATGACACTAAGGCAATTTAACATTCTGCAATTCCTCCTGCCACTCATTAAGCAATTAAAGGCGTTTTCTGAAACTCAGGGTAATTTTATGCAAGGAGAAGGGCACAGTTGTTCACTAGGAGTGGAATCCAACTTTGGTTAGGAAATAATGAAGTCTGTTTTGCATAAGAACAGCCACTTAATCAGTGTGCTCTCTGTGCTTACACAAGTTTTGCTGACATTTTTTTCCCAAATAATATTAACAACACTGAAGCTTTCCAGTGTTATCTGAGAGTGTGTGAGAAGGGCCCAGGGTCAGCGAAGGAAGCACCATCATGAATAAGCCTCGTGCCCTGTAGAACCACTTCACCTTGGTCTTCTCACCCATTAAGTGAGGAGCTTAAACTCACTGATCTCTAAAATCAGTTTCAGCTAGCAAGGCCCAGTTTCTAGTACAGGGAAGAACATCAAGTGTCCAGATGCATGAACTGAACAAATACCTGATAAAAACAAACAACTGGAGATAAAGAACAGGTTCTGAATATGAGCTGTGCTCTCTTCTCTCTTGATTGATGTGGCATGGATATAGGTTTCAATAACATTTACCTTTAAACAAATATTTTAAACATTCATTTAGTGCCAGGTACTCATGTTACCAGAAGCTCGGTCCTTGTTCCTGATGCTGATTCAATAACGAGGACACGGTTTTAAGGAAAAGAAAAAATGTTTTATTGCTTTGCTAGCAAAGGAGAAGCATAGGAGACTCCTGTCCCAGGGGCTGTGATTTTGCTCATCAGGGAGAACAGAGAGTTTTTAAAAAAGTGATCCTTTCCAGGTGTTCCCTGTGTGTGTGTGTGTGCATGTGTGTGAGTGTGAGGGGGTGTTTGCAATTTGCTTGTTAACTGGGGAGACAGCAGTTCCTTAGCTTTTCTGTCCCCATCCCTGAAGTCTGAATTACTTGGTTCCTGTGGTGGGTGTGTGCTCAAAGACAGATAACTTGGCCTAGGATGGGAAAAAGGTGATCTTGCCCTCCCGACCCAGATTAGGGAGGGGGAGAAGGAGAAGAGGAAAAGAAAGCATGTCATTTAAAAATAAGCCTCAGTGGCAGAGCAGCAAGGGCTATATTCAAAGCATGAGGTGGATCAAGATTACACTCTTTTAAGTTCTTTACAAATACTTAGTAATTCCTCCCAATCTCATGTTATGAGATGGGTATTCTCATTACCCCATTTTACAGATGAGAAGACCACAACATGGAGAAGTTAACATGTACAAAGTCAATTACTAAAGGCAGAGCCAGGAAATATGGCTTCAGACTCTGTTCTCCTAACCACTGTATTAACGCTGCTTCTCCATATAAGGAGAGATGCTAGATTCCCACTGCTGTGAGATGCTGTGGTAAATCGTGCCAGAGCATTTATGTACATGACAAAGATGAGTAAGACTTGGTTCCTACCTTCTTGCAATTCTCCTCTTCCCCCAGAAACCTGCGCCCTGCTCTGCAGCTTCAGTGGTCCTTAAGAAAGCCCCACCCTTGTCATGGCTTCCCGTTCTACTCCAAGAATACTGGAATCCTCAACTGTGCCTTACAAAGCAGGACAGTGGTTGGTTTTCTACTTTGTGCAATAATAAAATACAAAGAAGTCTTATTAAAGAAGCACTTTTTTCCCTTTAAAAGTCTATTGTCACATTAGACAGAAGGAACCTCTAGACATAGAAAGAACGCACGCATATATTTCTCTAACATAAAATTACTTGCTAGTCTCTTTAGGATGGCCTTCTGGAAAGTCAGAAGTTGGACCATTATCACCAAAAGTATAGCTTGTGATCTGAAGTAAAATGTATATTTATGAAGTGCCAGAGAGAAGACAGAGAGTTGTGTAGATTGCCTGCAGAACTGCTGAGGACAAAAAAACCTGCTTTGAACTTTTGACTGATAACGTTTGTAAGCGTGCGCTCTGAGTGGTAAAGCACTCATTGAGTTCTTACTGTGTACAACACAGGGAATCCACCCCACGAGGAGCGGGAGTTTGGGCAAAAGACAGAGCAGATGCTTTCTTGAAGGCATTTGTAATTAAGTAGGGATAAAATAGACATGTGCCATAAGCAGTCTGGGAACAACTGTCAAGAAAGGAGATTGGCAATACTGGAACCCCAGCACAGATCCGGTGTGTATAAGATAGATAGGGAGGCATTCAGTCTTCTGGGAAAAGAGTCTCACAAGAGGCATGTTTTGAACTGGGACTTAAATGACACAGATTGTTTTAAATGCTAAGGAGCTCATCCGAGACCATGGGATGGATCCAAGGGAAACATGTATAGGAGAAAGGTCCTGATTGGCAGGGTGACGCTGAGGGACTGTGTTGGCAAGGTGGTGCTTGCAAAAACTCCTGTCAAATATCTGGATAATAATGAGTGTTATGAAAAGAAATAGACATGTAGACTGGTATTTAAAAATAAACAAGCCAATTGCTTTGGGCGTGGAATATTTTGTAATTTAATTCCTAAGAAAGAAAGTCTGAGTTGCTTTGCTGAATCATTCATTCCTCAACATCTGTTGAGTACTACATTTCAGACATTGGATTAGGTGCTCCATCCTTCAATGTAGGATCAACACAAATCTTTTTATTTTTGGAAGAAGAAATGGTACAAAGGTAAACAGTACAGACATACCCTATTGTTGGTGATAATGAATTCATTCCCACAATAAAATGGTGCCTGCGTGAATAAGGAATATAGGTTTTTTTTTTTTTTTTTTTAGAGAGATTCTCCACTCACTTTGGAATACAAGGACAACACCTGCCAAATTTGGCACAAAATGATCATTGCTCCTTGGCAGACTTGCACATGAACAACTGACTCAGCGATGATGGGTGATTTCAAAAGCAACAGCAGTTTTTGGGCATAGGATTTCAGCTCTGAACGTCTGTTGTAACCTTGTGCTAATTCCTTTGATATTTTTAGTAACTTGTAGTTAGTTGCAAGTACAAAATTGTGAATTGCAAGAGAATAAAGGACAGATTTTAAGATCCCTGGAGACCAAGTAGTGTGCTTCTGTTGTTGAGGAATTGAGTCAAATCTTTTTAAGAGAATATTCTTTTTCAGGGTATGCCTAAGTGCCAGTGTTTCACCAATGGGCTTGGAACAAATAAAACTCATTTTTTGTCCACTGCAGCTTATTAATGAACGAACTTCACCATTTAGCAGTCTAAGCTGTTAACTTACAATTCAGACTATATTCTGCTCTTTTAGCATTCTTTTTATGGTGAATTAATTCTTTCTCTAGGAAAAAATATCTGAAGAACATATTCATATATGAAGAGGAATACTGAATGTGTGGACACTGGTTTTTTTTTTTTTTTTTTTTTTTTTTTTTGCGGTATTGGGGATTGAGCCCAGGGCCTTGTGCATGTGAGGCAAGCACTCTACCAACTGAGCTATCTCCCTAGCCCTGGACACTGATTCTTTTATTTTTTTCAAATTGATTGATTCAAGTAAAAAATTATAAAAAGCCCATATAAATAAAAATGATTGCTACGAAGTACAAATGAGCTGAGTGACTACGTCCTCTCTGTCACCTTTAATGACATGCTCTAACTGATCCTTCTAGTTGGATGAGGTGTTTGGTTTTATGGCAAAGCTTATCTTCCTAACAGCCCTCAAATTAATGCAAGGGATATTTAAAAGACAGTGGCTGAGTGTTTAGAGCCACCTTTCCTGATTTGATCTCATGAACTCCCTGGTTAGTGTTCCTGTGTTTTGTGTGGCATAGGCTTGTGTGTGGGCTGAGAAGGGGTGGGAAAGTCAGTGTGTTCTGTATTTCCCTGGTTCTCACAGACCTCCTCATTGGGTCTAATTATAGAAAATTGCAATGTTTCAAAATAGTGTTAGATTAGCAACCTCGTATAGCCTTTCCCGAGGTTGTGTGCAAATAACTACAGAAGTACAAAAGAAAATCCTAAAAAAAAAATGTTGTATTACCTAAAAAGATTATAGAAAATAAACTTATTGACAGAAAGGGGATTAAAAAATATATCTAAATCTTTCCTTTCTGACACAGGCAGGCTTTAAGGTTTTATGAAATAGCCTAGTTGAAAAAGAATAAAATAGGAAAATACTGTGATTCTTCTTACTCACCAATTATAGTGCCTTAGGGACGTAGGGTCTGATATTCCCGACGATTTTTTTAAGATGGCAATAGCACAAACTCTACCTCTATATCTTTTTGTATTCGTTCACAATGTGATTGCTAGAAAATAGCAGTTGGAGGATGGGAGTGGGTGTTGGAGGGGGCACAGTACCTGGTACAGAGGAACAATGAACATAGGGACTTAGGTGAGACTATTACATCTTCCACATTATAGCTAGAAGCTTTGGAAAAGTGACTTATTCTTTCTGAGACTCAGTTTTCTCATCTGTAATATATAGATAAAATATTTATCTTGTAGAGTTATTATATAGATTTGAGATAGGAAGTGTCTTATGTAGTGTTGGCACATACTGGGTATTAGTCTCAGTCCATTTGGGCCTTGGTAACAAAACATCACAGACTGAGTAATTTATTAAACAACAGATATTTATTTTTACAGTTGTTGAGGCAGCACATTTGATGTTCATAAAGGCTTCAAAGATGGTGCCTTTTTGCTCAGTTCTCACATGCTGGGAGGGATGAAGTGGCTCCCTTCCACATCTATAAAAGCACCAATGACTTAATCACTTTCCAAAAGGCCCCACCCCTTAATACTATCACATTTGGTGTTAGATTCCAACATGGATTTGGGGGAAATACTAATGTTTGGACCACGCTGTGGTTGAGTCATGGTCATTGTTTTTTAACACAATCATCACCATGATGTGTAGTCTCCAACAGGATGTGTAGCTTCCAAAGCATTGTGGTTAAGGGAGGAGACTGGAAGATAAATGTTGCAGTGCATGCTGGTGGATATGGTTTTAATTCATTGGGTCTTTTTCAGTATGCCAGAGACCCAGACACGCATGAAAGGAAAACCCTTCACATCAGAATTATAGAGCTGACTGCTGGAAGTCACCACATGGATGGTCCATATGACCTGTTCTGCAGCTGTGGATCTAAGTAAGAAAGACCCAGTACTCAAGCAATGAGTGGGCAAGAGAACTTCACTTGATGGTTGGCAAATGCTTCACTTAATAAATGTTACTGCATTTAAATATAATAGCCCAAAACTCAACTTGGGGAATTTGTAAAAAGATTATCAATCAGGGAAAGTACATATGATCTTGAAGACTCAGTATTCTAGGGATTGGAAAAACAGTCATCGGCCATTAAAAATCCCCTCACCTTTCACACTGTACTAGAATATTTCTTGTGTCATATCAAACAATTTTACCTAGAAAATATGTGCCTCAGTTTTCTGATCTTTGTAGTAAGGAGTAGACCCTCCCCTAGAGCAGTCAGGATTAAATGTGTAACTTAAGATTCATGCCTGTTATGGAATGAACACTCTAAGTGATGGATGTTAAGCTCTAGGACATTTTCTACTTTCAACATGCAGAAGACTGAAGCATGAATGGGAAGTTGGAACAGCAAAACACTCCTTTCCCAGTAGAATAACAGACTTACATATATAGAATACAGACATATATAGAATATTCCATCCAGCAGCAAGTGAATACACTTTCAGCAGCACATGGATCCTTCTCTGAAATAGACCATATGTTATGCCACAAAGTAGCCTTTAGTAAATGCAAAAAAAATAGAGATACTACCTTGTGTTCTATCAGATCATAATGGAATGAAATTAGAAATCAGTGACAAAATAAAAAATAGAAATTACTCCAACACCTGGAGACTAAATAATATGCTATTGAATGAAGCATGGATAACAGAAAACATCAGGGAGGAGAGAAAAAAATTCTTAGAGGTCAATGAGAACGACAATACAACATATCAAAATCTCTGGGACACTATGAAAGAAGTACTAAGAGGAAATTTCATTGCATGGAGCGCATTCCAGAAAAGAATGAAAAGTCAACAACTAAATGACCTAATATTACATCTCAAAGTCCTAGAAAAAGAAGAACAGAACAACACCAAAAGTAGAAGAAGACAGGTAATAATTACAATCGGAGCTGAAATCAATGAAGTTGAAACAAAAGAAACAATTCGAAGAATTGACAAAACAAAAAGTTGGTTCTTTGAGAAAGTAAACAAAATAGACAAACCCTTAGCCACACTAAGAAAGAGAAGGAGAGAGAAAACTCAAATTACTAAAATTCGTGATGAGAAAGGAAATATCACAACAGGCACCACTGCAATACATAACATAACTAGAATAATTGACTTTAGAGGGGGATATCAGAGCCTAATTAATTGTGCTTTTTACCTCAAGGTTAAAGAGAAACCTGTGGTTTCAGACACTGGTCAAATGGGGCCAGTCGATAGGGCTAAAATTGCATTACTGACAAAGAAGAGGAAAATAGAACAAAAATCAGTATGCCCTTTTATTGTTTGCACATGCAAAGCAAATGTATAAAATGATGGCACAAATTGTACAGGGTGGGAGGGAGCAGGAGAGGAGACTGGTTCTCTTTGTTCTAACGTGGACACTAAATGCAACTACAATGTCCCCCTGATTTTCTTCTCTGTATGAAAGCTGAAATTCTGGGTATACCTGCTAACAAATTACCCTTGTTCTCAGCGAGGTCTTCTATTTCCTGTTTGACTTTGTGGCAGCATTTATGAGCTGCTTCATTGCTTCTCCATTGTTGCCACATGACACACACCTAGCAGAGCTGTGATGAAAATAATAGATATGCCAAGGAGAGGATGAGTAATTGTGAATTCTCCCTGAGCCACCTGATGTCTGCATCCGGGAACAGTGTGACCGAGAGAAGTCGCAATTAACTGAAACACAGCTGTTTTGAAGTTGATTGGGAGGAAACATATCGCCAGAATACATTCTGGGATGGGAAGCTCCCCCTAATTTATTTTAAAATTGTGATTTTTCTCCCTTAGTACAAAAAGCAATATATGCTAATTTTAGGGATAAAATGAAACATTAACAAGTAAAAATATCACAACCTATAATTCCAACCCTCAGTCTTGTAGAGGATTAAAGAATGATTGGGTCTAAGGAACAGACTATTGTTAAAAGAATAGAACATTTTGATATACATCCCTCTTGTCCTTTATTTCATCCAGAGCTACAGCTTCTTGTCAAAAGGAAGTCAAATGATATTTGGTATTTTATCCTTCTTTTTCATGTAATATATTACAAATGCATATCAATAGCACTGTAAAAATATTTATGAACCAAATTTTAATAGCTGCATAAAACTCTATATAAATATAATTATTTTATTTATCTTCTGATTTTGGATGTGTAGATAATCTCTGCCTTGTAACTATTTTTATCAGAAATCTTTGCCACATGAGTTATTTCTTTAGGATAAATGGCTAGAAATTGAATTGCTAGGTTAAAGTTTATGCATATTTGAAGGAACTTGATATTTTTGACAAATTGTTCTGATGAAAGTTTCTGTCAATTTATGCTTCCACTAGAGGTGTTAAGAAAAAGAATGCCCATTTCCCTTTACCTTTCACAATTCTAAGTATTTCAATTATTTTTCTTTCTTTTTTTTGGCAGGGGGCGGGTAACTGAGAATTGAATTCAGGGGCACTTGACCACTGAACCACATCCCCAGCCCTATTTTGTATTTTATTTAGAGACAGGGTCTCACTGAGTTGCTTAGCACTTTGCTTTTTCTGAGGCTGGGTTTGAACTTGTGGTCCTCCCACCTCAGCCTCCAGAATCGCTGGGATTACAGGTGTGTGCCACCGTGCCCGGTTTATTTTTTCTCTTTATATTGTAACTGAAGAGTTCTGCTCTCCCGAAGATTTCAGTCTAGTGGGAGATAAACCAATATACAATTTTAATTTATTGTGGTCATCTCTATAACAGAAGAAGTATGGGACTAGATTGCTAAGTGAAAAAAGCAAGTCAGAGACTAATAGATAATATATTATCCCATTTCAGATCCAGAAGAAAAAGAAATGCAAGCAAGAATACACACCATATTGGAGCATTAGCACAGAGTGCTTCTGAAAATTGTCACTTTAATATCTTGTCCAGATTCTCTCCCTGCTAAATAACAGGAATGCTTAATAATATTCTGCCCAATTCCATAACTCTACAGGTTTGAATCTCAGTTTGGTTTCTTTAGACTCACCCAGAAATTATGTCTGAGTTGTGCATTTTTACTCCAATCTCAGTCTGGTCAGTGGCTCCTCCTCTTTTAGACCAACAAGAGGGTAGATGCTTTAACAAAAAATCCTCAAGAGGGTGGAAACGTTGGAGAGGTTTCTGTTTTATAAATTTAAGCAGGACTTCAGGGGACAAAGAGATTGGCTCACCCTATTCAGATTCATTATTGATAAATAATGGAATTGGTAGACTACTGCTAATGATCACCTTGCGTTTTCACTAAAATCAACTTACTTCCTTCTTCAATTGAGATTAGAGTAGTAGAAGATAAATAACTGGAAAATGAGTCCTCATGGGAGTATAAGGAAAAGACTATTTGGTAGAAAGAACATCTACTGGAATAAGTTTAAAAAAAAAAAAGTCTTTAAAATGCCAGAATTTACCACTCCTAGGGTTACAAGTCTGTCTGTCCAGTAAGAGGGGCTACTTTGTGCACTGGGGGCTTTATGCATCAGGGTCTCCCAAAGAACCAGGACTGGCCCTAACACTGAAAATATATTCGTCTTTCCAGGGGTATTTGAATGATTTGCAAGTGAGTTAGGCACAAAATAGAGATGCAGGCAGCCAATTACATAGGCTTACCCCTTTTCCTTCTAATCTGATTTCTTCTGCTCCACATGGGTGTCCCTGTTCCCTCTCTAACTATATATAGCAGTTGTCATTTCCCACGGCCTATACTCTCATGCCAAAACTGAGATATCTCTGTTGACTTTTCGGCTTCTGTTCAGTTCTCCATTAGCCCAAGGATAAAGCCTCTTTCCTAGGACTGTTTTTATTTCTGCATGGTTAGGACTTTTCACTCTCTTCCCTGTGTTCTAACATCATTATTCAAGGAAACAGAGCTGGGCATGGTAGCCCAAGTTGCACATACTTGATATCGGCCCTGACTATGATTCTGATTGTTGGGGTGATCTGCAAAACTGGCAAACTACCATATAAACAAGGTTCACAGACGGGATATTTCCCTAGAAGCACTGCCTTTACTCTTGACCTGATCCTGCTGGTCCAATTTGTACTGCTACTGTCAAAGAGAAAAACTCAAAATGTTTATAGGAATTCAAGATTCAGAAACATACCAATCATAAAGTGAAGACATTTAGGGCTGGGAAGGAGCAGAATCCAACCTTCAGGAGTCAAGGAAACATGTGCTCAAGTGACTTACCCAGGGTCACCTGACTGTTCAGCTTGGTCAGAACTAGGAGCCAGGTCTTGCTGTTGTTGACTTCTGTGCTTGTGAAGCTGAAAATAGAAGCAGTGTAGATAAGCAAATCCTGATAGCTGACACTACTTCATGCTCACTTAAAAATACCTCCTCAAGCAAAGTAAAAATTTTAAAATTGTGCTTAGCCCCTATCTGTTCCATCAATTTGGGAGCCAGACGCAGAAATCCCTTTGTACCATGCTCAGGTCTTTGGTGTGTTAAGGCACAGGAGGTATTTCATAGATAACTGTAAACTGGTTCATTAATGTATTTCCCCCCCTAATACCATGACATGGTCATTTAAGGAGTAATGGGTGATTTTTGTCATGTGCACATGCCTGGTTGCAAATTGGAATCACCTGGGGAGCTTTTGCAACATGGCAATACCACCAAGCCCACCTTTAGGGAATAGGATTTGATTGGTCTGGTGTGAGATCCAGAAATTGGTAGTTTTTCTTTTCTTTTTCCATATTTTTTAAATTGGTGCAACAAGGATGTATATAATGTTGAGATTTGTGGTTACATATTAATGCGTGCACACAATATAACCATATAATTTGGTCAGTATCATTCCCTTTTCCTCCCTTCCTCCCTCCCCCTGGTTCCTTTCTTCTATACCACTGATCTCCCTTTGATTTTCATGAGACCTCCTTCTGCGACCTTTCTTTTTCCGCTTCCCTCTCTAGCTTTTACATATGAGAGAAAACATGACCCTTGACCTTCTAAGTTTGACTTATTTCACTTAACACAATGTTCTCAAGTTCCATCCATTTTCCCTCTAATGACATAATTTAGGCATTCGTGTTTTTTAAAAAGACTCAATTATTCTAGTGTACAATCAGAGTTGAAAACATGCCCACATGCAAATTCCTAGATCCTACCCTAAACTTGAAGCTTTGAGGCTGGAGACCAGCAAGCATTGTTTTAACCAGCTCCCTCTGTGATGCTAATAAATGCTAACATTCAGGACACCACCAGGCCACTGTTTTTGCAATAAAGTTTTAATGGATGGCCACACCCATTCACTGATACATAAAAGGTTCAGTAGTTGGGACCAAGACCATGTGACCCACAAAGACTAACTATTTACTATCTGGCCTTTTAAAGAAAAAGTTGCTGACTGTGCTTTTCAAATTTTAAGGTATCTCTGGGTCATCTGGGGAACCTTGTCAAGTTGCAGACTCTAATTCCGGAGGCCTGGGATGGGGCCTGAGGCTCTGCCTTCCAACAGCTCCCAGATAATATTCATGGCTGGTCTGTAGACAGCACTTTGACTAGCAAGGGTCTTGCCCAATGCTGTTCAATAGAAATACGGTGTGAGCCATGTATATTGTTTAAAATTTTTTAATAGCCACATTAAGAAAATAAAAATCAAAAAGTTAATTTTAATTACCCTTTATTTAATTCGGCATACCCCAAATATCATTTAAATATCTAATTAATGTACAAAATATTAAGAGTTGTTTTATAGTCTTTTGTATTAAGTTTTTGAAGCTCTGGTGTGTATTTTACACTTGTATCTCAAATATAACTACATTTCAAGCACTCAATTATCACCTATGACTAGTAGCTACCATATTGGGCAGTGCAGTCTATAGTGCAACTGGTGGTTGGGGTGGTGTGAGATTTTATATTCATTTAAGTATGGGGCAAGAGAGAGAGAGAGGGGACTAGGGTAAAAGAAACCAAACACTGTTCAGCCCCAGAATTTTGCCCACAACTGAGCTGAGGTTGGCAATCTCAACCTTTTTACCCTGTGATCCTGAAGACAGGTGAATTCTCTGGCTTAGTTATATTACAGGTAGATGTAGCATTTAATGGACTGAGCTGGTACACTGTCATTTATAACACTATTATTATAGGACAATATGATATAAATCCGAACCCTCAAATACTTCTGTTAACAAAAGAGTATAGTCCAAGAACACTTCATTTTCATGATCTCTTAGTATTGACTCTTTGTAGCTAGGCTTTGTAGCTTAGTGCTAGTAAGGACAGGTTCCATGAAATAGGAAGAGATTCTAGGGCTGGACCAGGGGAGTTTTAGTTCTGAGTTACCAGTCCATGCAGATACCACAGTGGGAAGGAGCCTTAGATGCAGTTCAGGAAAAAAAGTCAGGTGATCAAAGTCCAGACTGAAAGACCAGAGTCAGTTGGCCTGAAAAGATGAAGTGGGAAGGAGGCAGAGAGTAAAAATTTGGTTGGCAAAAAGGAAAGAGGTGGAAATGGGATAGTGGGAGGCAGGATGGGTAGAAAAATGGTTAGAAGTTGGAACTCATTTGCATAAGCTGGTTTGGCTACCCCAACCCCCCTTCACTGAGTGAGAACCAGGAGTGTTGTAGAGCCGGACCAGAGGTGCAACAGGGTGGAGGGGTTGGATCCTGCTCATCTGGACTCCCTGCCTGCTCTTGCTTGATCCCCCTTTCGTCACAGATCTGAAGTCACTATTTTAAACAAAAGCACAGTTGTTTCTTGGTTTGAAGATCCTGGTTACAAAGCTTCAGGTGGGGATATATAGTGAGTTGGAAAGGAAGAAAAGGATTTGGGAGAGGGAGAATATCTTAGGGAAGGGTATTGGAATTTCCCATTGCTGTTTAACCAATTACCACAAACCTGGTGACTGGACACAAATTTGTTATAGTATCTTAGAATTCTGGAGATCTGAAGTGTGAAATGAGCCTTGCGAGGCTAACTCGGGGTCAGGTGGGCTGTATTCCTTTTGGAGGCTCCAGAGAAGAGGTTGTTTCTTTGCCTTTCTCTACCTTCTTGGGGCTGACTGCATCCTTTGGCTCATGGCTTCTTCCTACATCTCCCCTCTGTGACTCTGATCCTCTGCCTCCTTCAGGGAGGAGCCTTATGTTTACCTCTAGCTCACCTGAATCATCCAGGCTGTCTTTCTAGCTCTAGATTCTTAATTCATCACACCTGAAGTTCCTTTTCCTCTCATAAGGCAACATATTCACAGGTTCTGGGGATTAGGCTGTGGATTGCTGTAGGGGCCATTATTCAGGCTACCAGAGGAGGTCAGTACTGTCTTTTTCAGTTATCAGTCCTCCATCAGAATTTTATGGACTTGTGTCTGAATCCCAGGGAGAAGGTCTGCAAGAGGGGGCTTAAATTCAGAAGCCTCTAAGAGGTACAGGAGAAGCAGAGTGTCAAACAACATGAAGAGGTGGAGACTGTGCCTGAACTGGAGACTGCATGCCAGTCTACAGGGGGGATAAGCCGTGACCTCAACTCCAGCCAACTCGGTTATGAGGTGGACATACGGGCAATGCTACCAGATTTGTCTTTCAGGAGAAACCTGGAAATGAGGACTTCAGCCAATACCATGCTGGTAAATGTTTAACAAGAAAAAGTATGTATGTGTGCTCATACACTTATTTATAATATGCAATATTATAAATTTTACTGATATTAAGGATGCATAATAGCATAAAATTTGTAAATGCTCACTAAATATAAAATGCTCTGCATGACTTTCTTGCTAAATTCACTATCAGTTTTTATAATTCTATTGCCAAACATAAGGTCCCATCACCTGATACGAATAAAAGCTTGATTATGAATGTAGTTCTGACATAGTCTTTGTTGTTCCACTTTCATTAGGATAAATGAAAACATCAACCAACATTCAAATGATAACTATAGTTTCTCATCATGATATGAATGACTTCTTTTGAACTTGATAATAGTTTTAAAATACTGGAAGAATATTAAAATAAGATTTCATATAAGATCTGTGATGTGCTGAAAAAGTTCTTGCAAGAGACAAATGTTATATGCACTTGCATTCTCTGATATAGTAGTTCCACCCTCGAGCTACAATAGATACAAATAACCTCAAGAACATAGTAAATTGCAATAATTAGCAAGTGATGCATTTTGAATATTACCTTCCAATTTTTAACAGTTGTATTGAGATATAATTTATGTGCCATAAAACTCACCCTTCACACATTTTAGCTGTTCAATGCAATGAATTTTATGTTTACTGAGTTGTTTAGTCATCACCACCATCTAATTATGGCCTTTGTTTTTAATAGAACGTATTTAGGTGCATGTTTATATAATTTGTCTTAATAAAAGCTATATTTAACAGCTACTCACAAAATTCTTGGAAGTTTGAACATTTGGTTCTTGCAAGTAGTTCGTTAGCACATCACACATTTTATATGCAATCTAATTTTAAGATGTTGGCTCAACATTAAAAACAAAACAAAACAACGCCCCAAACATGGCTGGCCTAAGAAACACCTTCAATGTATGTCTGGCTGATAGCTCATTGTTTTGTGGTCTCTAACAGGGGCCAGGAACAGGGAGAATAGATGTGGTGCCAGAAGGATCTCTGGAAGTTTGGACCCTGAGTTGACTTTGCTTTTGAGGCCTCCTGCCCGAGTATAGCACCAGGAAGTATGTGGGAGTATAGCACCAGGAAGTATGTGGATTCTTCCTCTTCAATACACAGTATTGGGGGTGACATGGGTGCTGCTGGACCAGGCCTCAGTGGAGGAGTGGGGAGGAGCCGGAGGCGTGGCAGTGGGTTTTCATGCAGGTTCTTACTAGAGACCCCGGAGGAAGCAGAACAGGAGAGGAAGAAAGCTAAGAAGTCTCTCTCTGACCTTGCAATAGGGAATCTTTAAATAGGTGGGGAGAGTAGGAGGGAAGATTCTAGAGGCCCTAAAATCCTCAGTGAGGGTGTTAAAGGCTCATCAAATCTGGTAGTGACCATATAGAGGGAGACCATGTGTTTTACATCCCAAACTGGGATGCTTTTGAGAGCGAAAGGGAGTGTTATTAACAAAATATCCAGGGTATCAGGTGTAAATTGGGACTGTCCTGAACAAACCAGATTTTGTGCTCACTCTTCTTATAAGGATCTAATTCAGTGCTCCTTTAAGAGGACAGGTTGTAGCCCATGAGGAACACTGTTCATCAGAATTCTGTGCCAGGGAATGTAGTTCTTTCTGTGACTGGCTTGTTTCCTCCATGTTGAAGCCCATCCCATATAACACCGAGGGTCACAGAGGTACCAGGGGCATGTGGTAGCATAACCCAGCTCTATTGTACTTATTGACTATCTGCTTAAAAGGACTCACGTGTCCTGACCTCTGGTCTGTTAACCTTTCTAGGGTATTCTGATGGTTTCTAGGGCAGAGCAGCTAGAAGCTGTGTGTGCTCCTAGTGTGCATGCTTCCAGGGAGGATGGAGTTCCTCTTCATGCTGTGGCCATGTCTGTTGTTCCCTCCCCCATGTGACTCCTGAGAGGACGAATGCAATCGCACCCCTGTGACCAGGCTACTGGTGTTAGGAATCACTTTGCTCCTGGAGACTCTGAGCTCAGACCTGTTTTGTTGGCCTATGTGCTGGGGAGAATGGGAGAATGGCTGCCTGAGAGAGTGTGGAAAGGGCCATAAAGTAGTGCCCTTCAGTCACGCTCCAACAGCCCACGTGATGCCGGAAAGCCTGCGGCACAGGCACCATATTTTCTGGGTCTACTCTGTCAGTAAATATGACACAGATGTTGCTGAATATTTTATGAGGAGCTTGCCCCAGGAGTCCCTAAATGTTTTATAATTTCTGGGTAAGGAAAGCAAGCATCCGGGGCCATGTGCTCTTAGCAGAAAGCTCAAAATCATTTTAATGCCTAAGATAGGAGACATTTCTTCTTCTCACAATCATACTTTTGAAAGAAGACAATAGCCATAAAGGTTCAGCTTCAGTTCAGTGTGAACAGTGTGAACACAAGAACACAGCAACACCTGACTGGAGGGGTAGAGCCTAATTTCAGGGCCACTATAATGATTCCACGACTTCAATTTGGACATTGCCAATCCTGAAATTAGAATTGATGTCTCTGGATTATTATGGATTGAAACCTTTTTGGATTGATCCTCTTATGAAGCAGGAGTGTTATCTCTGTGATGGCAGGGTTAGCGGGGGATGCACAGCTCTTTGTAAGGGATAGATTCATCTCAAGATGAGGCTTGGTCAGTACAAGAAGTCAATCTTCCTGCCCTGTTCTTAACCTACATCTACATTTTCTTAAACAGCAGAGGGCGCCCTACCAACATCAATGTTAAGGCTCACTCACAGTCCTGACAAGGTGATCTGACGGGGTGTGCGTGGACCTTTAATTTACCTCTTCCCACACCTCAGTGAGCTCAGAGTGGAATCTAGCCCTCCGTCGGACCGGGGAGACAAGATATAATTAGGGAGCAGAGGAGAAATAGTGGCACAGTGTAGGGTAGTAGGGAGGTCCACGGATTTAGGATTGTGGATTCAAATTCTAGACCTGCTTCTTACTAGCTCTGTGTCCTTGACTGAGTTATTTGTCCTCTTTTCAGTTTCCTCATTAATATAATGGTGTTAAATATTATCTTATTGGTAAAGCTCTTGGCACAATCCCAGGTCTACACAACGTACTCAATAAACACTAATTTTAAAGCAAACAAACAAATGTCATCAGGTTTGGACTAGGGAAAGAATGATGCAGAAAATGAGCAGGGAACTCACAATACCAGAATGAGTCATCCTGAAAAATATTACAGACTAGGATTTTATGTATATGCTCATTAACTGATGGATTAAAAATGATCCTTTTTAGGATGCAAATAAAGTTTGCTTATCATTTTATATTGACTTTCCAGTTATTTGAAAGGTGCTGTTATTTATTTTTTTTCACATCTAAATGACTTGACAGTGTGAAATTTTAAAAGCTTAAAATCATTTTGTGAAATAATCCAGTGCTTTTTCAGGGAGAAACTGAATACACCCAACAAAACCCATTCAAAGAAGGAGAGAGATGTAAACTGGAGATATTTTCCAAACCTTGTTCCAGATTTTGGTTTCCGAAAATGCAGAGGAAATGACTTCTCACCAGTCTCTGAGTGGTGGGAACATCCTTTGACAGTTGATAGAATTTCAGAGCAAGAGGAATCCTTATGGTTCTCATGCTTTAATAAATAGTCCCACCTGCCCCTTTCTTCCCATTCTCTCCACCAAGTATATAAACAGGTCTTGGTGTGAGGCTATGTTATCAGCTCCTTTTCAAACTCCTCAGGTGGGTCTTAGAATAAACAGCATCTGGAACCCTTGATCGACATGAACGCATTTTACTGATGAGGCGGTAAAGTACCCATCTTGCCTCTAGAGTGATATCCTTAAAATGGAAATCTAACATGTACCAAGGAACTTTCCCTGTTCCTTCTTCCTTCTCCCATCTCCCTCCAGTTTTCAGGACACATTGCAGGGTCTTCAGGGAAATCACAAGTTCTTGCTATGTTTGTCTTGAGCAGTGCATCTTACCTTAATTTCTCTCTTCTCTGTCACTCTCTTTCTACACTAGTGTTGCCTGGGGGCTTGCAGTTCTAGAATGTGACCCAACGCTTCTCAGTGCCACACCATCATGTATGCTTTTCCTTCCTCTTTCTGAATTGCTTTTAGTCTTTCTTCATTTTCAAAATGCAGCTCAAATTGAGATGTCTAAGTATAAAGAAAGGAAACATTAGCTATTTCTATCCTGTGTCAAAACATCATAGTTTTTTTTTTTTTTTCTTTAAAGACTGGGAAACATTCTTTGAGGTTCTTTAATTTCAAATCCAAATGCTTTCAGGACTAGGTTGGTATCATGAATATGTGAGGAGGACCAGGCCACCTAGAGAGCCCATGTCCCATCTAAACATGATGAAAACCAACTTTTGGAGAAATACTGAGCATTCAGCCCAGAGCTGCCAATTTGCCACTTTTGCAGTCCTCTTGGTTTACAGGTGAAGAAATGGAAAGACAGAGACCTGGAAAGTAGTATACAGCAGTGAAGGAATGCAGATCCAATCTTACAGCACACTGTAGAACTTTGGCACATTTTCCTTAAAGTTCTGTTGCATTGATTTCAGATGATAATGATGATTAACATTTATACATTATTCAATTAAAAAAAAAAGCATTTTATAAGCTACAGATCAGGAAGAGGCTAGAGAAAGGTGTATCTCACTTCCTGTGTTGGACTCCTGTCTGCAGTGGCCAGAGAATCTCGTTGGTCTTCCTGAAGTATTCCTGCCATGGGATAGTCTCAGCTCCAGTGATGCTCTGATCTGAGACCATGGGCAAGGGGTTATGTGATTCCCTGCCCATCTTCCCTACTTACTCCCAGCTAGTATGGAGCAAAAGCTCTAGTGTCTGATTTATGGAGTTCTCTCTCTTGCTACTGGATTGATTCCACTCCTTGAAGATTCCTAGAATTCTAAACATCTTCCTCAGCTCTCTTTTCTAGAAGAAAGGGGTTTACTTACCCAGACAAAAGTGTGTATAGCAATGTCAAAGCTATCTTTCTATATGGCGGAGATGGAGGCTGAACCCTTCATCTAGCCTCCTGGCCTCGTGCCTGTGCTGGCTGGATGCGAAAAACATCCTTGTTAGGAGAGAGAGAAGGCTTTGTCTGAAAATATGGCCTCCCCAAGACCATTGGCTTTCTTCAGGGTCCATGGAACAGCCTTAGGTACGGAGAACACATGGATTTGGCTTTCCTAAAGGGAGCTGCTCCTAACTCTGAGTTTCTGTGTGCCTCAAGAGACAATCAAAAAAATAGCTGTTTGCTTCCTGGCCAGGACACTCACTATTGCTGATGAAGAATTACACACATCATGCCATCAGCGGGAGTGGGGAAAAGGTATCAGAAATATTAAGGGGAGAGGAGAATGTGGCGTGCTGGGTAACATCATCTCTGAAAATGGCACTTGTTTAGAGAGGCAAGGTTAAGGGCAAGGACGACCATTACCATCAAGACAACTCCCCTTAGCCCCACAATAGAAGCGTCTCACAGTAGAAGGGAGGCTTCTCTCTTAGCTCCTGGACACTTAGCACCCCTCTGTCTTGTCATTATGCCATGGTGACCCACTGAGTTTTATGAGGCAGGCAACTTCCCTGCAGGGTGCCGAGGGGGCAAGGGTGTCGCATGCTGTGGTCACAGACAGAGCAACTCCTGCGAAAGCAGGTGATCTCTCTCCAAGGCAACCTGCTTAACTGACATTTCTCACCGTGAAAGACTGGTTTGAAGAAATAGATATTTACAATAAGAGAAAATGTATAAATTAAAAATAAAAGTAAAACCATAAGAACTGAGGAACAGTAAATTATTTTTCACTTTAAAAAGGGAAAAGATAGACTGTGGATTTATTTTAAATAGTGATATCTCCGGTAATTTAAAAAAGTGTTTCCCCATATATACAACTTTTAAAAACATGTTTTTATTTATATGTTATTTATATTCTTTTTACCACTCATTTTAAATATGGAGCAGACTATTAAGATACCTAGGAACCTAGGCTGTCTTTAAATATGAGAAAGCTCATTATTCATTTATTCATTCATTTTTATTTTTACAGACTGAATTTTGATTCATTGTACACAATGGAGTACAACTTTTCATTTGTATGGCTGTGCACGATGTAGATTCACACCATTCGTGTAATCATACATGTACATGGGGTAATGATGTCTGTCTCAGTTCACCATCTTTCCTTCCCCCACCTCTCCCCGCCTCATTTCCCTCTACATAATCCAAAGTTCCATAAAGACCTTCCTTTCTGTGCTGATATCCATGATTATCATCATTATAACTAAACTTGGAGTTGTTATATGTCATGGTCATGAATTTGACTTGTGTCCACAATTTATTGTACTTGCATTTGGACACTACATGTTTGTACTCCTGTGTTCTTACGTATCTGACACTGTGACATTGACCAAGAGGGGCAGGAATGCTGGAGGTACCTTCCTTAGTTCCGTTCTTAGAAAAGCCTCGGTATTCAAAAGAAGTTGATGAGCGGGTGGCATTACATTTCTTCTTTAAAACAGTTTAAATAAGAAATGAATCCATTAAACAATCTGCAAGGAAAGTCATCTCTCTTAGGGGTTTCTATGTTCATGAAATTCCTAAAATGTGCAATTTTATGTGGTAATTTAATTTCTGCTGCAGATGTCCATCCAATTTACTTTTGATTTATCATAGACTCTAATTTATAGTGCTGTTTCAGATTTGCAAAGAGATAATGTTTTTTTCCTCACTTGATTCCAGTTTCAATGAATAATTGGTCTTACCCATTATTATTGAATTTATCTTTGAATGGTAATGATTTTGAGCAATGACTAGTTTCAGAAAGTTCTTTTCCAGCTGTCACCTGGACACTTTTTGTGCTAATGTTACTTTACATTTATCTTAATAAAAAATTAGTCTGAAGATGTTCAGCACCCCCAACACTAAATTGCCAAACACAGCTTATGAGTCCTTGAGAAACTTGTTGACCTTTATAAGTGTTTTAGTCAGCTTTTTTGCTGCTGTGACTAAACGATCTAACCAGCACAATTATAGAGGAGGAAAGGCTTATTTGAGGGCTCACGTTTTCAGAGGCTTTAGTTCAGAGAAGGCTGCCTCCATTTCTTGGGGCTTGAGGTGAGGCAGACCATCATGGCAGAAGAGTGTGGCAGAGGAAAGCAGCTCACATCATCAGAAAGGAGAGAGAGACTCTGCTCTCCAGATACAAAATATATACCCCATAGCCACACCCCAATTCCAATCTCCTCCAGCCACACCCTACCACTTCAGATAATCCCAACAGGGATTAATTCACTGATTGGGTTAAGACTCTTACAACCCAATCATTTCTCCTCTGAACCTTCCTGCATTGTCTCACATGTGAGCTTGTGTGGGACACCTCACATCCAAACCATAACAACAAGAGTCAGAATATCTTCATGTATACAGTGAAAATATACTTTCCCTGCTTGCTTCAGGACAAGGTAGTATAGTCCAGTGGTTGAGAGATGGTCTGAGATCAGACATACAGTGTCCAAGTCTTAGCTCTGCTACTTAGTATAGTATGATTATGGGAGATTTCCATAATATATCTGAGCCTCAGTTTGTGTAGCTAAACAGTGGGGAAATTAATAATAAGATCATTGGGAAGATGAGCTCCAACCACATATTTTCCATGCTTAGTATAATGCTGGAATATTGTGATTTTTCTAAATCAATTGTGGCATATTTATGTATCTATAGATATATATTTGTAAAGGTCAAGTAAAATATACATAAAAATGGTTTATAAGATATAAAGAGCTATTTGATGTGTTGGCATTATTATTGGAGCATTCCTGTATTTTTTTTTTTCCAGTGGGGGAGGTGGAGGCAGACTTTGGGGACCTGAATGAAGCAACCACTGAGCCTTGGGTACTCACAGGAAAAGTAACCCTGTCCATCTCCTTTCTCTGGTCCCAAAGAGCACCTGCTATCTATTGTGCTGCTACTGTCTTCCAGTGCTTTGCCTAATTTGTTCCCTCACAACAATTCTCCAAGGTGAATACAACTCACATTTTCCTGATGAAGAGAGTGAGCTTAGCAAACCTAAGTTACTTGTTTAAGGTAGGATAGCTGACATGTTAGGGAATTAAAGTCAAAGCCAGGTTTGATCTGGTGCAAGAGTACATGTAGATTTCACTATCCCATGCTTTCTAGCGGGAGTGTACAACAGTTTGGAGCCAGACAGACTCATAGCTGTGTCCTGGGGTAAGTTGGCTGGAGTCTAGGCTTCTTCATATATAAATGGCAGTAATAAGACTTCCCCATGGAGATGTTGTAAGTATTAATCAAGAAAGCACGTAGTGTGTGATAATGAGTAACAACAGCTCTTTATATATTGTCTGGTCTGCTGGAACTTTCTGTCTCCTAAGGGGGTGCTGGAGACCTGCTCCTCCTGCAGGCCAGCAGGGGGCAGTAGAGACCACAAAGGATACCACCAGCCAGAGAGTATCCTTAACTCCCTGAAGAGTCCTTCACAATTACTAGGAATCTGAATCAGATTGGGTTCTTGGTGGTCTCTCATTCCGGTACTTAGAAGAAAAAGAACTAAATACCTGATGTTACATACTATAGGCAAAGCCACCCTAAAAATAGCAATCATTAGTGTTTGCCTAAGATTCTGAATAGGTGGTTTTTTATGTTATGAAAAAAGCCATTCACAGCTGGCCCATGTTAGCGGTTTCATTAACCTCATGAAGACATTAATATCATTAAGAAAACAGAAGGAGAATACCTCCAGCTCCTCCATTAGACCAATTAGCAGAGCACTGCTGCACAAAGGAGGTCGGTGCATGCCTGTCTGTGCTCATGCTAGCAGCCACTGTCACCCCATTAGATGCCACTCACTGCCATCATTAATGTGGCCTCCTTTGTGATGTGAAGCCATCACTTCCAAAATAGGTTGCTTTCAAGAAATGAAATATTGGTAAGTGATCATGATGACAAATTAACACAAACTGATCAAATAAATGCAGATGCAGACTGGACCAAACACGGAGAGAGGGAATGGGTCCCCGTAGCTTTGTTTATGTTTCCTTGATTTCCTATAACAAGCCTATGAAGTCCTTGCTATTCTAATTTTTTGCCCTGGGTTCTCTGGCTCTGTTCCCACTTGCTGTCATAAGCCCCTGCAAAGTCCTGTCTGTTTTTTCCTGTGGTTCCCAAAGGTGGCATTGGTGTGGAGAGTCTCATGTGTATCATGAACAAATACAACCAGTTTCCCCATGATGTGCAGTCCCCGCTACCTTCTGCTCTCCTGTCCCCTTATGTCAGGTCGTTACTCCCACTGGCTGTGATCCTCTCTGTGTTGTAATGTGACTACTGCTTCTGATGATTATTGCTTTGGGTGCTGTCCAGCTTTGGAGGTCCCACACTTCTGGTGTTTCATGTTCCTGTGTGTGTGTGCTGTGTGCAACTGCCTATTTTTTTTTTTTTTTTCTTTTTTTAACCTGGACCTCTGCACTTGTGGTCTGGTTGTGGAACTGTCTACTAAGTTTCCTTTTCTTTCTTTTTTTTTGAGACCGGGGATTGAATCCAGGGGTGCCAGACCACTGAGCCACATCCCCAGCCTATTTTTGTATTTTATTTAGAGACAGGGTCTCACTGAGTTGCTTAGGGCCTCACTGAGTTGCTGAGGCTGGCTTTGAACTTGTGATCCTCCAGTCTCAGCCTCCCAAGCCACTGGGATTACAGACATGCAACACTGTGCCCAACTCCAAATTTAAACAAATTAGTGTATATATATATATGTATTATATATATATAATATATATTTGTGTGTGTGTGTGTGTGCTAGGAATGGTGGCTTAGACAACAGAAATATATTGTCTCATGGTTCTGGAGGCTAGAAATCTGAAATCAAGGTGTCATCAGGGATAGGGCTGGTTCCTTTCTAGGCCTGTGAGGAAAGACTCTGTTCCAGTCTCTCTCCTCATTTCTGGTAGCCCCAAGAATTCCATGGCATATAGTTAGTATTCTCCCTGCGTCTTCACATTGTTTGCCCTCTGTGAATTTTCATGTCCAATTTTTTCCCTTTCATAATGACACCAGGCAAATTTGATTTGGGTCCTCCCTAATGACCCTCACCTTAACTTGACCATCTACAAAGACCCCATTTTCAAATATGGTCATACTCATGGGTTTTGAAGGTTAGGACTTCAACACATTAGGGAATACACAATTCAGGTTATAAAGATGTCTCACCTGGTGACATCTCAAGGGTACACCTGTAGCCAAGGTTTGACCAAAGTTTTCCATAGCAGCTTCTGTTTCAAGAGGGAGTTCAGACAGTATCCAGTAATTGCTAACTCATGTTCCTCTCCCATTTTATCAAAGGGAACTCAGAGCTCAGATTAGGACCAACGTCTTCTATTTCATCCTTAAAGTAAATGACTATATATTTATTTTGAAAAGTGAAAAAAATTGCCTATTAGCATTGGTACTCATTTGAAATCAAGTTCAATAATGTCTTCAGCCATTCAGAACTTTTGTCCCCATGACCTATTTGTAGGAAGAAAGTGCATTATTAACTGTGATGGTTCAGCATCCTCCTGATGATACGTTGCAAGATTTTGTTTATTACCTTTGAAAGGATTGGAGACCCCCCTGAATAATCCCCCAGAGGTCGGATGATCTTAGAATGTGTCTTAGCAGCAGACAGAGTCAGTCAGAATAAGCTTGTTTGGCACAATCCACAGGGCTCACCTGTAGAGAGAAAGTCAAAGCAGCAGAAAGAACTGAGCAGGGGAAATAAAACCAGTGGAGGATTGAGCCAGTTTCCATGGTAGATTGAATCATGGTTTAATCTTGACTGAAGAGGTGTTCTTGGAATGGCCTGCATCACTTTTTCATTTTGTTGTTCAATTTATGAACCATCTGTGTATCCTTCCAGCTGTGGTTAATATCCTGTGACCTTTCACTCCTTGGAATGAGAGTCAACAAAAAAGGTCACAAGCAGAGGTAGTAGCATCTTCCTATCTGGTGAAGTTTCAGTGTCTCATGGAAAGTGGTGCCTTTGTAGAAGTGGCTGTCAGTCCTGGAAACACTCTTGCAGATTCTGTTGCAATTGGTTTAGGGCGAGTCTTGGCATCAGAGCTTTGTAAGAGCTGCTCTGGGTAGTATGGGCATTTTTTTAATTATTATTTTTGATTCATTGTACACAAATGGGGTGTGACTTTCATTTCTCTGGTTGTGAACGAAGAAGAGTCACACCATTTGTGTACATAGGGTAATGATATTTGTCTCATTCTATTATCTTTCCTTCCATCTGCCCCCTCCCCTACTCTTATTTCTCTCTGTCCATCCTTCCTCCATTCTTCCCTTATTCCCTCCTCCCCTGTTATGTATCATCATGCACTTACCAGAGAAATAATTCGTTTGGTCTTTGCTTTTTTGGGATTGGCTTATTTCACTTAGCATGATATTCTCCAACTCCATCCATTTACCTGCAAATGCCATAATTTTATTCTTATTTATGGCTGAATAATATTCCATTGTATGTATGTATGTATGTATGTATGTATGTATATATATATATATATATCACAGTTTCTTTATCCATTCATCTATCGAAGGGCATCTAGATATTGTGAATTAACATTGATGTGACTGCATCACTGACATTTTAACTATATGAATTCTTCCAATCCATGAACATGAAAGATCTTTCCTCAAAAGACTAAAAATGGAACTACTGCATGATCCAGCTATTTTACTCTTGGTTGTATACCCAGAAGAAATGAAGTCAGCAAGCAAAAGGGACACCTGCGTGCCCTGTTTATTAGCACTGTTCACAATATCCAAGACATGGAATCAACCTAGATGCCGGTCAACAGATGAGTGGGTAAAGGAAATACTGTACAAAGTACAATGGTGTATTATCCTGCCATAAAGAAGAATAAAATCCTGTCATTAGCAGCAAAAGGGATGGAAGTGGAGGACACATGTTCAGGAAAACGAGTCAAATGAGTGCTGCGTGTTCTCTCTCATATGTCAAGAAAAAAAATCAACTTGAAAGTAGAAAAGTGATCACTAGGGACTGGGGAGGGGGCTGCAAGGGTGCAGGAGGCTGGAGAGCAAGGGTAGAAGAAGAGTGGATAGACAGGATCAGCGCACGACATGCGCACATACGGGAATAGCCCTGTGAGTCCCATTCGTCTGTACAATTGGTGTGGATCAACGATTAAAATGTTCTGTGATTCCAGTGTGCAGCCATGTTGAGAACCACTGTCTTGTACCTTTACAGCTTGTTTGATTTGAAAGACAAAAAAGCCTCGTTAGGAGACTATTGGGAACATAAGGTCTGCCCGAATCCCAAGAGACCGCGCAGTGCCCTCTACAAGCCCCATTCTCAGCTGGGCACATTCAGGAGCAGGACTCCCACCCCAGCTCTGCATCTTGGTGTGCACACAGGGAAAACACGTGCCGCTTACTACCCTGCTTCGAGTCAGTCAGGGGGCTGATTCTCTGGACAGAGGTTTTCAGTGCCTGGTGAAATCGCCTTCTACTGCATGGCCTGTTGCTGAACTCTTGCCTTTGGACTGGTACGTCACTTGCCAGCGTGCAGCCTGCTCCTTACCTGGAAAGCAGGAGCAAGCGCTCCCTCCTCTGCAGTGCTGTGGAATGAGAATTAGGACCGTGAGCACGGCTGACTCCACCCTGGGGTCAGGAGGGGCTGTCTGGGTAACACATCCTTTTCTGTGGCATTTGTTGATTTTCATGGTGTAAATGCTTCCTTCATGGCTGATTTTAAGCTACCACCACAGTGACTGTGAACTTGGAGTCGATAAGAGAAGAGCAATATTGGCTCTTCTGAGTCATCATGAAAATGAGAAACTTCATAGAACTTCACTTTCTCACTCCTTTCCACACTTTCTAGTTCTTTGTTGTAAATCGAGTTTTAAAGTAAAGATGATTAAGCTGGATGTGGTGGCATACACCTGTAATCCAGTGACTCAGGAGGCTGAGGCAGGAGGATCACAAGTTTGAGGCCAGTTCCTGGAACTTGGAGAGTCCCTCCACATCTTAGTGAGATCCTGTCTCAAAATAAAAAGGGCTGGGGATGTGGCTCAGTGGTTAAGCATCCCTGGGTTCAATCCCTAGAACCCTCTCTCAAATTAAGATAATTAGACAACTATTATTATTACATTGGGTAATGTATAATCCCTTCATGATAATTTGATATTTGCATTAAAGTTTTATATATCTATTAACTTATTTAGACTCTGTTTCACTCATCACCACATCCTTAGTTTCATCTTTTGTGTATATTCTAGAACTTTTTAAAATGAAGACTACAGAGTCTTCAGATGAGTGAAATTTCTTTTTTTGTCATTGAAGATAAAAAAAAAAAAAAAAAACTATTTGGGTAGGTACAATTCTAGGTCACTTCTTTCCCCTCAAAATTCATTTGATAAAGCTTGAGCCCACCTGATACTTTTCCGTCTCAGCACTATTTTTCCTGATTGGATTTCTGCATTTTTTCCCCCCACTGATATTGAAATTCAAAATCGTATTTGGGTTGTAACTGAATAATTTTGCCTAGTACTCCTTTGGACTCTGCCATTTGCAAAATGAATTCTTCATCTTAAGACATTGTCTTCTAGTTGATTTTAAGAAGTTACTTTTTTCTTTGGTTTCCTTATGACATGACTTCTATAGATACAAAAACTGTCCTGTATCTCTCCAGACATTTTCTTTCTTTCATCAAATTAGCCTGCTATCTAGGCATAGTGTCTCGTGCCTATAATTCCAGCAGCTTGGGAGGCTGAGATAGGAGGATCGTAAGTTCAAAGCCAGCTTCAGCAACTTAGTGAGGCCCTCAGCAACTTAGTGAACCTGTTTCAAAATAAAAAGTTAAATAAATAAATAAATAAATAAATAAGACTGGGAATGTAGTCAGTGATGAGCGCCCTTGAGTTCAATCCCTAGTACCAAAAAAAAAAAAAAAAAAAAAAAAAAAAACCCAAAGCAAAATAAAAAGAAAAAAAAAAAAAAAATGAAAGCCTATTAATCCATGTCCTCTGCATTTCAGTGAGAATATTTTGAGCTTGACTTCTGTACACTGATTACATATTACGAAGGAGCCAGCTATTCATGACATCCATTGTAGTGTTTTTCTAATTTGTTCTTTTTAGGTATGCATGACAGTAGAGTATATTTTGACATATTTATACAAACACGGAATACATCTTATTCTAATTAGGGTCAGTGCATGACATGTGCAACCAAGTCTTGTGGTTGTATATGATGTGGAGGTTCACTGTGGTAAATTCACATGTGTACATAGGAAAGTCAAGTCACATTCATTCCATTGTCTTTCCTATTCCTGTCCCCCCTCCCTTCTCTTCATTCCCCTTTGTCTAATCTACTGAACTTCTGTTCTCCACTCCACACCCTTTGTTGTGTGTTAGTATCCACATATTAGAGATAACATTCAACTTTTGGTTTTTTGGATCAGTTTATTTCACTCTTCATAATAGTCTCCAGATCCATTCATGTACTGGCAAAAGTCATAAAGTCATTCCTTTTTATGACTGAGTAATATTCTATTGTGTACATATACCACATTTTCTTTATCCATTCTTCTATTGAAGGGCACCCTGGTTGGTTCCATAGCTTGGCTATTGTGAATCGAACTGTTGTAAACATTGATGTAGCTGCGTCAGTGTAGTATGTTGACTTTAAGTCCTTTGTGTATATACCAAGGAGTGGGATAACTGGGTCAGATGGTGATTCCATTCCACACTTTCTGAGAAATCTCCATACTACTTTCCATAATTGTTGTACCAATTTGCAGTCCTACCAGCAATGTATGAGTACATTTTTCCCCACATCCTTGCCAACATTTATTGTTACTTGTGCTCTTGATTGTTGCCAACTGACTGGAGTGAGATGGAATCTCAGTGTAGTTTTAATTTGCATTTCTCTAATTGCTAGAGATGTTGAACATTTTTTCATGTATTTGTTGTCCATTTGTATTTCTTATTCTGTAAAGTGTTTATTCAATTCCTTTGCCCATTCATTGTTTGGGTTTTTTCCCAGTATTCAGTTCTTTGAGTTCTTTGTATATCCTGGAGATGAATGCTCTGAGATGTCGATGGCAAAGGTCTTTCCTATTCTGTACTCTCAGTTTGATACCTTCCCATTTATTGATTCTTGATTTTTCTTCTTGCACTTTTGGAGTCTTGTTGAGGAAATCAGTTCCTAAACCAATATGAAGAGCTTACATTTTCTTCTTGTAGATGTAGGTTTTTTGGTTAATGTGTAGGTCTTTGATCTACTTGGAGTTGAGTTTTGTGCAGGGTGAAAGATAGGGGCTAAATTTCATTCTGCTGCATATGCATTTCCAGTTTTCCCAGCACCATTTGTTGAAGAGGCTGTCTTTTCTCCAATAAATGTTTATGGCACTTTTGTCTAGTATGAGATCTTTATTTATGTGAGTTTGTTTCTGCGTATTATGTTCTATTCCATTGGTCTTCATGTCTGTTTTGGTGCCAATACCATGCTGTTTTTGTTACCATAGCTCTGTAGTATAATTTAAGGTCTGGTATTGTGATGCCTCCTGCTTTGCTTTTCTCACTAAGGATTGCTTTGGCTATTCTGGGCCTTTTATTTTTCCAAAAGAATTTCACAATTGCTTTTTCTATTTTTTACTACATGTTCCTTATGTGCACGTGTGTGTGTGTGTGTGTGTGTGTGTGTGTGTGTGTGTGTATGTGTGTATTCTGGTGTCAGGTTATCTTCACGGTGGCTTATTGTGATCTTGCATTTGTGTCCTCTCCTCCACTCTTCTTTTGATAATGCATGTTGGGAAAAATATAACATTTTCTCCTATTTCTGGTTGTCACTGATTTACAGATAAGCATTTGTTTTGGATCTTCAGATTCCCCCTTTCCTTGGAATTGCTTTGTTGTATTCTGTGTTTGGAGATTTTTTTTTTTTTTTTTTTTTTGCCTGTTTATTCATCTTACAGGACTGTCTGTTCTCCTACTGCTATTTGAAATGGGTCTGCTGAAGGGAATGTGGATCCTTGTGTCAATATTTCAGGCATATTAAAGAAGAGAATAGGAAAAGTAGGTTGTCTGGAGTCTTTGACCTGCCAGCTAGTTCAGAGATCTAGCATCCAATGGGAGAAGGCTGGGACGTAATATCAACATTTCTTTCCGTGTTTGCCAAGGCAATCAGAATTTGACTGAGGCAGTGCTGCTTTTTCTGGGTGCAGGATTGCTCTCAAATGAGCTCGCCTTGGCAGTGTGTCCCTACTGGGTCAGGTATGGCAGTCTGCCCTGAATGCGTGCTGGGCGTGAGACCCTCTTGGTGAAGCCAGAATTGGGAACAGGTAGTTAGTGTAGAAATAGGGGATCGGGTCAAATCGAGAAATGGAGGCCATAAAATCATCTGCCTCTGGAAGTTGGAAAGTGCCCCTGGAAGAATGGAATGTCAAGGATCTCCGGAGCCCATTGATTACCAAATTTACCTGCCTTTATCAAGGACTGCAAGCAAGGAGCTGCTAATCAATGCCCCCTGGGCCCTTGCCTGCCTGAATCACCTTGGCCCTCCCCCTGCCCATGGCTTCTCACTTAATGCAAAACCAGGCCTAGTCACGTAGGCAGGAAGGAGAGATAAGGCGGGGAGAGAACTGGAGAACAAAAGAGAATTTAACCTATAAAAGAGGTAGGGTGAGCTCACTTCTTGGGACTTTAGAACATCAGCCATGGCCCCCTTCTCCCTGCCGGGAGGGAGAAGTCTGTATTATTAGCTTTAAATAAAACCTGCTTAATCTGCTTGCCTTGGCTGCTTCTCTAGTGTTCAATCTTCAACATTAGAAGGAGCAGAACTCGGCACCGGTAAACGGCGGTATCAGATTTGGAGGTCCCACCGAGATTTATGCCGAGGTAAGTAAGCTTCTCTCTCCACGCACCCCACATCTGTTTGAGGTGCATCTTTCTGTCTCTTTATTTTTGGAGGGCAAAATGGGCACCCGTCGGCTACTTAAATGCAGTTAGTGCAGCCGCCATTCTTAAGACTCGGGTGAAAGGTTTCCCGGCCCAGGCAAGTTTCCAATCACCTGCTCTGTAGGCATGTTGGACTCTGCTGAAGCCGTTTCCCACTTTTCTGTCCAGGCCTGGAGCACAATTGCCGCCAGTACACAGTGTCCCTAGTCCTGATCTGCCCAGGATGCGTGGAGGTGGAGGAAGGGTTGGAACAACTGCGGGGTTCTCGCCCGGGCTACTCTCGGGTGGACCCCAAAGGTTCCTTCTCCGTACTCCACCTCCCGACAGCCCTGAGGGGTATCCAGAGTGATCGGTAGACGAATGGCAACGAGGGAAAGCGCCAATTACCTTTGCCTCCTTATGGGCCGCACAGTGCACAACACTCCCGCACATCCACTCCCTCCTGGATGCTCCCCTTCCCTTGCCGGTCAGATATTAGGAATTCAAGCTGTAGGATTAAGGCCTGGGATGATTAGTGTGAAAATGCCCAGGTTCCCTTTGTTCGCATAGTTAACCTTCACTAGTGTAGACACTAGAGTCTCCCCATTACTGTTCCCGTGCTTAAATGTGCTCACTCACAGTGTTCTCTTTAAGCTGCAAGAGGGAGGCATTTAAAAACCCCTCCCTTGAGACCCTCCAAGCAGAGGGCGTTATACACCTAACAACCAATAGATGTCCCCTCACCCTCTGGAGATTCCTTTAGTCTACAGGGAAAAAAGATAAGCAAAAGGCACACTTTTTACTTTTGTCATCGTTTTTCACAATTAGGAGTTTATAGTGGCAGGAGGAAAGCGATTCCTTGAGGAATCGCCCACTAAGGGAGGAAAATGGAGGGGACCCTCCCAACTTAAGACAGACAAAAATAAATTTAAGGAGGCTTTTGGAGGATCCTAATAAATATTGAGATGTTTCAAAACTTATGCCAGGTATGACTTCACCTGGAAAATTATGCTATTGACCATCTAGAGCACAGGCAGTTCCCAGAAACCATCCTAACCGGGATTCGAATAATGAGTAGGATGCCTAGGAAACTATTATGCAGCCTTCAGGAAAGTCCTGCTATTTTCATAGAGAGACTTAGGAAAGCAATAAGAAAACACACCACTCTGAATCCTGAATCCATAAAGGGCCACCTACTTTTAAAGTATAAATTTATCATTTAGTCAGCCCCAAATATTTAGAGGAAATTACAAAAATTGGCACATGGCCCTGATCAATCCTCAGATGATCTTCTCCAGCTTGCATCTTCCATTTTTAATAGACATCAAAAAGAAAAAAAAAGGGAACATATAGGCAAGGAAAAGGACTTATTTAAAGGACTTATTAAAGATCATTTGAATTGATAGAAACTTTTAATGCCTTGCAAAATAGTCCATGCAATTTGCCCATTTTAGGAGTTAAAAAGCAAACTGCCTAGTCCAAAACCTTAGAATAATGAAGCAGTAATTTCCCCCACCCTGTAATTCTTAATCCATATACTTTTATCTTGTATTCCAACTGCTGCTTGGTTTACTAAGTTAGATTTAAAAGATGACTTTTCCTGTTTATGCTAGACTCTGAATGGCAATTTCTGTTTGCCTTTGAGGAACCAGATACTGTATCTTAACTAACCTAGACAGTATTGCCTCAGGATTTAGATGGACCTCACCTGTTCCGGACAAACCTTAGCTAAGGACTTAACAAAATTCAGAGATAAAACATCTGTGATTGTTCTCCAGTAAGTAAATGGCATCCTTTATGTGCCTCCACCCAGGAGGAATATCAAAAGGCCATTACAGAAGTCCTAAACTTCTTAGCTAATAGGAATTATAAGATCTCAAAAACTAAAGCTTAATTACGTCATCAACAGGTTCAATACTACAGGAAATAGCCACCATAGGACAATATTCTGCCCCAGGAATATCAAGAAGGGGCCTTACTTCAAGCTCCTGTCCTCAGCTTACCTATGAAGCAAGATTTAACTTGTTAGTCACAAAGGGGAAAATAAATCCTGGATAAGCAGCCATAGGCAGCTCAATAACCAATGGCATATCTCAGTGAGGAACTTAGCAAAATGGCTTCATTCTCAAAAGTAATGGAAAATAAGGTCTTGTAATTTTCTTTAACATCCAACCTGTCCTGATGAGATGGCTAAAATGCCCTAGGCACAAAGTTTTTGTTAAAATCTGTTAGATCCTTCCAGATCTCAGTCAAGGCTCACATTAAAAAAGCCTAAAGGCTCAGTAGGAGACCGGTCTCGAACCCAAGGGAAAAAAAAGGTAAAGAGAGCCTTATCTAAACTCCAGAAAAAGTAAATTTTATGGTACTTCACTAAAGTAATTAACGGCCGTATCATTTTTCCAGGACTCTTGTTTTTTTAATTATGTTTTTTTGAGCTCATAATTTTTTTTTGATCAGTTCTATTTTTTATTCAACTAAAGTTTTTGAACGTCTGTTACATTGCAATGGAGATTCACCTATAAAGTTACAAGGCCTTTGATTTTGTGTTATTTGTATGTTGTGCTGTCTGATGTCATGTTTTGTCTGTATCAGAAATGAGTGCTCCTAAAATTAAAATTTAAAAAAATGGATCCAGATACTCTCAATTCACGTGATTTAAAAAGGTTCAAATTGAGTAAACTAATAAAAGTAAATGTCTTTGAAAATAACTCGCAAGTCTTTAGGTGGTCAAGCTAATAAAATATTGATGTTTAGGTGGTCAAGCTAATAAAATATTGATGTTAATAAAGTGTCTAATATCAATTGTTTCTAGGACTTTTCTTCAACAGGGAAGAGACAGCAAATACTGTTCAGGACACTTGTCTGATATCTTGGTTTTTACAGAATAAGTGAATTAGAGTTAACCTGTATGGGATTACTCAAATGTGTTTGTAGAGACATCGGATTAATTGAAGAAGTTAAAATGCTAATTGTTAAATAATATCGAGTACTTTTAACTCCTTAAATTCCATGGGGTATCATACTTAAACATTATTGGTGTTTTCATAGGTTGGCAAATAAAAGGGTTTAAACTTGCTTTGTGTCATCACTAAACTAAAAACAAGGTTACTAAGAGTTATGTCCTAACAAGTGCAATTCTATATACAAAGGGTCCCAAAGGTTTCAACTGTGTTTCAATTAGAGTACTATAAACAACAGAATATTTAATTTTATTAAAAGAGAGTAATTTATCTAAATTCAGAAATTTCATAAGAGTTGTTTCAGAATGTGAACAAAAAAGGGTCAACAAATAGGAAAGAAAAAATAAAAGGTTCTGGGTATGGAAATATATTTAGTAAAAGGGAAAAGGAAATGTTTCTGGGTAAGAAAGTGCTTGTGTGATGAAATACATGAGGGTCTAAGTAAGTGCTAAGAAAGTCTGTGTGTAAGTAAAGGGCAAGTGTAAACAAGTTTGCGTGTAACTAAGTTGGTTGTATGTGTGTGAGACACCTAAAGCTATTAAGGTTTTCCTAAGGTGAAATACTAATGTTCTGATATAAACCAAAGTTTAATCTATATGGTAAAATGACAAGGATTTCTTAGAAATGCTAATTTACTCTTAACTTCATGTCTATTAAGTTTTATTCTTTGGAACAATTAGTCTTAAAATTAGGGGTTTATACAATTATGGTTAAACAACTGTTAGATTATTGTATTATGTTACAGAGTCTACATTTTTCTTTAAAAACTAAATTTGGTAAGAAAAGTGTCAAGGTAATTGTGAAATGGTCACTAGTTGTATATTAAATGTGTTCATATTTTTCAGGTACGCAAGTTTTTAAAGCAAGGAATTTATCAAGCTCTGCTATTCTCCAGATTAAACTTGTCTGTAATGGTAATCTTAAACTTATAAAGAGTAAATTTTATTGGGGATTTATTTCTATCATTTAATGTTTTATTATAGGACCTGTTATCAATAGGGTATATGTAAAATTTGTTACTTTTTACACTGAGATAAAAAATTTCACATATAAATGTATTTATAAATGTTAGAGCCTGACTTGTAAAGGTTAATATTGTGAAACATGAAAACATTTTGCCACTTAAGTTAAAAGCTCTCTCAGGCTTTCTTTAATTCATGTTTTAGATATAATGTTAAATTGTTTTAACTAGTGTTCATATAGACTCAGGAAACAATATATGTAAACTTCTTAAAATGACATTTAAGAAAGAAGCAAAGATCAACATCAGAATTAGAACACTTAAGATCTGTAAAGAGCCACGCCTTTCCTGAGATAAGGCTCTGCCTCCCACCTTACTGCATGTTAGAGTGACTCCAAAATAAGTCAGACTTCAGCTTATTTAAAGTTATAGTCAAAAGATTGGTTCTTGTTGTAAAAGTACTGTGATCTCAAATAGGGGATAGAATGTAGTTCTCAATCAAAATTCAAGATAGTTATTATACAAGCTGAATATATTTTTACTCTTACTAATTCCATTTTGTAAAACTGTTACCTGTTAATGTTTTGCAGAAGTAGCTGCTCCAAGAACACACAACCTAGGTAACTTGTGATAATAAGCCATCACCTATAGAATAGATAGTGGTAACTTCCAGTACTAATGCAGACTCCAGTTAGATAAAAGGGTAAATAACTGTAAAGTTATAGACATTGAAGTTAAAGCCCAGTACTCTTACTTTATGACTGGTGAGACTGGCTTGCTGGATAATTAAGATCAAACTTAGAGATTGGAGTTAAATACAGAGGTCAAGAAAAGTCCATATTTGGGTCTTGCCCTCAACGTCAGCCTGAACCCAGGGAATAAGAGAACTTCTCTAAGGAGCGTTGCAACTCTGGGTCACACAACCTCCTGATCAAGGAGATTGTTGAGACTAGAGGATGAAAAATCACCCAGTGCATCTGCTGCAGAGGAGGGTCATGGAAAAAGGGAAACATCCCTTGATGCTTCTAAAGGAAGTCACCTCATCAAGAGACCCTGCCTAATCAAAGTCACTGGTGGAGCTAAGGAGCCGCTCTTAAGTTCTGTAGGAGTGACCCCTGTGGGAACTCAGCTGACTTTTTAACAAGACAGGAACCAGGTCAATTCGACCAGCTTGATCTTAGATACCCAGCAAAACAGTTAAAACCAAAATATAGCCATTCTTGGGCATTTAAAGGAAATAATAGTTAAATGTAACTTAAGATGTACACTTGTACTAGCCCACTAGAATAAAACTGGAAGCTACAAATTAAAGAAAGATTCTTCAGCAAATGTACCTGATAACTATCAAGAGAAACCACCAGAGTCAGAAGTTTTAGTCAGTTTAAGACCTTTCTAAGCTACACAGGTATGATTATCTAGCCCTAAGTAACAGAAGTATAGAGATCTCTACTAAACACAGGTTACACCAATAAAGGGATATTTTACAAAATCAGGTGACATTAAGTAGCTTAACTATATTTTCTGGGGACATCTATGACATTAAGGGTTAAATGTTGTGTTTACATTCCTGATAACCTGGACAATGTTAAAGTCCCCAAATAAAGGCCTTGTCCTCTCCAGCCTTTGCTAGGCCTAGTTATGGGAACAATTTCTCAGTTCTTCCACCTCCTGGCGAGAGATTGACTTCTGCCATTTTCATGATACTCAGTGGCATGTTTCAGATGCTACAACATTTACTTTGTACTACTCTCATTTCAGTACTCATGTCTTTTTGTTCTTCTATCATAGAAGCACCCACCCCCAGATGACTTTACAACCTGCTCTTCCCCAACCAGACTTCTACCTTGGACCCCTCTATTGACCCGATTTTTAGAAAAGGAACTCCAAGCTGCTTGCCCCATGCCATCCACTTCCAGCTCGAAGAAGTCAGAGCGGTCATCGACCTCCTTCCCCAGCAGCATGGAGTTCCTAAGATTAGAGGGGGGAATGAAGCCAGAATTGGGAACAGGTAGTTAGTGTAGAAATAGGGGATCGGGTCAAATCGAGGAAATGGAGGCCATAAAATCATCTGCCTCCGGAAGTTGGAGACTGCCCCTGGAAGAATGGAATGTCAAGGATCTCCGGAGCCCATTGATTACCAAATTTACCTGCCTTTATCAAGGACTGCAAGCCAGGAGCTGCTAATCAATGCCCCCTGGGCCCTTGCCTGCCTGAATCACCTTGGCCCTCCCCCTGCCCATGGCTTCTCACTTAATGCAAAACCAAGCCTAGTCACGTAGGCAGGAAGGAGAGATAAGGGGGGGAGAGAACTGGAGAACAAAAGAGAATTTAACCTATAAAAGATGTAGGGTGAGCTCACTTCTTGGGACTTTAGAACATCAGCCATGGCCCCCTTCTCCCTGCCGGGAGGGAGAAGTCTGTATTATTAGCTTTAAATAAAACCTGCTTAATCTGCTTGCCTTGGCTGCTTCTCTAGTGTTCAATCTTCAACATTAGAAGGAGCAGAACTCGGCACCGGTAAACGGCGGTATCATTGGCATCCTCGAGTGGTGTGATATCTAGTACCTGTGCCTTTCCCAAAGGTTCAGGGAGTTTAATGTGACACTTGATGGCCTCACTGACAGCCCTTGCCTCCCTCAAATTCTTGTCCCTTTCAGTGAATTATACTGAGTTCTTTTCCACTTACTTTCTGGGTGAGTTTGTCTCACAGGTGGCTATCCTTTCCTTCCATCTAGTTCTCTCTGCACAAGGGTTTGCAATAGGTCAACATGATGTCACCTACTTCTCCTATTTAAAGTTTTTATTGATAATTTAAATTGACACTGGAAATGGGACCCAAGATGATTTCTATCTTGTCTGGAAATCTAACACGGAAGACAGAACACTGAATGTCTGGGTTTGCAAGGTAGCAGTTCATGTCGCTGAGAGGTAGATGCCTGTCTCTTGCCTATCCTGCTTCCTCAGCAGGTCAACACCTGCTCATTTCTCAGGTTGGACTGGTGGATCCTGCCTTTGCAACAGCATAACCAACATAACTTTATTAGTACGGGGCACAAATATAGTCATATCACCTTTATTTTGTTAAATTGTGAAAGACTCAGGTGCCCTAGTAAGACTATGTCCAGTGTTTGCCTTGAGGTCCCCCACTTAAAAATTTCCAAGAACTCCAAAACTTACCCTGTCCAAACTGGGGAGAGGGTTATTTCTCCTTGAATTGTCAGAATCAGAGGGAAAGGGGAAGCCTGGTTATTGCTTCATACTAACTCACGGCACTGCTATTGAAACTAGTCCTGTAGTGCCCCGTGGATGCTGGTGATTCCCTCTGCAATATGATGAATGTCCAAGTTCCTGCACGGACCACTGTGGTTCCTCACACTGGACTCTTAAGGTCGCTATTTCTCCAGTCCATGCTCAAACATCTTCTAAGAACAGCACTGTGCTAAGTCAGCTGGGTCCCAAGAGACTTCTAATAGCATTGTGCTATTACCAGGCCTTCTGACTCCCAAATCTCAAGCTGTTGAGCCCAGATCACTGGATTAATTCATTCCTTTCCACACGTAATTTTATTTCAGAGGCCTCACCTTTCTTTCCTCTGAGCCTTCTCTGGACCATCTTATCCTCATTTTCTTCCTGACTTGAAGCAGAGTTTGGTGGGGGGGATCAGAGCCTTCACACCCAGATTATGCAATATGCAAAGTGGTCTGTCCCCCCTCAAAACCAATGGGTATCATGAGAGGTCTAATATAGTGTGGGAGGGTATGGCATAAATATTTCTATTATTGTCTTCTGCCAGAGCAAAGATGCATGTTCATCCTTCGTAAGAGAGAATACTCAAATAATTCTTTGAAGAGCAAATATCTAGTTTAAAGTGCTACTCTATGTCGCTGACTCTTTGCGGTTCCAAAATCCGTGGATATTTGTCACCGCCTGCAGCAACAACTTGCATGGGTCTTATGGGTGGTGGAGTGGAAACTGAGGCACTTCTATCTTTCTCTTTAGTGCACTGCTTTCTTGCTTGTTTATAGAGGATAGAGGAAATGAGGTTTACTTGCTTTGAGAGGAGAGAGAGAGAGACTTTGCTTATCAGAGAGAAAGAGACTTTGCTTAAGAGAGAAACTTTGAGAGAAGGACAGGCTTTGCTTAGAGCTTAGAGGAAGAGACTTGCTACACCTTAAAGTCCTGCGTCCTGTGAACTAAGGGTACGTCCACCCAAGATGCCCCAGTGATGCGTCTCAGTTCTCCGTTCCGCGATCTGTCTTCCGCCGCCGCCCCACTGGCTGCTGTGCCGCTTTTCCCTACTAGCTGCTGTCACGCGTTTCCTAGCTGCTTTTCCCTGTGTGTGTCTTCTTCTACTGCTTTTCTGCTAATGGCTGCTGCGTCTGTCTCGCTCTGCCTACGCTTATATCACCTCCAGGAGGCGGAGAGCAGGGCCACGCCTCTTACGCAAAGATTAGGCGAGAGGCTCCGAGCAGGCAATTAGTGCTCGAGAACACATGCGCATACATTTTGTGCGTGGACGAGAAAATCACCTGAGTGTGCTTATGTCAATTAACCTCCTCGCTGCCGATGTGATCAGGCGCCATCCCGGCACCGCCAACATGGCACAGCCCCCAACAACTCTGCTCCTGCCTATATTGAAAAGCAATGGCAGAGATGGTTAATACAAAAGCAAATGTAATTCTTGCTTTCTTGGTGTTCTGTTCCATCATGTTTGTTCTATGGGTAACGTGGCTATGTAGAGGCACAGTTTCAGAAAAGGCAAACAGGGAAGTGATAGAGTCAGAATTTGATTCCGTGTCCCTGACGCTGAAGCTAATGTCTATCCAGGCAATTGATAGTTGTCACTGGCAACTTTCTCTGTTCCAGACACTGTGCTTGGTAGGTTCTAGGGTATATGGGTAAGATGTCGTGGTTCAAGAGAGGATGTTCAACCACGAGAAAGTGTTCCATGCAGTCTTAAAGGTCTGAATGAGGTGCTGCAGGAGTCTATGAGAGAGGACCCTTGAGGGAGGATTTCCAAGCTGAGTCTTGAAGGGAGAATTGGGTGAAGCACATAGAAAAAGAACTAGGGTCCTACCAGGAAGTAGCAAGCAGCAACTTCAGAGCTTTCTGGATACCATGACATACTTATTCATGTTGGAATAGAGAACTGTGCAGAAACTTCCTAAGTGGTCCTATCGTTTTATTATTTTTTTTTAAATCACCTTTTTTTTCCCCCCATAGTGTACATTGTATTTATAAGGGATTAGTTGGTTCCATCCTGAGAATGAATACAATATAGCTCAGGTATTTTCCAGGCTGCTGAGATTACATTATGACATTGATTTCTATATCTGTCATCACCTTATAACCTGGAAATTGTGTTGCTCACCTACTCTATACTACCTCAGTAATGCTACTATAGAAGAAACATTGCACAAGGATCATCACAAAAGACATTATTACTGATTACCCATGCTCTGAAAATCAATTTTAACTTTGCATAATTTCTACTTAAAAATCATCTTTAATGAGATATAATTGATATATAAAGAGCTGCACATACTTGATGTGTACAATCTGATGAGGTTTGGACATATGCCTATACCTCTGGAACCATCACCACAGTCAAAATAATAAGCACATCCATCACCTGCAGCACTTCCCTGTGCCTTTTGTGGTGAGAATACTAACAGGAGATCTACCTTCCTAACAAAACTTTTAAGTGCACAATACAGCATTGTAAACTATAGGCCCTATGCTGTACATGTGCCGATCTCTAGAACCTACTCCTTCTGCATAACTGAAACTCTGCATCCAGTAAATAGCTCCCATTTCTGCCTTCTCCCAGTCCCTGGCAACCACCACCTACTTGCTGCTTCTATGGCTTCTGTGTTCAACTATTTTAGATATGTAAGTGGGCTCATGCAGTATTACTTCATATGCACATATTTATACTTGATAGAAACAAAATTGTTTTCATTTATTTATTTTTATTGATTCTTTTTTATTTCTCTATAACATTAGGATACATTTTGACATAATCATAAAAGCATGGAATATAATTTGCTTTAATTCAGTCCTCAGCACTTAACCCCTCTTCCTTCTCCCTCCCCTGTTCCCTTTTCTTCTACTCTACTGATCTTTCTTCAATTTATTTCTAGTTTTTTAAGATTAGTGCCTTGCAGACATACTTGATGTTGAGATTTGTTCTGCTATATTCATGTATGCACATACGAACGTTTGGTTCATTCATTCCTCTGTTCTTCCTTTGTCCCATCCCTCCTTCCTTCCTGTCAGTTCCCTTCATCCACTCTACTGATCTTGGAAACCAATTTGTTGCACCTAATTACCACTTGAACTCATGGGACAAATTAATCTGTGTAAAACTAAGCCCTGATAATTCTGTACCCATCACTACCTGGTTTTTCCATTTCTGTTTGTTAAGTCCCAAGGAATTGTTACTGTAATTTTAACAGATTTTTGAGTCATATTTATAAGTGCACTAACATTGGTGAGCACACATGTACTAGGCTCTTCTTATCAACGTTCTTATGACAGATGTATTATTATCTTTGTTGCTGGGTAGAGAACCTGAGGCTCAGAGAGAAACAAGATGTCGATTGCAAACTGTATCAGCTGGAACACAGCTCCCATTATGCTCATCCAAGGCAATAACCAGGGCTCTCTCCACTGTGCTCTGTGTGTTGGAAGTTTCAGTTACTGGCAGAGGATACTATTCATTACAAGTGTGTAAAAACAGAGGGATATTAGGCAGGTGTGACCGTAAGTACTTCGTCTGATTTAATCGTCTCCTTTTTGGCCTGAACTGGTTGTGGGTGCTCTGATAGAAGGTAATCAAAGAGCTGCATGACCTGGGCGGTCGTAAGCGGAAGCACAGGGACCCCATCAAGCCAGCACAGAAGTGAATGCATCCATTGTTTTTAATAGGCCAAATATTTCTCTCTTGTTCCCTAGGAGGCAATTGGAGGAGACATGCTGATAGCTCCCCTTGGGACATTAACTGGAATCAAATTTGTGAAGCGAAGCTTCAGTTGGCCATTTTTATTCCCCATCCACAGAAATGGGAAGTGCATGGTAGTGGGAGCAAAGACACATTAATTTATCAACGAGCACTAATTGTATTAATGTGATATTTTCATTGAAGTTCTTGCTTTGTGGACCTAGTAATATGTAAGTATCATTTCAGAAAAAATTGTGCTTCTACCATGGTCCTTCTAAGGTAAATCTTTTCTTCTGTAATGATTATTTTAATGACCAATGTGGACATTTCCCCTTGCTTAGGCATGTGAGACCTCAGCGGCATAATCCCATGATGATAGTCAGTTTGCACCATCTAAGTGATAAACGCAGCTGCTCCATCCGTGTGCATAGCAGGCTCTATGGAAGTGAGGTGTGCACACCTTCAGGGACTTCTGGCCCACATGTTTTGAGGGTCTTAATTTTGAAGGCAATATTTGAGGAGTCAAAGAAAAAAAAAAATGAACTACTCTATATGCTCCTTGAATATTATTTTCCCAAGGTAAGGAAAGAGAAATTGAAGCATTCTAAATCAGAAAAGAGATGCATGGGCCATTGAGAATACATCCATTCTGAGGGTTCAGAGATATCCGTGTTTCCTGGAGGGTCAATTTGCAACTGTCCATCAACCTATAAGGATCCATATAAACAGAAGTCTGAGAAGAGGAACAAGATGGGATTTTAGGACCTTAGTCCCTTGTGCTTTTTTCATTCACCACTACTTTCTGAATTTAATGGAGTTACTCACATACCTATGAAGTCAAGTGGAAGTTCAGTGTATTTTCAATTGAATTATCTAGTCTATTGACATGTGCAAAACAATTTATTTCTGCTTATGTAGTTATGGACACTCAGTAAAAATGAAAGCAATGAATTGGGGTGTGTTTTCAGAGCAGCTGCTTCACCTAGGAATATGAACAATAAATGGAGATGCAGCTCTCAAAGGAAAGAAAAATTTTAAAATGTTTATGCTTTTTATTGTCATTATAATATATGTGACTGTTTCATTGCATTACTACTTGCATGTAAAGCTATTATCATATTCCTGGCACAGAGTTAGAGAGTCTGGGGTCCTATCATGAGTAAGACGGTCTCTTGCTTTTGAAAAAGTTCATAGTCTTGTACTGAAAGGTTGAGTTATTTATCCTTAGTAAATTGAAAAGAGTCACAAACTGTTAATGAAGCTAATGAATTAAGGTTCTATGTGATAAGTTAGTTTGTAAATAAAGAATTAATTTCTGTTGTTATAAAAATAGTTACTTTAAATCAATATGTCCTTTTTCTTCATGGGGAGAGCTATGTCTAAGGTAGCTGCCTTTTAAAACAGGCATTTTAAACAGTGAGATGGAAGAACTAGGTTTTGAGCTGTCAGTCTTCTGGCCACTTATTTCCTGCTGTGCCTAACTCACCCTCCACTTCAGAAGCTGTTTCCCTTTATGGTTCTCATTCCAAATGCATTCCTTATAACTCCTTCACCCAGAATTTCTTCTTTAGATTCTTTTCGATATTTAAAGCTTCATTCAACTTCTTCTTCCTTAAAACTTTCCCGATCTTTATCCAGAACTTTCCGCTCATTGAATTCTTGGGACAATGTCAGGCCAACTAGCACTTAGTGGGTTTCTAATGCTTCAATAATATCAATGAGAGCAAGAACAACTTCTACTGTTTGCTGGGAACCCGTGTTAAAGCCGCCTAACCTGCAGGCAATATTATTATCTTCATTATATAGATGAGAACACTGAAGCCCAGAGGCCCTTAGCAACTTAATCAAGTTTCCGAAACTGGAAAGAGGTGAATCTAGAGATCAAATGCACACCACTGGACTCCAGAACATGAGCTCTTATCCATTGCTATTTTTTGACATGTGGTCTTACAACTATGTGCATTATAATCACCTGTGTGGGTGCTGTTAAAAAGGAAGATTTCTAAACTCACCTCAGACCTATTAACTTAGAATCTGTGGGCCTGGGTGTGCAGCCTGGGAATCTTCATCTTTAACAGGCTTCCTGAGTGATTCTTACAAATTGCATCTTGGGAATCATTGTGCATACTGCTGCCTTTTCATTTTCATAGAAAGGTGACTTTCTAATCAGTCTGTAAATTTTTGAGGGTCAAGATTATATTATTTACTTATACCTTCTATTATGATTTAGATATGAAGTGTGGCCCAAAAGCTCTGTGTCAATGCAGGAGGTGAAATAACTAGATTATAAGAACTATAACCTAATCAGCCCATTCTAGTTTGAAAGGACTAAGTGAGTGGGTGTGGCAGTGGTGAAGTGTGTCACTGGAAGTGTGTCCTGGAAGCATTCATATTCCTTGCAGTCTCTTCCCCTTTTTCTCTACTTCCTGTCCACCTTGAGGTGAGCAGTGGCCCTTCCACCATGATGTTCTGCCTCACTGGTGGACTTGGCTGATCACAGACTAAACCTCTGAAACTATGAGCCAAAGTAAACTCCTCTAAGTTATTGGGTATTTTGGTCACAGTGATGCAAAGTTAACACAGTTTCTGAATCCTGAAGTCTGCAATAGACATTTAGACATTTATTATGTACTTAATTAGTACTGACATCTTTTGACATAGGCAGCAAAACTGAATGTGTTCATACAACAGTGGAAAGAATTCATAGGACGGAACTTCCATTTCAAAGTAATTGAAGGCCCTGCAGTTAGGACCAATCTCATGAATGCTATTCTGGATTCTGACTCAGTACATCTCCATTTCTGACTTCAGTGTGCCTTCCTTTGAAGTTAGGGAATTATTAATATTAAAGTAACAGAGATATTGCCATAGCAAATAAATAGAAAATAGAATTTTAAAAGCAACAAGACTTATATACCATTTAGAAGTTTAAGACAACGAAGGCAATTAGCTTATTATCCAAGTGAGATCAAACAGGGGCCCGAAAGATCCATTTCTAATTCATTGTGACAAGACTTCCTCATCAACACAATTAGATAACTGTTGAAGGGCCACACAGAAGCTTATCTATACCCTCTGACTGCTACTCTCAATTGTGGGGGCAAATCACTAGCGGGCTTGTATTATTCTGTGAAGACAGAGTACTCTCCTTGTCCACACTGTCCAGTCAGGTCTTCTAGATTTAGAGATAAGCTATGTAATTACCTAAGCTTAAGTGAGAATTTTTAACCCAAATCTTAATATTCTAAATTCAATGTTTCCCCCTTACATCATCCTGCTTCCTCTGGATCACATGTTATTAAGCTACTTTAGTCAAGTAGTAGCCTGAGTCATAAGAATATGGGCCAATAACCCAGAAAAGAGAAGATTTAAAATATATGTCTCTGTGTGTGTGTGTGTGTGTGCTAACCAATCTCCTAAATGGCATCAATTCCTGAAAGATTGCTGACAGTATATTAGCAATTTAAATCCTATCTATGTACACTCAAAATTATCTGTCTTTTAATGGGAATGCCAACTATCTCTCTAGATACTTGTTACCATTAAACCTTTGCAACTGGTCAATGTCCAATTAATGATTTAGACTTTGCGGAAGCTTATAGGTTACTATCCTCAGTGTGCTGCTAATTCTTACAAAAGATCTAGTTAACAATTAGATTTAGAAATAGCAACAAACAAAAAGTATGAACATCACCTACCACACACTATTGAGAATGGGAAACATCTAATGTTTATTTAGAGAGCCAAAGGACTGGAAATAGATGGTCAGGAGAGTCAGCACCTACACATGCACCTGTTAGTTTTCTAGAAAATTCATTTGTTAGTGTTTTCCATGTCATGTCTATCACCTGCCTGTAAATTAAAGTTTTTAGATTGACCTGGCAGGAGCAGCTTAAACATTGTTAAAATATGTAATTAAATAATTCTTAAGGAAATACTCTGAAAAGCTTCTCTTCTCCTTAGAGACATCTTAGGATGAGTTAGGCAGTGTAAATGGCTTGTTGAAATCTTTCCAAATAAAAGATGAATTCAGCAGCCTCATTCCTTTAATGGCCTCGTGCCCAAAATAAAACTGGCCAGCCCGGCGATATTTATCTTAGTGATGTTGCCATTTCATGTCACAAAGTGACCATGTAGTCCCATAAACATAGTCTAAAAGTGCTGACTTTTAAAGGCAGTTGATTTTTTTTACTTGCTACTGTTTTATAGCTTTGCATAAAATGCTAATGCCATGACATTTGTAGAACTATTAAATCATTTTAATGAAAGAGTAACAGTTATACAACTAATTCATTTTAGTACATTTCGCTTGCAGAATCCTTTAGTGGTTGGTTGTGATGGGAAGGAACATTTATTTTTTTAGTTCTATAATTTTCTCACAAGTCCCATTATTTTGGTATCGTCTGTACCCAAGTCTAAGTGGAGCCAGATCCATTGATAGAATTTGCTGTCCTAAATCTAGGCTCATTTGCCTGATGACCCCCACTTAATGTGATCTATAGTACAGCCAAACCAAGTCTGCTTCTCTTGAGAAATATGGCTTTCTGTTTCCTTTTCAAGTATTTAGAGGTAAATGTATAGTCATGTATTTTCAGCTACTAAAAAATGAGCTTAGATGCTATAACACCAAATCAAGGAGAAACCTTGGGGCTTTAGAAATTATCCTGTGATCACAGAAGAGGACAGCTGGGATTGATTCTTGTCCTGGCCCCACATTTCCTTGTTAATGGCCATCCCACTCAGTGTATGCTGTCATGCCAGGGCCTCCATGGAAGAAATGGCCAGGAAGTCCAGGGAACAATAGTAGTGTGAGCCTAGTAGACCCCAAATATATCATTTCTTAAAGATGTCCTCTGCATGAATCTGTAGCTTTCTTCTTGAGTACAGATATTCTTTGACTCCATTTCTCTACCCGTTCTCATGTTTCCAGACAAACACCTCTTGATACTACTTTTCTGAATAAAAATTGCATTCTGATGTCTCCAGGTGCTTGGGATATCCAGAGTTGACTTTATTGTCAATATGTTTTTTCCTTTATGAACATGTATATTCTTGTGAAATGTGGGAGTTTGTGTTTACTTTGCTTACCATGAATGTAAGTTTTTCTCCATTTCTGATTTCTTCTGAACCAACTAGTCTCATCGTCATTCTACCGAGAGTTCAAGGGTTTTACTGCTGAAGTGATTAACTACTGTCTTATTCAGTCTTCTCTTTATTCCCCCGACCTGAGCTTCTCTTGCACATAGGTATAAAGTATTGCAGAGATGTGGAAGCCAGACTGTTTTCTCTCAAGGTTAACTGCTCTTCTGCATTATCTGGCTTTGATTCATCATTTTGGAACAGAATTATTTTCTAAAAATGCCCTTATAGTATCACTCCAAGAATACAACAATAAAATTGATATCTTTTTAAATTAAAGCTTTGTAATTATCATAGTATTTGGGTTAATTTTGACAGGATCATACATGCAAGGGATTTTGATTTTGATCCCCATTCCCTGCCCCTTTCTCTTCCCCTCCTCTCTTCCCCTGTTCTTCTTCCTCTACTCTATGATCTTCCTTTTACACCTTTATTTATTTTATTTTTTTTTATTTGTTTTAGTTGGTTATATATGACAGTAGAATGCATTTTGACACACTGTACATAAATAGAGCATAACTTCTCATTCCTTTGGCTGTGCCTCTTCCTGATTAAAATCTTTGAATATATTCCCTTAAGGCCAATTACCATTCCCTAATAGTTACACACACACACACACATACACACACAAATGTGTTAAATTGGAATCAAATCATGATATTGTTTGAACGTATACATGTGTATATGTGTGTATTCATGTGTTATGGTTTAGATATGAGGTATCCCCCAAAAGCTCACGCATGAGACAATGTAAAAATTTTCAGAGGTTAAATGATCAGGTTATGAGAATGTTAACTTAATCAGTTGATTAATCCACTGATATGGATTAATTGGTAACTATAGCTAGATAGGGTATGGATGAAGGAAGTAGGTCATTGGGGTCATGGCATGACTTCGGGGTTTATATTTTGTACTGGAGAGCAGAGCTTTCCTTCTGTTTCCTGATTTCTTGATGTTCTGCCTCACATTAGGCCCAGAGCTATACAGTCTGCTGGCCATGAACTGAACCTCTGAAACCATGAGCCAAAATAAACTTTTCCTCCTCTAATTGTTCTTGTTAGGTATTTTGGTCACAGCAATGCAAAAGCTGACTTAAACAATGTGTATATAAATACACCTATTTAATTCTTGGTGTTTGCTGGAGATTGATTCTAGGATTCCCACAGATACCAAATCCATGGGTACCCTTATAAAAAATGGCATAACATTTACATATAACCTTTGCATATCCTCCTGCATATTTTACATTATCCTAGATTATTTATAATACTGAATACAAGGTAAATGCTGTATAAATGACTGTCATATTGTATTATTTAGGGAATAATGACAAGAAAAAAGTCTCTATATGTTCAGTACATCTGCAATTTTTTTTGACTATTTTTGTTCTGTGGTTGGTTAAATCCTCAGATGTGGAAGATGTGGAGATGGAGGGCTGGCTATATATGTGTTTATGTATACACAGGTGTGTGTGTGTGTGTGTGTGTGTGTGTGTGTGTGTATAGATATATATATATTACAGTTTAATTTTTTCCTATCATATTATCTATGTTCTAATCACAGTAAACAATGCACAGTTCCTCAAATACATTGTGCACTTTAAAACCCTGCCTTTGCCAATGCTATACCCCTCTTTGGAATGTCCTTCATTCCACATGACTAACATTCTGTTCATGCTTCATGATCAAGGTTCAATATTATCTTCTTTGTGATGGCAGCACAATTCACAATAGCTAAGTTATAGAACCAGCCTAGGTATCTGCCCACAGATGAATGGAGGGAGAAAATGTGTATATACACAATGGAGTTTTACTCAGCCATAAAGAAGAATGAAATTATGTCCTTTGTGATATCTCTCTTGACTGTCCTTCTCAATTCTCCGCCCAACTTTTCTGCTGTAACGTGGAATTAATCTCTGTTTTTTTCTGCCTTGCTGGAGAATGGACTTGAGTATTGTATTCATAATAGATTCAGTCATTGCCTTTCTCCCTGTGCTATGAATCTGTTCTCTCTTGGAGAAAGGAAATAATCAGCGTTTGTTCCTGAGGCTTAGCTCATGGTCTTTTAAACCATAGCCCCCAGGCACCATGTCACGTCTGGCCTCTCACATCCCTTTCATTCTCAGGACTGGTTAACCACACTTGGAAAAGGCAGTCCAAAGCTGGGGAGGGTAGCAGTTTAGTAATCCAACTTCTTCACATAGAATTATTCAGTTTCGATTGATTCCTCATATTTTAGACTTCTATTCCTGGCTTTCTGACCCTGTGCCTGACCTGACTTCAGGTAGCTGAGACTGTGCTGTTAGCCACCTGCCTGGCTACTTTCTCCTGTCAATTAGCTGCCAGCTGAATCCCTGGGTGCTGGACTGCTGCCATCTGTACCTGCCGTATCCTCTGGCTATTTGCCAAGCTTGGCTCCTGCTGTGTTTCTAGGGTCACCTAAAATCCTTTATCTTGACTCTCCTTGTATTGATCAGTGAATTCTATTCCAACCTTGGAAGCCAAACTGATAATTGGTTACTTCTGAAGACATTTATAATTAGAGAATTTCATTGGCTTGTCTTTTCCTGTTGTTGCTGGAAATAAAGAATATGACTGAGAAAATGAGATGCTGGACAGGTAATTGTGATAGGAGCAAAGTGGGAAATGAGAGGGCTGGAGGTCAGGGGAGCTGCGTGGGCAGGTCTGTGTGGCAGCAGTATTCTGGGACAAGATACCACAGAAGGGGTGAAGAGAGATCAAAGATAACTTCAACTATTTTTGCATTTGGCATAGGCCCAGACCAAGTTCCTGTGCCCCCATTATGCAACATAAAATAGGTTCTCTTACAGTTATGGTTGATATAAGTTCACTAGCCAGTTTTCTCAAACTTTGGGTTGGAAACATACCTAACAAATAAATACACAATGAAATCTCCATGTTTCTCTTTCTGCATAGCACTATGCCTTCCAGGATCTAGCACTCAAGAAGTGTTACTGAAGAAATAAATGAAAAATTCTGTGGAATGTACTGTTTCATAGAAAAATTCACATTTAATTACATAAAATCATATCATGCAATTTATTTTTAAGTGCTCTTCTAATTAGTAAGACTATACATTCAAAAAATTTACAATGAAATAGTATGACTTGAGTAAACATGCTTTGGTTAACCTACTATTAATAGGTATTCAGAGACACTAGACTGATGGGGTGGAATTGAGAGCTGTTTACCAGGGAATGGGCCAGACTTGGTGGGAAGTGATCCAGTGAAGAAGATGTGGTCTGGGACAAGCAGCTGAGCTGCTCAAATGCAATATTCTCAATTCTCTGGAAGGAAATGGTGGGCAGAGTTCCAGGTACTCTAAAATTGGTACTCAGATGCCAGAGTATCCACTGCTAAGTGGTCATTGTTTGGGGAACTTTTCTTAAACCCATATGGAGACTTTGGAGATTAATTCAGACTCGTGGGGAAGAAATAGAAAAAACTAGAATCAAGGAGGCAGAATTGTGTAATGGAAGGTATACCCACCTGTTACAGCAGCATAAATTTGACAAACTTTAGTTTTCTTATCATAAATTGGTGTTAAAGCATCTAATCCTTCATTATTTTAAATGAATGAGAACAAAAAAAAAACAACAAAAAAACCCCCAAAACATCTAATCCATGATTTTATTGACCGTGAAAGGAATAATATGAAAAAATAAGGTGTTAAATATATGAAGAGCTTAGCATAGTGCCTTGTTATTAGAAGCTGCTCTCAGTAAACCATTCACTATTCACAGTGCCTAGCCATCCTTAAGTCTCTTTCTTGATCCTAGAAATCAAAGTCACCTTCATTTAATAGGACTCCAGCCAAAAATAATGGAAACATGGGCAGAGCTCCAGTTCTAGGAGGGAGTTGTGTCAGGCTAAGAAGGGCAATAACTTAGATGAATAGGACAGAAGTGGGTGGGCCACAGCTGCCCAAGCCTTCTGTGTAACACACTAGTTCCTGTTCTGGTTAACAGAATGAAGGAATCAGAAAATATTTGATCAAAAAAGGTGATTCATGGGGGTGGGGTTGTGGCTCAGTGGTAGAGCTCTTGCCTGGCATGTGTGAGGCACTGGGTTCGATTCTCAGCACCACATACAAATAAATAAAGGCCTGTCGACAACTAAAAAAATATTAAAAAAAGAGATAATTCGTATTAGTTAACAATGCTAAATATATATACATATATGTATGTATGTATGTGTGTATACATGTACACATACACACACACACACACACACACACACACACACACAAAGAAGCTGGTCCTAATAAAAATAACCATGTGAAAAAAGACCAAGTCATTCTTTGGAGTTATGTTACTAAGCCCTAGAGTGATAAGAAACATTTTTTTTATACTTAGTAAATAATTCTGTCTTGTTTTTTTTTTTTGCTAGAGAAGGCAAAAGCCATGCCTTTCCTGCTTAATGCTATTATTATTTTTAGCGACCCTTTGTCCCATTAATTTCTGTATGAAAGAGGAAACTATGTAAGTCTCTATAGGGGACAGATGAGGCTCAAGGAAGTCGCTGAAAATATTGTGCCCACCACAGAATGCCTTGCTTTAGTACCCTGCCAAGGTTCTTATGTGACATGGGCAGAACAGCCTGTGATGGGGTGAGCTCTGGGGGGAGGATAGCAGGGATGAGCATGGAGGTAAATGGGGTACTGCCCTGTGCTGTGGAGGCAGCATCCATGGGGTTATCATCTCTCAGTGCAAATGTGATTTCAGATCATAATGCATTTGTGGGAATTCTGCCTTTCTGCCATGCAATAGGCTAATTTCCTCCATGTAACTGAAAGCAAAAATTAAGAAATTTAGAACCACTGATTTGTAAAGCAGTACACATCAGAGATTCTGCAGGATGCTTTGTTAGAAAGAACTACATGGTGAAGCAGTGTGATTTGGAAAGTTCCCATTCACTTGTTCTGTAAGGCATAATGAGATAACTAAAGCACTCAGGGCAAAAGCCGCAGGATTTATTTAGTTGTGGCTTGCAGGCCCCAGCTGGTTCACTGACTGTTTTTGTATACTAGGAGTTCTTTTGTGTGTGTGTGTTTGTTTATATGATCAAAAGAAACTGTAAAGAATATTTTATACATTTGAAAATTGGATGATATTGACATTTCAGTATTAACACATTTTTATTGCAACACAGGCACATTCAATCATCTATGGCTGCTTTTGTATCAAAATGACAAAATTGAGTAGTGGCAACAGAATTTATAGCTCATAAAGTCTAAAATGTTAATTATCTGATCTTTTATAGTACAAGTTTGATTTTTTTTGATCTAAACTTCTGGTAATATAATGTAGGGAATCATAAGTATTTGACTTTCTTTGTAGTACAAAAATGCAGGACGGTGGAGTTTGAAGCACATTGTATGACAAGAATTGATACATCCTTGCACCTATCAGTTGAGAAAATGCAAAACGACAGTATCTGACACAAGGTAAGCATTTTATTAAATGAATGAATGAAGTGACTATGACTCCTGAGCAGATAAGAGGCTTTTGTTAAATGCACACATTTGGTTCTCAGTAACAGGAAAGACCTGAGGCCATGGCTATGACCATGGTACAAACTGAATACAAACTTGATACACATGAATACAATATGGTTATCTGACCTGATGATAATATGCTAGTATTTACTCCTCAAAATATTGATGGAAATCAAGAGCATGATAATAGTCCTGCTAAATGATGTGGTGTTTTTAATTGTTAAGAAACAATCAAAGATTAATTTCACTTGTTTTAGAAGTAATGTGTATGTTCTCAAACCAAAGGCAGTTCATCCTTTCCCTGAACCTCTTATGTTCTGCTACCACTAGTAGACAGCCAGTCCCCTGCTGAGCCTGGCTAACAGAGGCTTAAACAGAGGCTTTATTTGCTCATTTATTTATCTTTTTGACTCAGGTATGTCATTTAGGATCTTAGGTTTTTCTGTCTTTTTTCCCTACTGTCCTTGGCACATCGATGTATACTTTCACTATTGCATTAAGCTTCTGCCGGGCCAGACATCACACCTGTGTTCGGGGAAGGAAGAAATTGTGGTGAAGTGGATGGGACAGGTGATGGTAGTATATAAGCTTCATCAGAGAAAGCAAAAGTTCCCAGAAGTCCTTCTGACATCCCATGATGTTCCAATGGCTAGAATTGTGTCATAGGCCACTCCCAGCTTCAAGGATTGGCTGGGAATATATTTAAACTTCAATGAATGCAGGCAGGTAGAGAGAAATGGTAGGCAGGAATGGCTATTGGGAGTATCTGCTATATCCACTGATAAATGTAAGAACAAACCAGAGACACAGTTTTGGAAACAATTGCTTCACACTTTTTGTTTGTTTAAGGGCCAATGTCAAAAGGAGAAATTGCACAAGCATTTTCTGATGTAGAAACCAGTGATAGCTGTTTCAGAGAATACTGTCCATGTTCATTTCCTAGATTATCCCAAAACAACATGTTTTCTATATTGTACAAGCAGAGTTAATAGTCACACACATTTGGAGAGGAAAGAGGCTTTTAATCATCTTTGTGACTTCTGCAAAGCAATTAAACATTTTTGTGCAGAAACACTTCACATTAAACTGGGACTGGGTGTGAAAAATGTTCATCTCTTTCCATTTTAATCCTTATTCTACAATAAAAATGCAAATCACAGACTGTTGGAGCAATAAGGAGGGCCTTCACAGACAGTTTAGTCCGAAGCCCTCATCTGTGATTCAAAATGGGCTTCCCTTTGCCAGCCCCGTGAGCATGTGTCTGTCTTACCAGAATGGTAGGGCAGAGCTGCCTGCACTGCTGGCATTACCCCGGTGGCATCCCTGATGCCATATCCAATCTGCAGGTCCCACTTTCTTCTCTCCTGATCACCTTTGAATGTAGGGCAGGTGGGAACTTCCGGATTTGGTGCCAAACATTCTTTCTGCTTTCATTGCTTTGATATTTCCTTTAGGATGGCAGGTGAGTTAATTCTGCCCAGGTGCAAGTCCTCCTGCTGCTCTGAAATCATTTTAGAGGCAAAGAAATCTTTTGGGGTTGCTCCTGATCCAATTCACTTGAAGTGAGAGAGACTGAAGAAATTCAAGAGATTATCCTGTCAAACCTCCTTATTTTGGGGGGGGGGGAGGGGTGAAACACCTGAATCCAAGAAGGTTTAAGTAATGTGTTCAGGGCTCACAGATATTTAGTGACAATATAAAAATTGGGTTCTGATTTCATACCCAGCATTCTTTTCATGTTACCAGGCGATGGAGAAGCCTAGGTTATCTGAGGTTGTACAGAGATAAAGGCAAAATAACACGAAATTAAGAAGGAATCTTGAAGTCTGAGACCAGGATAAAGACCTATGCTCATGTTTTAGACCTGCCCTATTTGAACTATATCTATATCTATAGATAAACATATAGATACATACACTGAAACACTAGCCACAATCAAGATAGTGAATATATCTAGCATCCTCAATAGTTTCCTAGTGCATTATAATTTCTTTACAAAATTTTTTGGATAGAAAAAATATACATATGTGTGTGTGTATATATATATATATACATATGTATGTATATGTATGTATATTGCTGGCTACTCATTCAATTTCATTATGATATGATATGCCTTGGTGTAATTTTGTTCTCATTTATTTTGCTTGGAGTTCATTGAGTTCCTTGGATCAGTGAGTTGATAATTTTCACAAAACTTGCAAGAATTTTGGCTATAAGTTTTTAAAAAAAAGTTTTGGTCCTCTTTTTAAGGGCCTCTGGAAACACATAATAAGTCCGCTGAATATTGTCCCACAGTTCACTGATGCTCTGTTATTTTAGAAAATGCTTTTTTCTTTTTTCTCTTCTTTTATTTTTTTGATTAATCATGAACAAATGGGGTACAACTTTTCATTTCTCTGGTTGTACACAACATAGAGTCACACCGTTTGTGTAATCATACATGTACATAAGATAATGATGTCTGTCTCAGTCCATTATCTTTCTCCCCCCACACCCCTAAATTCTCTCTACACAGTCCAACATTCCTCCATTCTCCCCTTACCCGCCCCAACCCCATTATATATCATCCTCCACTTATCAGGGAAAACATTCCGCCTTTGATTTTTGGGATTGGTTTATTTCATTTAGCATCATATTCTCCAACTCCATCCATTTACCTGCAAATGCCGTAATTTTATTCTTCTTCTTTATGGCATGTGTATACGTATCACATTTATTTATCCATGTATCTATTGAAGAGCATCTAGGTTGGTTCCACAATCTAGCTATTATGAATTGAGCTGTTATAAACATTGATGTGACTGTGTCACTGTAGTATGCTGATTTTAAATCCTCTGGGTATAAACCAAGGAGAGGGATACTGGGTCAAATGGTGGTTCCAGTCCAAGTTTTCTAAGGAATCTCCATACTACTTTCCAGAGTGGCTGTACCAATTTGCAACTCTACCAGCAATATATGAGTGTACCTTTTCCCCACATCCATGTCAACACCTATTATTGCTTGTATTCTTGATGATAGTCATACTAATTGGAGTGAGATGAAATCTTAGGGGGATTTTGATTTTCATTTCTCTAATTACTAGAGATTTTGAACACTTTTTCATATATTTGTTGATCGCCTATATATCTTCTTCTGTGAAATGTCTGCTCAGTTCCTTAGCCCATTTATTGGTTGGGTTCTTTGTATTTTTGGTGTAAGGTTTTTTAAATTCTTTATAAATTCTGGAGATTAGTGCTCTATCCAAAGTGTGTGTGGGAAAGATTTTTCTCCCACTCTGTAGCTCTCTCTTCACATTGTTGATTGTTTCCTTTGCTGAGAAAAAGCTTTTTAGCTTGAATCTATCCCATTTATCGATTCTTGCTTTGATTTCTTTTGCTCTGGGAGCCATGTTAAGGAAGTCTGGTCCTAAGCCAACACGATGAAGACTCAGGCCTACTTTTTCTTCTATGTGGTGCAGGGTCTCTGGTCTAATTCCTAGGTCCTTGATTCATTTTGAGTTGAGTTTTGTGCAGGGTGAGAGATGGGGGTTTAATTTCATTTTACTGGATGTAGATTTCCAGTTTTCCCAGCACCATTTGTTGAAGAGGCTGTCTTTTTTCTTCATTGTATGTTTTTGGCACCTCCATCTAGTATGAGGTAACTGTACTTATGTGGGTTTTTCTCTGGACCCAGGCCTGCTCCCCCGGGAACTTTTTTCTTTTTCTTTTTGCATAGTTTTTAGTGCTATGTCTTTAAGATCTCTAATTCTTTCTCCTTCAGTTTCTTTCCTGCCATTAACCCCATCAGCATATTTTCATCTTATGCATTGTAGTTATAATCTTAAAAATGCAATTTGGGTCTTTCAGATATCTTCCATGTCTCTAGAAACTCGAATTTATGGATTGCAATAACTCTTTTAATGTCCTTACATACAAACATTTGTGCCAGTTCAGATAGATTTTTCTCCACACCATGCATGGTATTTCCCACCCCCCCCTCCACTCTTTTTTTCCAGGCAAAATTATCTTGGGATGGCAGACATAGTGAATTTTACACTGTGGGGGCTGGATTTGCAATAAGTCATTGTGGAGGTGTATTAGCATAAGAAGCAAAGGGCTCATCAAAACTTACATGTCACTTACATATGGAAGTTAAAGTTTGAAACCCAAATAATTATTTTAAAATAATGAACACATAAGGCTATTACAGCATTTTTTCATTGAAACTTGATGAATGCACATGTTAGTAATTTCAATTAGCATTAAATCAGGATGCTCCTTTGTGATTAATAACATGTGCATTCATCAAGTATTTGTGTAATTTGAACACGATGGTGATATGAAGAATTAGAGTATTTTTTCTTCTAATTGCCACCAAACTTAATGAGCACTGAAATGTATAAAGCTATGGAGAATTACATCATCAACAAATGTGGTTTGGAGTTTTAAGTTTTGCATAGGAGAATCTTCTGACTGTGCAGCTGTAATGACAGAAAAGTATTCTGGAGCAGTTAGTTAAATTATTAGTTAACTTATGTATTATACGTATATTCATTTTTGAAACATGATGACATCACACTATACCTACAGTCTTTTAGCTTGCTTTATTTACAAGATAATAGTCATTTGCCAACATAATATTGGCATCTTTCTCTGCCAACATGATTTTTAGCTTAACTCAATTAAGTTATCTATAGTTAATATTTCTTTAGGTTCATCCATATAGGTGCAACCATATTTTCTCACCAGTTCTTCAGTATTTCTACTGGGATTATCTTCCTTATCAAGGTGTCCATTCTTTAGAATTTTCTTCTTAGCTTTCTCTATTGGTCCTTTTTTGTTGTTATTGTTATTGTTATTATAGTGAAATACCTGAGACAGGTTAACTTTATAAAGAAAAGTTCTGGAGATATGGTGGCCTGGTACTGGCATTAAGCCAGCTCTGCTCTGGTGAGGATCTCATGGTGTATGGCAGGAACATGGGTGAGAGGGAGAGAGATCCTATCATCAAACAGAAAACCAGAGAGCAGTTCAGGAGTCTGGCTTGCTCTTAACTAGTACTTGCTCTTGCAACACCTCATGGGTCCCCTGAGGGCTCAGAGGTCTGATAAAGGACACTTTAATCCCTTTTGAGGGCACAACCCCAACTGACCTAAGAACTTTTTACTAGGCCCCACCTGCTTAAGGTCCCACATCCAACATCACACTGAGAACCACATTTCCAACACACGAACCTTTGGATGGGGTATATTCAAATCATGGTGCTCTGATCCTTTGAACATAAACTACAGGTTTTGTACTATGTAGAACTCCTGTTTTGGAAAGATAGTAGTTTCACGGGTATCATTTTACTTGAGATCAGTAGTTTCTTGTTTGCACATTGTAATTATTTTCTGTATCTCACTATTATCTCTATCCTATTGTTCTTGAAAAGTCAATTGTCAAGCTAATTATCCTTCCTTTTTGGTGTTTTGTCCTTTCTGTCTGTGTTTAATTGATTTTTCTCTCTTCATGTTCGGCAGTTTCACAATGATGTGTCTTAGTGTATATTATTCTGGGAGTATCTGGGAGCATGGACTACTTTGGAGTTTTTGGATCTGAGGAGTGAAATCTTTTGTCAATTATGTAAAACCATCAATCGGTATCTTTTCAAATATTTCCCATCTTAACTGGAACTCTGATGCACAGACATTAGACCTTTGACTTTATCCTCTTTTGTTCTTAACCTTTTTGTTATTTTTGTTATTTTCATCTCTTTATCTCTCTGGATTTAATTCTGGATAATCTTTCTATTTTATAGTCCACTAATTCTCTTCTTGGTCACATCTCATCTGCCATTTTATCCTTCCACTAAGGTTTTAATTTCATGTATTTTAATAGTTATTTCTTGAAATCCATTTGGTATAAAGTAATGCTTTATGGCCTCTTGTTTCTTTCTCAGAATATCAGGTTTTTCTGTTATTTAAAAAACTTACAAAAAATACTTATTTTTTGTGTTCAGTGCCTGAGAATTCTAAATACGTGAAATCTTTGCAGATCTTTTCTGTGGTGTGTTCTTTGCTTCTCACGGTTCCTCTTGCTTGTTTACTAATATTTTTATTGTGGACTTTTCATTTTCTTTGGAATTCTATCTCTGAGAACTATTTGAGTCTGAATCCAAACTGACTTCCTTCAGACAGACCTAGGATTGGCTTCTGCCAGTTGCTTATTGGAACTGTTGACCTGGGACCACTTTGAATTCTCTGACTTGGGGTTTTGTCTTCACTGATGGTGTGAATTGGGATGACAATCTCATGTGAAAACTAGCTTACTATCAATGGCCGGGGGTTTCTCCCCTTCCACTTGGTTTCATGGAGAGGACAGCCAACATTTTAGAGTTCCTCTTTATTCATTGGGATTTGTTTCTCATCTGAGATGGAGAAGTTCCAGAGTTACGTATTTTTTTTTTTTTTAATTAGTTTACTCATTTTGAGAAAACTTAGGCACTACCTCTTCTCTTTTGAGAGCAATACAATCTCAAAGTGGAATCCTTAGTTCCTTTAGGTTCATCAGAAACGTAAAGTAGAAGTGGGTTTGGCGCTTGCTTTTTCTCTGGGGTTACTGCTTTCACTTCGCAGTTGGGCTTTAAGTATACCTTACTTTCTTTAACTACTCAATTTTTCATTGGATTGGATTTGTTCAGGCTTGAGGGCTGTTTATTGACACTTATCCACCATGATGCCCTATGGGGAAATCTTCGTAATCTTTATTTCCTCCCTAACATTTTATTTTCTATATTTTTTGACATTTACTTTGATAATAAGATTCAATGCAACTATAAAATGAGATATTCTAGTGTTTAAATGTTAAATGGGAATATTTGATTCTTAGAGAAATGACTTCCTGTATGAACTCTAACCTTTTTCCTAAGCTAGATGACTTTCCAGCTTCCCTAGTGTTCTTGGTAAAGTTGGCACAGCATTGACTTTTAAATATTTATTTATTCCCATGATAAGTTTTTATGTCTTCTTCTGTAATATTAACAAATGATTTCTAAAGTGATGCAGGAGTCATCATAATACAAGACCTTAAATTATACTGCAGAGATAAAGTAACAAAAATAGCATGGTATTGTCACCAAAACAGACATGAAGACCAGTGGAACAGAATAGAAGAGACAGTCATACCCACATAAATACAGTTACCTCATACTAGACAAAGGAGCCATAAACTTACATTGGAGAAAAGATAAAACCTTCAACAGATGGGGCTGGGGAAACCAGAAATGCATATGTAGTAGAATGAAATTGAATCTTTATCTCTTACCCTGCACAAAACTCAAAGTGGATCAAGGACTTAGGCACTAGAACAGAGACTCTGTGCCTACTAGAAGAAAAAGAAGACCCAACTCTCCACCATGTTGGCTTAGGAACTGGCTTCTTCAATAAGACTCCTAAAGTGCAAGAAATAAAATCAAGAATCAATAAATGGGAAGGTATCAAAAGCTTCTTCACACCAAAGGAAACAATCAAGAATATGAACAGAGCTTACAGAATGGGAGAAAATTCTTTACCACATGCACCTCTGACAGAGCATTAATCTCCAGGATATAAAAAGAACTCAAAAAACCTAACACCAAGAAAACCAAATAACCCAATCAATAAATGGCCCAAGGAACTGAACAGGCACTTCACAGAAGAAGAAATATGAATGATCATCAAATATATGAAAAAATATTCAACATCTCTAGCAATTAGAGAAATGCAAATCAAAACTACACTGAGATTCCATTTCACCCCGATCAGATGTCAATTATCAAGAATATAAACAATAGTAAATGTGGTGAGGATGTGCAGAAAAAGGTTCACTTCTACATTGGTGGTGGGACTACAAATTTGTGCAACCTCTGTGGAGAGTACTATGGAGATTCCTTAGAAACTTGGAATGAAACCATCATTTGACCCAGTTATCCCACTCCTGGTATATCCCCAAAGGACTTAAAATCAGGATACTACAGTCACATAGCCACATCAATGTTTATAGCAGCTCAATTCACAATAGCCAAGCTATGGAACCAACCAAGGTGCCCTACAACAAATAAAGAAAATGTGGTATATATACACAATGGAATATTACTCAGTAATAAAGAAGAATGAAATGGCATTTGCCAGTAAATGGATGGAACTGAAGAATAAAATGCTGAGTGAAATAAGCCAATTCCAAAAAACCAAAGGCAGAATGTTCTCTCTGATATGTGGATGCTAATCCACAGCAAGGGAGGGGTAGATTAGAAGTTCATTAGACTAGACAAAGGAGAATAAAGGGAAGGGAAGGGGGATGGGAATAGGAAAGACAAAATGAATCAGACATTACTTTCCTATCCGCATATAGGAATACGTATATTCATATACGTATACGACCAATACATATACGACCAATGTAACTTCACATCATGTGCAACCAAAATAACAGGATCCTATTGGATTAAGTTGTATTTATTCTATGTAGGTATAATATTTCAAAATATACTGTCATGTAAAAAAAAAAGTAAGGTTAAACATATTAATTTGGTAATGCTTACATAGCATTTTGAACATCTGTTCAAATGTATTGTAAACACTAATTCTTCTCATAAATATGAACCTTCATGGGTGTCTATATATGTGGAATAGCATCCTTCATTTCTTATTACCTGGTAATATCATAAATTGCACACAAATATGTACATACTCATAAAAACAAACAAAAATACCAAATGATTTCTAATTAAAGATGGAGAACATTCTCTATTAGCTCAGTCCTTGATGAAATTCTTTCCTCTGCCTTATAACCATATTTAAGACTTTAATGCTAATTGTGCTTCTGTAACCAAATATAGCACCTGTTGAGGGAATTGGTTCCAGGACTCCCATAAGTACCAAGATGGCATAGCTTTTGTATATAACTGATTATGCATATTCTCCCAAGTATTTAAAATCATGTCTAGATTACTTATAATACCTAATACAATGTAAATGTTATGTAATATTTTCAATCTGTTGTTGGCTGACTGAGGATGTAGAGCCCAAAGATATGGAGGACTGACTATGCTATATACAGGGTGGTCTATAAGTAACAGAAATTTATTTCTCTTAGTTCTGAAGGGAGGGAAGTCCAAGGTCAAGGTGAGGCAGATTCTGTGTCTGGTGAGGGCCTGCTTCCTGGTTCACAGGAGGCCATCTTTTTTCTGTGTTCTCATGTGGCAAATGAGGCAAGGGACCTCCTCAGGTCTCTTCTATGAGGAACACTAATTCTGTTCTCGTGAGGGCTCTGCCCTGAATATCTAATCACCTAGGGGGTTAGGATTTCAACATGGGACTTCTGGGGGGACCCCAAAATTCAGTCTAATAGTACTAGTGGTATTCTTTGGCCAGAAACATGAAAATCACTTGTTTCTTTAAAAGAATCTCATTTTATCAATTGCATTAGTAACTGATTTAGTGCATTCACACACTAATTAAATATAAAAAGAAAACCAATATACTTTCTAGATACAGTTATTGGAACCTATAGAGTTTTTTTTTATTGTAAATAAATGGGATACATGTTGTTTCTCTGTATGTACATGGAGTAAAGGCATGCCATTTGTGTTTTCATATGGGAAAACACAGATAATAAAAATTTTTCTATCTATATTTCAGCTCTTTCTTCCTCAGTGGGAGGAAACCAGTGCCACAGCATCATTGTGTAAAATATTCGATGTCCATGATTAATAAGTGTACAAAACTGCATTTACAGTATTTTTATTCATGCCAGACTCTGGTATGAAGAATATTTGCATTTAAGAGCATATTAAAGGTGGTTCAATGTAAGTGATTTACAAAATAAATTGATGAAGTTCCTTTCTTCAACAAATTCTTTCAGATTGCACTGGGAGAAGGTATATTTGATCTTTTTCTCTCCAAACTATCACGTTACTTTAAGCCTTGGTTAGCTAAGTTTTTATGGGAAGACATTTTCCTAGGTGGTCAAAAACATCGTAATATTACCAAGTACATTTTTAGGAAGTGAAGAGCACTTAAAATGTGGCTACTGTTATGCTTTGGTAGTAGTGAGTTAGATTAGCACAACTTCTAGTAAGTATGAGAGACTGGAGAAGGTCTGTGGTTTTCACCCAAAGATTTTCAACATTGGCTTTGACATTGCCTGAGAAGATATTTCAAATACCACTCTTGTCTTGAAGATCCAGCTGAAATATTTATTTGCAGAGTGATCCGTTTGCTCTGCATGCAGTCTAGTCCAGGTATGGTGCCCCAGCTGAGGTAGTGACCCACCTGTGCTCTGTAGCTTCTGGTAAGAACCATGGGCCACACAGTTGTGTTAGGGGTCTTTTCCACTGGACTGAAGGACTCATTCTATAGCCTGTACTCTGCAAAGTGTACTATACATAATAGACATGCAGTGTTGCCTGTTAAATGAATAGATGTATGAATGTTTGGACGTTTTTTGAAACTGATTTCCTATAACCATCCTTTTCCCACCTCTCAGAATGACCACTAAAAAACATACCATTGCATCTAGAGAAATCTTTTATCATTTTCATCACTGATTTGCTGGCTCAGATGGTTCAAACTTAGATTAGCACTTATTTCTTAGAAATTGGCTTTGATGCAAAACTCAAACTCATATTTGGCTTTTGGAGGTGTCTTTTATGTGATGAATCTTATGTCTTTCTTTTTTCTTTTAACTCCCCTTAACTTCTACCCAGATTTATCATGCATAGAACACTGAATATTCTACTTTGAGACAAGAGGAGGTTAAGAATTAGTCTTGTCTAATTCATTATTTAGAACTGATGGACAAGGAAGTGGTTGAAGTTAAGAGAGCTGAGGTAGAGATGCTGTCATAAAAAGTGAATGTAGGGTGTGCAGGGACCTGGTTCGAATCCCCAGCAACTGGGGGGAAAAAAAGTGAATGTGTGGGGACTGGGGTTGTGGCTCAGTGGTAGAGTGCTTTCCTGGCATGTATGAGGCACTGGGTTTGATTCTCAGCACTACATATAAATACATAAAAATAAAGGTCTATCATCAGCTAAAAAAGTATTTAAAAAAATGTGGACGTGTGTTTGGCATCCAACCTGTTGTGACTAAAATCCTAGGGAGGAGCAGATTCTTTCTCCCCCTCCAGTTACTTTTTCCTCAGGAGGGGAAGGGCTAGAGATTTCATGGGTTTGTTGGATTCATTTGTTTACCTATTCAACAGAAATTTACTGAGCATCTGCTATATGCCAGGCTCTCTATTCAGGACTTGAAATAAATACATTCACAGCTGATTTCTCACTGCCAGAGATTTCAGACTTTGTTAGTGCAGTCTCACACATGGTAGTGTTATGGTTTAGATATGAAGTGTTCCCCCAAAGCTCATGTGTGAGATATGGCAAGAAATAATTAGCTTTTAAGCATTTTAACCTAATCAGTGCATTAATCTCCTGGTAGAGATTAACTGGATGGTAACTGTAGGCAGGTAGGGTGTGGCTGGAGGGGGTGGGTCCGTAGGGGTGAGCCTTTGGGGTATGTATTTTGTTCTTGGTGAGTGGCCATCTCTCTTTCTCTGCTTCCTGGTTTCCATGTCCTTAGCTGCTTTCCTCCTCCACACCTTTCCACCATGATGCCCTGCCTCACACTGGGCTCATAGCAATGGAGCCAGCTATCGACAGACTGAGACCTCTGAAACTGTGAACCCCTGTTCCCCCAAAACTTTTCCTCCTCTAAAATGGTTCTTTTTTTTTTTTTTTTTTTTTGGGTGCTGGGGATTGAACCCAGGGCCTTGTGCTTACAAAGCAAGCACTCTACCGACTGAGCTATCTCCCCAGCCCCTACTAAAATGGTTCTTGTCAGATCTTTTGGTTACAGCAGTGAAAAAACTGACTAAAACAGGTAGAAACTTTGTAAATATTTGTTGTTATGATTATTATTATCAAAGCAGTCCCACAGTATGGGGGCGGGGTACACAGACTGACGATGTCAGTTACACTATAATTAAATTTCAGAGGATCAGACACAGGATAACCAGTTGAAGATGAAAATCTAAGAGCTATATGCCTAATTTATTTATTTCAAAGAAAATCTGCTTGCCAGGAAGATCAGCAACACTTATCTGTGGAGTTAAAGCAGTAACTTCAGGGGGAAGTCCAGTAATAACTGGGGGCTCCTTGGGGCTGGTTCACAGCCAGAAGTGTGGTGACAGTGCCACCCAGCCCTATTCATCCCTTATCCAGTCAATGTGGAAGACACCTGGCCTGTGAGTATCCCTTTCTCTGCTCCTTGCTGGCCCCCTCTCGGTGGCCTGTTCTTCATGGGGCAGTGTGATATGTGTAAGTTTCTTATGTTCTCACTAGTTTCTCTCCCACCAGATGTCCTTGTTTTCTTGTTCTGAGAGAACATTTTAAGACCTCATTCAGGTTATGACATAGGCATGACTATCTAGAATCTTAATTTACCAGCCTCCTGCTTTAGTAGGAATAATTTGATTCAATTTGTGTCCGCCATTTAAATATGAATATTTCAGTCCTGAGATTCTGCCTTGAAAATCACACTCATGTGCTAAACTACTCTTGATTCCTAAGCTGATGTCACAGTAAAGGAGTGAGACAGATTCCTGTTACCTCTTCTTCATGTTGATAGCCTAACCTGTAGAGTGTTTCCTCCAAAAATGTGATTTTTCAGAGTTTCACTGTGAACTTTCAGAATATATCATATTCTGGATTTTTTTTTTTTTTGGTATTTGAAATAAACAAGAAAAGCAATTAATCAGTAAAGAAGAAATTTTATTGATCAAGTGACAATATTTTTTTCTCAGCAGGCTCAAGTTAAAATTCTATAGGATGCACATCAATTGTAGTGATAGTCTATCAAAAATCAGTCAATTATAATTATGTTCATATTTTTAGTATATTATCAGAAATGCTACCTCCAGGGTTTCCCATATGCAGTGGTGATATTGTCTGACAAAATATGTCACTTTAATGTTTTTACATTATTTTAAGAAAAAGCCTACTTGAAAGAAAACTAGCATGTAATCTCTTAGTATTTTCCTGTACATTTCCAGATTATCAAATTTTCACGTCACTCCACCTGTCTTTATTTTCAATATTAAATGCCCTGGTTCAATTTAATTCAATCAAACATTGACTGCACATTTACTATATGTCATTTATATCTTTCGCCCTCTTCTGAGCCCCTATAAAACTTGCTGTCTGAGCCACTTATGTGGCACTGATGGATGTGTTATGGTTATTTGTGTTTAAGTCTTATCTACTTGACTATTTTTCAAAGTGTTGAAGTTTAAAGAATCATACTTTTCTGTTCCTTTTACAGTGTGTAATACCTAGGTGTACAATGGGCAACTCATATATATTAGCTGATTAAGTGAGTTAATCTACATAACAGCACTTAGTCCTGCTGCCTAATAAGTAATATATGATTGATAAATAAAAATAATGGCAAAGTTAACCAGTGAATAAAAACATCCTAAGTTTGGTTGATTTTGGGAAGTATAGTTAGAGCCTGTTGTGGTATAGGACACACCAGAGGGAGCAATACAATTTTGGTAAATTATTTAACCAACGATTTGCATGAGTTTATATGGTAGTCATTTTACTGAAGTTAGATATGTTTAAGGTTAACTAAAAAGAGTTGTGGTCATTCATTAGAAATATTTGGGTGGAGGGAAAAGTAAAGTGTGGATCAGTAAGAAGGTGGTAGGAAAAAGGCTAATTTCTCCTTGATGAGTATATGTGGACAAGAGAAGAAGATGTTGGAATGAATAGAGATGAAGACTGGATTTCCCTCCTGGTCAGGGGGATGGGTGGGCAGGTAGAGAATCAGGTGCTGGGAGAAAGGCCAAGGCCACCTATCAACAGTCAATCTTATGCTTTGTCAGCTAGATGACTCTAGGCAAATTCTTAGAGATGGGGTTAATGAATCTAATGCAGAGGCAGATGAGGGTCACATGCTAAAAAGACCCCAATGTATAGTTCTCACTAGTGAAGATGGAGTCAGATTTGGGCTGGGGTTTTTCTGGTTGGCATTTTTCTGCTAGGGAGGTTTGTTACTCCTGAACACCTTATTATCTTTTGGAAGAGCTCAAAAAAAAATTTTTTTTTTTTTTTTTGTCGTAAGTTGACATGTTCTGAATCCTTGTGGCATTGTCAGATGGGTATCATCATTCTCCAAACTGAGTCAAACCCCCAGAATGGTTGATCACCAGCTGATGGGACCTCATCGTGGTGTTTAAAAAAAATCCTTTTCTACTTCTTTGGTGTTAAAAGATGTGGATCTACTGAAGGATGATGCGATACTGTATCAGTCACTCTTTCATTCATACACACACATACTTAAATCTAACAAAATAAATTTTTGGAGTTGTTTTCTTTTCCTTTTTCAGTGCTAGGTATCAAACCCAGGGCTTTATACATACTAGGCAAACACTGTACCCCTGAGTTATACCCCTAGGCTCCCCTTTTTAAAATTCTAGTTATAGATGGACACAATACCTGTATTTGCCTTACACATGTGCCCAAGTGCTCTTATCACCGAACTACAATCCCAGCACCCCCGTCAGCCCCCTTTTTTGAACCTCTTTTTTTTTTTCTTTTTTTTGGTCAACTGAATGCACTGATTTTTAAATTCTTTAAAAAATTCAAACTAAAATTAAAATTTTCTTTGATGCTTTTAACCAGTACATGCCACATTTCTTTGTGAGTACAGATTTCCAGAAATGCTCCAACTTACGGACTCTTCATGCTTTCACTCCGGCTCCAGCCATAAGCACTGTCTCCACCAGGTTCTTAGGAAACCCAGAGGCTGCTGCTCTTAACCAGCGCGTCCTGGTGCCTTCCATTCTTGGAGCCTTGATTTCTGTTTGGCTCCGCACGTGAGTGAGCCTCTGCTCACTCTGCTTTAGCTCACTCTGTTCAGCTCCTGACTGGCAACTTTTCTTTTACTTTTTTTTCATGCATATGGGCACAAGCCCTTCCTGAATTATCCCCTTGAAATGACCAAGACCAACGTAATATTGAGGACGTGCGATGGACACTTAAGGACAGGGTAGGGAAGCACACAACAGGGAGCGTAACTTGTAACTTGTAAATGCTTCTAAATGAGCACCCTCTCAGCTGCAAAGCCTGGATGTGTGATGATGAAGTCCTGATGGTGTCCTCAAGGCTGGTGACACTTTGAAGGCCACATCCAGTTCCAGAGAGAGAAAGGAATGTATCTCTTCCTTTGGGCTCTGTCTGCCTTCTCAGTCCGTATTTTATGTCCTTGAATCTATTCTTTCTCAGAACAACTGACACTGGAAAATATTTACTCCTTTAAAAGAAATCCCACAGGCAAGCGATCTTGACCAATGGCTCGCACCAGAAACATAATGCCAAGTTACAGAAGTCCAACATTCGTGTACGTAGGGATCTTCAGCTTTAAATAATGTGGGATATCAGGAGGGTGGCAGTGTTCATGTCCAGGTTCATGAGCCCAGTTTCATTTGCTTTGCTTTTAAAGCATTAAATAAACATGCCTGCTTATCTTTCTGCCATCCTGGGGTCCCATATCCTATCTATGTAAGGAGCTCTCAACACATTGCCCTTTTCCTGTCCCAGAACTCACCCATTTCAATGGGAGAAAAAATGGTATTATTTATATCCATGTGTAGAAAAGAAGAGGTACTCTAAAAACAAACACCAAAGCTTTAGTGATAGAACTCTGTCAAAGACATTGTACCACCAATAGATCCTGTATCTTCTCCTCCTCACTATCTGCATTTATACTCTTTTATTTATCTTCCCCCCAAGAATGATGAGTGAGAATGTGTGCTTAGTCAAAGACTGAGCTGAGATTACTTTTTCCTTAAAGAAGGTAGAACAAGCCACAGAGATGAGCTGGATTCTCCTCCTCCAGAGAAGTCTCACTGACCGGCAGCTGCTTTCCCAGCCGTGGTGTTCTCTCTCCTGTGTGCTTGCTCCTCTTTTTTGTCTTCATTCTCCTGTATGAACTTTCTGTTAGCCCATGGGTTACTTTACTGGGAACTAAACTAAAGAAAACATCTTGCCATAGCATAGCACTTCTTTCTTTCTTTTTAAATTTTTTTTTTATTATGGAATATTTCAAACCTACACAAATGTGAAATAATAAAATGTACCTTTATGTGCCATGAACCGGCTTCAAAAGTTAGTGACACTTTCTAATCTGGTTCATCTATCCTCATATCTTTAGGTTTTGGTGGCATATTTAAAACAAATCCATGACATCATATTATGGTATGGTATTCTAAATACCTCAGTATGTTTATAATAGATAAGGACTTAAAAATATCACTATGCCTTAATAAAGATCCTGATTAAATATCACCTGATTTAAAAATCCCATTTAAGATTTTCACCTCTGTCCTCCCAGATGCCTTTATATAGTTGTTTTGTTGAAATTAGGATTCAAACAAGGACCACCCATGGTGTTTGGTTACTATCTTTCTGAAGTTTGAAGCCTATTTCAATCTGTAGTAGTCCCCGACCCTGTTTTTCAAAAAAATTTTCCTCCACCCATTTTTTTTTTTAATGCCATTTATTTCTTAAAGAAACTGGAACAAATTCCCTGTGAAGTTTTCCTCATTCTGAAGTTAACTGGGCTGATAGCATTCTCATAATGTCATTTAACATTACCTTCAATTTCATGTATTTCTTGAACCAGTAACTTGATCTAGAGGCTCCACTAGATTTGAATTCAATTATTTTGCCAAGAATAATTCATAGGTGGGAAAGCTCAGAATGGTGGTTTCATGATTAATGGTATTTTAAGGCTGACTGGGGAGTTCAGTTGGTCTTAACCAGAATGTCCATTATAAAGTACACCATCAACTTGGCACTTAATCTTCCTAGTTTCCATTGTGACCTGGGTCCTTATTTATTAGGATTTACAGGAGTGATTTTCTAGTTCTCTTATTTTTTTTTTCTGCACTATTGGTAGAAATTCTTCTATGAAGAATAAAGTTCCTTCATCAGGTACTTAGTTCATAAAAACATTTAATAATGCAGTGCTTTATACTGTTATACTTGGCAGGCGCTTCCTCCAGAATCAGTGCCGAAGGCTCTTTCCAACTCATGACCCCAACAGAACACATTTAGCTGCTGCTTGGCCTCTCACCACTGACCAGTGGTTCCCCTCTTACCACAATATTCTATTCCCTGCAGTCTATTTTCATAACCCACTGGCGCTTGAAAGGAAGTATAAAACCCTTTGACAAGAGAGGCTCTCCCACACAAAATCATGAGGTAGGATTTATCAAAATACTTTTGCATCTGTGAAGATTACCTGTATCCAGTTTGTTACCCTGGGCTTCTCGACCCAGGTGTTGCAGTTCCCAGCTTTTGGTATTTTTGTGAATTTTCAAGGGGTTACTCTGTTAAATAGGCATGATGTGAACTTTACATAGTTGTTCAACACTGCCTAAAAGGCTCTCTGCTCAGAAGCACTGGAGCTGAGCCTGTCAGCTTCCTGCATTGTGGTTTCTCTGTGTGGGAGGATTCCTTCTGCTGTAGGCTTAGGAAAGTGCCTTGATGTGCAGGTAAAGAAAAAAATTCATTGCTCTACTAATGAGTTAATGTGACTCATAAACTCATATTTTGGATCAGCGCAAGTAAAAAACAGAACAAAGAATCTGTAGCTAGAAATTCAACTGCTAATTTTGTAAGTTCCTTGGGGAAATAAAGATATATTTTTTCCTCTCCAGAATGGAGCAATTAACAAGGTATTCTTTCCAAAATTAACCAAGTCCTTATCTGAATTCTTCCTGAATATTCTGAAAAGCCCCTGCATGTTTCATTATGATTCTAGATACTTGAATATTAAACTCCTTTCTTAGAATTCTCCCTTAAACTGGGAGTCAGTTGAAAGAGTGAAAAATTGCTCTTTCCTACTACTGAGTCAGTTTTATAGAGCCTGGTATGCTGTCAAATCAAGTTTTACCTCAGACTGCTCTAGGATAGCTTTTAAAATGTGAGTCCTAGCGTTTTTTGGTGACTAAGTCCATTATTGTATTTGAATTAAATTGAAAAAAGAATTCCAAGATGTTTGATTTCTGTTTTTATATTTCTATGAATTTCTTTAGGTTAAAATTTAACATGGGGTTGAGAAGGGTTTATGGCTCTGTCATTGCTTGACCAATACTTATAACCTTGAAAACCTTTGCACAAGATAAATATTTTCACTTTTCAATTGCTTTTTTCCATAGTTACCTCATCTGAGGCAGTAGGAAAGGGCATGACAAATGAATGTGACAGAAAAGTGCTTTGACATCCCAAATGCCAATACTCTGGAACTGCTTGGGATTTATTGAAGCAGAATCATTGGCAAGAAGTGTCCAATGCTGGCAACATATCCAATGGGCTAAAGCCCTCTAAATCTATGAAATGCAGCTGGATGGTATTTTTTCAACTATTTATTAACTGATCCATAAGTCTCTTTGTTGCCATGGTAATATGAGAGTGGAAGAAGGAAAGTATTGCCAAGTAGTTACTAAGTGTAAAACTTCTTTTACTCGTTCCTATATTATTTTTTCCCCTGTTTCGTGGGTTTGTGGATCTACTGGTATCACTGTTTCGAAAGGGCATTTGTGTTGAAGAATTCTCAATGACATCTGCCCCTGAGGACCACAGTTCCTTACCTTAGAGGAGCTCATGTTCAAAATGGCTGAGAGTTGATGCCTCACAAGGCCGAGGGTCCTAGAAAAGCTATATGGGGCTGAAAGTTAGTATTTTTTAAAATTGTCCTCTGATGAAGAAATGAAAAATGGATTTTATAAAGCAAAGTATTAATATCTAATTGGATTTTCCTAATACACTAGTATTAGGACTACAGTATGTAAGAAGGCTGTTCGTGTATCCTTTTCAAAGAAGTTTCCATCCTCCTCCCAGCTAAGCTTTCCTGATTCCACTTTGATAAAGGTAAGTCTTATCTCTGTTCCCCAGACAGAAATGCCAAAGCAGTCAGTGTAGACAATTTACGAAAATTCAGAGTTATAATCATGGTCAGTGTTTACTGCATCTTGAAACTGGGGCCATACTGCCAGGATTTTTATTTATTTTTTGTTTTGGTCTTCTCACCAGCTAGTATACACTAAGTAAAAATATCCACTGATTATGCTGAATGAACTTTGAATGGTTTATTCAGGGCTTTGTTTTCAGTGTTCTTTGAAGTCAGCTTTACTGTTCAGATCACTGAATTGTCAGAAGTTGGAGTGTTTGTTTTGACTTTTGTTTTAAATCAAGATTTAACTACTCAAATGCTTATAGGTTGTTTTAGTCAGCTTTTTTACTGCTGTGACCAAAAGACCTGACAATGACAATTTTAGAGGAGGAAAAGTTTATTTGAGGATCCAGGTTTCAAAGGTCTCAGTCCCTAGATGACGGGCTCCATTGCTCTGGATCAAGGTGAGGCAGAACATCATGGTAGAAGGGTGCGGTGGAGGAAAGCATCTCAGAACATGATGATCAGGAAGCAGAGAGAGCACACTTCCCTCACCATGGACAAAATATCAAAATACGAACCCCAAAGTTATACCCCCAAAGACCCACCTCCTCCAGCTACACCCTAACTGCCTACAGTCACCACCCAGTTAATCCCTATCAGGGCACTAATGCACTGATGAATTTAAGATGCCTGGCTCAATTGTTTTACCTCTAGACTTCCTTGCATTGTCTCACACATGAGCTTTTGGGGGACACCTCATATCTAAACTTTCCACTGAAAGTGGGAGGGAATCCTGCTGTCTGACTGTTCCTGGTGGAGACATCCAGCCAATGCTTACATTTTCAGTCCCACAATCATACCTGGTGCTGCCAATTCCTATGCTTTCACAGGACTTATGGTATGCGTTGGCTTACTTCTTGTCTTATCATCCTCTGTCATGGGTACTTGGTATTCAGATAGCTCACCTATGATAGTCCCCATTCATTTTCCATCTTCCAAAAGGTCGTTGACATCACCCTTCCCTCTCTGATGTTTTCATTCTGATGGTTTTCCTGTTATTTCAATGACCATGGTTTTCTCCACTGTTTTCTTCTTCCTAATGGAATTCTATCCTTTTAATTTCTGTATCTCAAAAGTGGAGTTTCAGGAAGGAGAAGACATAAGCATATGTTCCATATGTTGCAACTAACCAGATTTTGCTCACTTGAAAGTCTTCAGCCCTTTGTTGTTGAGGAATCATTCATAAACATGCTGAGGGATGCCCATGAGAAGTGTAGGAACTCAGGTGAAAGACACCCAGGCTTGGGCTCATCCTAGAGGTAGAAACCGGTAGTGGGCATGTCCAGAACAGACCCCAGAAATATTTTGTTTGTTCTTTAATTAGTGATATTTAAAAAATGAGGGAAATTTTCAAATTATGACCAAGAATTCCAACATCTTAAAAACACATTGAATCTGGTCCACCTGGAAGCCATCGGCCAGATAAGAGGGGTGAGTATGTTTGCTGGCTGGCTTCTTGGCATTGTCTCTAGGTCTCATGGCATGAAGCATTTGGTTTCTACCTCACCTCCCCAGAGGAGTGCTTCCGAGATTTAGGAAATTCATGACAGGCTATATATTTATTGTTCTATCTTTTGTCCACCTAAAGATATCATCACTATTCCTCTTTCGTAAAATGTATCATTCCCTTCCTTATCTATTTTATATAGATGCTTGTCATTCTTCCCTCTCTTCCTTATTTATTTTATATAGATGCTCAGTCATTTTTCCCTTTCTCTCCTTTGGAAACAAAACTGTGTTTTCTTGTAACAATACTATGAAACGCCATTACACAAGACCACATATAGATAGTAAATGAATGCATAGAAAATGCTCCACCTTGTTAATAATGAATGATGTATCATTTTGTGCCTTAAGAGACACTTCTACCCTATCCCCCACAAAAACAAACCCCAAAGAAAAAACAACAACAAAATAATGTAATACTGATGAGATTATGATAAAACCAACACACTCATGCATGGGTAGGGAAATATAAAATGATGCCTGTCTTTGGGACAAAAAAACATGTATTTTAAAAGAATGTATAAATTATGCACACGAAGGTAGTTGTGAAGGTTAAATATAAGAGAAAGAAGAAAAGAGGCGGGTGTTTAAATAGGAATGCAAGAGAATGACTAGGTAAATTGTGACCTAGCAACACAATGGATATTAGAGATTTGCTAAAAAATATAACCAACGGTCTGTTATATCTTAGCTTATAACATAAGGCTTTGTGAATAATTGGATTATTCAGTTGTGTGTTTATGCTTTTTGCAAGTTATATAATCGAAGCATTCATACCAAGATCAAAAAGTTATTATTTTAAATGTAATGTTTATTTCTCAGAGTTGTGAAGTAAAGCAAAGCATATAGAATAAAAATTTAAAAATCACTCAATTTTATCACCCTAAAATAACCACTGACAACACTTTGGCATATGTGTGTACGTTTATTTTTCTGTTACATATTTGTTGAGGTATAATTAAGTATAATAAGTTGTACATATTTAAAATGTAAAATTTGATGTTTTAGTACACACACGATACAGATATCACAATCAAGATAACAAACATATCTGTCACTACCAAAATTTCCTCTTGTCCCTTTGTAATTCCTTCCTCCCATCCCACCATTGAGAGGTAACCACTGAATTCTATCACTGTGGGGTAATTTGAGTTTTCTAGAATTTTATGCAAATTAAATCAGACAGGTACCCTTTTATGTCTGGCTTATTTTAATCAGCGTAATTCTTTTGAATTAATCCATAATGTGGCCTTTATATTTGTTCTAATTGCTGACCAGTATTGCATTGTTAAGATTTACCACAATTTGATTATCCATTAACTTATTTATGGAAATTTGGATGATTTGTAGTTTTTGGATATTACAAGTGAAGTCACTGTCAACATTTGTGTACATGTGTTTATGTGGGCATGTACTTTGCTTATTTGATAGATATTTAGGAGTAAAATGTCTGGATCTTATACACTCCCATCAGCAGTGTATCAGACTTCTAATTGCTCCACATCTTTGCCAAAAGACTGATATGGTCACTCTAAAAGGTATGTGGTGTTTATCTCATGGTGGTTTTAATTTGCATTTCCCTAATGAGTACTACTACTGATAGTGAACATATTTTCTTCTGTTTGCCATCTGTCTTTTTGGGGATATGTGTGTTCAAATCTTTTGCCCATTTATTATTTTCTCATTATTGAGTTGTGAGGTTTCTTTGTATATTCTTGAAAGAAGTTCTTTATTGATATGTAATTAGCAAATATTTCCTCCCAGTCTGTAGCTTGCATTTTTATTCTATTAACAATATCTTTTGAAGAGCTAAACCCTTAATTTTGAAGTACAATTAATTTTTATATAGATTATGTTTGTGGTAGTGTATTAAAATTAATTTTGCTTAACCCAAAGATTTTCTCATACAAATTTTATAGTTTTAGGTTTTAAACTTGGTCCTATTTAATTTTTTTGCATGTGGTATGAATTATAGATGGAAAGTCATTTTTTTGGTATAGATTTCAAATTGCTTCAGCACCACATGTTGAAAAGTTTATGCTTTCTTTACTAGATTGCCTTTGCATCTTTGTAAAAAATCAGATGACCATACATGCATGTTTATTACTGGACTTTCTAATCTATTTGAACTATTTATCTTCCTGCTCATGATTACTGTAGCTTTGCAATAAGTCTTAAAGTCAGGTAATCAAAATCCTCTAACTTTCTTCTTTAACAGTTATTTTGACTATTCTAGGCCATTTATATTTTCCATATACATTGCATAATTAGCTTGTCAAGTTCTACAAAAACTTCTGGAATTCTGGTTGCAGTGAATCTATAGATCAATCTGGGGGAGAATTAACAATATTGAATCTTCTGATCCCTGAACACAGTATATTCTCCACTTACTTTTTAAAACTTTCTCTTAGCAATGTTTTGTAGTTTCTAGTATACAAGTCTTGTACACCTTTTATCAAATTTATCCTAAGTATTTCATACATTTTGCTGCTATAGTAATGATATTTTCAAAAATTTCTACTTCCAATTATTAGTTGATAATTCTCAAATATGCAGAAATTCACTTAGTATTAACCCTTTCCTCCTCTCCCATCCATTTCCTCCCTTTCTTCTTTCTGTCCATACACATATTAGAATTTTCTCCATAAACAATCACACTGAATAAAGACAGTTTTGGTTCTGAGGAAGCTTTTTGATGATGTTCATAGATGTGTTTAAATCAGATATTCTTATTTTATTCCTGATTTTAGGGAAAAACAGTTACATTCTTTTTGTAGAATTTACAAAAGATGCTTATTTCTGAGGGTTAAGGATTATGTTACATTTTTTAGCAACCAATGCATTGTTTAATAAAAATTAGCTTTGAAACTCAATTTTGCTATAATTTATAGGAGTGACATTGGAATTATTCCCTTTAAGGATATAGCAGAATGCACGAACATGTTTAAGATTAGGAAGGCATCATGGCAATGACTTTCTAATAATAATCGTGTCTTATTTAGAGTTTAAACACTGTTTGAGGAGCTGGGAGCAATATATTAAGAACGTGGTATTTAGAGTGACTAAGATCGGTTAGGATTAAATAGAAGTGCTAGTTCTCAGGAAATTAACAGTGATTTTTGCTTTATAACATTCAGATTCTCCTAGACAAAAGATAGTAAGATTTTCCCACTCCACAAAGCTACTCTTTTCTAAGCTGCATATTTCAAATGCTGACCATGGTAGCAGACCCTGAGTTGAGCCTATGAAAACTTTGTTAGTCATGAGCTCTGATGGGAAAAGCCCACATCATAAAATTTATCTTTGTCCTTGGGGTTTCGCTGTCAGACTCACAGAGTTCAAACATTTACCGAAGTCCAGAGCAGTATTTTCTTCATCTATGCTTTTTCATCCTTGGTAACCATGGGGCTGTCATCTAGCAAGGAGGATTGCCGGAGTAGTCCTTGAAAGAGGCTCCAGCCCCAGAGGATAAAGAGGCTCTTAAAAACACTCTGCCCAGAATTCATCATGTCTACTTGAAACTTCTGTTAGTTCCCCAAGGATTATTTAGAGCACTGTCAGACACCTCCAAGGAGTCATAAAACACTGTGTGTAATACAGTATCTGCACCAGCTGAAATGGTTCCAACTCTTGGAAGCTTGCCTATTGGGTCTGAGAATGTTAATTGAGGGTGTGGCTGTCTTTTATGCAAGAAATTAGGAAACGAGTCATGCTCTTTCCTCCCCACATCCTCACCCTGTACTTACTCATTCTCCAGGTCTCTCTACACCCCTCTAGTCAACCAGGGTTGGGTGACCTTCCCTATGGTCTACTAAAGTAGGACCTAATGCTTCCCTTAGTACGTACTTACTGACTGTACTGTAGTTGCCTCAACTTGTTTGATTCTGTGACTGAAGTATAATTTCTGCGAGGGCCCTTACTCTTATCTAATTTGGTCATCATTGTGCCACCAGCAACCAGCATTAGTACCCATTTCATAGTTGGCACCAGATAGGCAGTTATTGGATGAATGTGTGAGTGGATAAATACGTGGAGCAGACCCCACTGGGTAGCAGTATTTTAGTGCCCAAGTAAAAGTAACAAGACCAAGTTTTCCTGCTTTATGGATTGAATTAATTGATGAAGGATCAAGGTTTGAAAAGCAAGCAAAAGAAAAAACCTCAGAGGTTTAGGAAGAGAGCAAAACTTCTCTTGCTGTTTAGATAGAGGAACCTACCTTAGGAATTGAGGTTGGTGGTGAGGTTATCTGTTTGGGTCTGGGATCTTAGGCATGGCTTCTGTAGCCTCAGGTTTGGAGACAGTTGTGCTCTCAGTGGGTTCATGCTTGGCTGTGGGACACTATGGTACAGATTCAATCTGTTATGAAACTTAAGGATACTCTGAAAAAGACAGGGGAAGGCCATGCTGTTCATTTGTATGTAACTGTTGGCTCATAGAAATGTGCGCACCTCGAATGTTCCTCATCTTTTCCCAATTCTGTCATTGCAACTGGAGAAGTTATATGGTAGAGAACTGGTGCTCTTTTGATTTCTTTATTTCCTGAAACAGTCAATTGTCTAGATTTCTTTCACTCTCATTTTCCTTTGGTTTTTCCCAGCATGGTTGGTCTCCAACATTAAGCATGCTAGACCTCAGCAACTCGTACTCCAGGCCTGGGATGGAAATAACTGACATACAGAAAGTTCTATCATTTTAAATATATACATATACATAGATTGAATATAACATTTTAATTGGCCATATTGCTGAACTCTCCTGTTAGTTCCAGCATTAATTTCATTTGGAAAATAATATTACCAAATATTGTTTTAATTTTTTCAGATAGACATTTTAATTATAGGCAAGTGAGGATGAAATTCCTTTTTTTCCTAATATTTATGCTTCTACTATTAACTTCTAGTAGCCTCATTTAATTATCTGGAATGACCAAAAGGATGTTAAAATATTAGTTGTGATGTGGGACATTTTTGTTTCATTCTTTATGTTAATAACAATGTCCACAAGCATTTTATATTTAAGTATGTTGCCTATTATTTAATTACAGATATTCCATATCATGTTAAAGAATACCCTTCTATTCTAGGTCATGTGCTTATCATGTTGTCAATTGCTTTTTAAATATCATCTATTGAGGCAATCAGATGACTTTTCTCCTTTGACCCATTAATGTGATGAAATATAGATTTCCTAATACTGGGCTATAATTTCATTCATTCCTGGAATATATCCTACTTTGCTATGGTGGATTATTATTCTGATATTCTGATGATTTCTAATGTTTTATTAATAAGATATGTATTTATAGTTATAATTGAGATTGTTAGGAAACTGGAGATTTCTCTCACGATTCCTACTCCATGGCAGCTCTTACTTCCTATCCTCGTAGCTCTAGATTGGGCTGTAGATGCTATTTGTGTTTCCTTATGTTCTGGTCATTTAATTTCTGATCAGACTGTATTCGGTCCTTTTAAAAATTTTGTTCTCATCTATTGTTTATGAAGCAGAACTTTCTTGAAGCTGCTCTCCTGATTTCTCCAAATTTAGATTGCTACTTTCCCCCTTTCTTTTTTATTCTCCTTTAGATTTTTTGCATCAGAAATTGGGAGAGGGCAGTGTAGACAAAACCCGTGGACTTGTTCATCATATAGAGGAGCAGTAAGCAACATGAAATTATACACTATTTTCATGAAATTCGTACTTGAGGAAAAAAATCATTAGCTTTTAAAATGTTCATAGTGGCACTGTTTCTGCCTCTGGGAGGAGCCAGCATTCCTGAGCTTTTCCCTGAGGAGTTGAGACTAGCTCTGGTGGCCCAGCATCAGAATGGAGGCAGCTGGCACCTCATGTGACTGTTGTGGAGTCCTGTGCCTATGGTAGAATCTTGAACCACAAAGACTTTTTACCTAAGTGCAATAGAACCTTTTCTGTAACCCTGGTAATTGGAATAAAACTCGTGCTTCAGTTAAGACCAATAGAGTTCTATGTGCTTCTGTGCTGTGCAGTGTTAGGCTTTAGGACAGCCATTCTGAACTCAGCATATACTTCTCATTAAGCCTCAAAGAATCCGGAAGAGTCAACAAATACAATCTTCAAAATGAACACAATCATGGCAGTTGCCAATTACAGACACCAAGGTTGTGCCAAGGTCATGCTCTGCAACACTTGACCTTGGGTATGGTCCCCTTGGGGTGGCCAAGTGGAGTCCACTTGGGGTGTCCTGTGGGCAGGTCCCTTCTCTGTTGGGGTCTCTCTTCCTTTTTGTTTCTTGCTCATAGACTTCTCCTGGGTCCTGCTTCACCTGATGCTCCTTGCAATTGAGGCTAGAGATTTTAATTCTAGTTTCCTTCCTGGAACAGCATGGAGGCTATTCTTGGCCAGGGTTTTGAGGTTCTTTGGGCTAGACCATCAACTTGACAAATAAACCCTTCTCTGGCCAAGAGAGATTGTTTATCAATAATGTAAATGTGCTGTTTATGGAAAGAGGAATCTGCCTTTACCAGGAGGGATTATCTGGAGGGGTGAGGGATATTAAAGATCTTCCTGTCATACAACTCTAGAGACATATGCTATTTAAGCAGAGATTTTACAGAGCATAGCAGGGCTGACTAAATGGAGGTGTCACCCATGGGTCTGTGGGCCCAGTTTGTTGTATTTGTTTTCCCAGAACCAATGGATAAGCAGTCTGAAAAGAGTCTGAGGGTTTGTGTCTTTCCTGGCCTCTGTGTCCCTGGTTGACCTTGGGCAGATGCATTAATTTCTCCATCTGCAAAAGGAAGGTAATTGTGCTGTCTGCTCCATTCCAGAGATGCTGGGAAGATGAATGTGAATGCAAGAGCTCTGAGCTTTTTTGAGAAACATGCTGTAGAATTACAAGGTGTTACTATCACTACTTCTGTTAGGTACGTTGAGATTATGGTAGCTGGAACTAAATCAACTTTGGCAACCTGTATTTTACCTTCAGCTTTAACGCTTCCTGTCTCTCACACAGTCTGCACGAAATATATGTTTGTCCAAGTTATAATGCTTTCAAAGGAGTCAGGGCAGATCCTTAAGCCTGGCTTCTTTGGTCAAGTGCATGGTTGAATGAATTCCTTACATGACCAGACAACCCCAGGTCTCACTGTTTCCAGCAGGGTGACCTTGGACCTCTTACTTAACCTTTCTAAGATTCAGTATTGTCGACAGTAAAACTGGGTTATTTATAGCTATTAGATAATTAAATGCCATTACTTTTCCAGAACCCCTGCAAACAGGAAGTTTCAATAAATGTTAGTATTTTTACATTTCACTGTCTTTTATTCTTTCACTTTAGGGCTCTTGCATTAATGTGCCACATGTATTTCCATTTCAGCATCTTGCAAATATAAGGTGGCATTGATGTTTTGAGTGTTTGGGATACGACATTAGTTTTGGAAGATTTTCTTTTTAATTATGTCTTCATTCTCAACATCCTCAAAGTAACTTAAACAAACCAAATGTATACAAGCATTTAGTCTGTGACATTTACTTTCAATAGCTTGTGAGCCCTTACATGCTCCCAAACAGAAAACAAAACGGTGAACACTAGCCTGGCTGTTAGGAGGTGCTATTTAAAGCCTCAGTGGGACAGAAATGATGATTTTGAAATTGACTGTGCAGGGCGATGATGCCAAGTGCTAGCAGACGCCCAGGAAATCTGTCACATTTGCCATGTGTTACCGAAAATCTCAATCTTCCTTTTCTGCCCAGGAATAAATTATTCCATTGAGGAGTGAATGCCTTTGCTGCACACAGTTGTTTTACAGTGGTGGAAAAGTCTGCTCTGCCTCTGACTAAGTTGTAGAGTAATTTAACTCCTGCGTCTCAGTTTCACTGTCTATAGAATGGCGATAGATACCTTGTGGTATTTTTATAAAAATTTTTGGTGATATATGTGAAGTTCCTACATTGGTGTTGGCATTTGGAAGTCACAATGATACATTTTTAGCTATTATTGTTTTTTTTTTTTTTTTGTTAAATTACTGGAAAATAATCATTATGGTAGGCAGAGTAATGGCCCTTCAAAGAGATCAACATCCTAATCCTTGGAACATGTATTGATGTGATTCAGTTAAGGACCTTGAGATAGGGTGACTCTTATCTAATCACAGGGGCCCTTAAAAGTGGAGAACCTTACCACGCTGTGGGGAGGTGTAGGGATGTGAGGACAGAAACTGGGTCAGAGACAGGCTGCATTGCTGGAGTTGAAGATGTAGGGAAGCAGCCATGAGCCAAGGAATGTGGGTGGCCTCCAAAAACTAGGAAAGGCAAGGAAATGGGTTCTGTCCTAGAGCCTCTAGGAAGAACTGAGCTTGCTCACACCTTGATCTTAGTCCACAGAGACCCATGTTAGACTTCTGACCTGTAGAACTACAAGAAAATAAATTCGTGTTGTTTTATGCCATTAAGTTTGTGGTAATCTGTTACAGCAACAATAGAAAATTAATACATGGTTCAAGACAAAATCAAGTATCTGTGCTGTTGGGTGTTTGAGGCCCATGATTCTCTGTAGTTGGACAAGCTATTGGGGTACATGCTCAACTCTAGTTCCCTTGAGTTTAGTAAGGATCTTTGGAATCCTTCTACTTTCTCTTCTGGGTAGGAAATGTGACTTGCTTCACAAATTGAAATGTTTCATTATACCCAAGATGATTTGAAACTAGACTGAAAAAATTCATATTACTTATAAGTGAAATTTGGAATTACCTTAATTGCACAGATCTCTTATTTCTGCTCTGAATAAAAAACTATAGAATTTTGCTCCATTTTATCATTCTATGGATTTAAAAAAATGAGCAGTTGGAGCCCGAAGATGCAGGGCTGGGTTTTATTGTTTTGGAAGAATAGATTATATAATTCCTAATTTGGATCTGCAGAATGAAGATAACACCTGATTTATCTACCTGTTGTGTGAGTCAAAGGATAGAATATAAATCAAGATTCATTGGTGACTGACCCACTATACAATATCAGGTGTGATTATTCCTATGCTTCTTATTATTTAGTATTGTTTCAAAAAAAATGGAATGTTAGATCAAGAATTTCCCCTAGGTATCATTTATCCACTAGCCTTGGAATGGTGAAATAACCACTTGATGTTCAGCCTGAGACATGACCTAGATGATTATTTGAAGAGCCAGGCTTGGAACCGGATCTCACTTACTTGGTATAGGATGTAAGAATTCAGAGGTAGCATTTCATGTTGCTCCAGGACTCAGGATTCAAAAGAGGAGATATTGAGACGCTTGGGACCAACTCAAAGCAGCCGGGTGACTCTCACCCCCTGGGGAGGCATCCCGGATGGGACGGTGGTCCCGAAACGCAGGAAACTTTGTGAAGTAGAACTGCCGGCAAGATGCCCCTCCCCCCGCTGGAGCAGTGAACTCGGACAGCTGGGAGCGCCGTAAAGGAGGCCGCTCGGCACAGCGCTGGGACTCGGAGCAACCACTGGGGCTCCGGCGGCTGCCCAGGGGAAGAGTGGCGAGGAGAGCTGTGTGGACTCAGGACACCGGGGCCTGCCCTGAGGAGGAGGAGGAGGAGCGTGGCCACTTGGATTCGGAGTGACTACACCAGAGCTACAGGCGGTTGCCAGAGGAGAAGCTGCGCGGCGAGCTGTTAGGACTCAGAACGACGCTTCTGAACCCCGGGGCCTGCCCTGAGGACGAGGAGAAAGAAGAGGAGCGCGGCCGCTTGGATTCGGGTGACTACACCAGAGCTACAGGCGGTTGCCAGAGAAGGGGCTACGTGGCGAGCTGTTTGGACTCTGACCACTTCTGAACCCCGGGGCCTGCCCGGAGGAGTAGGAGGAGGAGGAGGAAGAGGAGCGCGGCGGGTCGTTTGGACTCGCAGTGACTGCATTAGCGCTCCAGGTGGCTGCTCAGAGGAGAAGGCGAATGGTGAGTTGTTTGGTCTTAAAGTGACAGCTCCTGAACACAGGGGGGCTGCCTGGAGGAGAAGCGTGGTGGGACGCTTGGTCTTGAGTGGCCGCACCAGAGATCCGGGCGGTTGCTCAGAGGACCCGTGCAGCGGGTCACGTGGATTCAGAGCCACTCAGAGGGACTGCTCCTGAACACCCGGGGGGTTATCTGGAGAAGGAGGAGGAACGGGGAGGGTCACTTCGACTCGGAGTGATTGATTGCCCAGGGCTACGGGTGGTTGGTGGGAGGAGGAGGCACGCAGTGAGTTTCTTGGACTCCTAGTGACCGCACCAGAATACTGGGCGGCTGTCTGGAGGAAGAGGCCTGTGGCGGGTCTCTGGGACTCAGAGCGATTGTTCGGGGCCACAGATTGTTCGGGGCTGCTCAGAGGAGGGGCCACACAGCCAGGCGATTAGGTGCAGAGCAGGGTCCCAGAATCTAGGAGGCTTCTGGGTGGTAGAGCCGCACAGAGACAGGCTTAGGGCGGAGCGAAGGTTCCAGGCCTGTGGGCAAATTCTCTGAGGAGGGGCAGCCTAAGGAGATTCATCTGCGAAGGGTGAGGCTCCCAGGCCCAGGAGGTAGGGCCGGGCCCCTGGGAACTTTGCAGAGGAAGGCAGCCCAGCCCAGGTGGTAGCTGTAAATTGAGGGGAACCTCTAGGAGGGAACAGACCAGCGAGACCTCCCCACCGGGTGAGTCTTCCCTGCTGGGTGAGGTTTCCCCACAAGGACAGTAAAACCAGAGACTCAGGCCCAAACAGGCCTTGCCTCAGCCCGCAGCCTAGGTCCCCTTTGGATGGCCACTGGTCAACAAGTGGAGGCACCGCTGCCCACTAGCAGGGATTATACCCCACCTGAAGGCCACCACTCCTAGAGAGGCAGCTTCCTTGTGGAGCACCGCATTATCAACTTCCTCCATGACTTCAGCCTACTGAAGGCTAAGGGGGGATATATATAGACATCTTCAGGGACATTGTAAGTCAATAGAGGAAATCTGCAATATCTCAGCGGTCCACTGATACCTGAACAATATGAGAAAACAAGGAAATAAAATGCTGCAAACAAATCTAGATGTTACATCAATAAAACCCAATGACAGCATGGCAGAAGAAATGACAGAAAAGGAGTTCAGAATGTACATAATTAAAATGATCAGAGAAGCAAACGATGAGATGAAAGAGCAAATGCAAGCATTGAATGATCGCACCAATCGACAGTTAAAAGAGCAAATAAAGGAAGCAAAAGATCATTTCAATAAAGAGTTAGAGATATTGAAAAAAAACCAAACAGAAATCCTTGACATGAAGGAAACAATAAACCAAATTAAGAACTCCATAGAAAGCATATCCAATAGGATAGAACACCTGGAAGACAGAACCTCAGACATTGAAGACAAAATATTTAACCTTGAAAACAAAGTTGAACAAACAGAGAAGATGGTAAGAAATCATGAACAGAATCTACAAGAACTATGGGATATCATGAAAAGGCCAAATTTAAGAATTATTGGGATTGAGGAAGGCCTAGAGAAACAAGCCAAAGGAATGAACAATTGATTCAATGAAATAATATCAGAAAATTTCCCAAATCTGAAGAATGAAATGGAAAATCAAGTTCAAGAGGCTTATAGGACTCCAAATACACAAAATTACAACAGACCCACACCAAGGCACATTATAATGAAAATACCTAACATACAAAATAAAGACAGAATTTTAAAGGCTGTGAGAGAAAAGAACCAAATTACATTCAGGGGGAAACCAATACGGATATCAGCAGATTTTTCAATCCAGACCCTAAAAGCTAGAAGGGTCTGGAACAACATTTTTCAAGCCCTGAAAGAAAATGGATGCCAACCAAGAATCTTATACCCAGCAAAACTTACCTTCAAATTTGACGATGAAATAAACTTCTTCCATGATAAACAAAAGCTAAAAGAATTTACAAAAAGGAAGCCAGCATTACAGAACATTCTCCGCAAAATATTCCATGAGGAAGAGATGAAAAACAAAGAAGCAAATCAGCAAAGGGAGGAATTATCCTAAAGGAATTGTCAAATAAAGGAGGAACCAAGTTGTGTCAAACAAATAAATAAACAAAATTTTAAAAATGAACCAAATGACCGGGAAACCAAATCATTTCTCTATAATAACCCTGAATGTTAATGGCCTGAATTCATCAATCAAAAGACATAGACTGGCAGACTGGATTAAAAAGAAAGATCCAACAATATGTTGCCTGCAAGAGACTCACCTCATAGAAAAAGATACCCATAGACTAAAGGTGAAAGGATGTGGAAAAACATACCATGCACATGGACTCAGCAAAAAAGCTGGAGTATCCATCCTCATTTCCGATAATGTGGACTTCAAGCCAAAGTTAGTCAGAAGGGATAAAGAAGGTCATTTCATACTGCTTAAGGGAAGCATAAATCAGCAAGATATAACAATCATAAACATCTATGCCCCAAACAGTGGCTCATCTATGTATGTCAAACAAATCCTTCTCAATTTCAGAAACCAAATAGACCACAACACAATAATACTAGGTGATTTTAACACGCCTCTCTCACCACTGGACAGATCTTCCAGACAAAAATTGAACAAAGAAACCATAGATCTCAATAACACAATCAATAATTTAGACTTAACGGACATTTATAGAATATACCATCCAACCAAGAGTGAATACACTTTCTTCTCAGCAGCACATGGATCCTTCTCTAAAATAGACCATATATTATGCCACAAAGCTAATGTTAGCAAATACAAGAAGATAGAGACACTAGCATGTATTCTATCAGATCATAATGGATTGAAGTTAGAAATAAATGAAAGAGTAAAACACAGAAACTATTCCAACATCTGGAGATTAAACAATATGCTATTATATGATGAATGGATAACAGAAGATATTAGGAAGGAAATTAAAAAATTCTTAGAGGTAAATGAGAAGAAACATCATATCAAAATCTCTGGGACACTATGAAAGCAGTACTTAGAGGGAAATTTATTTCATGGAGCGCATTTAATAAAAGAAGTAAAACTCAACAAATAAACAACCTAACACTACAGCTCAAAGCCCTAGAAAAAGAAGAACAGAACAGCACCAAAAGTAGTAGAAGACAGGAAATAGTTAAACTCAGAGCTGAAATCAATGAAATTGAAACAAAAGAAACAATACAAAAAATTGACAAAATAAATAGTTGGTTCTTCGAAAAAATAAACAAAATTGATAAACCTTTAGCCACACTAACAAAGAGAAGATGAGAGAAAACCCAAATCACTAAAATTCGGAATGAACAAGGAAATATCACAACAGACAGGATGGAAATACAAAACATAATTAGAAGCTATTTTGAAAATCTATACTCCAACAAAATAGAAAATTTCGAAGACATCAACAGGTTTCTAGAGACATATGAATTGCCTAAAGTGAACGAGGAGGACATAAACAATTTAAATAGACCAATTTCAAGTACTGAAATAGAAGAAGTCATCAAAAGCCTACCAACAAAGAAAAGTCCGGGACCAGATGGGTTCTCAGCCGAGTTCTACAAAACCTTTAAAGAAGAGCTCATTCCAATACTTCTCAAAGTATTCCATAAAATAGAAGAGGAGGGAACCCTCCCAAACTCATTCTATGAACCCAATATCACACTGATACCTAAACCAGACAGAGACTCATCAAGGAAAGAAAAGTTCAGACCAATATCCTTAATGAACATCGACGCAAAAATTCTCAACAAAATTTTAGCAAATCGCATACAAAAACATATTAAAAAGATAGTGCACCATGATCAAGTGGGTTTCATCCCAGGGATGCAAGGTTGGTTCAACATCAGGAAATCAATAAACGTAATTCACCATATTAATAGACTTAAAGTCAAGAATCACATGATTATTTCAATAGATGCAGAAAAAGCATTTGATAAAATACAGCACCCCTTCATACTCAAAACACTAGAAAAAATAGGGATAGTGGGAACATTCCTTAACATTGTAAAGGCCATTTATGCTAAGCCCATGGCTAATATCATTCTAAATGGTGAAAAACTGAAAGCATTCCCCCTAAAAACTGGAACAAGGCAGGGATGCCCTCTTTCACCACTTCTATTCAACATCGTTCTTGAGACTCTGGCCAGAGCAATTAGACAAACCAAAGAAATTAAAGGGATACGAATTGGAAAAGAAGAACTCAAACTATCCCTGTTCGTTGATGACATGATTATATATTTAGAGGTACCTGGAAATTCCACCAGAAAACTCTTGGATCTCATAAGTGATTTCAGTAAAGTAGCAGGTTACAAGATCAATGCCCATAAATCCAACGCATTTTTATACATAAGTGATGAATCTTCAGAAAGAGAAATTAGGAAAACTACCCCTTTCACAATAGCCTCGAAAAAAATAAAATACTTGGGAATCAATCTCACAAAAGAGGTGAAAGACCTCTACAATGAGAACTATACAACACTAAAGAAAGAAATTAAAGAACACCTTAGAAGATGGAAAGATCTTCCATGTTCTTGGATAGGAAGAATTAATATTGTCAAAATGGCCATACTACCTAAAGTGCTATACAAATTCAATGCAATTCCAATTAAAATCCCAATGACGTACCTTACAGAAATAGAGCAAGCAATTATGAAATTCATCTGGAAGAATAAGAAACCCAGAATAGCTAAAGCAATCCTTAGCAGGAAGATTGAAACAGGGGGTATTGCAATACCAGATCTTCAACTCTACTACAAAGCAATAGTAACAAAAACGGCATGGTATTGGTACCAAAATAGAAAGGTAGATCAATGGTACAGAATAGAGGACACGGACACAAACCCAAATAAATACAATTTTCTCATACTAGACAAAGGGGCCAAAAATATGCAATGGAGAAAAGATAGCCTCTTCAACAAATGGTGCTCGGAGAATTGGAAATCCATATGCAACAGAATGATACTAAACCCATATCTCTCACCATGCACGAAACTAAACTCAAAATGGATTAAGGACCTCGGAATCAGACCAGAGACCCTGCAGATTATAGAAGAAAAAGTAGGTCCAAATCTTTACCTTGTTGGTCTAGGACCAGACTTCCTCAACAGGACTCCCATAGCACAAGAAATAAAAGCTAGAATCAACCACTGGGATAGATTCAAACTAAAAAGCTTTCTCTCAGCAAAGGAAACTATCAGCAATGCAAAGAAAGAGCCTACAGAGTGGGAGAATATCTTTGCCAATCATACTTCAGATAGAGCACTAATCTCCAGAATCTATAAAGAACTCAAAAAACTCTACTCCAAGAATTCAAATAATCCAGTCAACAAATGGGCTAAGGAAATGAACAGACACTTCACAGAAGAAGATCTACAAGCAATCAACAAACATATGGAAAAATGTTCAACATCTCTAGTAATAAGAGAAATGCAAATCAAAACCACCCTAAGATTCCATCTGACCCCAATTAGAATGGCGATTATCAAGAATATGAGCAACAACAGGTGTTGGCGAGGATGTGGGGAGAAAGGTACACTCATACACTGCTGGTGGGACTGCAAATTAGTGCAGCCACTCTGGAAAGCAGTGTGGAGATTCCTTAGAAAACTTGGAATGGACCCTCCATTTGACCCAGCTATCCCACTCCTTGGCGTATACCCAAAGGACTTAAAATCTGCATACTACAGAGATACAGCCACATCAATGTTCATAGCTGCTCAATTCACAATAGCCAGACTGTGGAACCAACCTAGATGCCCTTCAATTGATGAGTGGATAAAGAAACTGTGGTATATATATACAATGGAATATTACTCAGCCATAAAGAATGATAAAATTATGGCATTTGCAGGCAAATGGATGAAATTGGAGAATATCATGCTAAGTGAGATAAGCCAATCTCAAAAAGCCAAAGGACGAATGATATCACTAATAAGTGGAGGATGACACATAATGGGGGGGAGGGACGGGTTAGTGTTAGGGTTAGAGTTAGGGTTAGGGAGGGGGGCAAGTATGGAGGAAGGACTGTATAGAGGGTAAAGAGGGGTGGGAGGGGTGGGGGGAAGGGAAAAAATAACAGAATGAATCAAACAACATTACTCTATGTAAATTTATGATGACACAAATGGTATGCCTTTACGCCATGTACAGAGAAACAACATGTATCCCATTTGTTTACAATAAAAAAAAAAAAAAAAGAATTCAGAGGTAGAAGGATCCAGTCATAAGAGTTTGGTGATGACTTGGGAGGTAATGAGAAAGAAGAGCCAGGTGGATCCTAGGAATCTGGGGAAGTAACAGGGCAGAGTGGGGTGAAGTGGTACCAGTAATGAGAAGAAGCCATTTGCCAAACTGGTGGTCAGAAATGATCTTACAGTTACTGACATTGGGAATACAACTTTGAGCTTCTCATTCGTATTTTGTTTTCCCCAGTACACACGTTGTTTTCTTGGGTGGTGGAGAAGAAAATGCTTTGTATGTGGGCCTCTTAATAATTCATCCCCTGACTTTCAGAAGGAAAATAATTTTGCTCCAGTTGCTGAAGAACCATAGAAATAAAAATAATTAAAATGAGGCTTAAAATTGATGTTTGAATCTAGATTATGTAAGGGTTTCCTCATTTTAAGTGTTAACCATGTTTGCTATGTAAAAAATTTTTTAAATTTGGAAGAATAGGAGGAAATTATCCTTAGAGGTGACTATTACTGATGTGCTTGGTGTGTTTATTTGAATTTCTTTCCATGCATAGAACTTCTTTGTCATTTTGTTTACTTTATAGGTTAACATCAAACTATAGTTTTTTAAATTTAAAATATTTTTGTCATATGTTTTCCCATGTTTACTATCTTTCGCATCATATTTAGTAATTCCAAATAGGCCATCGAAGGGCTATATCAAAATTTATTCTGTAATCTCTGATTTAGGATTTAGATCATTTCCTATTTTTTAATTGCATTTTTATATTTTGATTTAATTCTTTGGGATAAATGTCAAGAATGGGCTTGTCAGGCTAAAAGCAAATGGGGTACACGTATTGCTAAATTCTTTCTAAAAGTATTATTGCAATACATATTTTGTATTGTGGAAACAAAATCAACTTAAAAACATGGACTATCATTCTTTTACTTATTATAAACAAATGGGGTACAACTTGTTTCTCTGGTTGTACATGAAGTAGAGGCATACCATTCGTTTAATCATACATTTACATAGGGTAATGATGTTTGATTCATTCTGTTATTTTTCCTTCCCCCACCCCTCCCACCCCTCTTTTTCCTCTATATAGTCCATCCTTCCTCCATTATTGCCTCCCTCCCACCCCCTATTATGTATTATCGTTTGTTAATCAGCAATATCATTCATCCTTTGGTTTTTTGGGATTGGCTTATCTCACTTAGCATGATGTTTTCCAACTTCATCCATTTGCCTGCAAATGCCATAATTTTATTCTTCTTTATGACTGAGTAATATTCTATTGTTTATATGTACCACAGTTTCTTTATCCATTCATCAATTGAGGGGCATCTAGGTTGGTTCCACAATCTGGCTATTGTGAATTGAGCAGCTATGAACATTGATGTGGCTGTATCTCTGTAGTATGCTGATTTTAAGTCCTTTGGGTATAGGCCAAGGAGTGTGATAGCTGGGTCAAATGGTGGTTCCATTCCAAGTTTTCTAAGGAATCTCCACACTGCTTTCCAGAGTGGCTGTACTAACTTGCAACCCCATCAGCAATGTATGAGTGTACCTTTTTCCCCACATCCTTGCCAACACCTATTGTTGCTTGATAATCGCCATTCTGATTGGGGTGAGATGGAATCTTAGGGTAGTTTTGATTTGCATTTCTCTTATTGCTAAAGATGTTGAACATTTTTTCATAATCTGTTGATTGCTTGTAGATCTTCTTCTGTGAAGTGTCTGTTCATTTCCTTAGCTCATTTGTTGATTGGATTATTTGTATTCTTGGTGTAGAGTTTTTTGAGTTCTTTATAGATTCTGGAAATTAGTGCTTTATCTGAAGTATGAGTGGCAAAGATTTTCTCCCACTCTGTAGGCTCTTTCTTCATATTGCTGATAGTTTCCCTTGCTGAGAAAAAGCTATTTAGTTTGAATCTATCCCAGTTATTGATTCTTGCTTTTGTTTTTTGTGCTTTGGGAGTCTTGTTAAGGAAGTCTGATCCTAAGCCGACATGTTGAAGATTTGGACCTACTTTTTCTTCTATAATCTGCAGGGTCTCTGGTCTAATTCCAGTGTCCTTTATCCATTTTGAGTTGAGTTTTTGTTCAGGGTGAGAGATAGGGGGTTTAATTTCATTTTGCTGCATATGGATTTCCAGTTTTACCAGCACCATGAAATATTGAATTATCTGCTACTGCAGATGTTTAAGTTTGAAAATTACGTAAGACAATTATTAATGGAGTTCAGGCAGTAGCTGTCCACTGAGCTCGAATAGATGACCTTGAAGATCCCCATAGTACTGAGAGTTCCTGAATTCATGATTTTGCATCTTATTTCTCTAAATATCAAAGTACAAATATCAATGACCAATTCTTAAGGTCTCCCTCTTTAATAACAGGCAGGTATATTTAATGTCTTGTAAGCTGCCTCTTCTGCAGTTCAATGTGATAAACTCCCTCTGGCAAGGTTCCTCCCAGTGGAATCCTTTTAGGGATTTTGCTGCCTCTGAGACTTTTGAGCCATTTCACTATTCTAGGGACACATTTCTAAATTATACAAGTCTTTGCTGACACAAGGGCTGTAACACCTTGCCAAGAGGAATTGGCTCTCTGAATGTGACAAATGGAGAAAGAAAAGTTGAGAAACGGTCCTCTGACTTCCCCAGATTCCTCCTGGGGTGAAGCTGGCGATTCCTGACCCTCAGCCCAACCCATGCTTTTTGTATATGCAGGGAGTTGTATCAGAAGTGTGCTGATTCTCAATACAGCCTGGGCTGGAGATGTGCTGGCGTGACAGCCAGCCTTTGTCCACTAGCACATTGCTGGTTATTTATGTTACCCGTGCCTTGCACTTCAGCTTCATGTTTCTGTTCAGAACAGGCAGGGCAAAAATTCCCTTGACTTGAGGTAATGATTCCACCTGGATCACAGGCCATCATTTCTCTGCCTTTTCCTTTCCTCCAAGAATGTCACAAAGAACTCTGGGTGATGTAGATCCTGGGACCTAGAGTATACCAAAACGTTTCAAAATAAAGAATGCCTTTTATCCCAACAACTTCACTTCTCGGACTATATCCTAAGGAAATAACAGAAGAAATGTTCAATTGCAACACTTTTAAATATTCCAAACTCTCCTCTATGTCTCCAAATAAGAGGCTGTTTATGTTAAATGAGGTGCCTTCAGACCATTAAGGATCCTGTTGTAGAAGGTTTAGAGGCATGGAGATTTTATGACAACATGATATGTTACTCAGTAAAAGAACCAGGCTACCAAATAACTAACATATTTTGTTGTTGTTAAAAAAAAACACGTGTTTTGGGGGCTGGGGTTGTGGCTCAGTTGTAGAGAGCTTGCCTGGCATGTGCAAGGCACTGGCCTTGATTGTTAGCACCACGTATAAATAAATAAACAAAAAATAAAAGGTCCATCAACAACTAAAAAATACATTAAAAAGCATGTATTTTTGAAAAGCGTGTTAGATGTAGATATACTAGTAATAGTTAAGGTTTATTGAGTGTATACTATGCAGAAGGCACTGTCTATAATGCATACTATCAGGCACATGAGTTAACTCATTTTCTCCTTAACAAAGAATTTGGAGTCACTAGTATTATTTCCATTTTATTGATAAGGATGCGGAGGCACAGAAAACTTAGATAACTTGCTCAAGGTCAATAGGCAAAAGAGTGATTCTGTTGAGGAAAACTTGATTCCAAAGCCTGAGATTTTAAACACAACTAGCACTGATTAGACAGACTGAAAATACAAGCTCTGAGAGCTGAGCATGTGTCTGTCCGTTAAATGTTATATATACACATATGTTTTCATGGTTTATGGATATTTTGTATGTGTGTTGATTATATAAATGTAATTATGTGTGTTTTTAAGATTACAGGTGATATTTTTCCTTTAAGAATTTATATATATATAGGACAACAATACTTATAACATGAAAAATAGAGAATCCTGGGACCACAGGTAGCAGCTCTCTAATTAATGTGCTCAACCAACATTAATTTGGCTAGAAAAATAAATCAAGCATAGCTTTGCGTGTGGATCGACTGCTCCTTGGCCTTTACTCCTTAGCTCTGAGTTAATCAGCTCGCTGTCCCATAGACAAGCCATCTAGTTTTCACTATTGATTCAGTCCTTAGTTGGTCTCAGGCTAATGTGACCTGGGTGGTTGACACTCAGGAGTTGTATTCCTTTCTGGTGCTGAAGCTCCCAGCATTGGAGGATGTTGGCCCCAGGGCAGTATTTTTAAAATGGGACTGGTTTTGTTCCCCAGTGGACATTTGGCAATACCTAGAGTTCTTTTGGGCTGTAACACCTGGGCTGGAAGTACTGCTACTGGCATCTGGTGGATTGGGAGCACCCTGCAGAACTCACAACAAGGGATTGCTGGGCCCAGTGTCACTAGTGCTGAAACAGAACACCTGCCCTCTCTGGATGTCAAATCTCATTTGTTCCCAGATGTACATTATTTTGGAGGCACTTAGACAATAACCAGCTGCTTTGATTTCTCCAAACTCACTGCTCTCCTTTTTCTGGTAGAATTCAGGAAGATGTATCTTAGCACACACATTTGGGGTTTTATGAGGAGATGTAAGAAATGAAGAGAATATGGGCTTTGGAGTCAGGCAGACCAAACAGACCTGGTGTGGCCACTCACTAATCCATGTGGTGGTAGGAAAATTATTTCACCCCTTCAAACTTCAAGTTCTCACTTGAAGACTGGGAACAGCAACACCAGATTCCCCAGGGGGGTCATAAAGGGTTCATGAAATTCTATTTGTAAATTCATGGATGGAACCACTATATGGTAGGTGCTGCATAAATGTTTATTTCCTTTTGACTTTATCTGGAGGAAGAGCATTTGTGATCAAGTTAAATAGTAATGGTATAAATAAAACATAAAGCGGTGATTTGCTAGGCACTTTAGATTTTTCAGAAGTTGATATTGTACAACATCAATTTTTTATGTGTCTGGTTGGAGGAGCAATCAATGGCCTTTTCTCTGTTTTCCTGGAGAGTTACCAACTTCATGTGCAACTCATTGCTATTATAATAATAATAGTTACAATAATAATAGCTAACACTCCTATGTGCCAGCCCTGTTATAAATACTTTGTACACACTAACATCTCATAGTTTTAAAAAATAGCTTTATTGTGGTATAATTAATATTCAAAAACTGCATATAAAGTATACTATTTGATGGATATTGTTTTAGTCAGCATTTTCACTGCTGTGAATAAAAGATATGACCACAATTATAGAGGAGGAAAGATTTATTTGAGGGCTCACAGTTTCAGAAGTCTTAGTCCATAGAAGGCTGGCTTCATTCCTGAGGGCTTGAAGTGAGGCAGAACATCATGGCGGAAGAGTGTGGCAGAGGGAAGCAGCTTGCATCATCAGGAAGCAGAGAGAGAGAGTCTCCACTCTCCACATAACAAAATATGTACCCCAAAGTCACATCCAAATTCCAATTTCCTCCAGCCACACCCTTAATATTTCAATTAATCCCATCAGGAATTAATTCACTCATTGGGTTAAGACTTTACAATCCAATCATTTCTCCTTTGAACCTTCCTGCATTGTCTCACCTGTGAGCTTTTAGGGGACACCTCACATCCAAACCGTAACAGATATTATGCTAAGTCACAGAAGGACATATACTGCATAATTCCATTTATCTGATGTTATGAGGTATCCCCCAAAAGCACATGTGTGAGATGATGCAAGGATGTTCAGAGGTGAAATGATTAGATTACAAGATAGTGATTAACTGGGTGGTGACTATAGGCAGATAGGGTGTGGCTGGAGGAGATAGGTCACTGGGGGCATGCCCTTGTGGTTTATGTTTTGTCCCTGGTGAGCAGAGCTCTGTCTCTGTGCTTCTCAATTACCATGTCCTGAGCTGGCTTCCTGTTCTGCCTCACCTCAGGCTCAGAGCTATGGAGTTGGCCATCTATAGACTGAGGCCTCTGAAACTGTGAGCCCCCAATAAACTTTTCCTCCTCTAATTGTTCTTGTCAGGTCTTTGGCCACAGCGATGAAAAAAGCTGACTAAAACCTGAGGATCTAGAATGGTCTCACAAAAGCAAAGAGCAAAATGGTGGTGGCTAGGGAATGGGGAGGTGGGTAGAAATGGGAATGGCTATTCGAAATGGGCATAAACTTTCACTTATACAAGATGAATAAGTTCTAGAGATCTGTTGTACAATATTGTACTTCCAGTAGCTCATCTCATCTAAAGATTGTTTTCTTTTTAATTAACATCTAGCAATTTTATGTATTTATGGAATACCATATGATACTTCATGCCTGTGTATCATGTGCACTGACCAAAATCAGGAAAATTAGCATTTCTATCTCCTTACCATTTCTTTGTGTTTAGAGCCTTTGAGCTCCTCTCTTCTAGTTCTTCATGAAATACATCCCAGGTTCTTATGAATGGTGGTCATCCCAACTGTGCTGTTGAACACAGCACACATTTCCTCCTTTCATACTGTGCACTGGTACCCTTTATTCAACCTCCCTCCATTCTCCTTTCCCTTACACTTTTCTGCTCTTAGCAATTACTTTTTTACTTTCTTTTACTTCAAGATCATCTTTTTTAGCTCCTGGATATGAAACTGAACTTACAATATTTGTCTTCATGTGTCTGGCTTATTTCACTTAACGTAATATCCTCCAGTTCCACCCAAATATTTGTGGTTGAAAATATTCCATTGTGGATATATACCATATTTTCTTTATCCATTATTCCATCAGTGGACACCTAGGTTGATCCCATAGTTTGGCTATTAGGAATAATGCTTCAATAAACACAGGATTGTGAGTATCTCTTTGATATGCTGTATACTCAGAAGTGGGATAACTGAATCGTATGACCTATTTTTAGATTTTTTCAGGAAACCTCATGCTGTTTTCCATAATGGCTACACTAATTTACATTCTCATCCTCAGTGTATAAGACTTCCTTTATCTCTGCATCCTTACCAGCATTAACTTTTTTTTTTTTTTTTGCCTTTTTCACAGTAGCCATTCTACCTCATTGTGGTTTTGTTTTGCATTTCCCAAATAGCTAGTGATATTGAACATTTTTTAATGAGTATGTTGGCCATGCATGTTTCTTCTTTTGAGAAATATCTATTTAGATCATTTACCAATTTTTAAATTAGAGTTTTTATTGTATGTGTTGTTATTTTTTTTTTAATTTTTAATTTTAATTAAAAATCATAAATTTACATAGGGCAATGTTGTTTGATTCATTTTGTTATTTTTTTCCCTTCCCCCCTCCCACCCCTCTTTTCCCTCTATACATTCCTTTCTTCCTCATTCTTACCACCCTCCTTATCCCTAACCCTAAACCTAACCCTAACCCTAACAATAACCCCTCCTACCCCCCACCCCCGTATGTCCTCATCCGCTTATCAGCGAGATCATTCGTCCTTTAGTTTTGAGATTGGCTTATCTCACTTAGCATGATACCCTCCAATTTCATCCATTTGCCTGCGAATGCCATAATTTTGTCATTCCTCATGGCGGAGTAATATTCCATTGTATATATATGCCACAGTTTCTTTATCCATTCATCAACTGAAGGGCATCTGGGTTGGTTCCACAATCTGGCTATAGTGAATTGAGCAGCTATGAACATTGATGTGGCTGTATCTCTGTAGTAGGCTGATTTTAAGTCCTTTGGGTATAGGCCAAGGAGTGGGATAGCTGGGTCAAATGGTGGTTCCATTCCAAGCTTTCTGAGGAATCTCCATACTGCTTTCCAGAGTGGCTGCACTAATTTGCAACCCCACCAGCAATATATGAGTGTACCTTTTTCCCCACATCCTCGCCAACACCTATTGTTGCTTATGTTCTTGATAATCGCCATTCTGATTGGGGTGAGATGAAATCTTAGGGTAGTTTTGATTTGCATTTCTCTTATTACTAGAGATGTTGAACATTTTTTCATATATCTGTTGATTGCTTGTACATCTTCTTCTGTGAAGTGTCTGTTCATTTCCTTAGCCCATTTGTTGATTGGATTATTTGTATTCTTGGTGTAGAGTTTTTTGAGTTCTTTATAGATTCTGGAGATTAGTGCTCTATCTGAAGTATGTGATTTGCTAAAATTTTGTTGAGAATTTTTGCATCAATGTTCATTGAGGATATTGGTCTGAAATTTTCTTTCCTCGATGTATCTCTGTCTGGTTTAGGTATCAGGGTGATATTGGCTTCATAGAATGAGTTTGGGAGGGTTCCCTCCTCTTCTATTTTATGGAATACTTTGAGAAGTATTGGAATGAGCTCTTCTTTAAAGGTTTTGTAGAACTTGGCTGAGAACCCATCTGGTCCCGGACTTTTCTTTGTTGGTAGGCTTTTGATGACCTCTTCTATTTCATTGCTTGTAATTGATTTATTTAAGTTGTGTATGTCTTCCTCGTTCAGTTTAGGTAATTCATATGTCTCTAGAAACTTGTTGATGTCTTCCAGGTTTTCTGTTTTGTTGGAGTACAGATTTTCAAAATAGCTTCTAATTATGTTTTGTATTTCACTCGTGTCTGTTGTGATATTTCCTTGTTCATTCCGAATTTTAGTAATTTGAGTTTTCTCCCTTTTTCTCTTTGTTAGCGTGGCTAAGGATTTATCAATTTTGTTTATTTTTTCAAAGAACCAACTATTTATTTTGTTAATTTTTCCGATTGTTTCTTTTGTTTCAATTTTGTTGATTTCAGCTCTGATTTTAACTATTTCCTGTCTTCTACTACTTTTGGTGTTGGTCTGCTCTTCTTTTTTTAGGGCTTTGAGCTGTAATATTAAGTCGTTTATTTGTTGATTTCTACTTCTTTTGTTGAATGGGCCCCATGAAATAAATCTTCCTCTCAGTACTGCTTTCATAGTATCCCAGAGATTTTGATATGATGTGTCTTTGTTCTCATTTACTTCTAAGAATTTTTTAATTTCCCTCCTGATGTCTTCTGTTATCCATTCATCGTATAATAGTGTATTATTTAATCTCCAAGTATTGGAGAAGTTTCTGGTTTTTATTCTGTCATTTATTTCTAATTTCAGTCCATTATGATCTGATAGAGTACAAGGTAGTATCTCTATCTTCTTGTATTTGCTAACAGTAGCTTTGTGGCATAAAACATGGTCTATTTTAGAGAAGGATCCATGTGCTGCTGAGAAGAAAGTGTATTCATTCTTTGTTGGATGGTATATTCTATATAAGTCGGTTAAGTCTAAATTGTTGATTGTGTTATTGAGATCTATGGTTTCTTTATTCAATTTTTGTTTGGACGATCTATTCAGCGTTGAGAGAGGTGTGTTAAAATCGCCTAGTAGTATTGTGTTGTGGTCTATTTGATTTCTGGAATTGAGAAGGATTTGTTTGACGTACATGGATGAGCCAATGTTCGGGGCATAGATATTTATGATTGTTATGTCTTGCTGATTTATGCTTCCCTTAAGCAGTATGTAATGTCCTTCTTTATCCATTCTGACTAGTTTTGGCTTAAAGTCCACATTATCTGAAATGAGGATGAATACTCCAGCTTTTTTGCTGTGTCCGCGTGCATGGTATGTTTTTTCCCATCCTTTCACCTTTAGTCTATGGGTATCTCTTTCTATGAGATGGGTCTCTTGCAGGCAGCATATTGTTGGATTTTTCTTTTTAATCCAATATGCCAGTCTATGTCTTTTGATTGATGAGTTCAGGCCATTAACATTCACAGTTATTATTGTGATATGATTTGTATTCCTAGTCATTGGACTCAGTTTTGTTTTTTGACATGATTTGCTTTCTCCTTTATTTGGCTATTCCTTTAGGCTAGTTCCTCCCGTTGGTGATTTTCATCGTTGTTTTTCATCTCTTCCTCATGGAATATTTTGCTGAGAATGTTCTGTAATGCTGGCTTTCTTTTAGTAAATTCCTTTAGCTTTTGTTTATCGTGGAAGGATTTTATCTCATCGTCAAATCTGAAAGTAAGTTTTGCTGGGTATAAAATTCTTGTTTGGCATCCATTTTCTTTCAGGGCTTGGTAAATGTTGTTCTAGGCCCTTCTAGCTTTTAGGGTCTGGACCTAAAAATCTGCTGATATTCTTATTGGTTTCCCCCTGAATGTAATCTGATTCTTTTCTCTCGCGGCCTTTAAAATTCTGTCTTTATTTTGAATGTTATGTATTTTCATAATAATGTGTCTTGGTGTAGGTCTGTTGTAATTTTGCATATTTGGAGTTCTATACACTTCTTGTACTTGGTTTTCCATTTCATTCTTGAGATTTGGGAAATTTTCTGCTATTATTTCATTGAATAGATTGTTCATTCCTTTGGTTTGTTTCTCTAAGCCTTCCTCAATCCCAATTATTCTTAAATTTGGCCTCTTCATGATATCCCATAATTCTTGTAGATTCTGTTCATGATTTCTTACCATCTTCTCTGTTTGGTCAACCTTGTTTTCAAGATTAAATATTTTGTCTTCAATATCTGAAGTTCTGTCTTCCAGGTGATCTATCCTATTGTTTATGCTTTCTATGGCGTTTTTAACTTGGTTTATTGTTTCCTTCCTTTCAAGGATTTCCGTTTGGTTTTTTTTCAGTGTCTCTAACTCTTTATTGAAATGCTCTTTTGCTTCCGTTATTTGCTCTTTTAACTGTTGATTAGTGCGTTCATTTAATGCCTGCATTTGTTCTTTCATCTCCTCATTTGCTTCCCTGATTGTTTTAATTATGTACATTCTGAACTCCCTTTCGGACATTTCTTCTGCTGTGCTGTCATTGGGTTTTATTAATATAGTATCTAGGTTTGTTTGGGAAATTTTCTTCCCTTGTTTTCTCATATTGGTCAGATGTCTATGGGACTCTGTGATATTGTAGATTTCCTCTATTGGCTTATAGTGACCCTGTAGATTTCCAGTGTATCACCTACCAGCCTTCAGTAGCCAGAAGTCTTGGATTAATTTGATAATGCAGTGCTTCCGAAGAACGCTTCCCCTAGCCCGCTACTGGTTCCAGGGAGAGAGACCTGGAGAGGTTTCTTGTTGCACAGCCCTGGTCCAGAGGCTAGTTGTAGGTTGGAGGTCTCCACTGGCTTGGGGACTTGTGGCTGGCTCTGTGTAGGCAGGCTCTCACTGGGTGATTTTCCCCGAGAATCTAGCCTAGAGAGGCGCTTCCCACTGGAGGGGGCTGGGCTGCTTGGGGAAGTCCCTGGTGCCCTGTGCTGGTCACTGAAGCAACCTGTGGACGGGCTGGAGCTGGCAGTGGGGCGGGCTGTAGCTGGCTGTGGCGGGCCGGAGTTGGCCGCGCTTCTTCTGTGCAGAAGGGCTCTCACTGGGGGGCCTGTTCCGAGAGGCTGGAGGATCTGTCCCTGTGGGCGGAGCCCACCGCCAGACTGCACCGAGCTGCCTGGGGGAGACGCTATCTGCCCTGTCCCCCTCTAATAAGCCACTCGAATCCGGGCCTGCCGCCCAGCTGAGCTTCGCTGGGTGGGGGAGACTCACCCCGTGGTTCTATTTTAGTCCGAGACTCTCAATGCCTCCCCTTCTTGGATCCTGGGTTCTGGGGCAACTGGAGATGCAGTCACCCTCTAGTCTGCCATCTTGGATCGCCCCATGGAAAAACTGTTGTTATTTTTTGAGTTTACCTTTTATTCGAATATCAATCCTCTGTTAGATGAATTGTTTGCAAATATTTTCTCCCATTTTGTAGGTTATCTCTTCACTCTGTGTGGAAGCTTCTTAGTGTGATATGCCGTTTTGTCTATTTTTGCTCTTGTTTCCTGTTCTTATGGGATGGGATTTAATCCAAAAACTCATTGCCTATTCCAATGCCCTTAAGTATTTCTGCTTTTTCTTCATATAGTTTCATAATTTCAGGTTTTACACTTAGGTGTGTGTGTGTGTGTGTGTGTGTGTGTGTGTGTATATATATATATGTATATATGTGTATAGTTTTTTTAAGTTGTCAATAGATTTTATTTTATTTATTTATATGTGGTGCTGAGAATCAAAGCCAGTGCCTCACATATGCTAGGCAAGTGTGCTACCACTGAGCCATGATTCCAACTTAGATCTTTTGACACTTAGATCTTTGATTCATTTTGTAGTTCATCTCATCTTTACTTTAGTCTTATGGAAGAGGCTGAATAATGATCTCCTAAGATCCTAACCCCTGCAACCCAAAGGAATATGCTATTTTACATGGCTAAAGGGACTTTGCAGTAGTAATCTGATTAAGGACCTTGAGATGAGGAGTTCACCCTGGATTATTTATTATTTGAGTGGTATCTAGCATAGCTCTTGGGCCTTACCTAACAAGGAAACCCTACCACTTCTGCCATTTCCAGTCTAACATTATATGAAACCTCTCACTTGATGTCAACAGCAGTCCCCCCATCTGCTTCTGTTTGTGCATTTGTTACATAAGACAGCAGTATCCATCTTGCTTTTCATTATGAGCAAGACTTATCCCTTCAAAGAGCCCAGGTGTCCTCATAGTTATCCTGGGAAAAAAGATATTTATCTCCTGAAGATGTGATGGAATTAAATTATTTTAAGTGTGTATAAATGCCCAGAGAACTTGATAGATTCTAAAAAATATTTGCTGATTTAAAATTAGAATCTGTTTTGATTGGAGAACTCTGTACCAGATGTCTGTTCTGGTATTATCTTGTGTCTTAGAAACAGATGAGTGACCCTTGGAAAGTCCTTTTGCAATTTAGCTTTCAGGAAGAATGCTATTTTCCCAGGCTATTCAGACACAGGTGAGAAGGGGGATCTACAAGACAGAATAGATAATGCTATTTATACTTCATCCCAACTTGACATTAATATACACATTTTTGCATTGAAATTGTTTTCTATTATTAAATCCTGAATCTCATTGTATACCAACCCACAAGGTCTTTGTGAAGGATTTTAGTTCTTTGCTTTTGTTTTCATTTTTTCAGGATGTCCTTATGCTTGTCTGGATTTATTCTTCAGGTGTGCTTTGTTAAAGAACCTATCATAAAAAATAAGCAATCATTTTTACATGCATTGTTATTCAAGAAGGTCTTTCTTAATATATTCCTAAATATTCACTAAGATGAATCATAGGAAAGAAATGACTAATTTAACTGGGCACTTTAGCATTCATTTTTATCATTTAAAAACTTATCTTTTTTATTATAAAACCAAATGCATGTTCACTGTAGAAAATTTTGGAAAATAGAGATAAGGAGGAAAAATCATTTGTAATCTTATCATCCAAGGAGATAACCACTGTTGATAATTTGATATTTTTGTCCTATATTTTTGTGTACATGTGTGCACACAAGGACACACCCACACACAGAGTCACCATTTCACGTAATCAAAAGAGGGTGACACTGTTCATGTGGTTTTTGTAATGTGTTCCTCTCCACTATAAATTAGGGTCTGAACTCTCATAAGTTCCTATAATTTTACTATTGATTTTCTTCCATTTGTCAAGTAAACCTATCACCAGCAATATTTTTACCATATTTTTGCTATTACTTATACCATTGGATCTGTTTTCCTGCCTAATTGCATTGACTTCCAAGAGCAATTGTGGTAATATCAGCTTATCATGTTCCTGATCTTAATGGAAATGTGTTTAACTATGTGTATAGTATGAGTTTGTGTGTGTGTGGGGGGGTATGGGTGTGTACATCAACATTTATAGTACTACATGAAAGTGGTCCTGAGACTCCAAATTGGTTGGTGGGGTACAATTAGTAACCATCAGTAAAGAGATGAAGGGACTTAATGAATCAATGAATTTCCCAGGTTTTGGAGTTAAGAAAGGTTTAATATGAAGGAAGTGACTGACTTGCCACTACCTTTTCTGAGGCAGTGGCAGCTACTGAAAAACTCACTTCTGTATCTTTTTTGAGGAAGCCAGGGGTGAGCTGGAGTCTAGTCAGAGAACAAATCACTTAGAATCCATCCTTCTAATATGAAACAAGAACACTTGAAAGCAGTCCCTTGAATTCTGTAGTCACTACCTGAAGCCAAAAGCTGGAATCACAGCAGAGCTTTGCCCCCAGCAGAGGGTCCAGGAGGGAAGCCTGGGAGGGCCAGACCTTTTAACTGGCACAGAGCTGGGCTAAGCATAATACTGTTAAGAGATAGCTGGCCTCTGTCACAGCTGTTACCAAACATGAGGAAAAAGACACATGACATTTCCTCACTGTAGTTGCCATTGGTTCTCTGCACTGTGATGTAAAGTTGCATAAAGCAGCACTCATGCCCAAGTTGGAAGAAATTCCAACAACAACCAGGTAGGCAGTGAGAGTAAACCTAGGCCTTGGCAGACCTCTTTAATTCCACTGTGAGTAGGAAAACCAATATGGGATTTTTTAAAAATGAGGTGGAAAAACAAAGACAAAATTATAGAAGCATCCGATTTTTGATAAAGATTTGCTGTAGGGCTTATAAAGCATTTCAACAGCATCTGTTTATGGGATTAACTAAATTCTCAGCATTTCACCAGCTCTGTGATGAAAGGTCAAAGGCAATATAACGAGACATCACAGTGAGATGACAAAAGAGCTCCTTGAAAGGTGTGCAGAAATGAAGAACTGGAGTAGATTTTAATTAAACGTAATTTCAGATTTAAAATCAGAATGAGAAGGACATAAAGCAAAAGAGACTTTAAAACATTATGTACGATAGAAGACAAATTTGTGATGTTTTCTTGGAATACAGAAAAGAGGACATGAGATTTACATGAGGTGACAGGAACACGATAGATACAGAAGAGAGAAGGCATTAAAAAATGAATAAATACCAGATAAAGAGATCAGGATAAAAAGAAAATAAATTGCACGAAACAATTTTATTCTATGGTAAACCACCTGAATCTGCAGGTCAAAAGGACTCACTGTGCCTAAAGTGAAAATCCTGGTAAGATGAATCCATTCATGGGCAGAGGAAGAATCAATAGTGAGGGCATGCCACCTGGAGCTCCTTTTTCTACCACAGATCAATAGTACTTGGATGTGGCTCCGGCGGGGCTGAAAGAGTAATATGGCCATACCAAATGGGAAACCAGCAGGAATCAGGCTTTTGCTTGACATGACTTTTCACTAATGAGATGGGGTCACCCCCAAAATTGAGGGGCAGTAATATCAGGAAGAAGGATTTCCTCAGTCACACTGAGTACAAGGAATGGAGGATCAAACAGAAAGGTGGTCGTGGCTTCTCAACAAAGAAGTGGTTACCAAAAGACAGTTGCCGAAATGTCCCCCAGTCCCAGATCTTCTCTACAGGCTGCAAGATTATAGAACTTTCCTTTATTTCAAGAGGAATTTCGTACTGGACAGGCTATCAGAGGAGGGACTCAGGGAGAAATTAACCACTTTGGGATAATTACCAGTCCAAGTTACAGCTATACTCATTCAAGGGTGAAAATAAATCAAAAAGTAACAGAATAAAATCTGACATAGAGATGATGAAGTGATTCTGAACAATGAAACAACAAAGAAAGGGAACAAAGCAGAAGGAAAAGTATATTTTTGAGCATAATTTGTAGCAAGAAACAGAAATGCACCTACACTGTACAGTTAAGGAAAAAGTGAACTTTTGAAGCAAGAATTGATTGATAACATATTAGAACAAGGAACTGAATTAAAAATGGAGTCACCCAGCCAAACAAAGTAGAGACTTAAGTGCTAAAGCACATTTTAAAATGTTATCAGGGAAGTGCGTATTAATATGACAGTGAGATGCCACTCCACACTCACAGAATGTCTGTAATTCGGTAGTCTGATAACAGCAAGTGTTGAGAGGAATGTGGAGAAACTGGAACCACCAGACATTACTGGTGTGAATGAAAAATGGTACCGCTGTTCTGGGAAACAGTTCCACAGTTTCTTAAGAATTTTGAACATATACTTTCCAAATGTCACAACAATTACACTCTTAGGTAATGACCCAAGGAAAGACTTCTATGGGATTGCTCATAGTAGCATTATTTGTAGCAGTTCTAAAGTCTCCCTGCCCCTTCCTAATTGTACAATTAGGTGACAGATTTCTGAAGAGACTGTGAGGTCATGATAATGAGCCTGTTAACAATTTGTGGCTAATTAAGTATTTAGCAAGACTCTGTGAGCAAGTTAATGCTATCTTATGAATCACTTCCACTTTTCTACATGAAGTTGAAGAGTTCAAGGTGATCCTATAGGACAGTGACCCCTCAAGGAGTTAAGACTATAAATATGGACAACATGAAGGACTTCTCACTTAAGGATTATAGAAGGTATATAGGAAATGCACTGCATTGCAATGATTTTGCGTGTAACTATAATATCATCATTATTTACAGGTGAATTAATTTTTAATTTAAGTACAAAATTCCATTATCAAACATGTGCAAGTTGTAAAAAACCCAATTTATTCATTTGCCTAGTCTGTTTGTTTTTATAACAGTATTTAATCCCTGACTTTCCTTAATGATTGTTGACATTGCTGAAAACTGGATCACTTAATCAGTGGATGGCATCAGATGGAAAATCATTTTTCATGCTGCATTTCATCTTGCAATTACATAACTGCACGTGCTCTTTCAGGGCAAATAAGAAAGCCAAAGGGAGGAGGATTAAAAAGTATATATTATGAGAATGAAAGAAGTATTTCAATTTACTTCAACGTATAGTGTCGTTTGGATTGCTCTTTATGTAAGCTATACGATGCCCTCTGCCTACACCACACTAGTAACAATATATTTGACTATATTAATTCTAGTTTTAGGTTTATTTTGAATCCTTCTGTATTAAAGGATAGCAATTATATGATAGACTGTCATGAATCATACATTTACTTACATGTGGACTCATATACATATTTGTAAAAAATCAGCATCACGACTTCAACACAATGCCCTATCTAGGTATATTTTGACCTTCTCTATAGTGTAGTATCAAGAAAATGTGTGGTATCAGAAAGACTATTTTCTCATGCCAAATTTGACATTTATCAGATGATTGTGTACATAAATTTCCCCTTTATTTTAGATCCCATTTTAGAAAGTATGTACAGGTCTATTGAATAAGGTCAAGGAAGTTAAAAAATAATGTTGATAAACACAGCATCTGAAAAGCCTGCTTCTCATGTGGGGATGAAAACAACCAGACAGCAAAACAGCAATGGCAGTGACCTCAGTATCATCTGCCACAGCAACCTCGGGCCAGTGGAAAATGGCCTCGGAGCCAGGGAAAGGGAATAGTCTAACTTAGAGGCCAAGGCTAAAATCCACGTGTGAACATAGTATGTTTACAATTAATATAATGAAATGTATTCTAGAAAACTATCTATTGATAAGAAGAATAGGTCTTTTGAGGAAAGAATAGTATAAGAAAAGAATAGACACAGGAGAAACAAATGATAAAACAAGCACAGAAAAATTTCCTGAAAGGATCTGTAAAGATGAAAAAGAGAATTAAAATTAAAAAGAGACCCATACCTACTAGATAATTGCTGGAAAAATTTACACAGTTGAAGAGAAAAATCTCAATGCATATAAAGTTACCTGCAAATGAATAAAAGGCTCCTTAGGATAAATGTAGAAAAGTGAGGCACTTATGTCAAATCTCTATGATGAAACTTTTGAGATCTTACCAATTTAATACCTGTTTAGATTAAATTTCTTGTGTAAAGGTAAGATAAACATATCTCATATATACAAGTCATGGAGAATCATGGTGTTATTGGATATTTTATTCCAAAGTCCTGAGAATAAGCAGTGTGGTATAAAAGAACTTGTAGTTTTAAAGAAACCAATCAAACATAGAATGAAACCAAACATTTATAGTAAAATTTAAATTAAGTGAAGATCTTAAAACTTTTTCTTGAAAGAGAAAATATGAAATCTTATCACCGATTGGCAGTAATTTGGACTTAAGGTATCGTTTAAGATGGGATGTATGTGTTGAAAGGCAACCCATGTGTTTTATACACACACACATACACACACACACACACACATAGACACATCTTAGGTATTCATTTACTGAATGGGGGGATGATGGATATGTCCTATAACACTATAGCATTTATTTGCAGCTGGGATCACTTCTGATTGAATAAAGTATACATTCTGATTCTTCCTTGCCAGTTGCTAAATATTTTGAATATCATTCTGGTTGAATGAATGAATGATTGGATAAATGAATTTGAGTTGATCTTTTCTTTTATTCTTACCCCTATATTCTTTGGGGTGTTTTCGCCAAACATTTAAGAGTCTCTGAGAACATATATATCTTATTTACGCTCAATAAAATCGTATCTCTCCTTCCTTCACAAAAGTCAGAACATTCCATTTCTGAGCAATTCTCAAGTCTGCCAACTATAATGATGTGTCTTCATTTTGTAGATTGAGACTCCTTTGTTCTCTACCACACCCTACATGATGGCCTGTGGCGGGGAAACCTGGGGCCCAGGGTTACGCCACGTGCATCTAAAGATGGTGACTGGCAGAGAGCAAACAGCATCCTAATTATGCCTGGAGAATGGCAGGATGCGTTTACAATTGGCTGTATGATAATCAGTTCAGCTGCCTAGCACGTGGACAGATATACTTTACATGTATGCTCCAGCGAGTGATCGTTGTTTGACCTTTAACAGGATTGGATGGACATATCTGGTTACAATTGCTTATGCATGAGACTGCTTATATATTGAGGGTGTTATTTGAATAAAGGGGAAGCTGCTTCATGAACCTCTGAAGTGTACATGACTTTCGTCCCACTGGTCGGGCCGTAAGAGAAGCAGCTGAGGAGCCGCTTGGAGCAAGCCCGGCAAAGAAGACGCAGCTTTCCGTAAGAAGAGCGACGCCAGCCGCTTGAAGCAGCCCCGGCGGCAAGCAGCGGTCTTTCGTAATGGCCTATAGCTATCTGAGACCATGGTTATTTTTCCCGGATCTGCTGTTAATTATTATCTTGGGGACACTACTATGATTCCTTCCATGTCATGCCTCTTGGGTCTCCATAGTAAGTGGATTCATTCCTGAATTTTTCTTTTCTTCTTTCCCCTTAGAGACACATTGGATGTTAGGATTAGAAAGGTTCTTAGAAATCATCTTATAATTTTAAAAGTGACTAGGGTAAAAGCAGTTCAATGATGTGGTTTAACTAGGCTTCATTGAGACAAAGTTTCAACCAGAGTCCAGATCACCTGCCCCATATTGGAGACTTTTTAACCAGGTCGGCTGATTTTTGGACAAACATATGCTTCCTTGTTCTACTGATGTGTGCTACACTTCTAGCCCAAAGCTTATCATTTTGGTGTTTTAGATTGTGATCCAGAAATCTAAATTTCAATCTCTGACACCATCTGCAGAGCCAGCCTTTTCACCTTCCATAGCCTCCTTTCTCTTTGAAACTCCCAACTGTTAGTTGGAAGAAGCAACAACAACACCACCTGTGCCCCTCAGATTCCTCATCAAGACTCTCCAGCCCCAAAAGATGTTTCCTGGAGACTACTTTATTGCCTAATTAATTAATTAATATTTATTGAGCAGCTATTGTGTGCCAAGAATCGAGGTATGTGGCTCCCTTCCAGTTGAATAGTAACTGGTAGAGAACTTCATGGCTATTTCTACTGTAATATGCAAACAAAGAAGTTGCCTTGCTTCCAAGTAAGGATATTTCTGTCTTGCTTTCCCTCTCAAATTCTAGAGATAAACCTAAGATGTCTTGGAATTAAATTTCCATTTCATTTTTTAAAGCTTATTTTTTTTCTATTATACATAGGCAAAATGTGTACATTTAGACACACTAGACATTTAGATAGGCAAAAAGAGGAAAATACTTTGTATGTACACACATTGAAAAGATCTGCACATAAGCTTCAGATGTCAAGTTTTCAACAACAACAAAATATCACAAGGCACACAAAGAAACAAGAAAGTGTGGCCATTAAAGTAAAAAAGTAAATTGATAAAGCCACCCCGCATAGCCTACTTGATAGAGAATAGACTTTAAACAAACTGCTAGGAAAGATTTGCTGAAGTGGGAAGATTTACTGGTGTCATTAGTTTGTTTTGATGGAGAAAACACTTTCTTTTGCAAGAGGGAGATTTGGATCACCACACCTGAAGTGCCCTTTTTGTGAAGAAAGGACTCCACTTGGCGGGCATAGAGAGAGGCTACCAGCCCTCCCTGCAAGATAGGAAGCAGACCCACTTATGAGTGTGTTAGAACCCTGTGCTTAAAATACTCTCTTAAATTATTTCCTAGTCTTTTTGTATAATATAGCATTGTAATCTGTCTTCAACTATTTTATCTAAAATAATAAACCTTCAGGATAAAATTAAAAAAAAAAGATCTGGAAGGGTGCATGCCAGTCAAACTTCCCTGTGACCTGGGACTTGAGATAGACAGGGGAAGATCCTGGACAGGACATTTTTCTTTGTTTATTTCTGCATGGCTTGAATTTTCAAGATCACATGTTGCTTTTATTATTAAAGAAAAGACCTAAATGTAAAATAAGAAGCAAAAGCATCAATAATATATTTTGGATATTTTTTTGACTTTAGGATAGGCAAGGCTTTTCTGAACCTAAAGGATCATAAAGATTTTCACATCTATTGGGATAAAAATGTAAAGTTTCTGGGTATTTTAAAATCATTATAGCCTTAAAATACATATAAATAATTTGGGGTCATTTACAATACATCTAATACATAAAGCATTAGTATCCCTAATATATACACAGCCCAATAATCAATATAAGAAAGGCAACATTCTAATGGACCATAATGTCATGGGACATTTCAGACACACAAATTGTGAATGGAGGATACATTTATGAAAGTGTGTTCAATTTTACTCGTAATCAAAGATCCACAGCTTGAAATGACCATAATATGTCATATTTTTTTAATCTAGGTAATTTGCGAAGATGAAAGAAAAAAAAACAACCATTTTGGTGAGAGAACATGAAAAGAAATGAAGGGAAATTTTGTAATACATATCAAAAATTTCTCATATGAAAAATGTTCTAACATTTTGTAGCTGTAATTTATAGGATTTTTAAAATAAATTATCATGGATATGTCAAAATTCACCTTCCATGATAGATATTATGCTGGTATTAGTTGTAACCTAAAATGAAAATAATCCAATCCTAACATAAGACATGGTGCAATCATGCTACAGAATTCTATGTAGTCTTTAGAAATAGTATTAGAGAGGAATAATGAGGTGGAGAAATGGTTATAATATATTAGAAGAAATAAGGTCATGCAACACAATATAAAGTTGACCCCAATTTATGACCCCTTCCCTCCCCCTGCATGCAGGTTGTAGAAAAGTTTTAACAAGATTCAGAAGCAAAAAGGCAGCAAAACACATATTTGGTTTGGAGGCTATGGTTAATTTTAAATTGCTTTTCTGTGTTTTCCCCCTGAGTTACAATGAATATATATTACTCTAAAATCAGATTCAAAGATTCAAATAAATAATTTTGAAATATTAGGCAGGTAGGAGGGGTTAATAGTACAATAATATAAGTACTATTAATAATATTTAAATTAAGAATCAAATAACCCAGGATAATTGACAAAGTACATAATGATGTCTTAAAGTACATTCCCACACAATATTTCATAATGGCCCCTCTTATTGTTTGAAAGAGAAAACTGGGGGAAGGGAAAAAAATAACAGAATGAATCAAACAACATTACCCTATCTAAATTTATGATTACACAAATGTTACGCCATGTACAAACAGAGAAACAACATGTATCCCATTTGTTTACAATTAAAAAAAAAAAGAAAACTGATTTCTCCCCTTTGTAAAATGCTGTGCAAATACTACCTTAAGCTCTTTTCCAACCTGATTGCTTCCCCTGCATAGAAAGTCTAGAAGTGTTGCTGGTAGAGAATTTACTGTTTTCTGTTTAACAGGTAGGGAAACTGAGGTCTAGGGAGTAAGCTTCCTGTGCAGGTTGATGTTGCCCACAGGACCTGGTGCACACTGAATCCAGCTCTCATGTGTCTCATGTAATGGTCCTTTGTCTGCCTCAGGTGGCCTCCTTATACTACTAATCTAGATTTGCCCATCTTCAGTTCAGTGACACATGGGAAGGAAACGTAAAAGATCCAAATACATTCACATTTTTTTGGTTAGGATGTTATCAGATGAAAACATGGCTTGCAGTCTGTTAGGGTTACTTACCTCTTGCCTTGAAGCTACTGAGAGACACTTTTGAAGGATGCTGTTAAGCATTGACTTGTGTCTCTCTATAACCCAGGATGGAATCCTAATCCCACAGCTTCAGAAAATGACTTATTTGGAGAGTGATTGAAAGTGTAATTGGTTAAGATGGAGTCATTAGGGTGGGCCCTGATCCAGAATGACAGGTGTCCTGATGAAAGGGGAAATGTGGACATACAGACAGACTGGGGAACACACTGTGAATGTGAGGGAAGAGGTGGGGCCGATGCACCTACAAGTTAAGGGACACCGGAGATTGCCAACCAACTATCAGAAGCCAGGAGAGAGACCCAGAGTAGACCTTTCCTCCGTGCCTTCAGAGGGCACTGCTGACATCTCAGTCTTGGACTTCAAGTCTCCATAATGGGAAAATATATCATTGTTTTTTAAGCCAGTCAGTTTGTGGTACTTTGTTATAATTGCCCTGGAAAACTAACATGCTAAGTTGGAAAATATCTGATGTTTAGTAAATTGGCCTTTAGTAGAAATATGACCTTTGTAGTTCAGTTTAATTACCCAAATTACCTACTAGAAATACAGAATTCTTAAAAGGTCATCTTGTTCAATATGTGTACATACATTGTTATGAAATGAAGTTTCTATATATTTACATTTCATGATTACAATAACAATAAAAAGGAATGCACATTCTTTTTTTGTTATTGGTGTCTTTTTATTTTTACAGACTGCATTTTGATTCATTATACACGAATGGGGTACAACTTTTTGTTTCTATGGTTGTACACAATGTAGATTTACACCATTCCGGTAATCATACATGTACATAGGGTAATGATGTCCATCTCATTCCACCACCTTACCTACCTCCACCCCTTCCCCCCTCTCATTTCCCTCTATGTAATCCAAAGTTCCTCCATTCATCTCTTACCTCCACCCTCCCCACAGCATTATGTATCATCATCCGCTTATCAGAGAAAACATTTGGCCTTTGGTTTTATGGAACTGGCTTATTTTTTTATTTTTTTTTTCAGATTGAGTATTCCTTATCCTAAATTCTTTTTTTTTTTATTTTATTTTATTGTAAACAAATGGGATACATGTTGCCTCTCTGTTTGTACATGGTGTAAAGGCATACCATTTGTGTAATCATAAATCCACATACAGTAATGTTGTTTGATTCATTCTGTTATTTTTTCCCCTTCCCCCCACCCTTCCCACCCCTCTTTACCCTCTATACAGTACTTTCTTCCTCCATACTTGCCCCCCTCCCTAACCCTAACTCTAACCCTAACACTAACCCTTCCCTCCCCCCCATTATGTGTCATCCTCCACTTATTAGCGATATCATTTGTCCCTTGTCTTTTTGAGATTGGCTTATCTCACTTAGCATGATATTCTCCAATTTCATCCATTTGCCTGTAAATGCCATAATTTTGTCATTCTTTATGGCTGAGTAATATTCCATTGTATATATATACCACAGTTTCTTTATCCACTCGTCAATTGAAGGGCATCTAGGTTGGTTCCACAGTCTGGCTATTGTGAATTGAGCAGCTATGAACATTGATGTGGCTGTATCTCTGTAGTATGCTGATTTTAGATCCTTTGGGTATAGGCCAAGGAGTGGGACAGCTGGGTCAAATGGAGGGTCCATTCCAAGTTTTCTAAGGAATCTCCACACTGCTTTCCAGAGTGGCTGCACTAATTTGCAGCCCCACCAGCAATGTATGAGTGTACCTTTCTCCCCACATCCTCGCCAACACCTGTTGCTTGTATTTTTGATAATCGCCATTCTAATTGGGGTGAGATGGAATCTTAGGGTGGTTTTGATTTGCATTTCTCTTATTACTAGAGATGTTGAACATGTTTTCATATGTTTATTGATTGCTTGTACATCTTCTTCTGTGAAGTGTCTGTTCATTTCCTTAGCCCATTTGTCGATTGGATTATTTGTATTCTTGGTGTAGAGTTTTTTGAGTTCTTTATAGATTCTGGAGATTAGTGCTCTATCTGAAGTATGATTGGCAAAGATATTCTCCCACTCTGTAGGCTCTTTCTTCACATTACTGATAGTTTCCTTTGCTGAGAGAAAGCTTTTTAGTTTGAATCTATCCCAGTTATTGATTCTTGCTTTTATTCTTGTGCTATGGGAGTCCTGTTGAGGAAGTCTGGTCCTAGGCCGACATGTTGAAGATCGGGACCTACTTTTTCTTCTATAATCTGCAGAGTCTCTGGTCTGATTCCAAGGTCCTTAATCCATTTTGAGTTGAGTTTTGTGCAGGGTGAGAGATATGGGTTTAGTTTCATTCTGTTGCATATGGATTTCCAATTCTCCCAGCACCATTTGTTGAAGAGGCTATCTTTTCTCCATTGCATATTTTTGGTGCCTTTGTCTAGTATTAGAAAGTTGTATTTATTTGGGTTTGTGTCCGTGTCCTCTATTCTGTACCATTGATCTACCTGTCTATTTTGGTACCAGTACCATGCCGTCTTTGTTACTATTGCTTTGTAATAAAGTTGAAGTTCGGGTATTGCGATACCCCCTGCTTCATTTTTCCTGCGAAGGATTGCTTTAGCTATTCTGGGTTTCTTTATTCTTCCAGATGAATTTCATGATTGCTTGCTCTATTTCTGTAAGGTACGTCATTGGGATTTTAATTGGGATTGCATTGAATCTGTATAGCACTTTTGGTAGTATGGCCATTTTGACAATATTAATTCTGCCTATCCAAGAACATGGGAGATCTTTCCATCTTCTAAGGTTTTCTTCGATTTCTTTCTTTAGTGTTCTGTAATTCTCATTGTAGAGGTCTTTTACCTCTTTTGTGAGATTGATTCCCAAGTATTTTATTTTTTTCGATGCTCTGGTGAATGGGGTAGTTTTCATAATTTCTCTTTCTGAGGATTCCTCACTTATGTATAAAAATGCATTGGATTTATGAGCATTGATCTTGTAACCTGCCACTTTACTGAATTCACTTATGAGTTCTAACAGTTTTCTGGTGGAATTTCCTGGTTCCTCTAAGTATATAATCATATCATCCGCAAATAGGGATAGTTTGAGTTCTTCTTTTCCTATTCGTATTCCTTTAATTTCCTTGGTCTGTCTAATTGCTCTGGCTAGAGTCTCAGGAACGATATTGAATAGGAGTGGTGAAAGAGGGCATCCCTGTCTTGTTCCAGTTTTTAGGGGGAATGCTTTCAGTTTTTCACCGTTTAGAATGATATTAGCCATGGGCTTAGCATAGATGGCCTTTACAATGTTAAGGAATGTTCCCACTATCCCTATTTTTTCTAGTGTTTTGAGCATGAAGGGGTGTTGTATTTTATCAAATGCTTTTTCTGCATCTATTGAAATAATCATGTGATTCTTGACTTTAAGTCTATTGATATGGTGAATTACATTTATTGATTTCCGGATGTTGAACCAACCTTGCATCCCTGGGATAAAACCCACTTGATCGTGGTGCACTATCTTTTTAATATATTTTTGTATGCGATTTGCTAAAATTTTATTGAGAATTTTTGCGTCAATGTTCATTAATGATATCGGTCTAAAATTTTCTTTCCTCGATTTATCTCTGTCTGGCTTGGGTATCAGGGTAATATTGGTTTCATAGAATGAGTTTGGGAGGGTACCCTCCTCTTCTATTTCATGGAATACTTTGAGAAGTATTGGAATGAGCTCTTCTTTAAAGATTTTGTAGAACTCGGCTGAGAACCCATCTGGTCCTGGACTTTTCTTTGTTGGTAGGCTTTTGATGACCTCTTCTACTTCATTACTTGAAATTGATCTATTTAAATTTTGTATGTCCTCCTCGTTCAATTTAGGCAATTCATATGTCTCTAGAAACCTGTTGATGTCTTCGAAATTTTCTATTTGGTTAGAATATAGATTTTCAAAATAGCTTCTAATTATGTTTTGTATTTCAATCGTGTCTGTTGTGATATTTCCTTGTTCATTCCGAATTTTGGTGATTTGGGTTTTCTCTCGTCTTCTCTTTGTTAGAGTGGCTAAGGGTTTATCAATTTTGTTTATTTTTTCAAAGAACCAACTATTTATTTTGTCAATTTTTTGTATAGTTTCTTTTGTTTCAATTTCGTTGATTTCAGCTCTGAGTTTAACTATTTCCTGTCTTCTACTACTTTTGGTGTTGGTCTGTTCTTCTTTTTCTAGGGCTTTGAGCTGTAGTGTTAAGTTGTTTATTTGTTGATTTTTACTTCTTTTATTGAATGCGCTCCATGAAATAAATTTTCCTCTAAGTACTGCTTTCATAGTGTCCCAGAGATTTTGATATGATGTTTCTTTGTTCTCATTTACCTCTAGGAATTTTTAAATTTCCTTCCTAATATCTTCTGTTATCCATTCATCATGTAATAGCATATTGTTTAATCTCCAGGTGTTGGAGTAGCTTCTGTTTTTTACTCTTTCATTTATTTCTAACTTCACACCATTATGATCTGATAGAATACAAGGTAGTGTCTCTATCTTCTTGTATTTGCTTACATTAGCTTTGTGGCATAATATATGGTCTATTTTAGAGAAGGATCCATGTGCTGCTGAGAAGAAAGTGTATTCACTCTTGGTTGGATGGTATATTCTATAAATGTCCGTTAAGTCTAAATTATTGATTGTGTTATTGAGATCTATGGTTTCTTTGTTCAATTTTTGTTTGGAAGATCTGTCCAGTGGTGAGAGAGGCGTGTTAAAATCACCTAGTATTATTGTGTTATGGTCTATTTGGTTTCTGAAATTGAGAAGGATTTGTTTGACATACATGGATCAGCCACTGTTTGGGGCATAGATGTTTATGATTGTTATATCTTGCTGATTTATGGTTCCCTTAAGCAGTATGTAGTGTCCTTCTTTATCCCTTTTGACTAGTTTTGACTTGAAGTCCACCTTATCTGAAATGAGGATGGATACCCCAGCTTTTTTGCTGAGTCCATGTGCATGATATGTTTTCCCCCATCCTTTCACCTTTAGTCTATGTGTATCTCTTTCTACGAGGTGAGTCTCTTGCAGGCAACATATTGTTGGATCTTTCTTTTTGATCCAATGTGCCAGTCTATGTCTTTTGATTGATGAGTTCAGGCCATTAATATTCAGGGTTATTATTGAGATATGATTAGTATTCCCGGTCATTTGGTTCAATTTATTTATTTATTTATTTATTTATTTATTTTGAGACGACTTGGTTCTTCCTTTATTTGACAATTCCTTTAGGATGGTTCCTCCCATTGCTGATTTGTTTCTTTGTTTTTCATCTCTTCCTCATGGAATATTTTGCTGAGAATGTTCTGTAATGCTGGCTTTCTTTTTGTAAATTCTTTTAGCTTTTGTTTATCATGGAAGGATTTTATTTCATCATCAAATTTGAAGGTAAGTTTTGCTGGGTATAAGATTCTTGGTTGGCATCCATTTTCTTTCAGGGCTTGAAAAATGTTGTTCCAGGCCCTTCTAGCTTTTAGGGTCTGGATTGAAAAATCTGCTGATATCCGTATTGGTTTCCCCCTGAATGTAATTTGATTCCTCTCTCTTGCGGCCTTTAAAATTCTGTCTTTATTTTGTATGTTGGGCATTTTCATTATAATGTGCCTTGGTGTGGGTCTGTTGTCATTTTGTATATTTGGAGTCCTATAAGCCTCTTGTACTTGATCTTCCATTTCATTCTTCAGATTTGGGAAATTTTCTGATAGTATTTCATTGAATAGATTGTTCATTCCTTTGGTCTGTTTCTCTAAGCCTTCCTCAATTCCAATAATTCTCAAATTTGACCTCTTCATGATATCCCATAGTTCTTGGAGATTCTGTTCATGATTTCTTACCATCTTCTCTGTTTGTTCAACTTTGTTTTCAAGGTTAAATATTTTATCTTCAATGTCTGATGTTCTGTCTTCCAGGTGTTCTATTCTATTGGTTATGCTTTCTATGGAGTTCTTAATTTGGTTTATTGTTTCCTTCATTTCAAGGATTTCTGTTTGGTTTTTTTTCAATATCTCTAACTCTTTATTGAAGTGATCTTTTGCTTCCTGTATTTGCTCTTTTAACTGTCCATTGGTGCGATCATTCAGTGCCTGCATTTGCTCTTGCATCTCGTCATTTGCTTCCCTGAGCATTTTAATTATGTACATTCTGAACTCCCTTTCTGTCATTTCTTCTGCCATGCTGTCGTTGGGTTTCATTGATGTAACATCTAGATTTGTTTGCAGCATTTTCTTTCCTTGTTTTCTCATATTGTTCAGGTATCAGTTGACCGCTGTGATATTTCAGATTTCCTCTATTGTCTTATAATATCCCTGAAGATTTCTATTATATCCCCTCTTAGTCTTCAGTAGCCTGAAATCTTGGAGGAAGTTGATAATGCAGTGCTCCACAAGGGAGCTGACTCCCTAGGGGTGGTGGCCTTCTGGTGGGGTATATTCCCTGCTAGTGGGCAGAGGTACCTTCACTTGCTGATGAATGGTCATCCAGAAGGGAAGTAGGTTGTGGGCTGATGCAAGACCAGTTTGGGCCTGTGTCTCTGATTTTAGGGTCCTTTTGGGAGAACCTCACCCAACAGGGAGGAGTCACCCGGTGGGGAGGTCTCGCTGGTCGGTTTTCCTCCCAGAGGTTCCGTTCAATTCACAACTACCGCCTAGGCTGGGCAGCCTTCTTCTGCAATGTTCCCAGGGACCCAGACCTACCTCCTGGGCCTGCAAGCCTCACCCTTCGCGAACGAATCTCCTTCGGCTGCCTCTCCTCAGAGAAGCTGCCTGCAGTCCTGGAGCCTTCGCTCCGCCCCTCAGTTTGTCTGTGGGGCCCTTCCACCAAGAAGCCGTCTAGGGCCCTGCTCTGCACTTTTCGCCTGGCTATGCGGCCCCTCCTCTGAGCAGCCACCTGGAGCCCCTTACAATCGCTCCGAGTCCCAGTGATCCGCCACACACCTTTTCCTCCGGCAGCCACCTGTTGTTCCGTGTGGTCGCTCTAAGACCAAGTGACCCACCACGCACCACTTTCTCCACCAGGTAGTCACCCAGAGATCTGGTGCGTCACGAGTCCCAAGAACTCACTGTGCACCTTCTTGTCCCGACTGCCTCCCATAGCCCTGGTGCAGTCACTTCGAGCCCAAGCACCCCGCCGCGCTCCTCCTCCTTCTCCAGACAACCCCCCTATGTTCAGGAGCGGATGCTCTGGGACCAAACCACTCACCACGCTGTTCCACCGGATAGCCGCCCAGATCCCTGGTGCAGCTGCTCCAGTTCCAATTCCAAGCGACGTGCCGAGCCCGTATTTCTCCTTCTCCTCTGGGCAGCCCCCTGTGTTCAGGGGTGGTCACGTTCAGTCCAAACAGCTCACCAAGCACCTTCTCCTTTGGGCAGCCTCCCAGAGCGCGGGTGGGTTGCGCCGAGTCCAAGCGCTGTGGTGAACAGCCACCTCTCCAATGCTCCCAGCTGTCTGCGATCACTGCTCCAGCGGGGGGAGGAGCGCCTCGCCGGCAGTTCTACTTTGCAAAGATCCCTGCTTTCGGGGCTACCGCCCTGTCCGGGGGCTACCGCCCCGTCCGGGATGCCTGCCCAGTGGGAAACACTCACCCGGCTGCTTTGAGTTGGTCCCAAGTCTCTCAATATCTCCTTTTCTTGAGTCCTGAGTCCACGCTGCTCCTCCGGATAGCCGCCTGGAGCCCTGGCGCAGTTGATCCAATTCCAAGCGACGTGCCGAGCCCGTATTTCTCCTTCTCCTCTGGGCAGCCCCCTCTTCAATGCTCCCAGCTGTCTGCGATCACTGCTCCGGCGGGGGGAGGGGCGCCTCGCCGGCCGTTCTACTTTGCAAAGATCCCTGCTTTTGGGGCTACTGCCCCGTCCAGGACTCCTGCCCCATCCGGGACGCCTGCCCAGTGGGAGACTCTCGCCCGGCTGCTTTGAGTTGGTCCCAAGGCTCTCTATATCTCCTCTTCTTGAGTCCTGAGTCCTGGAGCAACACGAAACGCAGCCACCCTCTAGTCTGCCATCTTGAATCCTGGAACTGGCTTATTTCACTTAGCATAATATTCTCCAGTTCCATTCATTTACCTGCAAATGCCACAATTTTATTCTTCTTTATGGCTGAGTAATAATCCATTGTGTATTTATATCACAGTTTCTTTATCCATTCATCTATTGAAGGGCATCTAGGTTGGTGAATGTACATTCTTCAGTTATTATTTCTGTTTTAGAAAACCATTAGAATAGGTATAGTAGATATAAAAAACTGAAGAAGGCCATTGATAGATCTCGGGCTTACCCCCAGCTTTCAGGGCATCAGAAACTTGCAGAAACCTCATGAAGCTCCTGTAGTATTGTTAGAAGATTCATGAGGAAACAGGTTGAGGTACCTGAAAAATCCCACAGATGCTCTAGAAGCCCATGTCCACTGCAGCTGGGAAACAATGAGATGACTTTCCCTACCTTCTGATAATCCTTAAGGGCCTCTCCTTGGCATTCTCTAACCCAGAACTCTGCTGGAGGGATTCTGGAAAGTGTAGTTCCCAAACTGTAAGCCCCTGAGATGTAGGTGAGAAGCATCAAGGGAGAACTTTGGGGCTAGATTGTAAATGGATAATCTGCACAGAATCCTTAAGCAACATTAGGTATGAGATCTTTTATCTATTTTGATTCAAACTTTGAATTAATTTTCCTAAAGTATTGTTTCCATAATTATCCCAAAATATTGCAGTTCAGTATTTCTGTTGTAAGTTCAAAATACAAGACTTAAATTTTACATTAAAGCAGCAATGACTTTTCAAATAAGAAAAAAGTTAATTATTTTTCTTTTTGATAAAAGCAAGGGCCTTTGATTTTAGAGTAGCTACACATAGATTCAGTGTATATAAAGTATTAATATGTCCAGGGATTACTATATATCAGTCAAGATGATGGGCTTCTGCGAAGTTTAGAGACTTATTTATTGAAGCCACTTGTTTTGCATGTTAGAGAAAGTGAGAGTTCACAACTTGCTGGCACCCTGTTTGTGGGCCTGTCTAGCAGCTCACTTTAGATGAAATCCTCATGGTTCAACATTTACCATAGCTGCATTTTCTGATTACATCTGCAGAGATGTCAGTACTGCAGCATAACAGGCAATGTAAAAATCTGTCAGTGAAGCCAGGAGTCCCAGAGTTGAGCAGCAGAGGGAAGAAGACAAATGGAAAGAAGGCATATTGTGAATTTTATTTGTTTATTATTTTCTTTCTCCCCTACACATGTAAATCATATAATGTCACAGTATTATGTTTCTGTGTTCTTAGGTTCAGAAGAGAACCTGGTGTATTAAGGTTATCCAATAAGTATTTGTTAAGAAAAATGAGATCTAAAAATTAACATTTTAAAAATACTTAACTCTTGATTCTGATTCAGGCAGTCCTAGAAATTTACTCCAATAGAGTACAAATTACAGAGTACTTCGAAAGAAATTGCTATACTAGTTACAAGGACAAATAATGAATTTAAAAGAATGATTTCTTATCTCTATGATCATAGAGGTAAGTATAAATTCTTAGACCATCAAAAATACTAATCATAAAAGTTGATAACTTCAACTATCCTAAAATAAATTAACTTTTATTTACCAAAAGATACCATCAGGGTGAAAAGACAAGTCACAAAGTAGGATAAGTTAATTTGCAGCACATGAAACTTACGAAGGACTGGTATCTCTAATATATAAGCAATACCTACAAATCAGTAAGAAAAATATAGTAAATATAAACAATACCCACCAATCAGTAAGAAAAATATAATCTGATATACAAATTTTCAAAAGACTTGAATGGAATTTTGTAGAATGATTCCAAATAGCCAGTAAACATGTGATAATGAACTCTTAAACTTCAATGTTATAACATTATACATTTACTAAATTGACAATATTTAAAAGATAAATCTGCCAATATATACTGTTAGAATGGAGTGGGTTAACCTGTCGAGGGGGGTATTAATCACAATAACCATTTTGGGAGTGATTTTAGCACTTGCAAACTTGAAGATCCCACAGGAACCAGAATTTCTCTTCTTAGTTATATCCTGGGGAAATCTTGCCTAAAAGCAGCCCTCACATGCAAGGATGGTCACAGCCGTGTTAGCAGTGTTCTCTGTAATAGAGGAATATTAGAAGCTGCTCAAATGTCATCATCATGAGAGTAGAAATTATATGGTAGTGAGGATGAAAGGACAGTGACCTGGCTATGCAGATGAATCTTTTTTTTTTTTTTTTTTTTTTTTTTTTTAAATCTTTATGTCCCTTTATTGGAGCAAGATTCCTGACTGGTATACAGTGATGTATTTACTAAACAGAGACCCGTGCAGAAATTACATACTATCCATCTAGACAGGTTTTGGTTACACTTTGCTTATTGATGGAATAGTTCCATATATAAAGTTTTATACAACAAAAAGCTTTGAATTTGACCAGGCTGTCCATTAATTCACCTCTGAAAAAGTGGCATTTAATTTCAGCTATATTTTACAGCATTAAAAAGCTTATGCATTAGGTAGCTTTTCAAAATGCTACTCTCTGCACAGCAGCATTGAGCAGACAGAGCAGAGTCCATCATCCCACCCAGATCCACACATTGACGATAGAGATTTATGCCAGATACCTGGGACTTAAGAGACAAAAAACGTCTTCCTGACCACCAGCACGGACTTCTTACTCTGAGAGCCCATCTTCTTGGCCTCTTCTTGGCCACTTTATAGAGCCAATGAAGGCATGCCAGGAACTGTCCCACGTACAACTTGACATTAGAGCACCAGGTCTGTTTGATGGTGGCAGCAAGCACTACTATTTCCAGGTAAATGAAGGCCCACTTTAAAAACTGCCAATTTGAGATAAAAATCAAGGGTATAACTCAGAACTCAGTTTTGAGTTTCTAGTATCCCAAATGACATGTATATTTTCAGAAACCAATAGTAAATTGTACCCATGTTTCCCAGCTATGGAGACATTAAGACATTGATTCAAATCCCTTTACTCAATCCACATTGCCCTGAGGTCATCCTGCAAAGTGCGTATCAAAAAATACGAAGTTAGGGTGACAAAGTTTGACGAAGATGTTATTATACAAGTCAAACTTGGAAGGTCATATTAAAAGTATATCTATTCTGAGAGAAAAGCATCAAATCCTTTGTGTACACATTTAGCTTTATTGTAACAAAGCAACTTGTACACTTTTAACGTTTAAAACTGAGCATCATCTTTCCTTTCCAGTGAAAACAAAAAAGAAAATTTAAAAATAAACAAACAAAATTACAATAGAGAATGTCAATTCCAAATAAGATCCTACAGGTTCTGCTGATTCTCCCATTGAGTGGCAGGGCTCAAGTCATGATTAGGAGAGAATTTTATTTTAAAAGTGTCATCTTAAACTGCAAGGATGTCCGTTAAACATCACAATTAAACATGCCAAAGGAGAAGCCATGTTGTCAAAATGCCCACTTAACCCACCCAAACATCTCAAACCCACCCTTTGCTGACCTTCTATAACCCCATTTTTTAAAGTTTTTTTTCTTTTTCTTTTTTTAAACAAGAAAAAGTAGACAGATACATGTTGGTAATTGCTAACTGTCCATATTCACATAGAGACACAGTGTAATCTCTGAGCCCAATATACAGAGAAAGGAGGAAAAAAGCTAGAATTCTATGCGCTACTACACAGGGGCCTAGCACCCTCCAGCTTCCAGCAGAGTGAAGGGAGCAGGTTTTTCTTTTTTCCCACAGAGCACGGTGGTGTTGATTCCATACAGTTTGTTTTGAGACAGGAAGGGATAAAAATGAATTCAGAACAGAAGGGTGTAGATTCTTTTCCCATTATACTCTGCTCAAGGTACTTCCCCCCAAAATAAATTGAGAACCATGGTGAGAAAAGAGATCTCAAGAACAGGGTGACTGAGCATAAGGGGACTGAATTAAAAGAAAAAAAAAAAAAAAAAAAAAAAAAAAAAAAGGAAAGAAAAAGAAAGAAAACAACAACAAAGAAAAAAAAAAGGTTAGAATCCATCAGTGTTCAATTAGTCATCTATTAGTCATATTCTCCTTCATCCTCCTCTCCTTCCTCCCCTTCATCATCATCTTCATCCTCTTCACCTTCATCCTCATCCCCTTCTTCATCAATATCTTCCAATCCTTCTTCTTCTTCATCATCATCATCATTTTCTTCTCCTTCCCCTTCTTCATCATCCATATCAGGAACCAAGTAGTACTGCAATGGATTTGGCCAAATATCGTCTTTGATGACCTCTCCTAATTCATCTGCACCTGCATCAGAATGGTCAGTAAACCAGGTAAAGAAGCTCTCTGGTTCTTCATGCTGCCTCTTCCTGCTGGCTTTATTCTGCGTTTGACTTGAACGTTTCGTCAAATCCTTTCCAGATTTCCATTTGATTTCAGTGGACTTTGAAGATGGATCACCACTCTCATTCAGATGAAATTCTTTGGAGAGAACTTTATTTTCGAAGTAAGGATTTTCATCAAAATAAAAATCTATTCTGTAACCTGATTTGATATCTTCAAATTCTGTCACTTCAACTCTGGTCAAATAATGCAGCACCTCTTCATCTTCCTCCCCAAGCAGTGCAGACACTTGTGGATGGTTGACAAATGTTGTTACCCAAAAATTTGGGATTTTGGCGATCAATTCTGACCTCTTCTGAAAAAATGGTTGGCGGAGTTTGTTATATTTCTGTTCTACTTTCAATATCTCCTCACTGGCTTGTTCATTAAGTCTATTTCATTTTGTACTTCATCAATATGTTCAATTGCTTCTTGTTGTTCTTTTTCACCCTTCGGCAAGCCCGGAGAGGCTGGTGAATCCGCCTGCCGTGGGGCAGGAGGCAGTTTGGGTTTCTTCGTTTGAGACTGGAGCGAAGATTGGCGCTTGGGGGCCGTCCTGTTAGGGAAGCCAGGAGCAGGCTGCGGCCTCGCGGCTCACCAGGGAGAAGTGCAGAGACCAGATGAATCTTTAAATTAAATATTGAGTGAAAAAAGCAGGTCACAAAAGATTCTGTATAGCACAATATCATTTAAAAATTTTATGAACCAGCAAAGCTTAGTGTTTGGTAATATATACAAATGAGATAATATTATAAGGAAAGCAAAGCAATGACACATACAGATTTCAGGATAGTGGTTATTTCTGGTGGAGGTGTACAAAGAGGCAGATGAGGGGATGGGAATGGGGAATGAAGATTAATACAGGGATGCTAGGAATATTTTAGTTCTCAGTGAGGTGGTAGAGTCATTGGGTATTTATTTTATCATCATGCTTAATATAGTTATATGTGATTTTTCTTTTGTATGTGATCAGTATTAGATGATTAAAAATCAAATGACGAGAATGATTTCTAACTAAGGAAATTCAGAGTTTGTAGTTAGGAGATTTTGTGAATTCCTCGGGTCTAGCTGTTTGGCACAAACAAAATATTCAATCATGAGTGGATGAACAAAGATGTTATGATGTATGTATGCCAATGTACAACTTCCAGAGTTCTTGAAAACTGCACTTAGGAGATATTGAAGATTGATGTCATTTGTACTCCTCTTATCACTTTGTCTTAATTTGCTTAGGAGAACATTTTTTTTCCCATTATACAATTAAGCCACAGTCTTACTTCACTGGAAGTATCAAATTAATGGGATTCAAATTAATGTGCTTATATTAATCTGCACAAAATTGATGACTATCTTGCGTAGAAACTCAGCACTTGGGTGAAGCAATTCATGTCCTGGAATGGGTTGATGGAAGGAATTAGATTTAATTTATGCTGTGAAATTTTTCTTTTAAGAGTCCCTCCAACTATTACCCCCAAATATGAGAAGTAGATCCCTTGAAAGGGGAAAACAAGAGAAAACTATGGAAGGAAGGAGAGTTTTCTATAGAATAGTCTCACTCTGGCCCTTCATTCCCAAAGAGATTCTTTTGTACCTCAACAATAGGACAGTGATAATAAATCCCCCATCTGCATGCTTATCAATTTGAATACTGCCATGGAGATTCAGGAGAGACTGACAGGGAGATACATTCTTTTCATACCTTAGAAGTTTTTGAGGTCAGAAAGATCTGACAGACCAAGACCACTGTTGGTCCCAAGGCTAGACTAGTTGGTGGATTTGACAATGAAACGAGGGTGGGTAGAAAAACCATAAGGGACCTGGGACGCATGAAGTCTCAGATTTTGTGGCTAGTAGGCAAAGAATGTACACTTTAGAAGTCTAAATTGTGGTCAGGGAGGTCTTATCCTAGGACAGTATTGCCAAAGGAGAGGTTGCTTCAAACCTTAGAGAATCATGAGAGCTTTTTGCTGCTGCAATTGAAAAGGTAGGCAGGGGATTGAGAGTGAGCTTGGCACAAAGAAAGGGCACAAGGGAGACTGGGCTCAGGATGGGACAGCACAGCCTACAACTATCACCAGAGCATCAGGGCAACAAGCTTTCAGGTTACGAAGAGATTTCTGAAAGAATACTGTTACGATTATCTTCACCTTGGGACAGAGCATGAGGGGAGGAAATCATAACATTTTAAAGATGTTTAAGATTAGAATGAGATCAAGGTTTATGTGAAGAAAGTAGATAAAATAGTGGCAGCAAATGTATCCTCTTTTTATTTTTTCGTTCTAGATTTTTCCTTTATTAAACAACAGAAGACATTTGAATATAATGAGAACCTCTGCTTCAGGTGACTTTGTCTTAGCAGGGAATTTGGTATTTAGAAAAGAGGGCCCTATGCGTGCTTGCTGGGTTGAGGCCAATACTTGACTTCTTCACCTGGGTTGCGCTCTTGAAGTTGGTAAACAAGTGGCAGCAACCTTAGTACGAGAGGAGTCATTGCCCTGGATTCACAACCAGCTTCATTCATTCCTAGGGGAGGATTCTTGGATCTAGAGCACATTCTGCTGTAGGACCTGGTATGGGCTTATTGATGAATAGGGATGGGTCCCTGAGGATACTACAGCTTTTACTGACTAGTGTTGGCCTTTATTTTAGGTATTGAGTTGACACATATGGGTTAATTTAAGACTTGGTAGAAAATATTGCCCATTCCCTCTAAGTAACTCAGTAATTAGTAGAATGACTCTGGGTGTCAGACACCAGGCAGGAATGGTCAAAAGTTTTTGGGGGCAGTCACTATGTTCTCAAATTAGTCTGGGAACAGAAGGCAAAGATAAATAACCAGATGTATGAGAACACTTAAAACGCTTATTGTAAGATATTAATCTGATCTTACTCAAATTCTTTCTTAAAACAGAAAGGTAGTACTTGAAGAGTGATTCTAGATGTGTTATAAGATTTTGTCTTAAATTCAAGATTTGTAATCATTAGGATGTAAGGTGTCATGACAGGAAATTTTAATATTGCAGTCTTGGGGAAAATGATTGTCTTTTCCCAGGGTTAATCTTTTCCACTTGAAGATTGCAATTTTATGCACAGTTCCTTGTCCTGAGGATACAATGATGGTTTTATAATCTCATTCCACTTGGTCACAGAGCCTCTGCAGTGGACCTGACAATGCACTGAATAGACTTGAATAAAGTTCTGCTGACTGCACATCAAGACATGATTAATAGCAAAACAGCCAGATCCGCCCAAAGTGATTGCACCATAGCTCATCTTCTCAGTTTCTCACATTTTTTATTAAAATGGTAGATTGATTTTTCTGCTTTCACAGCTTCTTCAGTGTCAGGTGATGCATTTCTTGCCTGGTATCATCAGCAGCCTGCAGTTTTGAAGTTGAGTTCCTGTTGCTCTGTGTTTATGTGCATGCGTGTGTTTGTGTGTGTATGTGTGTGTGTGTGTGTGTGTGTGTATGAGAGGGCATGTGTGTTCCTTCCTGAATGTGCCATAGCACAAAAGTTCTGGATTGAGTTTAAGGAAACCCAGGTTTATTTTTGCTTCCAGTACTCATAATCCAGGTGACTTGGTGAAAGCCTCGGCCTTCTTGAACTGTTAAATTTTGCAATAGTAACACTTATTTTGCCTTCAGGGTATAAGAGCATTTGGTCAGTGCTGCTGGTGAGCCCACGAGACTATGGTGTAGTAGATAGGATCACGTGTGTTAAATTCAAATGGATCCCATTTTGAATCCTGGTCTTGCCATTTACTCTCTGTGTGACCGGTAGAAAATACTTTGCTTTTCAGGTGGAGTTTCCTCATTTAAATACCAGTGTAGTTATTGTAACCTTCAAGTGAGAGTGTAGCTATAACAGAAAACCAGCATTTTTTAAAATTAGAACTTAATAGTTGTACATCATTGTGGGGTTCATCCCGATAAACTCATATGTGCATGGAAATGGATTTCAATTCATGATCTCCCTTTTTCCTCCTGTCCTCCCTTCTCCCCTTCTCCTTCCTCTATTCTGCTAGACTTCCCTTTCTCTTGTCTTTTGATTTGGATTTGATTGGTTCTTTATGTAATCTTATCTTTTTCTCTCCCTTTCCTTAATTTTACTCTAACTTCCACATGTGAGAGAAGACATTCCACTTTTGATTTTCTGAGTCTGGCTTATTTCACTTTGCACGATATTCTCCATTTTCATCAATTTACTGACAGATGTCATAATTCCATTCTTCTTAATGACTGAGTAGAACTCCAATGTATATCTACTGCAGTTTCTTAATCCATTTATCTATTGATGGGCATCTGGGTTGATTCCATAATTTAGTTATTGTGAATTGTGCTGCTCTAAACATTGAGGTGGTGTGTTGCTGTAGTATGCTGATTTTAGATCTTTTGGGAAAACACCCAGGAGCGAGATAGCTGGTTATATGATGGTTCCATCCTAGGTTTTTGAGGCATCTCCTCACTGCTTTCCAGAGTGGTTGTACTAGTCTGCAGTACCCCAACAATGTACAAGTGTTCCTTTATTCCCATAACCTTGCTAACATTTATTGTTGTTTGTATTCTTGATCATACCATTCTTACTGTAGTGAGATGGAATCTTAGTGTAGTTTTGATTTGCATTTCCCTGATTGCTAGAGTTGTTGAACATTTTTAAATGTATTTATTGGCTTTTGTGTTTCTTCTATTGAGAAGTTTATATTTAATTCTTTGACCCATTTATTACTTGAGTTATTTGTTTTTTGGTACTAAGTTTTTTGAGTTCTTTGTATATTCTGGATATCAATCCCTTATGGGAGGAGTCCTTGACCAAGATTTCCCCCATTCTGTAGGTTCTCTCTTAATGCTCTTTATTGTTTCTTTAGCTGTGCAGATTTTTAAGTTTTTAAAAAATATTTTAAAAAAATTTATTGATTATACAAAAGATTCTTAATTTAATGGCATCCCACTTATTGGTTGTTGGTTTTATTTCTTGGGCTTTGGGGATCTTGTTAAGGAAGTTCATGCCAGCACCTATATGTGGAGTTTGACCCTATGTTTTCTTCTACCAATTGTAAGGTTTATGGTCTATTTCCTAAGTCTTTGATACATTTTGATTTGGGTTTTGTGCAAGATGAAAGATAGGGGTTTAATTTTTTTTCTGTGTATAACTATCCAGTTTTCCCAGCACCATTTAAATCCAGTACCATTTAAAACCAGCATTTTCTAACAAGGTGACAACTTGTCTTCTAATAATTATGAACCTTGATGCTCTTTCAACATAAGATCAAGCCTGGTAATGCATCTGACTTTAATTTTTAATCACTGTCTTTCTGGTTAAAGAGATAAGTTAAACATATTTCCCTATGTACATGTATGATTACACAAATGGTATGACTCTACTTTGTGTACAACCAGAGAAACAAGTTGTACCCCATTTGTTTACAATGAATCAAAATAAATTATAAAAAAAAATTACAGGTCGTGTTGCAATTATACATATGTGGTTCTGGCTTGCTCTTTACACATCTTCTATGTTCTTCCAATAATCCACGAGGTCCACAGTGGGTCCTAGTGATTGACATTGGGGCTTTAAGATAAATCCTGTTTTACTCTCTGTAGGGCATTAGATGCAATCAATGAATAGAAGATATTTTAGATTGTTAGAATTTCCTAAATTATGTAATAGAATAGAAATTTTATCCCCTGAATGTGTTGCCATAAAGCATCAAAGCTTGAAGTCACAGCAAACCTATCTGGAACTTCATTTATGGTTCATAACATGTTTCAGTTATTTTACCTAATGGTACCCATTATAGAACCCTGATTTAGCAGATTAATTTTATACCAGATCTGAAGGCCAAGATTCTTCAGGAGAATTGATACCTTCCTAAAGTAAAGCCTAAGGTTTTCTGTCTTGTGAAATCTCTAATTATACAGTCCCAAATAGAAAAGAGATCCCTGGGTATTTTTCAGGAAGAGAATTCCCAATTTTAATAAGAATGAAAATTATATATGACTTTTGTGTTTAGCTGGAAAGATGAGGTTACTTTCCTCTCTTTGTAAGCCACTGTCTGATGAACTCACCATAGCTGTTTATACTGATGTTTACCATGCTTCTCCATCTCCATTCAGTCTGTGCGAAGGTGCTCTAACTTTTCCCATCCAAACCTGTTTTTATCCAGAGCACTCTTACCTACTACATAACACCATACACAAACCAGAAATCATAGCAGCTGCTCATCTTATTTGACTTCTCCCCCTATGTTCAATTGACCAAATCTTATTGCTTCTGTATCTTACCTGTTTCTCCAATTTGTTCATGTTTCTCTATTTTCACTACCAATTTCTTAATTCAGGCCAATGATCTCCAGAGTGTGGCATATACATTTGTGGATATGTGTAAGATAGTCTGATGGGATACAGAAAGAAAAGAAAATACTGGAACTTTTGTTTGTATATACTTTATCTAATTTTACATTTTTTACATGTTTCGCTTATTAATATAATATGCATTTATAGTTTACACGTATATAAATGAACACAACATGAAGATGCATTTCCCAAAGTCGTTTTACAGTTATGAGTGCATCATCAAAACATGCGGGCAACGGTGGTTTAGGCCTCTAACATGTCTTACCTTTCCTGTTACAATAGACTGCTCTCCACTGGTTTCAAAATGTTTTGTTTTTTTCTAATTGAATCTAAAACATGGATTCTAGGTGTTTACATGTTTAAACGTAAATCTAGTCAGGCTTCCAGTTTTCTCAGGATAAAGTTCAGTAATTAGCACCTCCAAATCCTTCCAAGGCCTCCTGCTTTCCCCCAGTTCTCTTTCTAGCTATTTGATGCTTTGCTGGATGCTATGCTCCAGTCGGATTCAATCATTTGTTCTCCATTCTCTCCTCTTCTCCCTTCTGGGCTTTTGGATGTTCTCATCCTTTTTTTCTGGAAAGCTGTCTTTGTCTCTAGTTTAGGCCTGCTTTGCCTGAGATTGGTCCTGTCCTGTATATTCTTCAGATCTCAGTGTAGACATCACTTTCAGTAGAAACTTCTATAACCTCCAGACTGTGCTTACTAGGACAATATAGTGCCTGTGTCATAATTGCTTGTCTTTTCCCTCTGTTTCCTTGACTAAGGAGTAAGCATCTTTCCCCACTGTTTTATCCCTGGGGCTTAGCACATAAAGCTCAATTATTTGTTGAGTGAATGGATAAATTAATTCATATGGCCACCATATCAGTCAAGAGAACATTTAAAATAACCCATCTATTCTCCAAGACATATTCCAAATGCCCATTTATTCAATATTTGTTTCAGATTAAACGTGGAGACTTTTATTTAAGAAGATTCTCTGCCACTATAACCCACCTCTATTTTATGGGGAACTCCCAACCCCCAAAGACAAAAGCTTCCATTGCTGCTACTGAGGAATGATTTATATTTTTCTAATTTGCCACAGAAGAGAATATACATCATTAATTGTCTGTTATTTTTCTAAGATGTAGCACGTTGTTTTGCACTTTGGACAAAAAAGCATTGCTAAGCTTCTTTTTTCCTTGTAATTGTGGAAAGCAGTAAAAACCCGACAGAGGATATGTATGATTTGTTTTCTCAACAGTTGTTGTTACTCAGAGTTAGGGCTATTTCATTATCACTGCGCTTGTAATATGATGTTTGACAGCTGGTGTTCCATTAACAGCGGAAAATGCCAGGTATGAATAAAGTCAGTAAAAAGAATATGTTCACTATGAGGAAGTTAATTATCTAATAAAAACGTGTCTCAAGTTTAATAGGATTTCTTGGCAATCTCAATGCACAGACTATTTTTTAAGTCCATGGAAGAAAAAAAAAAAAAGACCACATGAGAAAGAGAGAAAAAAATCAGCAAACACTATATCTGGTCATATTTTGATGTTTAGGTTATTTATATTCCATCAGATTCCTAAAATGATTTAAGGTATCTTACAAAGATCCACATACAGTAGCAAGATAAAATAAATTGAAAATAGGAATGAAAAATGAGTCAAAAAGGAAAAATAAAGATAGGAAAGAACAAAGGAGCCTGGAATCATCTGAGCACAAAAAGAGAAGCCATGAAATCTTACGCACTTGTCAGGGAGAGTCAAAAGTTGTTTTGAATCTTCCTTTTGGGCCATTGTCAGAGGGAAATATGATCTTCTATGTCAGTCACAACGTTGGTACTATAATGAGACATTCCTCCTGTGGATATTCAGAGAGGTCATTTTGAAATGTAGTTAACAATATCTATAACATCATTCTTTTCCCAAAACTTGTGGTAAAAGACACATCACACAAAATTTATTGTTTTAACCATTTTCAAATGTACAATTAAGGCATTGATGTACATTATTGTGCAGCCATCACGACTATCTGTTTCTAGAACTTTTTCATGGAATGAAAACCCACACCCACTGAATATTCACTACTCTGGCAACCACAATTTGCTTTAACCTCAACAGCCTTCTTCTCGTAAACATGGTAAAAATATGCCACAATTCTATGCACTATTATGCCACAGATAGAAATAGGTGCAGCACCCCATTTTTATTTTTATGTTCAAGTCCAGTTCAGAAACCACCAGGAGGAATGCCTGGGGAGAATTGTTTTATCTGAATAATTGTGTTGGAAGGGTTTCTGCAGAGGGATGGGGACTGGACGTCAGTTTGAAGATGAAGAGAAACTTGGATCAAGTTGGTTGAAGAATGGACTCACAGCCAAGAATTACTGAACCTTCTTAGAACTTATCATACCCTAAAGTTTAACAGAATTTCAACTATTGGTGAAGCTAATCCAAGTGGGGAAGAAAGAAAATGAAGCAGGAGGGAAGATCTGGAGAGCAGGAGATGGAACAAATATAACTTAGGTCCTGGTGTAAATGCTGTCAGAATGAGGTTTAGGGACCTTAAAATCAGTTGGGACACAGTTTGTAATTGGGCTCTGTAAGTCTTGCTTCCAGCGTGCTACGAAGAAATATTTGTTGATTTTTGCATTGTTCTGAGATTTAATTCTCATTTGGAATAAAAGAGTAAGAGTGCACACTTTGGTCTGAGTAAATAACACCGGTCAAGACCTGGCAGCTCTACCCTTTGGGTTACACTCATAACTCTGTCTTTTCTTCAGCCGTACCCCCAGCTGTTTGATGAGTTCTGCTCACTTCTCCTCTTCAGTGTTTTCAACCATGGCTTCTCTTCCATTCTCAGTATTAGGATTCTCATTCAGGCCCTTTTGTCTGGAGGTTTCCAACTGACCTCCTACCTTTCTAGCTTGTGACCAATTCATCCTTTCTTCAGACTGTTGCCAGAATAAAGTCCTAACAGACTGTGTAGTTCACTCTGCTCTTATCTCGCTTCTCTTCATATGCCTTCAATGTAAGAAGTTAGTACAGTTGACTCTGAATCCGTGGGCTCCACATGCACAGATCGGTCAACTACAAGTGGAAAATATCTCTAAAAAATTAATCTATACTGGATATAAACAGACTTTTTTTTTCCTTGTCATTATTCCCTAAGCAATCCAGTTTAACAATTATTTACACAGGAATCGTGTGTTTTGCAGGTAATCTAGAAGTGATTTAAAGGACACAGGAGAATGTGCATAATATATGACAATTCTATGCCATTTTTTATACAGGACTCAAGCATTCATGGATTTTGGTATTTGCAGGGAGTTCTGGAATCAGTTCTCAGAGAATACCAAGAGATGACTATATATGAAAAGGTGCCATCAAAATTAGCAGAGAAGAAAGGATTATCAAAAAAGTTGTGCTCAGATATGAGCTATTTATGTAGGGAAAAACATCCACTTAAGACCTTTGCCAAACACTACCATAAACTGACATGATATAGAAGTATGTAAAGAAAATATGGGTAAATTTTTTTTTTTTTTTCTGATTGAAGTTTAGGTAGAAGACTTTCTAATGGGAGAAATCACAAAGAAAAAAATAACCCAAATATATTTGACAACATACAAACTTAAATTCTCTGGGTCAAAACAAAACAAAACCAAACCATAAACAACAGGGAATACACAAAGCTGGCTAAGGTATAAAATTGCTGTATGTCTGCCTTTCTATTCTGTAAATCTAACCACACTCACTTAGTTGCAAGAAACAGAACCTTCCTTGCTGTGCTGTTCCTCCTTCCTAGAATATTCTTCCTCACAACCTCCTATGACTGGCCCTTCCTAGTTCTTCAGGTCTCAGGTTGAATATTTTCTTCTTATAAAGGTCTTCTCTGTTGACCTGTTCTAAGCAGCCGCCCCTTATTCTGTGCCTTTTAGGAACTTTACTCTGTCAGATTACTTGTTTTGTGTTCTTTAGAGCTGTTATAACTAACCAAAATATTTTGTTGGTGTAATTTGTCCTCTACAATGCAAGTTGCATGAATGTATGGCCCTCATCTGTCTTGTTCAGCAGCATCTTGATCGATTTTCGATATGTGATAGATGTCAATCCCATATTAGGTGTTTGTTGAATGAATGAGTAAAAGAGTGATTATGGATATATGGAAATAAAAAGATTGCAGAGAAATGTAACAAAATACAATAATGAACTTATTTGTAGATGATTATATTTCTCCTTTCAGAAAAACTTTTTCTGTGTTTTCAGACTTTTCTAAAATGAGTATGTATTCTTCAGAATAATAATTATTTGGTATTTGGTGGGAGCTGTATTTTCTTGAACAATAATATCTACAGTGTCATTTTGCTAATCTCAATTAGCATTGATAATAAACTATGCAGACCATAAAGAAAATTCTTTTCTAGAAATGAGAGTGTCAGATGCGTCCTCTTAAAAGTATTCACACATTTAACACATCCAGTTAGCATAACTGAATAATATAGAAATTGGGCCAAAACCCAACCATACAAATTGGATCCTCTTTTGAGATTCTAAAATTAAACTCTATAAAAAAGGAGGAAAAAAAAAATCAAGAACCACAACCTAGTTTCAAGAAATGATTGCCAGGGTTTAGTCTCCCTGACTTTACCGGGCATTAAAAAGGACAGGGAGAAGAAGGCCTGATGTAAAACGGTTTGAAAAACATCAGAGTGAAACTATCTGCATTGCCATCTGAAATAGAGGAAGACTCTGGAAAGGTCTACTCTGGTCCTGTGCCTATTCTGAGCAGTGCTCTGTCATAAACAGTTTTAACTGATCAATTCAGCACGAGGGGAAATCATAAGTTTTTCCCCCAGGACTGCAGATTTGCTTGTTGTTCATAACAAGATATGGTCAGATCTTTTATAGAAAGTGATGATATTTAAAATGACATCAAAGAGTCAACTCTTTAGGAGCAAAAGTGAAACGTAAGGTAGCAGCTCTATATTTCATTTATCTACTCAAAATCTTTATTCAGCACCTGACATGAATCAGGCACTGTTGGGTACCAGAGATGCAGTGGTGAACAAGACATGATTCCTGCCTTCAAGGGACATCAATTTAGCAGAGGAAACACAATAAACAGTTGAGCAAATGAATAAAGTGAGTACTGACTGTGAAAAAGAATGGATAAGAGATATTTCCATTAATAATAAAAGGAGAAGGAACAATAGATAGAAGGGTACAGGAGGCCCTTTTCAAGGAGGTACCATTTCAGGTTGTGAACTAAAGAGGTAAGAAGGATCCACCTGTGTGAATAACTAGGATGGAGGTGTTCCAGTTCCAGTGCTGAGAGAGATATATAGAAAACGTTAGAATACCATGTGCGAAAGTGAAATGAGTAGAGGGAACGTGAGATGAGGTTGGAAAGGCAGGCAGAGACCAGATGATATAGGTCATCATAGTATTTAATTTTAAATGCTATGGGAAGCCACTAAAGCGTTTTAATCAGGAGAGTGACAGGATTTAAAATACTGTGGGAAGCCAATCAAGTGTTTTAATGGGAAATGGCAGAATACAATTCTAAGTAGTCATTCTTTCTATTATGTGGAGATTGAGTGTTAAGGTTGCTTCCACACTCTGGCCATGCCCAAGTTTGAAGACTAACCTGGAGATGACTGTAGTCATTCACTTGGACAGGATTGGGCTAAGATTTTAGCAGTGGAAGTAGAACGAGCTGGGGGGATGAAGGATGTATTTAGTTAGAAGTATATCCTACATGAACTGCTCTGGGATTGAATATAGGAAGTTAGAAAACAATCAGGTTGAGTCCCAGATATCGTGTTGACCATCTGGGTGCAAAGTATAGGACGGGAAGACTGGTGGAGTTTCTAATTTTGGTACTTTAAAATTGAGATGGTTTTAAAATATTCAAGTGAAGATGCCAAGTAAGCAGTTGCATAGATGAGGCTTAAGCTTGGAGGAGAGGTCTGAGATGGAGATATAAAATGAGGAAACTACAGCATCAGGGTCTTTAAAGCTGTGGGAATAGATGAGATGAAGAAAGAAAACGTGGATGCAGAGAATAAGTTCTAACATTTAGATTTATGAAAAAATAAGATATGAATTGGTATTAAGGGGGATGAACCTAGAAAGTGTGATGTTAGAGAAGCTGAGAGGAGAGAGTGCTGTGTTTCAAGGAGACAATGGCTCAGCTAAGAATGAGGGTAGGATGAGGAAAAAAAAATATATATATAAATATAAATATAAATATAAATATATATATATATATATATATATATATATATATATATATCACTGGATTTAGTAGCAACCCCCAATCAATGGTGATTTTTAGAGAAAGTTTTCCAGACAGGTGGCTCTAGAGACTCCATTGAACCAGTTGAATTAATTTCTTATTCAAATGGTCGAGTAAAAAAAATCTTGGAAATTTCAATAATATTTTATGGCAGACACTTGTAGTGCTTGGCCCAGGTACACCTTTTTTGTGCATACCAGTTCCAGGTGCACTTTTACTCCCAACAGACAGCATCTGCATCCAAGTGTTGGAGGGCTGCCCGGATCCACTGTGCTTGCTTGCCCAAATGGAAAGCAGGAAGTGCTTTCCAGGAGTCTGCTGGGCAGCCTGAACCACACATTGAGCGGAAATACAAATATTGTAGTTCATTGACAATACTGTCTCCAGAATTCCCCCAGAGAAAGAGTTCACTGCGGGATAGTTCTTGATATCATCTCTTGCTTAGTTTTCTTTGTTCTCCTAATTCACTGTGGCATTTGGAATATGGAGACCCATCTGAGAAGGTTAGAGTAAATGTGGGGAGATATAAAGTTCTTAGAGTGGTTCCACTGAGCCATGGTCATGTCTGAATTAAGGCATTAGAGATGAAGGAGAGAAGAGGAGAGAACTGAGAAATATGAGGCAGGGACACCAGGATATAGCAATTAAATAGCTGTAGGTGAGCAGACATAACAAGAGACAATGACTTATAGGTTTTTGTGGGGACATGTGGGCAGATTGTGGTTCCACTTACTGAGGAAAGACATCCTGGAGAAAGTTTAGGTTCATATGAAGAGTTTTTCCTTCATAGGATTTCCCCCCCAAATTATTAAGCCACTGTCATGGATTATGATCAATAAAGAGCATATGAATTTGTTAATGTCTTGGGTTCATATGTAATTGGAAACTGATCATTAATGGTGCTATGAAGACCAGCAAAATCTAGCCTTTTCTGGGGAAAATTTTATCAACTGTGTGAGTTCTGGAGATAATAGCATGTATGTTATGAGGGTAAAATTGAAAGATGAAGATTAGACTGGACCTTCCCTTTGAGATCAAAAGACTTCAGATAGGATCTTAGAGTGAATCTGCAGGTTCTGCTGAAACTTTTGCTTCTACGCTCTGGCCATGCCCAAGTAGGCAGTGAACAGAAACTTCTGAATTGGAATGGACTTGTAAGCATGCACAACAGGTGACTTTTTACATCTTAGGAACGTTTGCTACGCTTGGATAGCTGCATGTGATGTTTAAGTGTAACACTTGATTCAGTTCCACAGTTGGCTGGAGTCAATAAACGCTTTAATCAATATACTATCACATTTATAACTTGTATGTCAGCTTCTTCTAAATCTCTGGGTGATTAAGTCTTGCAGAACACCATTACTATACTTTTGTTCACGTGGCTCCAGCTGCTGTAGATCTTATCTTGAAGCAATTTCTTTCTACTCTGCATTTTCTTTGTATTCTATCAGCATATTCCTTATGGTGTACATAATTTCTTGTGTTTTGTGATGGGGTGATTTATGTACATGCCATCTCCCCTAGAGGATATAATGACTGTCAGACATGGAGCTGCTTCCCTGGAGAATCCCTGTAAGCCTGTCTCTAGGTGACTCATAAATTCCCATTAGCTATTTGTCTTAGTCTGTTCGGGTTGCTATAACACACTACCAAACTAGTATAATAAAATAAGTGGCTCATAAACAACAAAAATCTATCTTTTATAGATATGGGGGCCCAGAGTCCAAGATCATGGCATCAGCAGATTTGGTATCTAGTGAGACTCCATTTCCTGGGCTCTAACTATATCCATCCTCTAGCTCAGCCCTCACATGGTGGTGAGGTCAAGGAACCTCTCCTGAGCTTCTTTTATAACGATGCTAATTCTGCATGACCAAATCACCTCCTAAAGGTCATCTCCAAGCATTATCACATTGAGAATTAGGTTTTAACATATGGATTTTGGGGGAACACAAATGTTTAGTACATAGTACTTGTTTTCAAGTTTTGTCTTGTAGCTCCTGGTGTCTGAGCTCTATTCCAACTCTGGCACTCTTGATATCTGCTGATCTTGCTCTAATATTAACCTAGCTGCTTTCAGAAAGCCTATGGATTATAAGGAGAGATGTTAGGCTTAGATTTCTGCAGCATGCTCTGGATATGTGGGATGAAGGACACTTGTTTCCTTGAGCCAGCCATGAGAGGTCTTCTGTAGGCACCTTGCAGTTTCTTGCCTCAGGAATTCTCTCCAAGTCTCTCAACAAGTCTGACAAGTGACTCTCAGATCCTTACATTCTCCCCCCCACCATTTTTTTTATTGAGATAAAATATACCTAACATAAAATTTGCCATTTTAGCTATTTTTGAGTGCACAGTTCAGTATAATATGAAATATACTCCCATGTTTGTGTACCATTACCACTATTCATTCAGCAACTCTTTTCAGCTTCTAAGTCTGAAACTCTGTACTATCACACAATAGTTTTTCATTCTCTCCTCCCTCCAAACCCTGGTAATCACCCTTATACGTTTTTGTCTGTATGCCTAGGTACCTCGTTTAAGTGTAATAATATAGCATTTGTCCTTTTGTGACTGACTTATTTCACTTAGCATGTTTTCAAGTTTCATACATGTTGTAGCATATGTCAGAATTTTTTTCTTGTGAAGTCTGAATAATATTCTACTGTATTTACATACACATTTTTCTTATCTATTCATATGTGGATAGACATCAGATGCTTCCACACTTTAACTGTGAATAACGCTGTTTTGAATATGAGTGTACCCTTCCTTACATTCTCTTTTATTTTTGATTAATTTCTTTTGCATTCATAGCAGTTCCTAAGAGGTGAGGCATAATCTATTTTGACCTCTGTCCATAAGAACTTGAGGATTTGTATACAAATAATCCATTAGGGATATGTTTCCAGGAGGTAATAAGTAAGGCAGTGGTGGACGTGGAACAGGGAAGAGGACCAAGCCTTTGGCATGCAATTTTAGAAAGTACGGCAGAAGGGAGTATCTGCTTGATCCTGCAGGGGAGTGTTGGAGTGTAGATTATGTCTCATTGCTGTCCTGTCACAGAGCAAGGAAGCTGAGCTTCTTCTATCCCTTTAGTCATACCTTTGGAGATGTAAACTCCTCAGAACTTCTGTTTTTCTGTGTGTTTCAATAGTGATTCCAGCGGTTCTAGAATAGCTTCCAAATTAGCCATCATAGGTATAGACTTTTGGCAGTAAAAACACACCCAAACTGGGGACAGTGGACGCAGAAAGAATAAGAGGATTGTGGGGATCTGAATAGAGCACCAGCAGTGTCCACTCTAATGTCCTGCTGGTAGTTTATATTTCAATACCCCGGGTGCAAACCATCACTTATAATGCCCACTTCACTGCTTTTCCAGCAAGCCCTTTGAGAATTCAAGAATATGTGGCCTCTAGTCAAGTTCTCCAGTACGCCAGCATTTCTGAAAGGGTGCTTCAGTGAAAGTCATTACATAAGCAACTTGAGAATATCAACCATGTATGCTTAGTTTTGAGTGTCCAACTTGTAGGAGAATGTATTGAAAATGACAATGTACCCTGAATTCAAAAGAATTTCTGCTTTCCTGGACATAATGTCAATTATATTGAGTAGCACAGGAAGGAAGCCCCAAACAAAAGCAGAATTTGGAAGACATAATATCTTTAAGCCCAAATGTGCTTGCCAGACTGGAAGTCAGTTTCATTAGTTGTAATTCTTGCTTTGAAACTAGACATTGAGGAAAACAATTTTCTTTGGGGCTTTTAGGCCGCATATGGGCAATATCTCCTTGTGCACATGATCTGGTTACACCTGAAACTTCTCTTTATAACTAGAACTTTGAAACCTCAGACCTGAGTTCTGAAAGCACCCCTTAGATGTCTATTATTATCTTTGCAATTCTCCCTGCTCCCATTGAAATTAGTTTTGAAGGTTGTTCACAAAGTTATAAGAATGATTTTCCTCTTACCAATCATGAAAGGAACACATTTTGGGACAATATGGCAGGCAAGGGACATTATTAATATTATTTTATAAACTTGTAAATATAGCCTCCATTACACAAGTATACATTCATACCAGTGCTCAAGGTCCCTGGGATTTCCTATTGCTGACAATGCTGCATGGAGGGAAAGATGTTATTAAAATCCACGAATCCCTCTCTCCCACTGGGAACATAACTTTTAATTTGACAGTCATAAAATTCATCAACTATAACCATAACCACCATTTTAAAGAGAGGAAGTGAGGCAGAGAAAGTTAATGGCATTTCACTGGAGTTAAACTAATACAGTGATAGATTGCCATGGATAGCTTGTTCATTTTTAGTAAAAAATAAATTTCTTCCATAGGAAATGATTAGCTGTATTATTGATTAGAAATTTGGCTTAACTTTCTTCAAACACTTAAATCCTTCCTAGCCTCCATTTTTTCTCTTTGCCATATAAAATGCAGTTAATCCAAATGAGTTTTGAAATTCAGTGGTAAGATTGTGCTTTACGCCTTGCAATCTAAGGATCTTTGGCATTTGTAGTATGGGATTTAGAGACAGAGCTGCGCAAAATAAAGTTCAAATCCATTTCAGAGTCAACCAAGTGACTTCTAGTGTGCCTTGATCTCTGTGAGGTACTTTCTCAAAGATTATTCAACTTATCCATACAACAACACTATGAGATGATCTATCCCAATTTCATAATTGAAGGTAAGAATTGATCTTGATAAGAGAATATATTATTATTTTATCACAATAGTCAGCAATATCAGTGTCCTAAGTCCTGTGAGCATCTGGAACTTATCACTTAACCATGTAACTGCACACATTAATATTTGGTTACACAGAGGAAAAGATATTAAGGAAAGAAAACTGATAAAAGCAGTCCTTGAAACAAGCAGTATGTCTAAGTTTGCAGAGTTTAGAAGCAACTATATATTTGGGGCAAGGGAGTGTAGGAAGAAGTAGAGAGTATAGGAAAAGATGTCAGATGGTGGTAAGGGCATCCTATTTAGTTCTTGCTAATATGGTAGCTACTTATGAAATATAGAATAAGTGACATGAAACTGAGTGAGCACAATGCATGATGTAAAATAAGAAGGTAATTTTATTTTAGAGTTCATATGTATCTTTAACATATGCTGCTAGTTCTTTCTGTCTTACTTGGATGAACATTCTAGCAGGACCAATCACTTCTCTAGTTAGTCTGAGTAATGCATAATTCTAAAACACAGTCAAATAATTAAAGCATAGAGTCCACTGTCCTGGTCAAAAACTTTAAACTTGAAGGTAGAGACTTCTCTTCCTGCTCAGCCAGCTGAGCCTCTTTAAGAAACCAAACTGCATTTGAGGAAGAGACAAATGTGCTGGGTCTCTCTTACCCCGTTTTGGCTCATTTACTTCTCTCCTAGTTTGCTAACCTTAGCTTTTGCGCATTGAAGATGGACCACAGGAGGTAAATGAGGGGAAGGGAACAATGAAGTTCTCACTTGCCTGGCACTGTCCAGGGGTTCCGGCATCGGAACTTTGAAACACGGTAATTGTCCAATGTTGACGCCAGCTCTCACAGTTCCTTCATGGGTTCTTTGATGCTTTGCTTCCTCCTGTGTTAAAGAATTCCCCACCTATAATTCCTACAAGGTGGGCAAGGTATCACTAGTCTTGCTGATGGCTTACTTCTTCAACATGCAGCTAGAAATACCTAGATCATTTATCAGCTAGATTTCAGTGAAGGCAGCCATATTAAGTGTTTTGGGGTAGAAAGGGATTAAGTTAAAGAACTGTTCCTTTTAAATTATTGGAAGGACGAAGGGAGAAGATTCTAGGTTAGACTTTCAGGAATGTCTAAAAAACATAGAACTGACCCACTAGGAGAGTTGCTATCTTTGAGACCACTTCTGGAGCTATCACAATTAAGAACCTCCTGTTCCTATTGACCATGGTAATAGTCTATGCAAACAAAGGGAGCTAGAGGGAGGAAATAGGGCTTTGAGCCAAGGATTAGCAAAGCAGAGCATGAAGTCAGTGCTGCAACTTCACCCTCCCCCTACCCACAGACACCTGCTCATCAACCAGGCAGCTGGAGAATACACACTGCTGCAGAGAAGTGCAGAGAACTCAGGTTCCCAGGACCATGCATGTCAACAGATCCAGCCAAATGAGGTATAAGAAAGTAGATGCTGCCTCACTCCTGCCCTCCAAATCTCAAGCAAGCGATCCCGATTGTCAAAAACTAATTTACATATAGAAATGTATCTGTAAGGAAATATGAATGACAATTTTAGCCTCCCAAGCTCTCCACACTGAATAAGAAAATTCACCAGAACCAGCTCATTGTCAGTCTAACAATGACCACAGGGAAGATCCATTTTAGGTAAAGATGACATTGGAGAAAACAGGGTGGAGTGAGGGAAAATATCCAGGTTGAGGATGTTATTGAGTCAATGATTAATGCATGATTTGAGCATGTCCTGTTGCTGAATGTGAAGTTTTATAAAACAGTGAATACTTGTTACTTGTACCTGAAAGTATATTATCTGATACTCTATTACACTTTTTAAATATTTTTATTTACTTTCTATTGTCTTGTCTCCCCTTGCCCATGAAATGTAAGTTCCAGAAGGGCAGGGGAGTTTTGTAATTTTATTTGCCATTCCCTTCTTAGTATCTGGTTCAATGCTTAAAACAGTAGACCTCAAAGATACTTGCTGGAATACTGAAATGAGAAAGTTAACAAAACTAGAGGGCAAAACATGATAAAGTGGTTTAAAAGGAATAGTGATAACAAAGTGGAATTTGTGTTAGGAATGTAAAGTTGGTTTAACACTTGAAATCAATGCAATATGCCATATCAACAAACTATAAAAAAATCATACAGTTATTACAATAGATGCAGAAATAATTTTCGGCAAAATTCAACATATATCCTCAATAAACAAACAAGCAAACAAACAAACAAATGAATGCTTACCAAAGTAGAGATGAAGGGAAATTTCTCATCCTGATAACAAACATGAGTTGTAAATCTACATTGGAAATATTTTATTATTTGATGAAAGATTGACTTCATTTCCTTTAAGAATGAAACAGAGATACCAATGATATTCTTCACAGAACTAGAAAAAAATAGTCCTAAGATTTATTTAGAAGAATAAAAGACTCAGGATAGCCAAAGCAATTTTAAGCTAAAGAAGCAACACTGGAGGCATCACAATACCTGATTTCAAATTATGTTACAGAGTTACAGTAACATAAACTACATGGTACTGGCATAAAAACAGACATATAGACCACTGGTATAGAATAGAAGACACGGAGACAAACCCACACATCTACAGTCATCTGATCCTTGACAAAGGTACCAAAATCATAACTGAAGAAAAGACAGCCTTTTTTAACAGTTGGTGCTGGGAAAACTTATTATCCATGTGTAAAAGAATGAAACTAGACCATTTCTCTCAACTTGCACAAAAATCAACTCAAAATGGATCAAAGACCTAGGAATTAGACCAGAAACTATGCAACTCCTAGAAGAAAATATAGGGTCAAAATACCAGCACATAGGCATAGGAAACAACTTTCTCAATAGGACACCTAAAGTTCAGGAAATAATGCCAAGAGTTAATAAATAGGATGACATCAAATTTAAAAGCTTCTGCACAGCAAAGGAAACAATTAGGAATATGAGGGGAGAACCTAGAGAAAGGCAGAAAATCCTTGCTAGCTACTCTTCTGACAGAGGAATGACATCTAGAATACATAAAGAATCTTTAAAAATTTACAATAAAAACATCGAATAACAAATTAATAAATGGGCAAATGAATTAAACAGATCTTTCTTGAAGAAATACAAATGTTCAACATCATTAGCGATTAGGGAAATACAAACAAAACTATGCTGAGATTTCATCTCACATCAGTCAGAATGGCAGTCATCAGGGATATAAATAATAATAAATGCTGGAGAGGACGTGGAGAAAATGGAATACTTTTAAACTGTCGGTGGGATTGTAAATTAGCACAAACACTATGGAAATCAGTATGGAGTTTCCTCAAAAGACCACCATATGACCCAGCTGTACCACTGTTTTAGTCAGCTTTTTCATTGCTGTGACTAAAAAACTCGACAAGAACAATTTTAGAGGGAGAAAAGTTTGTTTGGAGGCTCATGGTTTCAGAGATCTCAGTCCATAGATGGTCAGTTCCATTTCTGGGGATGAGGTGGGGGAGCTCGAGGTGAGGCAGAACATCATGGCAGAAGAGTGTGGCAAAGGGAAGTGGCTCACACGATGATCAGAAAGCAGAGAGAGATTCCACTCGCCAGATACAAAATATATATCCCAAAGCCACATCCCTGGGACCCACCTCCTCCAGCCACAACCTGCTTGTCTTCAGTTACCATGCAGTTAATTCCTATCATGGAATTAATTCACTGTTTGGGTTAAGGCCCTGAAAACCCAGTAATATCACCTCTAAACCTTGCTTTCTTACACATGAGCTTTTTGGGGGATTCCTCACATACAAACTATAAAAAACATGTCTTGGTATTTATCCTGAAGAATTTAAGTCATCATACTATGGTGATATAGGCATACTCATGTTTATAGCTGCACAATACACAAGAGCCAAACTATGACCAGTCTAGTGTCCATCAACATAGGGACATATGTGTCCATATACACAATGGAGTTTTACTCAGTCATAAATAGAAATGAAATTATATCATTTGCAGGAAAATGGATGGAACCAGACACTATTATGTTAAGTGAAATAAGTCAAATTCAGAAAGTTAAAGTTTGTATATTCTCTTATATGTGGAAGCTAGAGAGAATAAAGGGAAAGAAAGATGGGGGCAGATCTCATGAAAATCATAGGAGATCATTGTAGGAAAGGGTTCAAGGTGTATAAGACAGGGAGGGAGGGGGCAAGTCCTGAGAAGTGATATTAGCCAAATTGTGTTGTTATATTGTGTGCATGTAAGAATATGTAGCAACAAATTCCCTCAGTATGTACAACTACAATGCATCAATAAAAAATACAAAAACAAAAGAATGAAACAAACAAAAAGGTTATGTATCTATTATTACCACCCTTAGTCAGCATTGTACTATGGAAGTTTCTAGTCAGTTTAATTAGGCAAGACACAGAAATGAAAGGCATGCATATTGGAAAGAAAAAAATTGTGTTTAATTGGATATTTGATGGTCAATGTTGAGAATCTCTTACAATCTAAAAAAAAAAAAAATACATTATACCAAAACTATGAACTATATGAATTTAGCAAGGTATCAGTTTATAAAGTCAGAGTATAAAAATAAGTAGTTTTCTATGTTCTAGCAATGAAAAATTAACAATTGAAGTAAAAGTGCCATTTGTAATAGCATCACAAATATAAAATACTTAGTACTAAATAAAGCAACATTGATATTTGAATGTTGGAAAAAAAAACAGTTATAAGAGAAATTAAAGACGATCTAAACAAATGGAGGAAGAACCTGTTTCATGTGTTGAAAGACTCAGTGTCATAAAGATACCAATTCTCAAATTCCTTCATAGATAAATGTGATATCAATCAATATCCCCAAAACTTTTTTTTTTTTTTTTGGTCATTGTTGAAATGGACAAATTAATTCTAAAATATTAATGGAACAACAAGACAGGATGGTATTGGTAAAAGAATAGTCTATATAGATCAGAAGCACTAAACAGAGTGTCAGAAATAAACCCACAAAAATGTGACCAACTGGTTTTCAACAAAGGTACTAAGGTAATTCAATAAAAGATAAGACTCCTCAACAGATAGTGTTGGAACAAGTGGTGTTGGAACATACATATGCAAAAAATGAAATGACTCATATCTCACACCATATTTAAACACGAATGCAAAATGGATCATAGGCTTAAATATCAAACCCAAAACTGTAAAATTTCTGGAGGAAAACATTGCAACCTTGGATTAGGCAAAGATTTCTAAGAACATACAAAGCATTAAAAATATTGATAAAAAGGCAAGTTTCAGACTAAGAGATAATGTTTGAAAACACACATTAGAATTTGTTTCCATAGTATATAAAGAACTATCAAAACTCAACAGTAATATTGAAAACCCAATTTAAAAATTGGGTGGGTGGAAATTTTTTTAAATGAGCAAAGGGTTTGAACAAATTATCAAAGGATAGATACTGACTGCAAGTAAGCCCATGAAAAGATACTTATCATTATTAGAAATATGGAAATGCCGATTAGAGCTATAAGATACCGCCACGTTTATTAGAGCTAAAAGGGAGAACATGGAAAGGAAGAATCCCATCCCTCCATTTGCCTCTGCACAACCCCCACCAGACCCGTGAGAAATAAAGTCTGGTGGTCCATTTTCACAATATAGTATTTATCTTTAAATGTAAAATTGGGTTATAAGAAAGGCAACTGGAGGGGAAATAGAGCAGAATGGAAAGTTACAAGTTAATTCACACAATAGCACCACAGCCTGTGGATGCGGCAGATCCAAAGTCCATGCATTTACACAGCCCCTTGACCTGTCGGTCAGCCTAATCAACAGAGATAGAAATATCTCTGCTAGGAAATAGTAACTTAGGTAAAAAAGTAGGTGCTGTGTACACTTTAGTATACATTCACCCCGAGAAGATTTTCCTGCCACGAGAGACTAAAGAAAGGTGGGAACAACTGAAGCCATAACTGGGGACAGGCAGTTAGTGTAGAAATAGGGAATCGGGTCAAATGGAAGAAATGGAGGAATGGAGGCCATCGATTCTGGGAAGTTGGAGACTGCTCCTGGGAGATTGGAATGTCAGTGTCTCCAGAGCCCTTTTGATCACCAAGTTTACCTGCCTATCTGCCCCTCCCAAAAAGCTGCAGGCAGGGAGTTGCTACTTAATGCCCTCTGGGCCCCTGCCTACCTGAATCCTCCCTGCAGCCCTTCCCCCTGCCCATCTGTTTCTCCCCTTTGCTATGTCACCAGCATCACCTGGGCCTAGTCACATAGGCAGGAAGGAGGGAGATGAGGAGGAAAGGACTGGAGAACAAAAGACTCTAACCTATAAAAGATGTAGGGGTGCTCACTTCTTGGGACCTCTAGAACATCAGCCATAGCCCCCTTCCCCCTTCCAGGAGAAGTCTGTATTATTACCTTTAAGTAAAACCTGCTTAATATGCTTGCCTTCTCTAATGTTCAAACGTCAACATCTGAGGAAGCAGAACTCGTCACCGGTAAATGGCAGTATCACAACTAATGGACTATTTCTTTAAATAACCCAATAGGAGGCTGTGAAATCTAGGTGATGTTCTTAAAGACTGTGCATCCCATAGTGCTCAGCCAATGAGGAACCAGGGGAGGAACCTGTGCACTAGGGGATAAAATGCTGATTGTGACAGTTTTGGGTGTGCCTGACCACCAGGCACACATCTTGCAAGACCATCATTAGGAGCTCCACTTTCCATGTACCTTTTGTCTCTCAGTCCATTCTTTGGGTTTGGATAAGTGATCATGGTTCTCACATACCCCATCTGACAATTCTGAGTGTTTACAAGGGTGTGAGTCTATGGGGCATCCGGAACAGTTAGGTATCACTGGTGGGAATGCAAAATATCACAGCCACTTTGGAAAACAGTCTGGCAACTTCTCATAAACTACGGCTTGCCATAGGGCAATCCCTCGCCTAGGTATTTATACAAGAGAACACATGTTCACGCAGAGACCACCTTGTGAATATTTATAGGAACTCAAACATCCATCAGATGGGGAATGGATAAACAACAATTTTTTGACACATGCATACAATGGAACAATACTCAGCAATCAAAAAGAACCAACTACTGATACATATAATAACATGACATCCTGGGAAACAAACTGTAGAGACAGATTAAATCAATGATTATTAGATGCCAGGAGTGAGAGAAGGGATTGATGATGGAGGGGCATCAGGGAATTTTCTGATGGACATAACCTATAATTTGACTGTGATGATAGTTACAAAACTATACATTGGTCAAAATGCAGACTACTGTACACCTAAATGATGAATTTTAATGTATCTACAAGAGGGAGTGGTGGTGAACAGTAAAACGATTTAGATTAAAAATTAAGCCTACCTATCAGTTGCAAATTTTATTACAATAGCATACCAAGGGTGAGCAACACTTCTTGTAAAAAGGATATTGTTTGAATAAATGATGTTAATCATTTGAAAGAAGCTCAGATCAAAATTGGAGTTTACACAACATAGTTTTTAAATTGTTGAATTAGAAAAACTAACAAATATACCTGAGCTTTCAGTGCAAGCAGTTGTAAAAAGAAAATTGAAGACGTCAAAAGAAAACAGGAGGAAGAAATTAATAAATATAAAAGAAAATTTTAATGGATTGGAAAATGGAATTAAGAAGATTCAACTAATAAGTCTCAAAAGTTATGGAGGAAAATATAAAATAATGTGCTGTCTGGCTACTGAAGAAATTAAATGATGCTAGGAATCAGAATAGGATTTAACCATCGATTAAAAAGATAAAATAGAATCAGAAGTTTACTGCCACGTTAACTTTTTAATTTTACTTAAGACAGACATAATTAATAGTTTGGTGTGAATTATTGCAGGTATAATTTGCTACCTATCTCATTTCTACCTATATATAGTTTTTATAAGAACATGCTAATTCTTTATATGCTATAACTATCTAGAAGAGGAATTCTTAGATAAAATTTAATAAAAATTTAAGGATATTGAGGTTTTTTCCAGATTGTCTTCTAGAAGTAGCATAACCCTTTATGATTCCATTAGCAGGGTATGCGTGCCTAACTTCTCACTCACTTACCAATACTATTTGTTTTTTTTCAGTGTTTGCAATTTAACATGTAAACTGTGGAATTAATTTTTGAAATAAATTTTACTTTTTAAAACCCAAATGTTACATGTTCATTGAAAACACTTTAAGAAATTCAGATAAGAGATGAAATTTTATAAAATGCACCTATAATTTGATTCCTAGAGAAAAACCATAGTGTAAATCTGTAGTCTAAGCTTTATCTTATTTTTAATATTTTCTTTAGTTATTGGTGGACCTTTATTTGTTTATTTATATGCAGTGCTGAGAATCGAACCCACTGCCTCACACGAGCTAGGCAAACGCTCTACCACAGAGCTACAACCCAGCCTCTAGCCTAAGCTTTATTAACAGATAGTATATATTCAGTGACATTGACTTCCAGATCTACGTATCTCTATGTCCTGCCCTTATCTGCTTACATATGAAGTGGTTCATCTCCCTAAATATTTCTAGGAATCCCTAAGGTTATCTATACATGTGAACCAACCATCCCCTAAGCTCTGGGAGAAAACTCTTTCACACAGGGTGGTCAGAGCCTGACTGGGGCTCTGAGGCTCCCCTTCGTACTGGTCCCTGGACCGTGGGAAGAGGCTGACTGTGGAGTGACTGCTCTGGGGGTTCACCTTGCTTCGTGCCCTCAGCATGCCTCCCGCCCTGACTGCCTTACCACCTTGGTTTTCGGCATTGCTGCCGCTGCCCCACACCATGGGTCTCGGCTGCCCATGCTTCTCTGCCTTTTTGCTGTCCTTCCTCTTACTGACGACCAGTCTCTGCACTCCACCAGACCCGTTGCTGCAGATTTCCAATGCTCATCTCTTGCAAGCCAGGAGCACGGTATCTTCACCTTCTTTCCTTGTCTCGCTCTTTTCATGTTATTCCCATTTGAATTCCCAATAACATATATCTTTTATTTCTGCCATGACCTTTTCCTTCCTAGAGGGATTGGCACTCTGGGGGTGGGGACAGGTTGGGGGCACCTAATGGGAGTGAAGTTAGAAGTGAGCATGCCACCATCCTGCCCTTTCCTGTTACATGGGTCCATCTTGACCCTATGACCTGCTGCTATTTCTGGCACAATGCACTGAGTTTCTTAGTTTCTTTGTGTTGATTTCTTTTTGGGGTGCTGAGTTCTTCTTTAGGCTGAGTCTGATCTGGCTTTTCTCCTCACATTTGTGTCTGCATATCTGATTCCAAATGTGGTAAAGTCCCAGCTGTTTTATATGGGCTGGGGGGGGGGGGGGGCTTTTGGGTGTCTAAATAGTCCATGAAGGTTAAGAAATTCCTCAAAGTTCTTTAATAGCCTTTCTTTAAAAGTGGGTTGAGAAATTCTGATGTACAGAAGAACAATGTTCCCAGGGATTTGTGTTACAAAAGAAATAATGGTGTTTTTTATATTAAAGAATAACTAATAAGCAGTTATTTTTAGTTGATCTTGTGGAGGAAGAAAGGATAGTGATTAGTAGAGGCTAGAAAGGGCAGGGAAAGGGAAGATAGGAGATTGGAAACAGGAACTAAAATACAGTTAGATGGGAGGAACAAGTCCTGGTGTTTTACAGCACAGTATGGTGATGATAGTTTATAACAATTTATTATACACTTTATAAAGAACTAGAAGACGGAAATTCATGGGCTCCAAACACAAATAAATGAGGTATAAAGGGATGAAAATAATAGTTACCCTGATTTGATCAGTATACATTGTATACATGTGTCAAATTCTCACACTGTGTCACATAAGTATGTACAATTATTATGTATCAATCAGAAATAAATTGAAAAAACTATTTTCAGAAGTATTTCTTTGAGAGAAGACAGAATTGAAGTTCTTGGATATGTATTCAGTGGAGATCAACTGACTGTTTATGATTTTATCACTCGGTCAAACATGAGGTGAATGTCAACTATCTGCCATGGTGGGCTTGGCTATCATAGAGCTACAAAGTATTTTTGTTCTTCTGAGAATAAAATTATTCTTAATGCTGTACAATTATTTCAGACCAGGACAGATGAAATACAGAAACTGATAACACTGATCAAGTCAGCGAGGAGTATGTTAACTCTCAAATTTATTTCAATATGAACTTCATGGAGTCTGTAAGGGCATCCATTTGATCAAAATTCTCATGTGACTTATTAAGAGATTTTAGAATAATTCAAGAACCAATACTGAATGGAGAAGGTAAAACTACTTTTAATTTGTGTGGGAATAATGATAATTTTTAGTAAAATAAATCACTATTTTAGTTCATGGTTCTGGAGGCTGGAAGTCTGAGATCAGACAGCTGCCTCTGGTCAGGGTCTTGTGCTGCACCTTAACACGTCAGAAAAGTGGAAGGACAAGTGGGAGCACGTGGAAGAGCGAAACGCCAGGGTGTTCTCACTAACAGAGTCTTACTTTTAATTGCGATGTTACTGTTAGAGGAATCTGCACAGACAGACAGATGAAGCAAAATATGCAAGTGCTAGTGGTATTTTTTGTGTGAAATATAAGACTTTCACATATTCACAGTATTGATTTTTAACCAATTTTATACTATTAGTGCATAGTTACATTTTATTTATTTTTATTAACAGATAATAATGTACATCTTTTTGGGATATAATGTAATGTCTTAGTACATTTATACATTGAATATTGATCAACTCTGGATATTTGCTTATCTATTATTACAAACATTCATTATTTCTTTGTGATGAGAGCATTCAAAATCTTCTAGCTATTTTGAGTTATATGACACAATATTGTTAATTGTAATCACCCTTCTGTGTAATAGAACTTATTGCTTCGATCTGGCTATGACTTTATAACCAGTAACCAATCTCTGCATATTTATATTTAAATTTTATTATACACTTGGCTCCCTATAAATGTAACATGTATTTAAAATCGTGCTTTTTCTTATATAATTAATTTAAATTAAATAGCATGTATCACTAACAGAAAAAAAGTAAAAACTTGTTTTGAAGTACAGTGGGTACATATTTAACTATAAATATGTATTTGTTGAAAACTGCATTTAAATGGAACCTTTAATACAATATATTCTCAACCTAAAATTAACCATTATAGCATTTGGCAAGAAAAATGGCAAACCTATTAACAACCTAAGGGATTGAAGACCTTCTGTGTCTGTGCTATTCAATAGGGTAGCCACTACCTATATATGGCCATTGAAATTTAAATTAAGTGAAATTAAAGGAAAAATTTAGTTCCCAGTCACATTAGTTACATTTCAGTGACTGGTGGCTATGATATTGGATGGTAAAGATGTGGAATGTTTGCAGCATCATAGAATATTCTGTGAGACCGTGCTGATCTATGTTATTGTAGAGAGGAGTTAAAATAGTAAGAAAGGCTGTTTTATGTGTTAAAGTTATTCTTGTTAACATCTTTTCCACAATTAGATGCATTTAGAGAATTGAATTTATGTCTGAGCAGGGTCTGGTTTGTTGTGGATGTTAAATACATATGAAGGTACTTATTTTCTTGTACCCCAATGCCATTTATGAAGACAATAGCAGAAAGAACAGCACAGATATCACATATTTGAATATCCTTTATGTATTATAAAGTATTTTTCATGTAAATGCTCACATTTGAGTTTAAAAAGTTCGGTGTCAGGGATAATTACTGTCACTTTATAGTTGAAAAGACTGAAATTCATTGACATGAAAAGACTTTTTTAGATGAAAATAGCAATAATATTAACATAATTTTCATTGTTTAACATTTAGTATTCATTTATTGATAACTAGTGTTTCTGGATACATCAATGAACTGAATAATTATCACAAACTTATGATTAGGTATTACTTATACTTTTTTTTTTAGTTTGATAGATCAGGAAACAGAGGCTTAGGGGTGTTAGGTAACTTGTTCAAAGAGCTGGGATTTGTGTTCAGTAAGACTATTATGCTTGTATGTTGATTTATATTCACACTCTGGTTATTCTTCTGCCCTGGCTTTGGCTCTTGAAAGCCAAATGTCAGCACAAACCCACTTGGTAACTTGGTGGTCCTAATTCTACTATCTTAAAGGGAAGAAAAATCTAAAGCTATCATATATGTCAAATAACCCAACAGCATACATTATACTGAATATAGTCAACCTGTAGATGCTGTGTACTGATGGCATCTTGATGGGACAAACCAAAGATACTGATCAAAGTAACAGAAGACACGCTGAACTTCCATAGAGTCAGTCTTGTATTTGTTTGCAGCTGAATACAATTATGAGTTTCAGCTACTATCGAACAAACTCTGACAATATGCTGTCAGCCAAGAATCTTGAAAACTTGTAATTATACCAGTTTCAACTTGGCATTGATAAAGAATGAAGCTCTAGTCCCAAAACAGATGTCTGTGTAGTCCTGGGTAAGGATCTCCAGGTGTTGGCATCATTTTCTGCCCAACAGTTTGAAGATTGGGTGTTTCACACAACTCTAACTTTGAGACAAATGTTAGAGTAAGTTTTCTGAGTCTCAGACCTTGGGCAGAAATAATGCTATACAGATGGAAGGCTGATGTACAACTTGAAGTATTGTCACGTTTGTGTCACTGGCTAAAAAAGTTTCTGCAAGCAGAACATGTTGCGCATCAATCAGATAAAAAGTTGCTGGGTTTCAAAATTCTGTAGGGTATGACAGTGAGAACCAAATCAGAAGTTTTTTGTCATTAATTATAAGACAGATATTATTTTCTCACTATCTACAGACAGGCTTCTGTAGCACATTGTGTGTGTGTGTGTGTGTGTGTGTGTGTGCGCACCAGCCATAATTTGTTATAAGAAAAGAAATTCACAAACAGATGATAATGAATCTGTAGGTATATTGTTAGCTGGACTACTTCATTTGCAAATGTCAGAAGCAGTTCAAACCAGGTGCAATCTATTGACTCACACAACTGAGATTTTTGGAGTAAGCTCTTTTGGCATGACCTGATTGTTGGGTCAGACTGATGTCATTAGGAATGTCTCTCTTATTCCATCTTAGAGATCTGCATTTCTCTGATGGATTCATCCTCAGTAAAGGTCTCTTCCTAAGGCCATGTAGCATTCTTAACTACATCATCTTAAATGATAATCCTAGAAGAAAATCACTACTTTCCCAATAGTTCTAGAAAACATTCCAGTGAAACTCTGTTTAGTCTAACTTTGGTCACTTGACCATCTATGACCAGAAGGATGAACATTCTGATTGTCCAGGTCACTGTTAGTGTGTGTATGTGTGTGTGATATTAGCAAGATCCAATCAATATGCAAATTATAACTTTGTTATAAATCTTATCTTTTGTTAGTCTAAAAAGTTTTTGTTCAACTATAGTTTCTAATATAAGAAATAAGTGATTTTGGGTTGCTGCTGGTAAGTACTGGATATGAAATACAAATACTGTTGTGAATTCATATATACTAGCAAATACTAAAAAAATTATCATTAATTTTTGTATACTAATAAGAAATATAATAAAATAATTATCTTTGATAATGTAAGGCCTGCATATGCAATAGATTTCAATAAGTATTAGTTGACTTTTGAATGAAAATACATATTAATTAATTTTTCTATATTATTTTCATGCTCTTAAAAGAATTTATTTTTCTACAGTAGTCCAGATTTGTGTCAGTATAAAACTGCAATTCACTTAATGATTATTAGATAATAAATTGACTTATTTGACCTCATGGACTTTAAGTTATTGAGCTTATGAAAAGAGAGATAATTTTTTTTCCCAAATGAGAAAGGAATTCATGGTGAATATAATAAGGGATTTACCTTAATAAGACATTGAGTAAAGATCACTGATGATGATCTAAATGTCTAATTTTATTTGAGTCTCGAAAATAAGAAAATATTTTATAACATTCTTTGAGTTAAGTCTATAAAATAACATACTAATTATACTTGAAATGTGAAATTTGATGTGACTGTTGGATCCACTACAGCTTTATTTTGTACTACGCTTCTTTGAACTAGTGATTGTAAAACCTTGAGAGATTTTCAATACAGGATATGGTTTTATATCATGTAATGATTTAGGTTTCTGAGTTAAAATACAATTATGTTCACTCCCCTAAAATATAATTTGTTGTTTAAAAAAAAATTAGCTAGAGTTCCTGGTTAAAGCTTTCAAAGTCTGTGTTGTTTAAAATGTCGTTGTACTATCTCCCCCTTTTCCTTATTAAAAAAGCATAGAAAAATGACTCTACAACACTCCATTCTTTTGTTTTAAATGTTGTTCATTCAAAATTATCCTGTGATCTACAGTGAGATCAAGTTGCTGGGGGAGGGGCCAAGATGGCGGAGTAGAGGAAGGAAGGAAGCACACACAGCCCCGCAGCTCCTCAGCACAAGACTTACAAAATGGGAAGACTGCTCCCCAGAGAGGTAGCAAAGGAACCCTTACTAAATTGTAAAACAAAAAAATTCACAGAGCTGCAGAAAGTGGGTGACTTGAGCCTATGAAACAGTGCCTTAGGGATGCACCAGCTCCAGCTGCCGGTAGAGTGGGGAGCGCAGACAAAAGAGGTGGGAGGCCGAAGGATAAAGAAATGAAAAAATAAACGAAAATCGATCTAGGGAAACCTGGGATCTACAGAGGAGGACTGATTTTAATGGACACAGAGTTGATAGGGTAAGCATCTCAGTGGGGGAAAAAAAAAATCCAAAGTGGTCGGCTAGATTGAAAGCATTCCGTGGGCGTGGTGAGCCCTCTGCGAGGGTGGAGAGCTCTCTGTAAAGGCAGAACAAGCTGACAGGTGAGAAAAATGTTCCCAGGCACTGAAAGGTGGCCCCGCCCAGCTTGCACAGCTATGAATAGAGACAGGGATTGGGAACTCATAAAGGAGGTTACAGGAAGCCAAGGGAAAAATTCCCAGAAGGTGCCTGAACAGAGAGACTGAAACAGGCACAAAGAACGTTTTACCCAGACCATTCAGCCTCTGGATCCCAAGGGAGAAAAATCCCATAATAACTGGCACCCTGTAAGAGCTATTGCAAAGAAACTCACTGTAGCCACACAACTCATCTGCACTTGAGGGTGATACCCAGTAATTCACATCCATAGTGGGGAAGGTGAAAACTGTGGAGGCTTAGTCCCCATGCCCTAAAAGTGGATTTTGCCAGAGACACAAGAGATCCAGAAGCCCAGTAGAGATAGGAAGCTCCGCACTAATAGGGGGAGTACACCAAATCTTAGTGCCCACTGACGGAGTTCCAAAACCCACCAAAGTCCAAATCCCAACAACTGGAAACTCCCATCTAGAACTCTGCATCATCCCCACTACCAGATTACACAATTCATCAGCACTCGGTAATCTGTCCCATCCAATACTGGGAGATTGGAAGCAGAGAGCTACTACATTCAACTGGCAGTTAGGTGAGGAACACAAGGACAGTGGCCAAATATACAGAGCCAAAAATAAAGACTGAAAATTCATCCCTACCAACAGATTTCACTACCACAATGGAAACAAGCCCTCTATGGCCTATAAATATTTTTTTCTTTTTTTTCCTTCTTTTTTTCTGTATTCCCATTTTTAAATTTAATGTTTTAAAACTTAACTTTTAAAATTTAATGTTTTTAAAAACATTTCATCATATTGTATTATTTTCAGTTTTTTTCTTTATGCATAATTTTGTGTTTATGTGAGTATGCATGTATGGTTGTATATGTTCTCACTGAGTGAATAGGTTCAACTGTGTACGTTTACATATATATAGTCAATAAATATATTCATATCAATTTACTACATATCAATAGCTCTCTCTTGCGTGTGTTCATTATTTAGCCTACATAAGACTTAGGTGGGGTATAGAATTATTTTGCTCTTGCTGGTCATTTATACTTAGGTTCTGAACCCTCCTATCTCCTTCACTTTCTTCTCCCAGTAAGAGCACAACTTTTCTGCTCCCTCTCCTCCCTTTCTTTTTTTTTATTACTTTCACTTAACTTATTATTCCTTCTTTTTTACAGCTGACACCTGCTATCTATCTCCTTGACTCTCTTCTAATCACTTTTTCAAACACTTCCAACTTTCTCTTACCTTTCTACTCTATTTTACTTAAGAAACTGTAATCTCACTAAATAATGGAAATTATATAGATTATGTAATTTCTATTCCATTCAAATTGTGATTATTGATATAGTGGACAACATAATAGACATCTGCTGTCAAGTTCCTCATCTAGTCCACATGTTTTTGTTGTTGTTGGTACTGATGTTAAATGTTGACCCCCTCATTCCTGTACAAGTGGCAATTAGTGTTATAGATGTCAAAGTAGATACTGGACATTTATCTTGAGGCTTTACATCTGTTGCTGACATTAGTGTCATTCCTGGCTCCCTTCTCCCTCCAACAGGGTCTGGAAAGATTCAGAGCAGAGATACTGCTGCTGAGAAATACTCACATCTCAACAAAGCAATAGTTAATCTCACCCCCACCCCACAATCCAGCCCCACCTGAGCTTTTATATTACTCCAACTCAGAGAAATGAGATGCAAACCCCAAATCAACAACCAGGACCTAAGAAAGAATAATCACAAAGGGACCTTAGGTTCAACCCTTTGACATTTACTCATGTATCAAAACCAGACAAGTCAGAACAAATAAGGTAATTACACACAAAGGACATGCAGATAAAAGAGGAAGGAGAAGCCATCTTAATTAATGTGCAAGTCCAAGATCTATGAAAACATGAGGAAACAGGCAAGCAACACTCCCAATTTAAAATCCCCCAATAAAGGATCCCACTGCTATTGAAATGGATAAAATCCCAGAGAAAGATTATAAGAAACTGATTATTTAAAATGTTCATAAACTAAAAGAGAAAATACAGGTGATGAAAGACTACTTTAATTAAGAAATAGAAACACTGAAAAGAAACCAATCAGAATTTCTAGAAATAAAAGACATAATCAATCAAATTAAAAACTCACTTGAAACCATCACTAACAGATTAGATTGCATAGAAAATAGAATAGCAGCTCTTGGAGGCAGAAATTCAGACTTTAAAGACAGGGTATGTGAATTTGAGTACACAATGCAACAAATGGAAAAAAATAATGGGACATGGTCAGAATATACAATAAATCAGACAACATCAAGAGATCAAAACTTAAAATCACTGGGATAGAAGAGAACATGGAGACTCAAGCTAAAGACATTAAGAACAATTTCAATAAGATAGTTACAGAAAATTTTCCTATATCAGAAATGAGATAGCTATCCACATACAGGAGACAAACAGGACTCCAAATATACCTAATCAAATGAGTTCTCGAAGGCACATTGTAATAAAATGCCTAATGTAGAACATAAGAAATCTTAAAAGTGGCAAGAGAGAAACATCAGGACACATTTAGAGGCAAAACAATAAAGCTTACATCTGATTTTTCAATTCAGACCTTAAAATCAAGGAGGATCTAGAGTGCTGTATGTAAAGCTCTAAAAGAATAACTGCCAGCCAAGGTTACTGCCCAGCAAAGCTTCAAATTTGAGGTGTAAATGAAAACTTTCCATGACAAGAATAAACTAATAAAACTAAAAGAATTCATGACTACCAAGCCAGCACTATAAAGAATACTCAAATGCACACAGAGGAACTCAAAAAGAAATACCAAAGCTCCCAAATAGAAGAGCAAAAGAAGAGTAATCTATTAAATGAGAATCAAGACAGTACTAACTATGGCAAAAATTAAAATGGCAGGGAATCATAAATACATATACATACTAAGCCTGAATATTAATGGACTCAACTCCCAGATTAAAAGACAGATTATAAGATCTGACTATATGTTGTTAATAAGAGACTTATCTTATAGATGACACTGAAGGTAAAAGATGGAAAAAAATATTCCATGCAAACAGACTCCAAAAAAAAAAAAAGCAGGAATACTAATTCTCATATCTGACAAAGCAGATTTCAAGTGAAAATTAACAGAAGAGACAAAGAAGTCCACTACATCCTAGTAAAGGGAACGATCCAATAAGGAAATATGACAATTGTAAACACTTATGCCTGAAATATCAGTGCACCCAATTATGTAAACAAACAAAAACAACAACAAAAAACCTCCAGGACATCAAATCCCACATAGATCCCAACACAATAATACTGGGTAATTTTAAGATACCCTTATTATCAATAGACAGGTCTTCAAAACATGAAATCAATAAAGATATCTCTAACCTAAACACCACCATTAAGTTAAATGGGCCTACCAGTCATCTACAGAATATTTCATCCCCAAACAGCTAAAAATACTTGGAACTTTTTTCTAAAAGTTCTAAGTCATATTCTAGATCACAAAGTAATGTTAGCAAATACAAAAAAAAAAATATGTCATGTATTCTATCATATCATAATGGAAAGAAACTAGAAGTCAACAACAACAAGAGAAATAATAGAAACCACATAGACACATGGAAATTGAACACTACTTTCCTAATGAATGGATCAAAGAAGAAATGAGAGTAGAAATCAGGAAATCTTAGAAATGAATGAGAACAGAGATACAGCATATCAAAATCTCTGGGGTAATATAAAAGCAGTTCTAAGAGAAAAACTATAGCACTGAGTGCCTACATAAAAAATAGATCTCAAATTAATAAATTTATGCTCCATTTCAAGGTCTTGGAAAAAGAACAAACTAATTCCAAAATCAGTACACAAAACATAATTAAGATCAGTGCTGAAATTAATGAAATTGAGAATAAGAAACAGTGCGCAGGATCAATGCAACAAAGAGTTGATTCTTCCAAAGGATAAATAAGATTGATAAACCTTTAGCCAAACTAACCAAAAGAAAGAGAAGACCCAAATCATTAGAGAAGAATAAAGAAGGTAACATACTAACCCTGTATATTAATAGACTCAACTTCCTGATTAAAAGACAGATTACAAGATCTGGCTATATTTTGTTAATAAAAGACTCATAGATGAAACTGAAGGTAAAAGATGGAAAAAAAGATTCCCTTCTAAAATTAAGAGAATCATCAGAACCTATTTTGAAAATTTATACTCCAATACCCTGGAAAATCTAGAAAATATTGAGAAATTTTTAGACACATATGACCTCAAATTGAACCAGGAAGATATGGAAGACCTAACGAAGCAGACCAATATTAAATAATGAAATTGAAACAGCAATTAAAAGCTTCCCAGAAAAGAAAGTTCATGACCTGATGGATTCTGAGTTCTACCAGAACTTTACAGAAGAACTAACATCAGTCTTCTCAAATTATTAAATGAAATTGAAAGGGGGAAACTTTCCCAAATATGTCCTATGAAGCCAGTGTAACCCTGATACAAAAACCAGAAAAGATATATCAAGGCAAAAAATTATAGACCAATATCCCTGATGAACAAGCACAAATCCATAATAAAATATTAGCAAACCTCATTCAAAACACATCAAGAAGATAATGCACCACGATCAAGTGTATTTCATGCTAGCTATGCACAATTGGTTCAACATATACAAATTAATAAATGTAATTCATCACTTAAACAGAATTAAGGACAAGAATCACATGATCATCTCAGTAGATGCAGAAAAGACCTTTGATAAAATATAGCATCCATTCATGTTAAAAATGTTAGAGAAGCCAGGTACTGAAGAAATTACTGCAACCTCATGAAGGGCATTTATCAGAAACCCAAAGCTAACACTATACTGAATGGAGAAAAACTAAAAGCATTTCTCTAAAATCAGTAACAAGACAAGGCTGTCCACTCTCCCTACCCCTATTCAATATAGTTCTTGAAACAGTAGCCAGAGTGATCAAGCAAGAGAAGGAAATCAAAGGAATGCAAACAGGAAAGGAAGTCATACTGTCTGTTTGCTGATGCCACGGTCCTATATCTAGAACCACCACCCCCCCAAAAAAAATACTAGAAGACTTTTAGAGATTATAAATGAGTTTGGCAAAGTAGAAGGATACAAGATCAACACACATAAATCAATAGCTCTTCAAGGAAAATTATAGAACACAGAAGAAAGAAATTGAAGATGATTTTAGAAGAAGGAAAAACCTTCCCTTCTTTTTTTGGTGGAGGCAAGTGATGGGGGATTGAACTCATGGATACTCGACCACTGAGCCACATTCCCAATCCTATTTTGTATTTTATTTAGAGATGGTGTCTCACTGAGTTGCGTAGTGTCTTGCTTTTGTGAAGCTGGCTGTGAACTCACAATCCTGCCTCAGCCTCCTGAGCTGCTGAGATTACAGGTGTGTGCCACCATGCCTGGCCCTTCCACATTCTTGACAGGCAAAATTAATATTGTCAAAATTATCATACTGCCAAAAAGCAGTACACAGGTTCAATATAATCCCCAATGACATTCTTCACAGAATTAGAATAAACAATTCTGAAATTCATGTGGAAGAATAGGAGACTCAGAAAAATCAAAGCAATACAGAGCAAGAAAAGTGATGCAGGAAGTATCACAATACCTGATCTGAAGCTAAAGAAACAAAAACAGCATGGTATTGGCATCAAAATAGACACGAAGGCAATGGAACAGAATAGAAGATACAGAGTCAAACCCATAAACTTAACAGCTATCTGGTACTTGACAAAGGTGACAAGAATATATTTTGGGAGAAAATACAGCCTTTTAAAGAAATGGTGCTGGGAAAACTGCATAACTATATGTAGTTATCTCCCATATCTCCCACCTTGCACAAAACCCAAGTAGAAGTGATGAAGGACTTAGGAATTAGACCAAAAGCTTTGCAAGTGCTAGAAGAAAACATGGGTCAACACTCCATCATATTGGTGATGACACCACCTTTTTTAACAAGACCCCCAAATTGTAAGAAATAAAACCAAGAATCAATGAGTGGGATGCCATCAAATTTAAAAGCTTCTGTACAGCAAAGGAAATGATTAAGATTATGAAGAGAGAGCCCACAGAATTGGAGAAAATCTTGCCCAGCTACTCTTTTGATAGGGAATTAATCTCAAGAATATATAAGGACCTAAAAAAAAAAAAAAAAACGCACACACACATACACACAATCAGTAAATGTTCAAAAGAACTAAACAGAAATTCCCCAAAACAAGAAACACAAATGGCCAACAAATATATGAAAATATTTTTAACATATCTAATCTAGCAATCAGGGAAATAGAAATCAAAACTACACTCAGATTTCATCTTATTCCAGTCATAATGATAAAGAATACAAAAAATAATAAATACTGGCAAAGATGTGGAGGAAAAGGTACACTTGTGCATTGTTGGTGGGACTGCAGACTAGTATAACTACTCTGGAAAGTAGTGTGAAGAGTCCTCACAAATACGAGGGATGGAACCACCATATGACCCAGCTATCCCACTCCTTGGTATAGTCCCCATAAAACTAAAATCAGAATCCAACAGTAACACAGCCACAATAAAACTTATAGCAGTACAATTCACAGTAACTAAGTTATGGAATCAACCTGGGCACTCATCAATGGATGAATGGATTAAGAAATTGTGGTATATATACACAACAGAGTTCTACTCAGTCATAAAGAAGAATGAAATTATGACATTTGCTGGTAAATAGATGTAAAAGGAGAACATCATGCTAAGTGAAAAAACCTGATTCAGAAACTCAAAGGTTGAATGTTTTCTCTCATATATAATGCTAGATCAAAATAAAGGAAACAAGGAAGGATAGGATATCATAAAGATATAGGTAAGATAAGTAGTGCAGAAGGCGATTGAGAAGCAGAGTGGAAAAGATAGGAAAGGGGAGGCACTGCAGAATGAATTCTTAAAAAATCATGTTATGTGCATATATAAGTATGCCACAGACAATTTTTTCACCTTTATGTATAAGTAAAAAGAATCAACCAAATATAAATAAATAGATGAGTGAAAGAAAGTCTAGCAGAGCAGAGAATGAGAATAGAGGAGGGGAGGGATGACAGCAGGGAAAGGAGGAGAAAAAAGGGATCATGAACTGAATGTATGAATGCAAGTGCTAAAAGAAAACAAGGGTCAACACTCTATCATATCCGTGGTGACACCAACTTTTTTAACAAGACCCCCAAAGTGTAAGAAATAAAACCAAGAATCAATAAGTAGATGCATGTATGAATTTGTTGGGATGAACCCAGCTACTATGTATAAGTATAAAGTTTCAATTAAAAAAAAAAAAAAGCTGCTGGAGTGTGAATTTTGGAGTTCCCAGTGGTAAGTGAGCTAGTAAGTTTGGGATGCTCATAAGGGTAGGATCATATTGTTTTTCTCCAGGCATTATTCCACAAGAGTACTACATGACTGTTATTCTGGCACTCCTAATGACCTACAATGTTATTTTTCCACTTTGACTCTAGGATATCATCACATATGTATATAGAAAATCAAACGAAGCCCATGGCCTCCAATTTCCTCAAATGAGGAATGTTCTGGAATGTCATCTTGGTCTATCTCTGCTTCTTTGCAAATACTCTTCTCATGGGCCGACCCAGTCACTAACATTTCCACATGTATGTTTTACTTTCAGCTCTGCCATTGGCCCTTGGGTTTAATAACAGCTTCTTCTCTGCTTCAGTTCTTTTCACTGTTTAAATGCTCTGTGACATGCCACTAGAACTGTCCTTGTTGGGAGACACCAGCCTTTGTAATTTATTACAGCCTTTGGATATTAACTATTTTCAGATTAAGGATATTCCAAGGCTTGTCAAAAGCAGAGCTCAAGGGCAGAATCTCAGGACTGTAGAAGCTTAGAGTTCAGAGAAGAGCTGATAAGAAGTGAAGGTACAGGGGAAGTGGGTTCACCTTACAAAATCTTACAGCCAAAGAAGTATTAGTTCTTGTCAGACTCTGTAAAGATATGGGCAGAATCTAAAAGAACACTTGAGTTATCAAGCTATGTTGACAGCCTATGTCAGGGATTAGTTTTAGCAGAACAAATGTGACAGCTCACTGGAGTGGTGCCAGAGTCATCAGAGCAGGGATGGACTTGCTCAGAGAGTCATTCAGGAGGGTATTAGAACTGGAATTGTATCTCCGCGGTTTTATAAATCTGAATCGTATTCCTATGTGCTGCGGACCTCTCTGCACTTCTTGAAAGGATTCATAGGTGCTTTTTGACAGTATGATAATTCAGTAAACAACTAATACCTCCAATTGTGCTGGAAATCATTTGATATTCCTCTATTGTATTCTCAATATTATGAGAGACAAAACATCAAATATGGTGCTTAACTTCAGACAGATCATGCTTTATGTGTCCCTACTCTACCCAATCTGTTAACTAGTCAGAATGACTTTTTTTTCCTAGTGAACTCATATTGGCTCATAGTGATCTATGAATTATAACAGATGACCACAATGATCAGTTTTATATTGTGGTGCTCTTTGTTGAATATGGGTATTATATTCTATCTCCTACATCCTGGCATCCTTTTCAATTCTGTGACTCAAAGATCGCTGACATATTCAATTCAGTATCTATGAATATATAGTAGCTTGGAAGGCTTAATAATACAATACAGCTGCTATTTTCTTTTGAATTATTCACTCATTTTGATTTTATTCCTATTAATTAGAAAAAGGCAAATGGAACTTGAAAGTTTGGATTTTTAAAAATTGTCATCCAGCATTCTTATGCTACTGACCACAAATAGTGAGTATATCACTTCCTTCATTTTTCTACTGGAAACAAAACAAGGTGGAGAAGAAAACCAGATCTTTTATTTGACTATCACATCATTTAGTCTTTAGTCTTCTAGGAACTAATTTTGCATATCTGAGCTTCTGTCTTAAATATGAATAGCACTGCTCAAAGAGAATGCATGCACATTGACTTAATTTCTAAGATATTTTGCTGAACTATCACATGTAAACCTCATTTCTAGAAAAAAATTAAGTAATACATAAATCATACTAAATTAAGGACCGAAATGGGTTAACAAATTATTTTTTGTTCTTTTGAACAGTATGTTCCTAACCTTATTCTTTTTTCATTATTAAGTAAATAAGGTAGGTCCTAAAAAAATCAGAACCCTAGATCATATTACCAGCTATATCCAAATTTACTTTTTTAAAGCCACTAAAGTTATGACTGTTATTTCCAATATATTATTAATTGTTTTTATTTCTAAACCACAAGTAGTTGTCAAAAGTCAATCAAGACAGTCTAATATTGTGAGAAAAGTTCTAAATAATTTGGATCTCCAATTTTGTCTGCAATAATTGGTTTAAAAATAATCCTGGGGAAATAGGTAGTTCTTTATAAAATAGATGATTGAGGATAACCATGTTAAAAGGGTAATTTTAAGCAATTCTATATCAATTTTAAAATATGGGTCTGGCTTTAAATTACAGTGTAGGGAGTCAGAACATTTTAGAAATTATGGTGAAAAGAAACTTATACTACTATGAACAGTAAGGGCTATTTTCTGTTAAAAAGGCAAAAATATTATACAGAAAAGATAATATTACAAGGAAAAAAGGTTCATTTCCTGTTTGTAGAGCAACAATATTCTTCCAGTTTTGGGGAATTTGGGTGCTGATGGCTCATAGCTCTCTCTCACCAGAAGCTGTCTCAGAGGAAGCTGACTCTCTTAGGGTTTTGCCTTCACAGGAGTAGCCCACATCCAGTAAAAGGCCAATGTGGAGTTATGAGGCCTGCACCTTACCTTAATTTCAGACAATTCTGAAGGGCCACCCTCTCTTGAGTTTCCTGTGGGATCAGCTGAGGTCTCTATGGGAACTGTATCATATATCACAGTTCATCATCCCCTTATCTAGTCCTTACAGGTGTCTGTCATGAAATTGCTTTCGAAGAAACCTCAATTCAAATCTTTATTCCAGAATGTTTCCAGAAAATCAAGCCTATGACAATTGGTCCCAGAAATGGCTTTATGGAGACAACTCTATAGTACAATTTGGGAGCTGAATGACCTCATTGCCATTGATAGGTAGAATACTGATATCCTCTGGAATGCTGAATGTGTGCAATTGCTAAATTTTCACTAGTAGTAAACTGGAATGAGATAATATTGGAAGGAAATGCATTGGCTGGTATAATATTCCAGACAGTTGAGAGTTATGGGGGAAGTAGAAATTATGAGTTATTGAGTGGATGTCTTGCTGGGTAATATTGACACATTGGAGAAAACAATGAAATGCTGAAGATTAATTGATCATCAATGGAAGACAAAGTAAGAAAATTAAAGATATTCTTTGGCAGTATGTAAAGAGACTTTTCTTTTGTAGCTGAAAGGGCAGAAAAATCTAAAGTTCTAAAACTTAAAAGTAACAGACCTTCATACTGCTTTCCAAAGTGGTTGCAGTAATTTGAAGCCCCACCAACAGTATATGAGTGTACCTTCCCCTCACATCCTCTTTAGCATTTATTATTTGTATTATTATTATTATTATTATTATTTATTATTATTATTATTATTTGGTCCTGGGGATTGAACCCAGGGGTACTTAACTACTGAACTACACCCCAGCCCCTTTTTATTTTGAGATAGGATCTTTCTAAGTTGCTGAGGCTGGTCTTGAACTGATGATCCTCCTGCCTTGGACTTCATAGTCACTGGGATTATAGGCATGCTATTTGTATTCTTGATGACTATCATTCTAACTGAGTGAGATGATATCTCAGTGTAGTTTTTATTTGCATTTCCCTGATTGCTAGAGATGTTGAACAATTTTTCATATATTTGTTTAATATTTGCATTTCTTCTTTTGAGAAATGTGTGTTTAGTTCATTTGCCCATTTATTGATTGGGTTTTTTTTTTTTTTTTGATGTTATGTCTTTGAGCTCTCTATATGCTCTGGATATTAATCTGTCACAAGAGTAACTGGCAAAGATTTTTCTCCCATTCAGCTAGTTCTCTCTTCACACTCTTGTTTTCTTTTCTGTGCAAAAACTTTTTAATTTGAAGTCATCACACTTATTAATTCTTGGTTTTATTTCTTAAACTTTAGAAGTCTTATTAAGGAAGCTGGTGTCTGCAGGAATATGTTGGCTCAGCTATCCCACTCCTCCTTGGTATTTATCCAAAAGAATTAAAATCAGCATACTAAAGTATACATTCACACCAATGTTTACATTAGTGCAAGTCACAATAGTCAAGAACCAACCTAGGTGTCCCTCAATAGACAATTGGATAAAGAAATTGTGATATACATATACAATAGAGTTTTACTCAGTCAAGAATGAAATCATGTCAGTTATGATAAACTAATGGAACTGGAGAACATCATACTGAGTGAAACAAGTCAGACTCAGAAATCAAGGGTTGAATGCTCTCATGGAAGCTAGAGAGAAACAGGAACTAAAAAGAAAAGAAAGGGGATCTCATGAAAATAGAAGGGAAAACAGTGGAGTTGAGGAAGAGGATGAGGGGGCAGAGGTATGGAAAATAAGAGGAATGGTAGACTGAAATTGAACAAATTATTTTAGAGAAAATACTCAAAGTTTCACTGAAATCCATTTGTGAAACTCTCAGAAAAGGAACTTCAATTTCAGCTCTATTCACCCTGCACGTTACAGTTCTGCAACAGGTGAACATAGTGGGCTTGCAGAGCATATCTGGAGGCAGAATCACCAAGCTTAGGGAGCAATTCCACTTTTACGTATGACTATGATGTACCAATTTCAAAAATAAAAAAAGTAGTAGCAAACCTCTAGAGAAATCTGAATGCCCTATTTCAACACATCTTCTCTGCCAAACTCAGGGACTTGATTGTAAAGTTGTAAGGCTCCTAGATGTGGAATGGGGATGTCTGGACTCTACAAATTTGAAATCTCAGATACCACCAAACCCTTTGGGCCTGCAGAAGTGACCCACTCCTCCCTTCAAAATGCATGCTTAAAGACAATGTGGAGGCCTCTACCTTGTAGGTCAATACATGTTTCCATAAGGACGTAATCTTTCCTATCCTTCTGGGCTCAACACCCTTAGGTCTTGAATTCAGCTTAAATTCCCTGAAGAATTGCTGTACCAGCTAAAGGAGAAAAGGGACTGTGTGCTAAGGGTGATGCAAGATCTAGAAAAAATGATTTAGCACGTCTAACTCTACCTTATTAAGTATAATAGTTCCTCTATATCTTGGATTAATTTTTGCTTGATAAGTAGAGATTAATTCCTATTGCCTTTGTCAATCTGTCAATTCCTAACAGATTTTCCTTTAAATATATTTTGAGGCAACATTATTTGTTCATGAAATTTTATTCTAGATGTATAATTTTCTCCTTGTATCAGCAGCCTGAAAGGTTGTGTCTGATTAGCATAGTTCTTCCTTATTTAGGTAAGTAATAAAATCAAATTTGTGTTTTTTTATTTCACTAATTTAATTGTGATCTTAGCCTTTGACAATATTTAACTCTTTAGGTTGTTTTGAAGATTAAAGTAAAAATAGTAAGCACTCAATAAATATTGTCTTATTTTTTCCATTCTATGTTATTTAGTGCGTAGATGTTCAATAAGGCTGGAATCTTTTTCTTAATATAAAGATGCCATTGTTCTCACCTTCGGGGCTTGGATTTTATTTTGTCTTATGTTAATATTACAACATTTCCCTCTTTCTGAAAATATCTTGAGAAATATTTTGAACTTTGCCAATGTATTTGACTTCAATTCTTTTGTGTTTGTTGTTTTCGGTTGGAAGACTCCTTGAGGCAGAGTCAATTTCATAATTAAAATTTTTTTAAATGAGTATTTCATCAGTGCAAGAGAGAGTTATTTATTGTTCTCATGTCAAATTTCAAAAATTGCTAGAAGATTATTATAGTTCATGTTATTAATTGTTTTGTTTCCTAAATCTCTAAAATCCAATCTTAGCACCTTAATTTAGATATTTAGAATTGGAAACAGGGACAGTGAGGTGCGAAGTTGGGAGGTAGTGGCTGCAATTGGAAGCAGGCGAGAGCTGTGGTTATGTCTCTGAACTTTGATATTCTATGGATCTGGGGCCTTACTGACTAGAGTTTTGGTTTTATATACTTTTGATTTAAGATATAATTGAGACTTTTCTCCTTGAACTAATCTGCTTATGAATCCAAACAGAGGTCTGAGAGTTACTTGGTATGTCTCTGAACTTTGATATTCTATGGATCTGGGGCCTTACTGACTAGAGTTTTGGTTTTATATACTTTTGATTTAAGATATAATTGAGACTTTTCTCCTTGAACTAATCTGCTTATGAATCCAAACAGAGGTCTGAGAGTTACTTGGTATGTATATAAAATTAGAAATGAGTTGGGTATACCAGTCAAGGCCTATCTAAGATTATAACCATGGCCCAGTGGATATGAACTTTTCATCCAAAGTAGTACTCCAGTGATGAACTCCCCAATATTCTTCCTCCAGTTTTAAGTATTTGAAGATAAGTTCCACTGTGTGTGGTATCAGACTACTGAGTTCTTTATGTGAGCTCCTATTTTAGTTCAGAGAGGAAGGATGATTTTTATCATACATATTCTATAGTTCTTTTTTAACTTAAAAAAGGACATAAAATAATGAACAAAAAAAAAAAGGAGGGGGGAATTTCTTTTCCTTCATTTTCCTTTATTTTGGGAGGTGGGGTTGGATACCAGGGATTGAACTCAGAGACACTTAACCACTGAGCCACAACCCCAGCCTGGTTTTTAATTTTTTAGTTTGAGACAAGGTCTCACTAAGTTGCTTAGGGCCTTGCTAAATTACCAAGGCTGACTTTGAACTTGTAATCCTTCTGCTTCAGCCTCCCAAACTGCTGAGATTAAAGGTGTGTACCATACCATTGTATCCAGTGGGAATTTCTTAAACTTAGAACTGTTTACATTTTGGGCCAGATAATCCTTTGTTGTTGGGATGCTGGTTCCCATACCTTTGTGGCAGAAATAATGTCACTTTTTTCTTGCATCTCCCCCAATTTAGGAAAAATGATAGGAATTCTAACATACCATGAAATGCCAGAGTTTAAAAGGTGCGTCTCACTGTTTTGAGCCCTTAGAAGAATTACAAAGATATCATCAAGCATGGTTTTTTTGTTTTTTGTTTTTATTTTTTTAGAAAATATATTTTTAGTTGTAGATAGACCCAATACCTTTATTTATTTATTTTTATGTGGTGCTGAGGATCAAGCCTAGTGCCTCAAAGGTGCTAGGCAAGTGCTTTTCCACTGAGCTACAACCCCAGCCCCAAGCATTGGTTTTAAGTTCAGTTTTGATGTATGACCTTGGATGAAGGCTTAGCCTTTTGGTACTTTTCAATTTAGACATCTATTACAAGGTTGATGTCTAAGTTACTTCTAGCAATGTGAATTATTCACCTGCATGTCCTCAGTATAGGTCTGCAGTACCTCTCAAGCTATGTGGTGCACGGTAGATTCAAGATCAAGCTGTGTGAATGCATGGATATTCTGAATGTTCTCAGAGTATAAGATTGCCTTTTGCTACTATTCAACATTATAATAAATTGTTGTCTTATTCAACACTGTATCTCCAAAATATACCACACTGAGAAGAACACAGTAGGTTCTTGGTAAATATTTATGTAATAAGAATACGGGCAAATATTATATGAATCTTAGATTATATGATTTCTAGTGACAAATATGAATTCCAAAGCTTTACCATTTTGCTTTTATTCAAAGGTACCCTCAGTGAAGAACATTTGCCACATCATGTTAGTGTATTCTAGCCTAAGTCATGGCATTATGATACATATTTGTTCAAAAACTGAGTGGTTTATGCATCAGACTAGGACTTCTGTGGGCAAATACCTACCTGTCATCCTCTTGCAGTAAGATGTGGTTGCTTAAAGCCATCTTCCTTGACTTTGAGGAGAGCCTCTGTGAGAAACAAGCCATTTAAGTCATGATGACATAGAAGCATATTAGGAAAGCATCCAGGCTTTAGCATTAGAAAGACAGATTTCAGGCCCAGTGCTGCTGCCTACTGGGTATATGAATTTCGGGAAGTCTGACCCATTGTGAGCCTCAGTTTTTTTCATCTGTTAACTAGGGAATCAATGATCCTTACCTCATTGACTTGTCAAGGTTAAATGAAATCAAAGACTCAATAGCCATCAATGTCCATTCTTTTAAAAATTGTCCTATAGGTTTATGTGATAGTGCATTTCTGAAAATTTACATGCATGCTCACAAAGGGAATCAATTTTCTGTAAATTTTATTTCATTTGACATAAAACAGGGAAACTTTCCTTGAAAAGGAATCCTGCTGTCACTCTTTAGAAATGGGAATAGGATGCACCTAATGTGTCTTCTTTGAAATGGGGTACATTTGGTTTCGCATCATAAATTCTCAGTATTCTCCATTAACAAAATAATTATTTTAGATTTGCATTCACTTTACATTAAAATAAATATGGCTTCTTGGTCTCCCAGTGAGTTCTGGTCCCCAGATTTTTCTGCTGTACATATCAAAATCAGTCAGCATATCATAGTAGTTGAGATCACAACAGACTGCCTAGGCTCTATACAGCTATAGTCTTTCCCATTGGCTTTTGGAAGCTCTTAACCTTGTCATTCCTCCTTTACCTAATATGTAAAATGGAGATAAAAATAGTACCTATGTCATGTTGGTATAGTGAGAATGGAAAGGACCAATATCTGTAGGTGTCTTGCCATGATAAGTGGTAAAGGAAATTTATTTATTTTTGGAATCTATTCTGAAACTTTGCTTGTAAATTGTAGAGGCAGAGCTGGCAGAGGGCATGAAAAGTCTGAGTTTTGGCAGTTTATACCCCTTTATCTTTTCAATTTACTCAGAACACTATTCACAAAACAGTTGTTTAAAGTGGGTCTCTCTGTAGTGTTTTTGAGATTCTCTGCTGTATATTTAATTCTATTGCTCTTCCTAAGTGCTTGCAATGCACTTAGATGGCTTCACAGTTGAATTTTTCTCTCATCTGTTGTGGAGTTCACTAAAGATAGTGCATAGCTATAAATAAGCCTACCCATGCAGCTGTAACCATGGCAACCAGCCTTCAAACGGGGAGAGAGGGGCTCATGAGGCTGGTCTCAACTTTACAATAGCTTGATATGTCCTCTTTCAAATTAGACAGCTCAGAATTGTGCTTTGCACACAACACAGCCATTCATTGCTCTCCCCAAAGTATCCATCATTTACTTAAATCTAACACAATTCATTTCTGACTTCCACACATCCTTTGAAAGCACTGTACTAGATTTTGTGGAGGATTAAAAAAAATGACTTAAGCCAAGTCTTTCCACCACGATACAGTGGTAGAACATCTATATTTCCTAACATCTATATTTCTCAGATTACTCCCCTGCTCAGAACTCTTTAATGGCTCCCTCACAAGCTCCCCCACTCTTGCCTACATTTTAACTTCATTTCTTTTTCTTTTTGGTGACACCCTACACCGTACATAGGCTTTCTCTCAGAATTTTATGTTCTCCAATGCTGTACTCTCACTTACTGTCTCTGAAATTCTCTCCAAACTCTCTTATTTACCTTTCAAGCTTTCACTTTTTCTCCAGTCTCAACTCAAGAGCTTCCTGCTGTGAACTTCTCCATTGTGGTATGGTTTTAAGATTAATTTAATTTACATAGAAACCAATCATTTCTCCCATGCTCACAGGAATGGCTCAATGAAATTAAGCACTTTCCTCACTGGGTAGTAGAAAACAAAAACAAATAGCAAATCCAAAAAGGATAGATGCAGCAAATGGAACTTAGCTCACCATCCCTATCTCAACACAGTTGAGCATGATTTAATTTTCTTCTCTGAATGAATGAGGCCTGTGAGAATTATAAATGCAGGTATTTTTCAAAGGGTGATGTTGATGTGACACACACAGAAAGTGGAATTTATAGAACTTGACTGATTATAAACAAGAGATAAAGAAGAGATGGCATGAAAAGGTTCAGGTGATTGAGAGAATAAAGATATCAGTTGAGATAGGAAGCGGGGGAAGAATGTACTTAAGAGGTGGCATTAGGTTTGATTTATTTATTTTTATTTTTTATTTTTTTGGTACCAGGGATTGAATCCAGAGGTGCTTAATCTGTGAGGCACATCCACAGCCTTTTTTTTTTTTTTTTTTTTTTTTTTTGAGACAGGGTCTTGCCACCAAGTTGCTTAGGGCCTAGCTGAGCTGCTGAGGCTGGCTTTGAATTTGTGATCCTCGTGCCTCAGACTACTGAGCCACTGGGATTTTAGGCATGCTCCATCACACTCAACTTTAGGCTTGATATTTGATACTATGTATGGGTGATTTGTTACAGAACACATATCTAGAATGTGGTTAGAAACCCTGCTTAAACCACAGGAGCAAATCATAACTAGAGGTGTAGCTTAGAAAATCATGTCAAAATATAGATGGAAATATATAAATGGTATGAATGAAACTGCTTAAGGAGACTGTAGATTGAGGTGAGACACCCACGTTCAAGAAGGAGACTTCAAAGGAGACTGAAGGAGACGCTAAGGGAAGGACACTTGAAGGGGTGAGGGCTGCAGTCAGGTGCAGAGGCTGGCCTGTGTCAGAGGGTGGGTTCTCCCTTTGAGATGGGAAGGAGGAGTGGAATTGCATGGGTGTGAACACATTCCATGTCCTTTTCTTTACAGAACAAAGTAGGAGTCAAGGCCATCTGTGGACAGGTAGGGCATGGGGGTAAGTCTGCCATCTTGGTAACCATGGGGTTGGAAATTCTACAATTGGAAATGATTAAGAGAAGGAAGACTATCACTAGGACTGAGTTACAGCAGCTCAGGTGGGTCATTTATCTCAAAGTGGACTCCATCACTACATTTATGTGATTTCCTCCAGTGGGATTTACAAGTTTGGAATGGGGTTAAAAGTGAATAAGGAGGAAGAGATGGCTTCCTCTCCCATTACTTTTCTTCTTGCTTGTTCCATTCCAGCCCTTTCGCCCTGCTTCCTGTTCCTTGAACACATCTGGAATACCATCAAATATATCCAGAATTCCCTCTGCACATATGCTCCTCCTACTGGTGCTAACTTCCTGTGTGTGCTCATTATCTGGCCTTCTCAGTGGTATCTACCTTGACCATCCTGCTTATAATCTCAACCCTCTGTACTTCTAATCTCCCATCCTCTTTACCTCTTCTTTCAGCCACAGCACTTATTCCTAAAATATTAAATAATTTATTCATTTATCATGTTTTTTATATATTATTTTTATTTGTTCTAATTAGTCATATATGACAGTAGAATGCATTTATACATTTTGATAAATCATACACAAATGAAGTGTAATTTCTCATTTTTCTGATTGTACCTATTGTAGGATCACATCAGTCATGCAGTCATGTTTATTTTTAATTGTTGATCTCCCTTTCCTGGTATGTGAGTTACTAAATGACCAGAATAAACCTGGCACATAGTAGATAAATAGTTGTTAAATGAAACTAAAGTAACTGGGTGTTAATGAAGGCAAATATTGCTTATTTTTTTCCAAATCAGAAACAGAAAACCCATACAAAAACTGTACTTTTCACTGTTAAAATGAAACACAGTTCTTAGGTTATAAAATTAAATTATCCCCCTTCTCTCTTTAGACACCCACTTTTTTATCTCCCTCCATATATAGTTGTACTCTGCTCACATCTAAGAATAAAATCATCTCCATATAATTATTTCTCATACAGGCATCTTGTATTCCAAATTTATCTATCTATCTAGTCTGTCTGTCTGTGTACCTAATCTTGGTCTTCAGATATGCTGCTTCTAGTTGCCTACAAGTCCTTGAAGGTTGGAGGAGGCGTTTTTAATTTTACTTTGGGGTGGCGGTAGCAGGGAGGACTCTGATTGTGGCATAATTTAGAGCCTCCTCTGCTGCCTTTAGGCAAAATGGCCCATTTCTACGTGGAAGTACTGATGCTTACCCTAGAAAAAGAATCTTGGTTTTACCAAATGACTTTTGGATAATCAGGCAACTGAATTCAATTATAAGAATGAATGAAGTGTTTTAAGATTTCATCAAATTATTTTTCATGTTTACCTATGAAACACTCTTTGAAGAGGTAGCTACTATTCTTTGCTTTTCCTGTGTTTAAGGATATGGCAAAAGGGATGAATGCAACTGTAGAGCAAAGTAGGTTTCGAATAACTTCAAGAGAGCAGTGAACTGAGTCAGACTGAGAGGCAGGGCCTTTGCTCTGACGAGGACAGCAGTAGCCTTTCCTCCCCTCTGCCAGTGGCAGTGATTCTGCTTCTTTCTTACACAAGGTCTGGGGTGCAGGAGCTTTTCTCTTGTTCTCCTCTCCAACATCAAACTTAGGCTCTGCTTGTCTTTATGACAGAGGCAAATTTTTTCAGCTCTTCTCTCCTGCCACCAATATTTTAAATATCCAGAGGAGATTAGTGGAAAAGATTTTGTGGGTGGGTTCAGATTCCTCTTGTGTTTGGGTCTTCCAGGTATTCTAAACTATCTGACAGCCCAAACTCATTGTTTAACATTTTATTAAGATCTCAAATATTTTCTTCTTGCCCATTTCTGTTGCGGTTACCTCTGTTGCCTGTTCTCCTCCAGAGACCAAACAGCTGTGGGGTTCATTTCTCCCTAGGGACTTTGTCATCTTTTGGGATTTTGGTTTACTAGGTTACCTTGTGACCTCTGTTCTATGACAGGCTCAGTTTTCTAGGTTGCTGAGTTGCTTTCACTGTTTGGGTAGAGCTACTTTTTCTACTGATTTCCTCCATCCAAGGTAGAAGATATTTTGAATATCTGGAAGGATGATTTGGTTTTCCCCAATCTGGTTATTTCTAAATCTCCTGGTTTTCTGTTCAAAGCCTTTCTTTTATTTCTTTAAACATGTAAGGCACAGTTATTTTATAGTCTGTATCCAGGAATACCATTATCTGGTATCTTGCAGATCTGATTCTGCTGGTTACTGTTTTTGATGCCTTTCAATGATTGTTCTTTGTGTTTAATGTGTTTTGGGATTTTCAATTGTGGGATCATCATGTTCTTTTCAAATTTATCTCTGGGAATTCTTTGAAGACTAGATTGAAATTGCATTTCTTTAGAGAGAGTTTGTTTGCCACTGCATAGAGTACAGCCAACTATTTTCCATTAAATTATCTGTTTGAGTTTTTCCAGACTATGCTAGTAGTATGAATGATAGGTGCAGTTATGAATTCTCAGGGATGGTTTTTTTTTTCTCTAATCAGCACCAAGTCAAACCAATTTTGATTTTTGAATGATGCCATTTTGTAAGACAGACTTACTTTATAGTGTAACTCTCAGAAGTTTCAGCTTTCTCTGGACCCTGGCAAGGGGCAGGAGTAGTGTGGCAGGTGGGCAGTGATTTGTTTATCTGAAGCATTTCAAACACTGTTTCCTCCATACCCTCTGGAATCATCAAAAGAGAAGATAAATTTCTCCACAGAGACATCGGAAAAAGTCACTTTTTAAAAAAATCAAGATTCTTTTACTTTTTTGACTTCTACAGAGTCCTTACTTTTGTACCTATTCTGCAATGAATTGACATTTTAAGTCAAGGAATCTTTTTCCTTTAATAGACTAAAAAAATTGATATAGATTCTCTTTGTTAGTTAATTTTAATTGACAAAGAAAAATTATGAGTATTAATCACATCCATATAGTTTGGAAATATGTATCCATTATTAATATGTATTTTTTTTTGGGTGTGCATGTGGTGAGAAACTTAAAATCAACCTCTTAGAGATTTTCAAGAATACAGTACATGGCTAGAGTCACCAAGTCATACAGCAGATCTTTTGAATGCATTCCTCCTAATGGAAATTTTCTGCCTTTTGCCCAATCTCTTCCTAAACTCAACATTCTCTCCTGCCCCTGGTCACTACTATTCTAGTAGTTGCTTATATGAATTTGAATTTTTAAAATTCCACATGGAAGTGAGATCATATGGTATTTGTCTTTCTGCACCTAGCTTATTTCACTATTATGTACCTCAGGGTCATCCATGTCGTTGCATGTGACAGGATTCCTTTTTTAAATGGTTGAGCATTACTCCACTGTGTCTGTACCACATTTTCTTTTTTTTTGTTTTAAGGTGATGAATATTTTTTTTTTATTTTATTGTAAACAAATGGGATACATGTTGTTTCTCTGTACATGGCATAAAGGCATACCATTTGTGTAATCATAAATTTACATAGAGTAATGTTGTTTGATTCATTCTGTTATTTTTTCCCTTCCCCCAGCCCCTCCCACCCCTCTTTTCCTTCTATACAGAGCTTCCTTCCTTCATACTTGCCCCCCACACACCCTAACTCTAACCCTAACACTAACCCTTCCCTCCCCCCATTATGTGTCATCATACACTTAATAGCGATATCATTCTTCCTTTGGCTTTTTGAGATTGGCTTATCTCACTTAGCATGATATTCTCCAATTTCATCCATTTGCCTGCAAATGCCATCATTTTATCATTCTTTATGGCTGAGTAATATTCCATTGTATATATATATATATATACCACAGTTTCTTTATCCACTCATCAATTGAAGGGCATCTGGGTTGGTTCCACAGTCTGGCTATTGTGAATTGAGCAGCTATGAACATTGATGTGGCTGTATCTCTGTAGTATGCTGATTTTAAGTCCTTTGGGTATAGGCCAAGAAGTGGGATAGCTGGGTCAAATGGAGGGTCCATTCCAAGTTTTCTAAAGAATCTCCACACTGCTTTCCAGAGTGGCTGCACTAATTTGCAGTCCCACCAGCAATGTATGAGTGTACCTTTCTCCCCACATCCTCGCCAGCACCTGTGGTTGCTCGTATTCTTGATAATCGCCATTCTAATTGGGGTGAGATGGAATCTTAGGGTGGTTTTGATTTGCATTTCTCTTATTACTAGAGATGTTGAGCATTTTCCCATATGTTTGTTGATTGCTTGTAGATCTTCTTCTGTGAAGTGTCTATTCATTTCTTTAGCCCATTTGTCGACTGGATTATTTGAATTCTTGGAGTAGAGTTTTTTGAGTTCTTTATAGATTCTGGAGATTAGTGCTCTATCTGAAGTATGAGTGGCAAAGATATTCTCCCACTCTGTAGGCTTTTTCTTCGCATTGCTGATAGTTTCCTTTGCTGAGAGAAAGTTTTTTAGTTTGAATCTATCCCAGTTATTGATTCTTGCTTTTATTTCTTGTGCTATGGGAGTCCTGTTGAGGAAGTCTGGTCCTAGGCCGACATGTTGAAGATCTGGACCTACTTTTTCTTCTATAATCTGCAGGGTCTCTGGTCTGATTCTGAGGTCCTTCATCCATTTTGAGTTTAGTTTCGTGCATGGTGAGAGATATGGGTTTAGTTTCATTCTGTTGCATATGGATTTCCACGTCTCCCAGCACCATTTGTTGAAGAGGCTATCTTTTCTCCACTGCATATTTTTGGCCCCTTTGTCTAGTATGAGAAAATTGTATTTATTTGGGTTTGTGTCCGTGTCCTCTATTCTATACCATTGATCTACCTTTCTATTTTGGTACCAATACCATGCTGTTTTTGTTACTATTGCTTTGTAGTAGAGTTGAAGTTCTGGTATTGCAATACCCCCTGTTTCACTCTTCCTGCTAAGGATTGCTTTAGCTATTCTGGGTTTCTTATTCTTCCAGATGAATTTCATAATTGCTTGCTCTATTTCTGCAAGGTACGTCATTGATATTTTAATTGGAATTGCAATTGAATCTGTATAGCACTTTAGGTAGTATGGCCATTTTGACAATATTAATTCTTCCTATCCAAGAACATGGAAGATCTTTCTATCTTCTAAGGTGTTCTTTAATTTCTTTCTTTAGTGTTGTATAGTTCTCATTGTAGAGGTCTTTCACCTCTTTTGTGAGATTGATTCCCAAGTATTTTATTTTTTTCGATGCTATTGTGAATGGGGTAGTTTTCCTAACTTCTCTTTCTGAAGATTCATCACTTATGTATAAAAATGCATTGGATTTATGAGCATTGATCTTGTAACCTGCTACTTTACTGAATTCACTTATGAGTTCTAAGAGTTTTCTGGTGGAATTTCCAGGTTCCTCTAAATATATAATCATGTCATCAGCAAACAGGGATAGTTTGAGTTCTTCTTTTCCAATTTGTATCCCTTTAATTTCTTTGGTTTGTCTAATTGCTCTGGCTAGAGTCTCAAGAACGATGTTGAATAGAAGTGGTGAAAGAGGGCATCCCTGCCTTGTTCCAGCTTTTAGGGGGAATGCTTTCAGTTTTTCACCATTTAGAATGATATTGGCCATGGGTCTAGCGTAGATGGCCTTTACAATGTTAAGGAATGTTCCCACTATCCCTATTTTTTCTAGTGTTTTGAGCATGAAGGGGTGCTGTATTTTATCAAATGCTTTTTCTGCATCTATTGAAATAATCATGTGATTCTTGACTTTAAGTCTATTGATATGGTGAATGACATTTATTGATTTCCTGATGTTGAACCAACCTTGCATCCCTGGGATGAAACCCACTTGATCATGGTGCACTATCTTTTTAATATGTTTTTGTATGCGATTTGCTAAAATTTTGTTGAGAATTTTTGTGTCGATGTTCATGAAGGATATTGGTCTGAAATTTTCTTTCCTTGATGAGTCTCTGTCTGGTTTAGGTATCAGTGTGATATTGGGTTCATAGAATGAGTTTGGGAGGGTTCCCTCCTCTTCTATTTTATGGAATACTTTGAGAAGTATTGGAATGAGCTCTTCTTTAAAGGTTTTGTAGAACTCGGCTGAGAACCCATCTGGTCCCGGACTTTTCTTTGTTGGTAGGCTTTTGATGACTTCTTGTATTTCAGTACTTGAAATTGGTCTATTTAAATTGTTTATGTCCTCCTCGTTCAGTTTAGGCAATTCATATGTCTCTAGAAACCTGTTGATGTCTTCGAGGTTTTCTGTTTTGATGGAGTATAGATTTTCAAAATAGCTTCTAATTATGTTTTGTATTTCAATCCTGTCTGTTGTGATATTTCCTTGTTCATTCCGAATTTTAGTGATTTGGGTTTTCTCTCGTCTTCTCTTTGTTAGTGTGGCTAAGGGTTTATCAATTTTGTTTATTTTTTAAAGAACCAGCTATTTATTTTGTCAATTTTTTTGTATTGTTTCTTATGTTTCAATTTCATTGATTTCAACTCTGAGTTTAACTATTTCCTGTCTTCTACTACTTTTGGTTTTGGTCTGTTCTTCTTTTTCTAGGGCTTTGAGCTGTAGTGTTAGGTCATTTATTTTTTGAGTTTTACTTCTTTTATTAAATGCGTTCCATGAAATAAATTTCCCTCTAAGTACTGCTTTCATAGTGTCCCAGAGATTTTGATATGATGTTTCTTTGTTCTCATTTACCTCTAAGAATTTTTTAATTTCCTTCCTAATATCTTCTGTTATCCATTCATCATATAATAGCATATTGTTTAATCTCCAGATGTTGGAATAGTTTCTGTGTTTTACTCTTTCATTTATTTCTAACTTCAATCCGTTATGATCTGATAGAATACATGGTAGTGTCTCTATCTTCTTGTATTTGCTAACATTAGCTTTGTGGCATAGTATATGGTCTATTTTAGAGAAGGATCCATGTGCTGCTTAGAAGAAAGTGTATTCACTCTTGGTAGGATGGTATATTCTATAAATGTCCGTTAAGTCTAAATTATTGATTGTGTTATTGAGATCTATGGTTTCTTTGTTCAATTTTTGTCTGGAAGATCTGTCCAGTGGTGAGAGAGGCGTGTTAAAATCACCTAGTATTATTGTGTTATGGTCTATTTGGTTTCTGAAATTGAGAAGGATTTGTTTGACATACATGGATGAGCCACTGTTTGGGGCATAGATGTTTATGATTGTTATATCTTGCTGATTTATGCTTCCCTTAAGCAGTATGAAATGACCTTCTTTATCCCTTCTGACTAACTTTGGCTTGAAGTCCACATTATCGGAAATGAGGATGGATACTCCAGCTCTTTTGCTGAGTCCATGTGCATGGTATGTTTTCCCCCATCCTTTCACCTTTAGTCTATGGGTATCTTTTTTTATGAGGTGAGTCTCTTGCAGGCAACATATTTGTGGATCTTTCTTTTTAATCCAATCTTCCAGTCTATGTCTTTTGATTGATGAATTCAGGCCATTAACATTCAGGGTTATTATTGAGATATGATTTGGTTTCCCGGTCATTTGGTTCATTTTTTAAATTTTATTTATTTATTTGTTTGACACAACTTGGCTCCTCCTTTATTTGACAATTCCTCCCTTTGCTGATTTGCTTCTTTGTTTTTCATCTCTTCCTCATGGAATATTTTGCTGAGAATGTTCTGTAATGCTGGCTTTCTTTTTGCAAATTCTTTTAGCTTTTGTTTATCATGGAAGGATTTTATTTCATCGTCAAATTTGAAGGTAAGTTTTGCTGGGTATAAGATTCTTGGTTGGCATCCATTTTCTTTCAGGGCTTGAAAAATGTTGTTCTAGGCCCTTCTAGCTTTTAGGGTCTGGATTGAAAAATCTGCTGATATCCGTACTGGTTTCCCCCTGAATGTAATTTGGTTCTTTTCTCTCACAGCCTTTAAAATTCTGTCTTTATTTTGTATGTTAGGCATTTTCATTATGTGCCTTGGTGTGGGTCTGTTGTAATTTTGTGTATTTGGAGTCCTATAAGCCTCTTGAACTTGATTTTCCATTTCATTCTTCAGATTTGGGAAATTTTCTGATAGTATTTCATTGAATAGATTGTTCATTCCTTTGGTTTGTTTCTCTAAGCCTTCCTCAATCCCAATAATTCTTAAATTTGGCCTTTTCATGATATCCCATAGTTCTTGTAGATTCTGTTCATGATTTCTTACCATCTTCTCTGTTTGTTCAACTTTGTTTTCAAGGTTAAATATTTTGTCTTCAATGTCTGAGGTTCTGTCTTCCAGGTGTTCTATCCTACTGGATATACTTTCTATGGAGTTCTTAATTTGGTTTATTGTTTCCTTCATTTCAAGGATTTCTGTTTGGTTTTTTTTCAATATCTCTAACTCTTTATTGAAATGATCTTTTGCTTCCTGTATTTGCTCTTTTAACTGTCGATTGGTGCGATCATTGAATGCCTGCATTTGCTCTTTCATCTCATCGTTTGCTTCTCTGATCATTTTAATTATGTATATTCTGAACTCCTTTTCTGTCATTTCTTCTGCCATGCTGTCATTGGGTTTTATTGATGTAACATCTAGATTTGTTTGCAGCATTTTCTTTCCTTGTTTTCTCATATTGTTCAGGTATCAGTGGACCGCTGAGATATTGCAGATTTCCTTTATTGATTTACAATGTCCCTGAAGATTTCTATATATAGCCCCGCTTAGCCTTCAGTAGCCTGAAGTCTTGGAGGAAGTTGATAATGCGGTGCTCCACAAGGAATCTGCCTCTCTAGGAATGGTGGCCTTCAGGTGGGGTATATTCCCTGCTAGTGGACAGAGGTATCTCCACTTGTTGACCAATCGTCATCCAAAGGGGAACTAGGCTGCGGGCTGAGACAAGGCCTGTTTGGGCCTGTGTCTCTGGTTTTCCCATCCTTGTGGGGAAACCTCACCCGGCAGGGAAGACTCACCCGGTGGGGAGGTCTCGCTGGTCAGTTCCCTCCTAGAGGTTCCCCTCAATTTACAGCTACTGCCTGGGCTGGGCTGCTTTCCTCTGCAAAGTTCCCAGGGGCCCGGCCCTACCTCCTGAGCCTGGGGAGCCTCACCCTTTGCAGATGAATCTCCTTAGGCTGCCCCTCCTCAGAGAATCTGCCCGCAGGCCTGGAACCTTCGCTCCGCCCCTAAGCCTGTCTCTGTGCGGCTCTTCCACCAAGAAGCCTCCTAGATCCTGGTACACTGCTCTGCACCTAATTGCCTGGCTATGCAGCCCCTCCTCTGAGCAGCGACCTGGGGCCCTGTACAATCGCTCTGAGACCCAGAGACCCGCCACACGCCTCTTCCTCCAGACAGTCGCCCAGTATTCCCGTGCGGTCACTAGGAGTCCAAGCAACTCACTGTGTGCCTCCTCCTCCCACCGACCACCCGTAGCCCGGGGCAATCAATCACTCCGAGTCAAAATGACCCTCCCTGTTCCTCCTCCTCCTCCAGGTAACCCCCCGGGTGTTCAGGAGCGGTCACTCTGAGTGGCTTGAATCCACATGACCCGCTGCACGCATCCTCTGGGCAGCCGCCTGGAGCTCTGTTGCGGCCACTGGAGACCAAGCGACCCACCGCGCTCCTCCTCCAGGCAGCCCCCCTGTGTTCAGGAGCCGTCGCTTTAAGTTCAAACAACTCACCACTCGCCTTCTCCTCTGAGCAGCCGCCTGGAGCGCTAATGCAGTCACTGCGAATCCAAACGACCCGCCGCGCTCCTCTTCCTCCTCCTCGTCCTCAGGGCAGGCCCCAGTGTTCAGAAGCGGTCGCTCTAAGTCCAAACAGCTCACCGCGCAGCTTTCCTCTGGCAATCGCCTGTAGCTCTGGTGCAGTCACTCCGAATCCAAGCGGCCACGCTCCTCCTCCTCCTCCTCAGGGCAGGCCCCGATGTCCTGAGTCCACACAGCCCTCCTCGCCGCTCCTCCCCTGGGCAGCCGCCGGAGCCCCAGTGGTTGCTCCGAGTCCCCGCGCTGTGCTGAGCGGCCTCCTTTACGAAGCTCCCAGTTGTCCGAATTCACTGCTCCAGTGGGGGGGGGCGGGGAGTGTCTCGCCGGCAGCTCTACTTCACAAAGTTCCTTGCGTTCTGGGACTACCGCCCCATCCGGGATGCCTCCCCAATGGGAGAGACTCCCCCGGCTGCTTTGAGTTGGTCCCAAGTCTCTCAGTATCTCCTCTTTTGAATCCTGAGTCCTGGAGCAACATGAAATGCAGCCACCCTCTAGGCCGCCATCTTGAAAACCCCTGTACCACATTTTCTTTATCCATTCATCTGAAGATGAGCATTAGGTTGATTCTGTGTGTTGGCTATTATGATCAATACTGCAAGGAACATGGAAGTGCAGATGTTTCTTTGACATACTAATTTCATTTCCTTTGAATTATATGGCCAGTAGTGGGGTTGCTGGATTATATGGAAGTTCTATTTTTAATTTTTTCGGAACAGCAAATGTTGTCCATATGGCTGTACTAATTCACACTCCCACCAACAGCATGCGAGGGTTCCCTTTTCTCCACATCCTTGCCAACACTTTTTATCTTTTGTCTTTTTGATAAAAGCTGTTCTAACCAGTGAGAGGTGACATCACCTTATGGTTTTTATTTGCATATCCCCAATGGTTATTGTGGAGCATTTTTTCACATACCTGTTGGTTATTTGTATTTCTTCTTTTGGGAAATGTCTATTTGTGTCCCTTGCCTACTTTTTCATTAGGTTATTTGTTTTCTCGCTATTGAGTTGAGCTCCTTATAAATTTTGGATATTGACCCCTTATCAGATTGTGGGTGTGCAAATATATCCACCCAATCTATAGGCTTTCACCATGTTGACTGTTTCTTCTGCTGAGCAGAGAGACTTTTTAGTTTGGTATCATCCTACTTATCTATATTTGCTTTTGCTGCCTGTGCATTTGAGGTCATTTTCAAGAAACTCTTAAACAGACCAACATAATGGAAATTTTCCCTTATTTTCTTCTAATATTTTAGTATTAGGGGCACTTGACCACTGAGCCACATCCCCAGCCCTGTTTTGTATTTTATTTAGAGAAAGGGTCTCACTGAGTTGCTTAGCACCTGGCTTTTGCTGAGGCTGGCTTTGAACTCGTGATCCTCCTGCTTAGCCTCCCGAGCCACTGGGATTGTAGGCATGTGCCACCTTGCCCGACTCCCATGCCTTTTTGATTACTATATATTTAAATTATATTTTGAAGTCATGCATTATGCCTCTGACTTTCTTTTCTTGCTCCCCCCCCCCTTCTTCTTTTTGCTCAAGATTGCTTTGACTGGTTGGAATCTTTTATGTTTCCAAATAAATTTTAGAAATTTTTTCCCCTATTTCTGTGAAGAATGACATTGAAACTTTTATAAAGATAGTACCAAAGTTGTAGATTGCACTAGGTAGTGTGATTATTTTAAGAATATGGATTCTTCCAATCTGTTGACAAAAGATATCTTTCCATTTATTTGTGTCTTCTTCAATTTATTTTATCTATGTTCTTTAGTTTTCATTATAGAAGTCTTTTACTTTGTTGGTTAAATTTACTCCCAGGTATTTTATTATTTTTGTAGCTATCATAAATAGGTGTCTTAAAATTTCTTTCTGGATAATCTGTTGTTTGAATATAGTGATTCTTTTCACATTTGTATGCTGGTTTTGTATATGCAACTTTGCTAAATTTGTTTTTATTAGTTCTAACATTTTGGGGGGGCACAGTCTTTGTTTTGTATATATAAGATCATTCATCTGCAAATAGTGATAATGTTCTTTTCCAGTTTGGATGACTTTTATTACTTTCTGTTGTCTTTTTCTCTGACTCAGCTTCCAATACTATGTTGAATAGAAGCGGTAAGACTAAGCATTCTTGTCTTTTTCCAGATCTTAGTGGAAACATGTTTCACTTTTATCACTGAGAATTATGTTACCTATGGTTTTGTCATATGTGGACTTTAAATGCAATTCATTAACTTTTTAGAAACCATTTTGCTAGCATCTAAGTATATGAGTCATTCTAGTATGTTACACAGCCACAAAACAGAATTCCCCTTAAACTTTTCTTTATACCACATTATTGAGTCTCAGAAGATGGGAGAAGATTTGTGTATTCAGGTCACAGTTTAACTTCTGAAATGAAAGACTCCTTTTCAAAGAATATGGAATTATTTACATGTCTACTTTCAGATTTATGTGAGGTCAGATAAGGTTATTTAGACTGACTCCTGAATTTCTTGTTCTTAGGATCTTCCATATAGGCTTATATTTGGTTTTTGATTATAAGTATGTTACTAATTTGCATATTTCTAGGTTTTTATCATCTGTGCTGTTTTCAGAAAGCATTGAATAATTAAAAAAAGAAAATAGTCTTGATATATGCATTTACTTAAATTCCAATTTCTTTATGGATCTGAAATGGTTTATCCTTGAGATAATGGAGCTTTGATATTTTGTGCGCCATCTTCTTTGACCAAACTATGATTTTTTCCATTTATCACTTGGGGTCTACCAGAGAACAAAACCCTGCATAAAATGATGTGAGTGACCATTTTGTTATTTTCCCAAGGATGGCACAAGTTCCTCCCACTCTAGATGTATATGAAGTTAATCCATTCTGTACAAATGGTGGCTTTGGCTGGAATTATTGCTGAATTCTCTCATGGAAACTCACACAAGAAGAGCTGCTAACTACTTGTGTTCTACACATCATACCTGAGGGGACTTTTCAGCTGTCTTCAGTTGTAAAGGAAGCAGGAAGCCAAACTTTTTCTGTGTACCATCTCCACATGATAAGGTGATTGGAAACTTGCAACCATTGAGTGAAGAAGGCAGAATCTACGAGGGAGAGTGTGGTTTCAGAAATGTCATTTTTTCCCCATGGCTCAATGAGAGTTTTCTTGATTGAAGAAGCATAATTTTGTCTAATTTTAAAATATGAGTTTTCACTCCTGCTGCCCCTTCTTTCTCTGTCTTCTTTCCCTGTGGGATGAAAACCTCTTGACACCAAAGTCTGGTGATTCATTTTAGTTCAGTTCATATCTAAATGATTATAAAATTTATTTTAAATCTCTCAAGTTCATATACTTTGGGATAATAACGGTGATGTAAAAGTACTGCAATGAGTTAAATTTGAGTTTAATTATTGTGCAATGTGTTTATTTTCCAGCAGGATGCAACAGAAACCCCTAGCCCATGTGAATTCTTCATATTATTTCCAGAAAGTCTAAGCCATTCACTAAACTTCTTTCTATCTGTTCACCTAGAGGGCTATTTTTTCCCCTAAAATATACATCAGATTATCTCTTACTCTTTGCCTAAAAAAATTTAAAAGATCTCTACTACATGATGAATAAAATAACAGATTCTTAATACAGAACGCAAGGTCTGTCAAAATCTGGTTACAGTTTTTCCTGTTTTCATTTTCCTTCTCCTTCCCACAAAATTTGTGATCTAGTTATGCTGCATACACTTTGCTCCAGTATTCCATGTGTCATCTCATTGCTCCTTTTTCTACTGGAGCCCTCTTTCCTGTTTTCCCATTTGATAAACTCTTGCTAATTCCTCAACTGTAAATTCTATATCATCTTTACTCTGTAGAGTTGAAGCAACTTGGTTACTCATAGGAATATGTAGGTAACTTTTAAAAGATAACTAGCAAATTCTGGATCACAAACACAGAGATTCTGATTTATTTGGTCTATCATGAGGCTTGGACATCAATAATTTTTAAGGTCTGCCGGTGAATTAGTCAAGGAGATCCCCTGTACTGTGGGTCAGCCTGCAGTCTGTTGTCAGACTATGGGGAAATCTTGATTTCAACACTGTATTATTTTGCTGTTTACCTCTCTTATGTCTCAGTTTTCCCATCTTTAAATTTAGGGAAATAATCATCCTTAATTCTTAGGTCTGTTGTAAACACTAGCTTAGGTAGTGCAGGTTAAGCCCTTAGTCTAAAACTTGGCATAATGTTTCCCACTATTAATAGACAAATTAATTGTTTCCTCTGGGTTCTGACCTTTATGATTATTTTTTCTAAATTAAAAAAGTAATTCAGTTGTAAACTTTGTCACATTGTATACTTAAAGGTATTCATATGTTTCTCCATCCATAGATTATGTCATACTTGGAACAACTGGCTGGTTCTGCAGGTCCTACTAATCCCTGCCCTCAGCTTCCTCGTGCATCAGTTATTTTCTCTTAACCACAGGCTGTGGACAAAACATAAACAATGATCTCATTCTCTCTTTGGAGGAAAATTGCAATAACCTCTTAACTAATCTCCCTCTCCCAGGCTCTTCCCATCAACTGTCTTACATACCCATTTCTCACCTCTACTCTGTTGGGGCTGGGGATATGGCACAGTGGTAGAGCACTTTCCTACCATGCATGAGGCCCTGGTGAACCCAGCCCACAAAACAAGCAAAAGTGAAACACAAAACAAAACCAACAACAACAACAAAAACCTCCCAAACAAGACAAACCAAAATCAAAACTGAAACCCAAACCTGTTGTTATGGAAGTTCTGATTCTTCTTTTACAAGTCAGACTCTCTTCTTGACTATGAGCTTGTTTTTACTTTCATTTTTGGTTTTATCAAAATATAGTGTATTATATTTATACATGATAATGAGGTTCATTTTGACATTTTCATATATAAGCATAACATAATGTGCTAGGTTTCACTGCCTCGTTCCCCACTATGAGTTCTTCAAAGGTAAGGGCCACATCTTTTTCCACTTGCACATTTGGCTTCTAGCAGTGTCCAGGAATGTAGAAGGTGACCAATTTGTGGAAGAAAGAAAAAAGGAGGAAGAATGGAAGAAAGAAATTTGGATAGAAGTAGGTAGAATTTCTAAGTTTCTTTATTTTCTACCCCTTCCATGGTTGCTGTCAATCTAAGCAACTATTATGACGTCTCAAGATTGGAACATCACTGGGTGAACCTCTTACATATAGACCATTGTATTGCAGTGTTTCTTAGAAGAGAGTAATCTAAAAAATAAACAGATTTTAAATTCCCTTTGTTACAGCACTGATGAAGAATGCCTCAAGGAATATAATAAGCATGCTCAAATGAAATATGTCTATATAAAGAAGCTTAACAGAAACCTGGTTTGAATCTATATTTTCTTTATAATTAAATAGAAAATTAAAACCAGCTTAGTAGAAATGATGTTTAAACGTTTAGTGGTTTTTAAACAGCATATTTCAAATTTGAGTACTAAATTCATTATGCAATATTTCAAATATTTCTACATTTTTCCTAACTGCAAGAACATTAAAATGTACATTGTCCTTTTCCTGTGGGAATTTTATGGCACTTCTTATTTACTAAGCTTGGAGCATATTTCAAAGTACTTATTATTGCTATTTATGATCCAAAATAGACAAAATAAAAATGAACTACAGTCTCTGCTAGTTGTAAAATTGAGCCAACATTATATTTCCTAGTTTTAGTTGTTTGTTTGAATTTTTCTTTTTGTTTTTTAACGAATGACATTCATCTTTTTTTCTGTTGACATAAGTGATTCAGGATTATTTTTTAACATTTTTAAGCAAATAAGAACAAAATAAATAAAAATCTTCCCATCATCTCAGGATATTTTATTTTACATTTTATTATTTTGTTCTATGTTTATTTGTATTTGAATGCACAGTAATTTAAAGGAACATCCTCCTGATACTATATACTTGAAATTTTCAAATATTGTAAGCATTTCTGCAACCTATTTTTATTTTGTGTTCATTGGTCGTTTCAATGGGAATCTGGGAAAAGGAATAGTTCATTTTCTATCCTCACACCATCTTATCCAGAAATCTGCTACAAAAGTTTTTGAACAGAAGTGCTGAAAATGAGAAGGCTCCAGAATTCAGTCATCAAGTGACATCATACATAGGAGGGGGTCAAGTCTGCAAGGCAAATTTCAGAAACAACAGAATGAGAGCAAGGAAGGTGGAGCTCATAATCTGAAATACCCAGAGCTGGGGAAGCAGAGCCTGAACAGATGACAGTGTCTGAGGGGTCATCAACCTTTTCTCCTATTCTATTTGACATGCAAGGTAAAACACAGGAGGCAAGTGATCACCCTTTGCTTTTGCTGCAAAGATTGAGGAGCATATGTACTAAACACTCCTCACCTCTATAGTGTCTATTACTGAAAGCAAAGTTTCATTTTTCTGATCCCTCAGGAAATCAGGGGATTTGGACATGCAAGGGTCATGATTTTAAAAATTCTTTGAAATCTTTGAGATGAATTTCAGAATATTTTATATTAAAATCACAGGAACTCTAATTTTTACACATTTGAATTAAATTCCATAATAGGAAGGACAACTTCACATAATATATGTAGCTCATTTCTTCAAGGTTTTTTGTCATCTAAGAAGATAATCTGTTCAAGAAAGATTTTCAGAAATTTGCTGTAGGAAAATTATGGGTATGATGTTCTGATAACTTTTCATATCCTATGCTTTTTATTCCTCTCTCTCTCTCTCCCTATCTCTCTCTCTCTCTCTCTCTCTCTCTCTCTGTCTCTCTCTCTGTCTTTCTCTCTCTCTCTCTCTCTCTCTCTCTCACACACACACACACACACACACACACACACACACACAACTTTATTCCCTCACAAAACACCTCTGTGGGGTAGCAAAGTAAACCAGAAAAAAAAAAATATGAGCTAGAATTTCAGCTGTACCATTAATTAGCTGTAGAAATTTGGCACAAAATTTAAACTTTCTGACGCTCTAAAATTTGAAAACAGCACAAGAGGGTAATAAGTCCTTTCTCATAAACTTGCTATGCTGATTAAATGAGATCACAGATTATGAAAAGTTGTTTAGAAATGTTGGCTGTTGTTAGACAACTATTATGCCACAGTGAAAAAAAATCATTCTTCCAGAAATGACCAGACGTTATTCTTGGTTGTGTTTCAAGGAACATTAAATGTGGTTGCATCTTCCAGGGCAATTGCTTTGTAAGTCAGGTGTGATAAGAAGGCACTTTCCCAGAGAGTTTCAAAAGCAATATCAGCCAACTCATGAAATTTAAGACCAACTCAAGAAATCGTGTGGACCTGGTATCCATCTGTTGTTTGAGTAAATCACAATTTAATTCCTATTTGAAGTTAAGCAAAATAGACAAGAGCATTGGCTGTTGTTTATTCATTGATAATTTGTCTGCTCCCTGTACAGTTATTGCATCTCGTTTGATTACTTGGAAGAACCCTGAAGGATTTTTTTTTAACTTTGGCCAGATGTTGAAAAAATCAATATGCAGATCCACTTTGACGTAGATATTTAATTAACCCTGTACTATGACTGGCTAAACTCCACTTTCCTTCAAACATTCTTGACCCACCCAATAAAATCTAAGCTCTTCAAAATTATACCCAAAGTCTTTACAAATTAATCTGCTATTTCTGTCGTGTCTTCCTTCCATGCTTTCTATATTTTAACCAAAGAAAACTTAAAGAGCTTCTCAGAATTTCTGATCACTTATTTCCTTCACTTTCTGGGTTGTCACACCACTTGAGACCATTCATTTGTTTTCAGACAATAAATATCACTCCCACTGTAGGACCTGGATTCTTTTTTTTTTTATTTATTTTTTTATTTTTTTATGTTATTTTTTTACTTTTATTTATTTTTTTTACTGTAAACAAATGGGATGTATGTTGTTTCTCTGTTTGTACATGGAGTCAAGGCATACCATTTGGGTAATCATAAATTTACATAGAGTAATGTTGTTTGATTCATTCTGTTATTTTTTCCTTCCCCCCAACCCCTCCAACCCCTCTTTTCCCTCTATACAGTCCTTCCTTCCTCCATTCTTGCCACCCTCCTTATCGCTAACCCTAAACCTAACCCTAACCCTAACGCTAACCCCTTTTACCCCCCCATTATGGGTCATCATCACTTATCAGCGAGATCATTTGTCCTTTGGTTTTTTGAGATTGGCTTATCTCACTTTTAGCATGATATTCTCCAATTTCATCCATTTGCCTGCAAATGTCATAATTTTATTATTCTTTATGGCTGAGTAATATTCCATTGTATATCTATGCCACAGTTTCTTCATCCATTCATCAATTGAAGGACATCTAGGTTGGTTGCACAATCTGGCTATGGTGAATTGAGCAGCAATGAACATTGATGTGGCTGTATCTCTGTAGTTTTCTGATTTTAAGCTCTTTGGGTATAGGCCAAGGAGTGGGATAGCTGGGTCAAATGGTGGTTCCATTCCAAGCTTTCTGAGGAATCTCCATACTGCTTTCCAGAGTGGCTACACTAATTTGCAACCCCACCAGCAATGTATGAGTGTACCTTTTTCCCCCCATCCTTGCCAACACCTATTGTTGCTTGTGTTCTGGATAATCACCATTCTAATTAGGTGAGATGGAATCTTAGGGTAGTTTTGATTTGCATTTCTCTTATTACTAGAGATGTTGAATATTTTCCCATATGTTTGTTGATTGCTTGTAGATCTTCTTCTGTGAAGTGTCTATTCATTTCCTTAGCCCATTTGTCAATTGGGTTATTTGTATTCTTGGTGTAGAGTTTTTTGAGTTCTTTATAGATTCTGGAAATTAGCACTCTATCTGAAGTATGAGTGGCAAAGATATTCTCCCACTCTGTAGGCTCTTTCTTTGCATTACTGATAGTTTCCTTTGCTGAGAGAGAGCTTTTCAGTTTGAATCTATCCCAGTAGTTGATTCTTGCTTTTATTTCTTGTGCTCTGGGAGTCCTGTTAAGGAAGTCTGATCCTAAGCCAACAGGTTGAAGATTTGTACCTTCTTTTTCTTCTCTAAGATGCAGGGTCTCTGGTCTGATTCCGAGGTCCTTGATCCATTTTGAGTTGAGTTTTGTGCAGGGTGAGAGATAGGGGTTTAATTTCATTCTGTTGTGTATGGTTTTCCAGTTTTCCCAGCACCATTTGTTGAAGAGGCTATCTTTTCTCCATTGCATATTTTTGGTCCCTTTGTCTAGTATGAGAAAATTGTATTTATTTGGGTTTGTGTCCATGTCCTCTATTCTGTACCATTGATCTACCTGTCTATTTTGGTACCATACCATGCCGTTTTTGTTACTATTGCTTTGTAATAAAGTTGAAGATCTGGTATTGCGATACCCCCTGCTTTGCTCTTTCTACTGAGGATTGCTTTAGCTATTCTGGGTTTCTTATTCTTCCAGATGAATTTCATAAGTGCTTGCTCTCTTTCTGTAAGGTACATCATTGGGATTTTAATTGGAATTGCATTGTATAGCACTTTTGGTAGTATGGCCATTTTGACAATATTAATTCTGCCTATCTAAGAACATGGGAGATCTTTCCATCTTCTAAGGTGTTCTTTAATTTCTTTCTTTAGTGTTGTATAGTTCTCATTGTAGAGGTCTTTCACCTCTTTTGTGAGATTGATTCCCAAGTATTTTATTTTTTTCGATGCTATTGTGAATGGGGTAGTTTTCCTAACTTTTCTTTCTGAAGATTCATCACTTATGTATAAAAATGCATTGGATTTATGAGCATTGATCTTAACCTGCTACTTTACTGAATTCACTTATGAGTTCTAAGAGATTTCTGGTGGAATTTCCAGGTTCCTCTAAATATATAATCATGTCATCAGCGAACAGGGATAGTTTGAGTTCTTCTTTTCCTCTTTGTATCCCTTTAATTTCTTTGGTTTGTCTAATTGCTCTGGCTAGAGTTTCAAGGACAATGTTGAACAGAAGTGGTGAAAGAGGGTATCCCTGCCTTGTTCCAGTTTTTAGGGGGAATGCTTTCAGTTTTTCACCATTTAGAATGATATTGGCCATGGGCCTAGCGTAGATGGCCTTTACAATGTTAAGAAATGTTCCCACTACCCCAATTTTTTCTAGTGTTTTGAGCATGAAGGGATGCTGTATTTTATCGAATGCTTTTTCTGCATCTATAGAAATAATCATATGATTCTTAACTTTAAGTCTGTTGATATGGTGAATGACATTTATTGATTTCCGGATGTTGAACCAACCTTGCATCACTGGGATAAAACCCACTTGATCGTGGTGCCCTATCTTTTTAATATATTTTTGTATGCGATTTGCTAAAATTTTGTTGAGAATTTTTGCATCGATGTTCATTGAGGATATTGGTCTGAAATTTTCTTTCCTTGATGTTTCTCTGTCTGGTTTGGGTATCAGGGTGATATTGGCTTCGTAGAATGAGTTTGGGAGGGTTCCCTCCTCTTCTATTTCATGGAATACTTTGAGGAGTATTGGAATGAGCTCTTCTTTACAGGTTTTGTAGAACTCAGCTGAGAACCCATCTGGTCCCGGACTTTTCTTTGTTGGTAGGCTTTTGATGACCTCTTCTATTTCATTGCTTGAAATTGATTTCTTTAATTCTGTATATCCTCCTCGTTCAGTTTAGGTAATTCATATGTCTCTAGAAACTTGTTGATGTCTTCGAGGTTTTCTGTTTTGTTGGAATATAGATTTTCAAACTAGCCTCTAATTATGTTTTGTATTTCACTCGTGTCTGTTGTGATCTTTCCTTGTTCATTCCTAATTTTAGTAATTTGAGTTTTCTCCTTCTTTGTCTTTGTTAGTGTGGCTAAGGGTTTATCAATTTTGTTTGATAAAACAAACAAACCTAGATACTATATCAGTAAAACCCAATGACAGCATGGCAGAAGAAATGTCAGAAAGAGAGTTCAGAATGTACACAATTAAAACAATCAAGGAAGCAAATGAGGAGATGAAAGAGCGAATGCAGGCATTGAAGGAGGAGATGAAAGAGCAAGTGCAGGCATTAAATGATCGCACCAATCAACAGTTAAAAGAGCAAATACAGGAAGCAAGAGATCATTTCAATAAAGAGTTAGAGATAGTGGAAAAAACAAACAGAAATCCTTGAAATGAAGGAAACAATAAACCAAGTTAAAAACTCCATAGAAAGCATAACCACTAGGATAGAACACCTGGAAGACAGAACTTCAGACACTGAAGACAAAATATTTAATCTTCAAAACAAAGTTGACGAAACAGAGAAGATGGTAAGAAATCATGAACAGAATCTACAAGAATTATGGGATATCATGAAAAGCCAAATTTAAGAATTATTGGGATTGAGGAAGGCTTAGAGAAACAAACCAAAGGAATAAATAATCTATTCAATGAAATAATATCAGAAAATTTCCCAAATCTCACGAATGAAATGGAAAAACAAGTAGAAGAGGCTTATAGGACTCCAAATATGCAAAATTACAATAGACCCACACCAAGTCACTTTATTATGAAAATACCTAACATACAAAATAAAGACAGAATTTTAAAGGCTGCAAGAGAAAAGAATCAAATTACATTCAGGGGGAAACCAATAAGAATATCAGTAGATTTTTCAATCCAGACCCTAAAAGCTAGAAGGGCCTGGAACAACATTTACCAAGCCCTGAAAGAAAATGGATGCCAACCAAGAATCTTATACCCAGCAAAACTTACTTTCAGATTTGACGATGAAATAAGATCTTTCCATGATAAACAAAAGCTAAAAGAATTTACAAAAAGGAAGCTAGCATTACAGAACATTCTCAGCAAGATATTCCATGAGGAAGAGATGAAAAACAATGATGCAAATCAGCATGGGAGGTACTAGCCTAATGGACTAGCCAAATAAAGGAGAAACCAAATCATGTCAAAAAACAAAAATGAGTCAAATGACTGGGAATACAAATCATATCACAATAATAACCCTGAATGTTAATGGCCTGAACTCATCAATCAAAAGACATAGACTGGCACATTGGATTAAAAAGAAAGATCCAACAATATGCTTCCTGCAAGAGACTCATCTCATAGAAAGAGATACCCATAGACTAAAGTGAAAGGATGAGAAAAAACATACCATGCACATGGACACAGTATAAAAGCTGGAGTATACATCCTCATTTCAGAGAATGTGGACTTCAAGCCAAAACTAGTCAGAAGGGATAAAGAAGGACATTACACACTGCTTAAGGGAAGCATAAATCAGCAAGACATAACAATCATAAATATCTATGCCCCGAACATTGGCTCATCCATGTACGTCAAACAAATCCTTCTCAATTCCAGAAATCAAATAGACCACAACACAATAATACTAGGTGATTTTAACACACCTCTCTCACCACTGGATAGATCTTCCAAACACAAATTGAATAAAGAAACCATAGATCTCAATAACACAATCAACAATTTAGACTTAACCGACTTATATAGAATATACCATCCAACAAAGAACGAATACACTCTCTTCTCAGCAGCACATGGGTCCTTCTCTAAAATAGACCATATTTTATGCCATAAAGCTACTGTCAGCTAATACAAGAAGATAGAGACACTACCTTGTATTCTATCAGATCATAATGGATTGAAATTAGAAATAAATGACAGCGTAAAAAACAGAAACTTTTCCAATACCTGGAGATTAAATAATATGCTATTATATGATGAATGGATAACAGAAGACATCAGGAGGGAAATAAAAAATTCTTAGAAGTAAACGAGAACAAAGACACATCATATCAAAATTTCTGGGACACTATGAAAGCGGTACTTAGAGGAAGATTTATTTCATGGGGTGCATTCAACAAAAGAAGTAGAAATCAACAAATAAACAACTTAACACTACAGCTCAAAGCCCTAGAAAAAAAGAGCAGACCAACACCAAAAGTAGTAGAAGACAGAAAATAGTTAAAATCAGAGCCAAAATCAATGAAATTGAAACAAAAGAAACAATCAGAAAAATTAACAAAATAAAATTTATAAACAAAATTGATAAACAAAATTGATAGGGTTTGGATTCTTGAGCAGTGATCAAAGGGTCAGCCAACCCATTGTAGGGAGAAACTTGACTAATGGGAAAATGACATATTTTCTTGTTCATGGACTTTTCTCAGATATGGCTCTTCTGGTATTGTCCTGAACAAACATACTTGCTGAATGGCCTGTTCTGTATCTCTGCTTGTGAAGCTGTAGTTATGGTAAGAAATTGCATCATCTTATATCCCTTTCCCCCAGCCCCTTGTCCACTTTTATGGTCCTGGAAACCTCAATTTAGTGTTGGCACCTTAATTCTTCAGGATCTGCTTTGTAGGAGACCCAGGCTAAAACATATTTCCTTAATCCCTCTGCATTTCCACATTTTTTTCCAGCTTTCTGCTTGGAATATTCCTTCACTCTTTATTACTCTTAAAGATCCAATTCAATTGCTGATGTCTGTGCTCCCATGGCAACCTCTGCTACTACTAAAGCACACTTACTCTATTTTGTATACATGTAATGGTGTGTCAATCTCCTTTAACAGACTATAATCTCCTTGGGGATGGAAAGGTTGTCATTTATCCCTGCATTCTCAGCACTTAGAATAGTGTTGCCTAAAGGAATTAAGGAATCAATGGGATTAGAGTTCCATGTTTTCCTTGATTTCTCTTGAGCATAATGTCCTAAGGCTAAGGTATTTTAGAATTATTTACCACTGTAAATGTGTTATATTTATAATATAAAGAATCTAGAAGCTTCTTTGACCTGGATCCAAGAGAAAAAAGTCATCTGAACAATTATGAATGAAACCTTCTGATGGGATCTCATATCTGTGTGACACACGTTCTGCAACACACTTCAATCTAGATTATTTTGGACAGATTGGTCAGTGATCAGCACATCTCCAGATGGTGTTGCCCTAAAATCCTCTGTGATATGTGCAGTCTTCTGGAATGCCTAAATAGGAGTCCATGTACCATCTGAGACCCAAATGTGGCCACTTCAAAAGGACTTTTTTGATACATCTGGAGGATAGAAATTAGGAAGACTTCAGTGTGGTCCAGGTAGCATATTCTATTACCTAGATAAGCATTAGAGATTTGAAATTATACTGCATATATAATGGAATAGAATTGAATTCTAGTGCCCTTATCTAGTATACTTTGTTCCCAGTGATACTTTCTATTTCTTCACCTTCCCCTGGGTTCATATGTTGGATCTATGTAATTTGGATATTTTTCTGTTGATCCCAAAATGCTAGACCAATACATTCTACTAAATTTCTTTATGAATTTATGCCAAAAAAGCATAAAATGCCAAGATACAACAGAACATGGGAGTAAATCTTAGGACAAGGGACTCTCTTCTGTTCTGTCCATGCTCTCTACATCTCTTCCCTAGCCGCTACCTTCTGCCTGACTCTTGTGTTGTCTTGAGAGGTTTTGATTGTAAAATCTATCTGAAAATATGTATGTATTTTTAAAATTTTAGTTGAACTAGTAGGCATTACATCTCCATTTTACATATGAGAAAAATGAGAACCCAGAAGATTTAAGTTACTTGTCTTGCATTACACAGTCAGTGTTCAGAAGAGGCCGAACACTGTAGGTATCATTTGTAAACCTGGAGGCATCACCTCTTTATAATGTGGTATGATGAGGATTCTCCAGGAAGAAGACACTTTGGATGACATCTCGCTTTGTCTCCATCTGTTTCCACTCTTGTTGAAATACTCATTACATATCACTCTATTTCTGGCACAAAACCACTTCCTAGAAAGGGAGGCATTTCTCAAGTAACCTTCTGGGTGGCTAAGACTGTGAAGACTCACAGCTGTACTTGAGACTGGCAGTTCAACAGTTAATGTCTGGTGGCGTGAAGCATCCCATGGAGAGGAACAACTGAGTGAGAATTTCAGCATATTGGACCTTGGCAGGCTTAGGGTGAAGCAAATGAGCCAGCTTCCTGACATAAGAAGGCATCCATTCCATTTAACATCAGTTGAAAAGCTCAAAGATTGTGCTAAACCTTCCCACTCTCTTCTCCTGTAGAGATAATATCACATTATTTTTGGGGAGAGCAGAAAGTTTATTTTGTGCACTTTTCAAATTTAAAAACTCAGACATAAGTTCTTATAATTTGAATGGTTCAACAGAACATTCAGATAAAAGGTTTGAAAGCTTTTCTCCCCCTGTTGTCTCTTTCAGTTATTACTGTTGAGAAACTACTTTATGAAAGAAAGACCTTTCTTTTCTCTTTTCAAGATAAAGATTCAAACCCTAAGAATCTGCGAAAGTAAACCATTTAATGAAATAACTTATTCAGAAAAGAAACGCATGTGAAAATTTCTTAATCTTCCACAAAGCTCTCCTTCTTCCTTTATAAGGGCAGTGTTAAATGATAATAATAAGGACTGAAGGCCAGCAAATTGGGATTGTTGAGAGAAAAGTTTAAAAGCAGAGGTTTACCTTAGGCGAGTCCCATTCTGAACTTCCTTTATAATGGCACTGTTTTCCATGTATGTGCTCATATGTTCAAGAGAAGACTTGTCTCCTTATCTCTGGTCTAACTACAACGTTTGACTTTCTTTTTAAGTATAACTTGACTTAATTAAATGCATGCATCTCCCCTGAAAGCTTCCTTTCGCTCTTGGTCCCTTACCTATATTTAAGGGAATGATATTTTCCTTACCCACTGCAATTCAAGGAGCCATCCTGAAGTCCCCTTCGCTTCTCCCATAGTCACCCTTCTTAAAAACCACCTGTCATGTGCTTCTGCCTTCTTGTTTCCAAAGCATCATGCTCTTTTAGGCTGTTCTCATTTCACACATAAATCACTGCTGTGGGCTCTTAATGGACAGCTGCTTGTCTGCTTCAACCTTCATTGCTTCCCAAGGCTTATAGCTGAAGATTCGAAGTTCCCCATTTTCATTAACCAACTTCACTGCCTCACTGTCTCTGGGAGTTTGTGATCCCTTATTTCTGGCTGGGCATTTCTATTCAGGGTCTTCCCAAAGCATGATTATATTCCAGGTTCTATTGAAAGAGTTTTCTGCATGATTAATCCAGTCCTCACAGTGGTGTAGTGAACATTAGTGCTGGCTGGTTGGGCATTGAATTTGGGCAGGTAATGTAGTCTATTGTGTCGTATGGGCAGGTGTTTAGACCCTAGGTGTCCCTCAAAAGCTCATGTGTGAGACAGTGCATGAGAGATTCGAGGTGAAATGGTTGAAGTATAAGAACCTTAATGTAATTAGCACCTTAATCCTGAAAGGGATTAACTGGGTGGTAACTAGGCAGGTAGGGTGTGTCTGGAGGAGGTGGGTTGATGAGGTGATGGGGGCATGCCCCTTGGGGTTCTGTTCATGGTAAGCAGAGTTCTCTCTCTGATTCCTGGTGTGATATCCTGAGCTGCTTTCTTCTGCCACACACTTCCACCCTGATGTTCTGCCTTACCTCAAGTCCTGAGGAATGCAATCAGTCACCTAGAAACTGAGATTGTGAGTGCCAAACAAATATTTCCTCCTCTAAACTTGTTCTTGTTGGGTCTTTTTGTCACATTGGCAAAAATGCTGATTAGAACAGCAGGTAAGAGAACTGATCTTCGTGTCAGCGTTCTCATTTGTAAAGTGAAGATAGTACTAGCATCGACCTCATTGGGGTATGGAGAAAGTTTAATGATGGCATGTATCAACAGTGCCTAACCCATGGGGTATGCTTGGTATGGTGGATGCTGGCTGTTGGAATCATACTACAGAACAGCTGACACTGAGGCACAGCCAGGTTAAACCGTTGCCTAGATGTTGCAACCAGTTATTGAATCAGAGTTTGAATCAAGTTAGATTTCAGAACCCACTCAAACATTATGCCATGCAGACTTTCTTCACAGCATTTTACACCTGCAGTCCCTCATCAATCTCTTTCCTTTAAGGGGTGGCTTAAAGGACTGTAGCTACTCTGAGATGCTGTGCAAGTCACGGGTGGAGCAGGCTCCCAATCTGAGCCTCTAGCTGCTTCATCTTTGCTCTTCACCAGAAGACATAATGATCTCTCCTAAATATTGAAATCTTTGAGTTAAATGACTGGTTAAGACAGAGGGAAAATCTCTCAGGAGTAAGATACCTGGACTGAGCTCCTCATTGAGGCAAGCAGAGCAATGAATTTTTTTCATATCACACAAAAATGCTTCAATTTTTGAAGTTTCATAGTTATGCATAATAGTGGGGTTCATCCTGACAAACTCATACAGGCATGGGAATCCATTTCTCCCCTCCCCCATTCTCCTTTCTCTACTAAACTTCCTTTTGTTTGTCTATTTTTATTTGATTGGTTCTTTATATTATCCTTTCCTTCTCTCCTCCTTTCCTTAATTTAACTCTAATTTCTGCATCTGAGAGAAGACATTTGACCTGAGTCTGGCTTATTTCACTTAGCATGATATTTCCCATTTCCATCCATTTACCAACAAATGCAATAATTTCATTCTCTTTTTATGACTGAGTAGAACTCCACTGTATATATATATCACATATGTATATCATATATATATATCTCACAATTTCTTCATCCATCTATTGATGGGCATCTGGGTTGATTCCATAATTTAGCTATTGTGAATTGTGTTGCTATAAACATTGTGATGGTAGTATTTCTGTAGTGTGCTGATTTTAGGTCTTTTAAAAAAAATGCCCAGAAGTGGGATAGCTGGGTCATATGGTCATTCCTAGTTTTTTGAGAAATCTCCATACTGCTTTCCAGAGTGGTTGTACTGGTCTGCAGTCCTTCCAATGGTGTACAAGTGTCCCTTTTACCACAAAACTTTGTCAGCATTTATTGTCCATATTCTTCATCGTTCTGACTGACATGATATGAAATCTTAGTGTAGTTTTAATTTGCATTTCCTGATTGCTAGAAATGTTGAATGTTTTTTTCATATATTTGTTGGCCCTTGCATTTATTCTCTTGAGAAGTTCCCGTTCAGTTCTTTTTGCCCATTTATTGATTGGGTAATTTTTTTTGGGGGGGGTTAAGTTTTTCAAGTTTGTATATTCTGGATATTAATCCCCTTAGAGGAGGAGTAGCTGACCAAGATTTTCTCCCATTATGTAGGCTCTCTCTTCATGTTCTTAATCAATTATATAGTATGCAGAATCCTTTTAGTTTCATGACACCCCACTTTTTGATTCTTGATTTTATGTGGTGTTAAGGAAGTTGGTGCTCCAAAAATATGATGGAGTGCTGACCCTGTGTTTTCTTCACAGTTGTAAAATTTTGGTCAAATTCCTAAATCTTTGATCTACTTCAATTTGAGTTTTATGCAGGGTGAGGGATAGGGATCTAATTTCATTTTTCTACATATAGCTGTCCAGTTTTCCCAGCACCTTTTGTTTAAAAGACTGTCTTTTCTCCAAGATATATCTTTGGCACTTTTGTCAAGTACCAGATCACTGTTAAGATTGTGGGTTTGACTGTGTCTTCTGTTCTGTTTCATTGGTCTTTATGTCTATTTTGACACCAATACCTCGCTTTTTTATTACTATAGCTCTGTAGTATAATTGCAGATCAGTGTTATAATGCCGTCTGCTTTGTTTTTCATGCTTAGTATTGATTTGACTATTCTGGGTCATATTCTTCCAAATGAATTTAAGATTTTTTTTTTCAATTCTGTGAAGAATGTCATTGATATTTTGATGGCAATTGTGTTGACTCTGTGAAATGTGTTTGTTAGTCAGGCCATTTTGACAATATTAATTCTTCCTATCCAAGAATGTGGGATGTATTTCCAAATTCTAAGGTCTTCCATTTCTTTCTTCAATGTTCTATAATTTTCATTATAGAGCTCTTTTACCTCCTTGGCTAGATTAATTCCCAAGTAGTTAATTTTTTTGAGGTTATTATAGTTTTCCGGATTTCTTACTTGGCTCAATCAGCTATTTTTTTTTTTTTTTACTGTAAACAAATGGGATACATGTTTCTCTGTTTGTACATGGAGTAAAGGCATACCATTTGTGTAATCATAAATTTACATAGGGTAATGTTGTTTGATTCATTCTGTTATTTTTTTCCTTCCCCCTCACTCCTCCAATCCCTCTTTTCCCTCTATACAGTCCTTCCTTCCTCCATTCTTGCCACCCTCCTTAACCCTAACCCTAAACCTAACCCTAACCCTAACGCTAACCCCTCCTACCCCCCATTATATGTCATCATCTGCTTATCAGCGAGATCATTCGTCCTTTAGTTTTTTTTAATTTTAATTAAAAATCATAAATTTACATAGGGCAATGTTGTTTGATTCATTCTGTTATTTTTCCCCTTCCCCCCACCACTCCCACCCCTCTTTTCCCTCTATACAGTACTTCCTTCCTAAATTCTTACCACCCTCCTTATCCCTAACCCTAAACTTAATCCTAACCTTAACACTAACACCTCCTACACCCCCTTAAATGTCCTCATCCGCTTATCAGTGAGATCATTCGTCCTTTAGTTTTTTGAGATTGGCTTATCTCACTTAGCATGATATCCTCCAATTTCATCCATTTGCCTGCAAATGCCATAATTTTATCATTCTTCATGGCTGAGTAATATTCCATTGTATATATATATCACAGTTTCTTCATCCATTCATCAACTGAAGGGCATCTAGGTTGGTTCCACAATCTGGCTATAGTGAATAGAGCAGATATGAACATTGATGTGGCTGTATCTCTGTAGTATGCTGATTTTAAGTCCTTTGGGTATAGGCCGAGGAGTGGGATAGCTGGGTCAAATGGTGGTTCCATTCCAAGCTTTCTGAGGAATCTCCATACTGCTTTCCAGAGTGGCTGCACTAATTTGCATCCCCACCAGCAATGTATGAGTGTACCTTTTTCCCCACATCCTTGCCAACACCTATTGTTGCTTGTGTTCTTGATAATCGCCATTCTAATTGGGGTGAGATGAAATCTTAGGGTAGTTTTGATTTTCTTTTCTCTTATTACTAGAGATGTTGAACATTTGTTCATATATCTGTTGATTGCTTGTAGATCTTCTTCTGTGAAGTGTCTGTTCATTTCCTTAGCCCATTTGTCGATTGGATTATTTGTATTCTTGGTGTAGAGTTTTTGAGTTCTTTATAGATTCTGGAAATTAACGCTCTATCTGAAGTATGAGTGGCAAAGAAATTCTCCCACTCTGTAGGCTCTCTCTTCACATTACTGATAGTTTCCTTTGCTGAGAGAAAGCTTTTTAGTTTGAATCTATCCCAGTGGTTGATTCTAGCTTTTATTTCTTGTGCTATGGGAGTCCTGTTAAGGAAGTCTGATCCTAAGCCGACATGTTGAAGGTTTGGACCCACTTTTTCTTCTCTAAGATGCAGGGTGTCTGGTCTGATTCCGAGGTCCTTGATCCATTTTGAGTTGAGTTTTGTGCAGGGTGAGAGATGGGGATTTAGTTTCATTCTGTTGCATATGGATTTCCAGTTTTCCCAGCACCATTTGTTGAAGAGGCTATCTTTTCTCCATTGCATATTTTTGGCCCCTTTGTCTAGTATGAGAAAATTGTATTTATTTGGGTTTGTGTCCGTGTCCTCTATTCTGTACCATTGATCTACCTGTCTATTTTGGTACCAATACCATGCCGTTTTTGTTACTATTGCTTTGTAATAGGGTTGAAGGTCTGGTATTGCGATACCCCCTGCCTCGCTCTTTCTACTGAGGATTGCTTTAGCTATTCTGGGTTTCTTATTCTTCTAGATGAATTTCATAATTGCTTGCTCTATTTCTGTAAGGTACACCACTGGGATTTTAATTGGAATTGCATTGAATCTGTATAGCACTTTTGGTAGTATGGCCATTTTGAAAATATTAATTCTGCCTATCCAAGAACATGGGAGATCTTTCCATCTTCTAAGGTTTTCTTTAATTTCTTTCTTTAGTGTTCTGTAGTTCTCATTGTAGAGGTCTTTCCCCTCTTTGTGAGATTGATTCCCAAGTATTTTATTTTTTTCGATGCTATTGTGAATGGGGTCGTTTTCCTAACTTCTCTTTCTGAAGATTCATCACTTATGTATAAAAATGCATTGGATTTATGAGCATTGATCTTGTAACCTGCTACTTTACTGAATTCACTTAGGGGTTCTAAGAGTTTTCTGGTGGAATTTCCAGGTTCCTCTAAATATATAATCATGTCATCAGCGAACAGGGATAGTTTGAGTTCTTCTTTTTCAATTTGTATCCCTTTAATTTCTTTGGAATGTCTAATTGCTCTGGTTAGAGTTTTAAGGACGATGTTGAATAGAAGTGGTGGAAGAGGGCATCCCTGCCTTGTACCAGTTTTTAGGGGGAATGCTTTCAGTTTTTCACCATTTAGAATGATATTGGCCATGGGCTTAGTGTCGATGGCCTCTACAATGTTAAGGAATGTTCCCACTACCCCAATTTTTTCTAGTGTTTTGAGCATGAAGGCATGCTGTGTTTTATCGAATGCTTTTTCTGCATCTATTGAAATAATCATGTGATTCTTAACTTTAAGTCTGTTGATATGGTGAATGACATTTATTGATTTCCAGATGTTGAACCAACCTTGCATCCCTGGGATAAAACCCACTTGATCGTGATGCACTATCTTTTTAATATATTTTTGGATGCGATTTGCTAAAATTTTGTTGAGAATTTTTGTGTCAATGTTCATTAAGGATATTGGTCTGAACTTTTCTTTCCTTGATGTGTCTCTGTCTGCTTTAGGTATCAGGGTGATATTGGCTTCATAGAATGAGTTTGGGAGGGTTCCCTCCTCTTCTATTTCATGGAATACTTTGGGAAGTATTGGAATGAGCCCTTCTTTAAAAGTTTTGTAGAACTCCACTGAGAACCCATCTGGTTCCGGACTTTTCTTTGTTGGTAGGCTTTTGATGACTTCTATTTCATTGCTTGAAATTGGTTTATTTAAGTTGTGTATGTCCTCCTCGATCAGCTTAGGTAATTCATATGTCTCTAGAAACTTGTTGATGTCTCTGAGGTTTTCTATTTGTTGGAATATAGATTTTCAAAATAGCTTCTAATTATGTTTTGTATTTCACTCGTGTCTGTTGTGATATTTCCTTGTTCATTCCGAATTTTAGTAATTTGAGTTTTCTCCCTCTTTCTCTTTGTTAGTGTGGCTAAGGGTCTATCAATTTTGTTTATTTTTTCAAAGAACCAACTATTTATTTTGTTAATTTTTCTGATTGTTTCTTTTGTTTCAATTTCATTGATTTCGGCCCTGATTTTAACTATTTCCTGTCTTCTACTCCTTTTGGTGTTGGTGTGCTCTTCTTTTTCTAGTGCTTTGAGCTGTAGTGTTAGGTTGTTTATTTATTGATTTGTACTTCTTTTGTTGAATGCACCCATGAAATAAATCTTTCTCTAAGTACTGCTTTCATAGTGTCCCAGAAATTTTGATATGTTGTGTCTTTGTTCTTGTTTACTTCTAAGAATTTTTTAATTTCCCTCCTGATGTCTTCTGTTATCCATTCATCATATAATAGCATATTATTTAATCTCCAGATATTGGAGAAATTTCTGTTTTTTATTCTGTCACTTATTTCTAATTTCAATCCATTACGATATGATAGAATACAAGGTATTGTCTCTGTCTTCTTCGATTTGCTAACAGTAGCTTTGTGTCATAAAACATGGTCTATTTTAAAGAAGGATCCATGTGCTACTGAGAAGAAAGTGTATTCGTTCTTTGTTGGATGATATATTCTATATATGTCGGTTAAGTCTAATTTGTTGACTATGTTATTGAGTTCTATGATTTCTTTATTCAATTTTTGTTTGGAAGATCTATCCAGTGGTAAGAGAGGTGTGTTAAAATCGCCTAGTATTATTGCGTTGTGGTCTATTTGATTTCTGGAATTGAGAAGGATTTGTTTGACGTACATGGATGAGCCAATGTTCAGGGCATTGATATTTATGATTGTTATGTCTTGCTGACTTATCCTTCCCTTAAGCAGTATGTAATATCCTTCTTTATCCATTCTGACTAGTTTTGGCTTGTAGTCCACATTATCTGAAATGAGGATGGATACTCCAGCATTTTTGCTGTGTCTGTGTGCATGGTATGTTTTTTCCCATCCTTTCACCTTTAGTCTGTGGGTATCTCTTTCTATGAGATGAGTCTCTTGCAGGCAGCATATTGTTGGATCTTTCTTTTTAATCCAATGTGCCAGTCTATGTCTTTTGATTGATGAGTTCAGGCCATTAACATTCAGGGTTATTATTGTGATATGATTTGTATTCCCAGTCATTTGACTCATTTTTGTTTTTTGACATGATTTGGTTTCCCCTTTATTTGGCTATTCCTTTAGGCTAGTTTCTCCCATTGGTGATTTACATCGTTGTTTTTCATCTGTTCCTCATGGAAATTTTGCTGAGAATGTTCTGTAATGCCGGCTTTCTTTATGTAAATTGTTTTAGCTTTTGTTCATCATGGAAGGATTTCATTTCATCATCAAATCTGAAAGTAAGTTTTGCTGGGTATAAGATTCTTGGTTGGCATCCATTCTTTCTTTCAGGGCTTGGTAAATGTTGTTCCAGGCCCTTCTAGCTTTTAGGGTCTGGATTGAAAAATCTGCTGATATTCTTATTGGTTTCCCCCTGAATGTAATTTGATTCTTTTCTCTTGCAGCCTTTAAAATTCTGTCTTTATTTTGTATGATAGATATTTTCATAATAAAGTGACTTGGTGTGGGTCTGTTGTAATTTTGTATATTTGGAGTCCTAGAAGCCTCTTGTACCTGGTTTTCACTTTTATTCTTTAGATTTGGGAAATTTTCTGATATTATTTCATTGAATAGATTGTTCATTCCTTTTGTTTGTTTCTCTAAGCCTTCCTCAATCCCATTAATTCTTAAATTTGTCCTTTTCATGATATCCCATAATTCTTGCAGATTCTGTTCATGGTTTCTTACCATCTTCTCTGTGTGGCCAACGTTGTTTTCAAGATTAAATATTTTGTCTTCAGTGTCTGAGGTTCTGTCTTCCAGGTGTTCTATCTTATTGGTTATGCTTTCTATGGAGTTTTGAATTTGGTTTATTGTTTCCTTTATTTCAAGGATTTCTGGTTTTTTTTTTCAATATCTCTAACTCTTTATTGAAATGATCTTTTGCTTCCTGTATTTGCTCTTTTAACTGTCGATCTGTGTGAATATTCAATGACTGCATTTGCTCTTTCATCTCATCATTCAGTACCTGCTTTTGCTCTTTCATCTCCTTATTTGCTTCCCTGATCATTTTTATTATGTACATTCAGAACTCCCTGTCCGATATTTCTTCTGCCATGCTGTCATTGCATTTTATTGCTATACCATCTAGGTTTGTTTGGGACATTTTCTTTCCTTGTTTTCTCTTATTGCTCAGGTATCTACTCCTCTAGTAGTGAAACTCTGAGATATTGCAGATTTCCTCTATGGACTAATATTGTCTCTGTAGATTTCCAATAACTCACTTCTTAGCCTTCAGTAGCCTGAAATCTTGGAGGAACTTGATAGCGGTGCTCCACTAGGAAGCTGCCCCTCTAGAGGTGGTGGCCTTCAGGTGGGGTATATTCCCTGTCAGTGGGCAGAGGTGCCTCCACTTCTTGACTGATGGTCAGCCTAAGGGGGACTAGACTGCAGACTTTGGCATGTCTGATCTAAGCCTGTGTCTCTGGTTCTACTGCCCTGGTGGAAAAGCCTCACCTAGCGGGGAAGACTCACCCAGTGTGGAAGTTTTGCTGGGCAGCTCTCCTCCGAGAAGTTCCCTTTGGTCCAGAACTACCACCTGGCCTGGGAAGCCCTCCTCGGTGATGTTCCCAGGGGTCTTGATCTATCACCTCATCTGGAGAGCTTGTCCCTGTGAGGGACTCCCTCTCTGAACAGCCCTCCTCTGCCACATTCCCTGGGGACCAGAGTTGCTGCCTGGTTCTCTGACCCTCACTCTGCATCGAAGCCTCTTGCTGTGTGGCCCTCCTCTGCAATGCTCCCAGTTGACTAGGTACTCAGCTCCACCTGGGGAGTCTTACTGGGCCACTGTACTGTATGAAGTTCCCTGCATTTCGGGACTACTTCCCCATCAGGGGAGCCCGACCAGTGGGAGAGACTCACCGGGTGGCTCTGAGTTGGTCCGGAGTCTCTCAATACCTCCTCTTCTTGACTCCTGGGTCTTGTCAAAGGTCCTCTAGTCTCCTGTAGGTGTCTCAGGAAGGGAGCTGCCCTTGCAATGATGATGGCCACGCCCTCAGGAATAATTAAAAATGCCTGCACCAGCCTACAAAAAAGGCTCTGGCTAACTCCATGATGCAGGCGGGCTGGCTGGTCTGCCGGCTTTCTCAGGATGACGACAGACCTTGGCGTGTTGGTGAGGCAGGGTCCCTCAGTGGTGGGGTCTGTCTTTGGCCTGGTAGCTGGGCGGGTTGGCTGCCTGCCGCCTAGCTCCTCAAGGTAGGCGGTTTGGGTGCCCGCCTGGTACCTCTGGATGCAAGTGGCCTGACTCACCCGCCAGCTTGCTCGGCGACTGTGACCCACGGGTGATGACGCTGTCCTAGGTGCTGGGGTCAGGCGGGGTCGCTCAGTGATGGCCTATATCCAGTTCTTTCTAGACATTAATTTTGATATTTTTTCTTTGCCACAGAATCTCTTCTGCCATTAACTTTATGGTTAACTTTGGAGCTAGTGTTAGGTTAAATAATAAATTCAGAGGCAAATTTGTGAGGTTTTGACTTATATAGAATTGTTTTTCAGGAAATAAGTCAGTTGCTTTCATTCACCCTCCTAAAATTTCTCAGCATCAGAGTTCTTAGTATTGACTGCTTTCCTTAAACAGTATGGGTATTAGGCATACTTATTACTGAATAATAATAATGTATTTTTCTACTCAGTATCTTCAGAGCTATTTATTAACTTAAAATAAAATCAGTTCCAGGTTTAATCTTCCTCTTCTAAGCCTAAGAAAGAAGATGCTCACTGAAATTCCTGAAAATATATGAAAATAGGAACATTTTATATTCACACTGAGATAGGAGAGGATATTTGTGAATCAGAATAAGCTTAAGAAAGTGTCAATCATAGTCTGTCACAGCAAAGGTTAATTCCTTATTTTCTACCTCTTTCACCTGTGCTGGAATAGTACCTTTCCAGTGATATCTTAATTCAACACTCCCTAGTGCTTCTCCCCTGATGCTATTTTTTTCTTTCGTGTTTTTTTCTATATGCTTAAAAAAATCACATAACATCATTAATATGACTTTATTATATACTTGTTTTGTCCCTGTTTCACACCACTAGAATGTAACCTCTATGAAGGAAGAGGTTTTTTTTTCCCATTTAATTTTTCATTGCCTAAAATAGTTTCTAGTACATAGTGAGCACCATGGATGAATCCTTATGTTGCTGATGAGGAAATGCAGGTTAGAGAGCGCCATACAACTCATTATGCTTCATTTTATGTTCACCTTTATATTTCTGAGATCTTTCCATGTTAATACACATAGCTCTAGTTCATTCCTTTGAACACAATATTAATAACTTAAATGTCATTTTTGTTTCTGTTTCCTTATAGAGGGGCATTTAGGCTGTTTCCAATAATGATATAAGAGCCTGTGTCTATAAGATAAATATTTGGCATTCTGACTGGAGTAAGCTGAAGTTTTAGTGTACTTTTGATATGCATTTTCTGATTGCTAGAGATGCTGAACATTTTTTTTCATATATTTGTTGGACATTTGTGTTTCTTCTTTTGAGAAGTTTGTTTAGGTCTTTTGATTATTTATTGATTGGGCTATTCTTTTTCTTTGGTGTTAACTTTTTTTGAGTTTATGTATTCCAGATGTTTATCCCCCACCAGAGGAGTGGCTGGCATTCTCTCATTTTGTAGGCTGTCCCTTTACATTCTTGATTATTTCCTTTGCTGTGTGGAAGCTTTTTAATTTCATGAAACCCCACTTATTCATCCTTGGTTTTATTTTTTGAGCTTTAGGGGTCTTGATAAGGAAGTCTGTGCCTACCCAGTATGCAATATTGGTTCTATGTTTTCTTCTAGCAATTTCAGAATTTCTGGTCTAATTCCTAAGTTTTTATTATACTTTGACTTGAGTTTTGTACAGGATGAGAGACAGGGATCTAATTTCATTCTACATATAGATATTCCATTTTCCAGAACCATTTGTTAAAAAGGACTATCTTTTTTCCAACATGTTTTTGGCACCTTTGTCAAGTATCAGATGACTGTAAATATATAGGTTTGTCTATGTTTTCTGTTTGATTTCAGTGGCCTTCATGTCTATTTTGATGCCAATACCATGCTGTCTTTTTTTGCTATAGGTCCATAGTATACTTTGAAGTCTGGTATTGTGATACCTCCTGCATTGCTCTTCTTGCTCAGTATTTCTTTGGCTATTCTGGGTCTCTTATTCTTTTAAATGAATTTAAGAACTGTTTTTAAAAATAATTCTACAAATTAGAAATACCAATGTCATTGATATTTTGATGAAGGTTTGCACTGAATCTGTATATTGCTTTTGGTAGTATGGCCATTTTGACAATAATATTTCTGCCTGTTCAAGAACATGGGAAGTCTTTCTATCTTCTAAGGTCTTCTTCAATTTATTTCTCCAGGGTTGTATGGTTTTCATTGTGGAAATCTTTCATCTTCCTGGTTAGTTTAGTTGCCAAGTTTTTTATTTTTTAATATTATTGTGAATGGGATGATCTTCCTGATTTCTTTCTCAGAAGAATCAGTGTGGAGTACAGGTGAGCTATCCATTTGTGAATGTTGATCTTGTATCCCACTACTTTGCTTTAGAAGTCTTCTGGTAGAGTTTTTGGGTTTTATAGTTATAGGCTAATGTCACCAGCAAACAGAGATAATTTGACTTTCTTCTTTACTATTTATATCTCTTATTTTTTCCCCTTGCTTGATTGCTCTGTCTACAGTTCCAAGAACTCTATTGAATAGAAGTAGTAAGAGTGGATATTCTTGTCTTGTTTCTGATTTTAGAAGAAATTCTTTGAATTTCTATTCATTCAATATGATGTTGGCTTTGGATTTGTCAGGAATCACCTTTACAGTGTTGAGGTAAATTCTTTATTTTGCTAGATTCTGCAACATTTTTAACATGAATTTGTGTTGGATTTAATCAGAGACCTTTCTGCATCCATTGAAATGATTTGATGATTTTTCTCCTTGATTCTGTTTAAATAGCAACTTACATTTATTTGTATATTGAAACAAGCTTGCATCCCTGGTATAAAGCCCAATTGATCATGGTGCATTATCTTCTTGATGTATTTTTGAATGCAGTTTGCTAATATTTTATTAAGGATTTTTGCATCTATGTTCATCAGGAATATTAGTCTGCATTTTTCTTTCCTGGCTGTTCTTTGGGTTTTGTATTAGAGTAATTCTGGTTTCATGGAATGCATTCAAGTGTGCTCTCTCCCTTTAAATTTCATGGAGTAATTTGAAAGACTGTATTAATTCTTCTTCAAAGATCTGGTAGAAATCAGTGGAGAACTTATCTGGTACTGGGCTTTTCTCTTTTGGAAGTCTTCTAATTGATGTTTCCATTTCATTACTTGATATTGATATACTTGGGTTTTCTATATCTTCCTAATTTGTGTCATATGTGTCTAGAAATTTCTTCTAGATTTTCAGTTTATTGGAGCATAAATTTTCAAAATAGTTTTTAATGATCATCTGAATTTCAGAGGAGTCTATTGTGATATCTCCATTTACATACCTAACATTGCTGATTTGGGTCTTTTCTCTCTTTCTTGTGGTTAATTTGGCTAAGGATTTATCAATCTTATTTATCTTCTTAAAGAGCCAACTTTTGTTGCATTGATTGTGTGTATTGTTTTTATTCTCAATTTCATTTATTTCAGCTGTGATCTTGATTAAGTCCTGTCTTCTATTGATTTTGAAACTAGTTTGTTCTTCCTTTTTCAAGGACCCAAGGTGGAGCATAAGCTTATTTATTAGGAATTTTTCTATTTTTAAAAAATAGATACTCAATATTGTAAATTTTCTTATTAAATCTGCTTTCATAGTGTTCCAGAGGTTTTGATATGCTATATATCTGTTATCATTTGTTTCTAAGAATTTATTGATCTCTCCATTTCTTCTATGATCCATTCATCATTTAAAAGACTAGTTTTTAATCTCTATGTGTTTATGTGGTTTCTATTATTTTTCTTACTGTTGTTTTCTAGTTTCATTCCATTATGATCTGATAGGATGCACAGGATTATATCAGAGGTTTTTTTTTTTTTTTTTTTTTGTATTTACCAAGACTGTGATCTAGAATATAGTCCTTTTTGAAATGGACTATAGCTGTTTTGGGGTGACGTATCCTGAAGATATCTATTAGGTACATTTGATTTTTAGTGTTTTTTGGATCAGAAATATCTTTTCTGCTTTTTATGTTTGGATGACCCATCTATTGGTGATAAGGGTATGAAAATCATCTAGTATTATTGTATTAGAGCCTGTCTTGAATCTAATGTTAAGAAGGATTTTTTTCCCCATGTAATTAGGTACATTGACATTCAGGGCATATGTATTTACTATTTTTATATATTTACTATTTATATATATATATATATATATATATATATTTTCTTGTTGGAAAATGTATGTAGTGGCCTTCTTTAAAGTCACTTCTGATTAATTTTTGCTTGAAATCTGCTTTGTCAGATATGATAATAACTACTCCTGCTTGGTTTAGAGCTCCAGTAACATGAAATGTGTTTTTCCATTCTTTTACTATCAATCTGTGGGTGTCATTGTGAAATGGGTATTATCTAAACATCATAGAGTTGGACCTCATTTTTTGATCCAATATATGTTTTTAATTAGGGAATTGATACCATTTGCATTGAGTGTTAATATGGATATATATTTGTTTTCTCCTGCCATTTTGGTTTGTTTACTGTATTTAATTCTATTTTGATTTTAATTTAGTTTGTTGCCCTTCTACTGATCTTCATATATTTGGGAGCTTTTTGGTTGTTTTGGGGTTCCTCTCTGTGCAGTAAATCTTTGAGTATTCTTTGTAGGGATGGCTTTGTGGTCATGAGTTCTTTTACTTTATTCTTGTTATGGAAATTTTTTATTTCATCATCAATTTAGAAAGATAGCTTTGCTGGATATAGAAATCTTGACTGGCCATTGTTTTCTTTAGAATTTAAAAAATATCTCATTCCAGGCTCTCCTTGATTATTTAGGTCTGAGATGAGAAGTCGTAGGTGAACCTTATTGGTTCACATCTAAATGTGACCTGGTGTTTTTCTCTCACAACTTTTGATATTCTTCCTTTATTTTCTGTGTTGGGCATTTTAATCATGATGTGTCTTGAAGAGGTTTTGTTCTGATCTTGTCTATTTGATGTCCTATATGCCTGCTGTATGTGGATGTCTATCTCATTTCTAATATGGGAAAATTTTTGTGTTACTGTCTCATTGAAAATTTTCTTAATGCCTTTAACCTGTATCTCCATGTTCTCTTGATGATGACAAAGTTTTTACATATTCTGATCATGGTCTTTTATTTTATTTTATTTTTTTACTTTATTGAATACTGAGTATACAAGTTCATATATTCTGTCTTTAGGTTCCAAAGTTATATTTTCTAAACAATCTAATCTGTAGGTGATGCTTTCAAGTGCAGTTTTAATTTGATTCATTGTGTCTTTCATTTTCAGGAGTTCTAATTGGTTTATTTTCATTATCTCTATTGAAGTACTTTTTCATCTCCCAATTTTCTACCTTGGATTTTCTTTCAGTTCATTGAACATTTTAATAATCAGTTTTTTATACTCTTTCTTTGATACTTCCATATCTTTAGGATACTTTGTTGGGGGATTGTAAGTTTGGGGAGGAGATTCGTTTACCTATTTCTTCATGTTGGACTTCCACATCAGTTGAGATGGATTCCCCTTCCTCTTTTATGCATGTGTGCTTTTGTGTGGGACCTAAGATCCCCCTTTGGTTTTTCTCTTTGGAATCTCGTTGTTTGTTTGGGGTTTTTATGTCACTAGTTCTATATGTTGAAATATTATTGAGTCTCAGGTAGGGCTAGAACATGTATGGGATGAATTTGCCATTACTTGGTTGAGTTATGAAGCAGCAGGACTTCTACTCTGTGAACCAATTAATTTCTAACCCCTCTTAGAGAAAGGAGGAAGCCAGGAATAGCAATAATGTTAGCAACAGTTGTACAGCTTTAAGATAAATGTCCAGTGTCTACTTTGATATCTTTAATACTATTTGATATCTTTATACAAAAGGTAGGGTCAGCATTTACCATCAGTGCCAATGATAAAAAACTATGTACTAGATCAGGCATTAAACAACAGTTGTCTAAGACTATGTTTCCCACTGTATTAATAATCATAGCAACATGAATTGGGTAAGACTTACATAAACTATATACTTTTCTTAGGGGGAATTACAGTTTCTTAAGTAAAGGAAATATAAAGTAGGAAGGCAAGAGAAAATTTGAAATATTTAAAAAGTGATCAGAAGAGAGGCACAAGATAGGTACAAGATGATAGCTATAAAGAAGGGGGAAAATAAATAAATAAAAATAATTTAAAACACAGAGAAAGAGGGAACTGAAAGATTTGGATAATGGTTGGGGAAGAAAGTGAAGAAGGGGCAATAAGGGAAACAGAAGCCAAAGTATAAGCAAACAAATGTGAGCTCAAAACAACTCCAGCACACATATAATTATATCCCACCTAAGTCAAACCAAGATTAAACCATAAGTGAGTGAAGAAGAAAGCAATTGAAAGTAAAATTTTATATATATATATATATACACACACACACACACACAAACACACATACACATACACTCACTACCTGCATAATAAAGGCACACCCACACAGCCACCCACACAGCCACACACAATCTTACATAATAGAAAAAAAGTAAGAAATAAAATATAATGAAATTATTTTGAAAAAAAATTACAAAAGAGCAAAACTGGGATAATCCTGAAAATAAACTGGTAAAAAGAAAAAAATTAGTGAGAAATAAGGGGTTGTTTCTTCTGAGGTTGTCAAAACTGTTGACAGGGGTGGGTTTTCATTCTTTGTACTTATTTTGCGGCCCTGTACTCCTTGGATCAAGGTTTGGGAGTTGTTAGGTGCAACATCTTTGAGTACCCCAACTAGCTGTCAGCTGTTGTGGTTAGGAGCCAAAGCTGGTTATAGTGACTCTTAGCTTCCCATCTCCCAGTATATGGTGGGATAGACTGGTGAATGCTGACAAATGATATATTCTTTTGGTGCAGAGTTCTAAACTGGAAGTTCTAGTAGCTGGGATTTGGTCTTGGCTGACCTTTGGAACTCTTCTAGTGGGTATTTGAGATCTGGTCCATGCCCCTGTTGATGGGGAGATGCTGGTTTCTCCTGGATGTCTGGGGCACCAGCAACAAAGGGAGCTCTCTCTTTCTTTGTGTCTGGAGCCTGATGGCTTAGGCATAATTTTCTTTGTGCCTATTTCAATTACATTGGTCCAGGGAGACTTTGGGGCTCTTAATAGGTGGGCAGTTGGCAACTTCCTTTATGAATTCCTGATTTCCTGCCTTTGCTCCAGGCCACAGAGTACTAATAAATGGCTCTCACATCAGTGACCCCAGATCCCGCTGTCCATTCTGCAACTGTCCACCCATAGGCGGAATGATTTGGTTGCTTTTCACTCAACATCTCCCATGACTCTGGGTCCATTGAGATAAGCCTTTCTCTATTCCACAGGTTTCCCCCAAGTCAATTTCTTTTTCTATTCCACTTTGCTTTCTTCTCTCCCTGCCTGTGCTCCCCTAACCCTCACCAGCCATGGCTGCTGTGCCATTGGCAGCCAAGCTGGGGTGTCTCCAACATATTGTTTATTACATTACATTAGAAATTTGTGACTTTCTGTGTCTCTATGGTTTCATTTTTTTTTTTTTTACTGTGGGAAAATATACATTATATAAAATTTGCCATTTTAACTGTTTTTACATTTCAGCTCATTAAATACATTTACGTTGTGCAACCATCATTACTGGAATTTGTTTCTGAAGATGCCTAAGTTCAGGGGTGTCCCCTTTTCTTTTTCTAGTGAATCCATATAATTAGAGTTTCATATTTTGCTGACACATTATTTTTGTAAGACTATCAAAGTAGCATCTTTTGACTGTTCAAAATTATGGATGTTCATTAGTGACACAAGCAGCAATTAAAAAAAACATTATTTATACAAAAATCAACAAATTTTAAGCTTGGCACCATTTACCATTTGATCATAGTAGATCAAATAAATTAAAACCTTTGTATTTAATAGACTGAATCATTTCAGTTAGAGCATGTCAAACTTCAAGTCCAGGATTTCAACAGGAATAATGTGTGATACATAACGGGTAGGGGGTAAGGGAAGAATGGAGACAGGATGGATTGTGTAGAGGGAAATGAGGGGTGGGAAGGGAGTGGGGGAAGGAAAGATAATAGAATGAGACAAACATCACTACCCTATATACATGTATGATTGCACAAATTGTGTGACTCTACTTCATGTACAACCAGAGAAATGAAAGTTGTACCCCATTTGTGTACAATGAATCAACAACAAAAAAAAGAATACCAACCTTAAGATATGTCTGAATTCCCAAGTCTAATAAGCTCATCATTGTGCTTGTTTGAAGGAAAACTAAGCTAAAATTGATCACTGGTTATTACTAAGATAACTATCTTGAAAATTTAGAGCAAAATATACAAGTCTCAAAATAATAATTCTAAAATTTTTGGCTATGGTCATATTTGGGTTTGTGTGACTCCATGAATATCTATGGTTTCATTTACTGTTCAGTATTGAATTTCAGTGAATTCCCTTAGTTACCCACCTTACTGAGGAGCAGTCTTCTTGCTTTTAAAATGTGATATTGAGTAGCCACTGGGAAGTGCTTCCTCTAATCCACCATGATCTGAATCCTGAATAATTTTTTAAATAAAAATAATCATACTTTAAAGTATATTTGGAGATGGAAAGTGTCAAATCATAATGCAATATCAAGACAGTCTTAGTTAATGAAGTATTTCCCATTAGATCTTATTACTTGCCTCCCTGGATTTCTGACATAATCATCTTCTACCCAGGATCCCTACATCTAAAGTGTTATGTTTTCCTTTAGTGCTAGGACAGTTAATGCTTGTGAATGTTTGTTTAAAGATTTGTATTTTTATTAAAGTTATAGTGAGCTTAACCCATGCATTTAAGTTTCTGACCATTCACCCTGTGATTCCCTCTGACTTTTTTCCACCTTTCTTTATTGCATATAGTGTTTGAATTGGCTCTCATTGCCAAAGTTTTGATTAAGTAAATGCCATAGTTAGAAATTGAATTAGAGGCACTTATCAAATTGCAGTCAAGTGATATCGATCTCTAAATGTAACCTATATATTCAATGCGGCACGCAGGGCGTGGGCTTGCTATCTATGAAATGAGATGTAGTAATAAATTGGGTGTGTTACATTCCTCCTCATGCTTTTAGCATCCATTAAACCAATTACTAAAAAGTCTGGGGGGTGGGGGGTGGAGAAAAAGACTGTGAATGCTGTAGATTTTTGAGTGTGTAATACTGCCAATGAAGAGAGGGCAATGCGCCATTCATTTTTTTTAACAGTTCTTCCCTTAGGAATTCTTTTCTAAAGGAGTTTCTCTACTGCCCATCATTAGGTTCTATTGCGTATCTCTAACTGTACTTCAAATTGGTTTTTCTCAGAGACATGCTACTGCAGGCAGAATTTCCTTTACATTACAGCTCATTTTGAGTTTTTGTCCCATCACAAGACATTAGTGGAGCTGCTGCCAACTTTTCCCCAGCAGCCCCTTGCCCATCGCCTTCAATTAGGGAGAACAGGTGTCCCCTCAGACAGCTATAACCGCTGAGGGGGCATCTGCAGCTACCAGGTTAGTGCCAGGACTCTGCAACTGAATGGCCAGATTTCTGCCTGAGGGCGTGGGGGCTTAGAATTTCCTGTGCAGGGGCAATTACCTCCAACTCAGGAGGTGAAAAGAACGTCCACGAAGCCTTTCTCCCTACGGGTGTCCCCGCCAGGACACAGTAAAAACCTGAATTAATTGGGTGTCAGCCTTGACTTTCCTGTCAAGTGCACTATGATAACTGGGTCATTCTTATTTTAATTTGAAATAAGGAAATTGGGGGATTAAAATAATTGCCTGGCTATTTCTCTGGCAAACTTCATGGCTGATTCTCTTAACTAAATCTCATCTCATTCTCACTTTATTCTCATTCTCTCTCCTCCTGCCTCTCCCCTGCTCTGCTTCTTGCTTACCTGAAATATTGCATAGAAGTTAAAAGAGCTTTGGAGTTAGAAAAATTGGGCTCATGCCCCCAATTTTCCTCTTATTAGCTGGCACGACTTTGGGCAAATTGCTTATTTGTTGAGCTTCCATTTTCCCGTCTACTAAATTGGATTGCAGTGAAGACTAATGAGTTAAATAATGGGAATAGTCTTAGTGTTTTGGCACATCACTAAAGACTAATGCCTTTCTCTTACCCAGTATCATTTCTCTGTTTTATTCACACTAGGTCTTCACAACTCTATAAGGCTTCAAAGTTTATCCTGATGTTCTGAAATCATGCTGGATTGTTAAAATAATAAGCCACACCAAGCACTGTTCAACTCCTGAGTTTGACTCTCCAGCAATTATGGCACTCATTGTCTGACCAATTCATTGGTTGATAGATTCATTCACTGAAAAATTGCTTCATAAGCAACACTGCATGTTGGTTGTATCAGGAGGTGGGGGAGAGGGAGTCCTTTGCGAAGAGATACATGGGAATTAAGTCTGAGAAGGCAGAGAAATTTCTCAAAGAAAAAGAAAAATGGACTATGCTTATGTGGGATTTTATGTGAAATAACTTTCTGTAAAAGAACAGTTATAAAATCCATCCCAGGTGGTCTGTTTGGTTGTTTTATGTTTTTGTCTCTTTGGCTTTCTCCAAGCAAGTGTATTTATGTTCTAGGCAGCTGAGCATAGAGGTTCCTAACACAGATGCACGGACTCTGAATTAGAACTGGACTTGATCACTTAGTTACTTAGCCTGTCTATACCTCAGTTTCCTTATTTGTAAAATGGGGTTTATATAACAGACAATCACCTGTGAGGGTTGTTGTGAAGATTTGATGGCCTAAGTATGTGAAGCACTCAGAACAGTGCTGGGCACACTGCCCTACAGCATTAATGGTAAACCCTATAATATTAGTGTGTAGCACTGTAGTGTTCATTTTCCTTTTTAAATTAAAAAAAATTGACATAAAACATTAAGCAGTGTCTTTTACCGGCACTGGCATTGCATCTTCTTTGTATTCTCACTATTCCAGACATTTTGTCCAATATGCTTTTTAACTTTGTATTATGAAGCAAGGGTATGTGCAGTCCTCCCTTCTAAGCTATATGCGTGAGTTTAAGATTCTCATATACCTTCCTCATCTCTCTCTCTAGTTCTTCTCCATCGAAGAATTATAGAAATAGGCAAGAGAAAATAAAATGTTGGGTATTTGGTGGGCTATGGAGGGTTGTTTGTGATATATCTAAAGGCTGAAATGATGGAGTCAAATTGACTGGATTATTCCTGTAAGACCTTGCCTAGCACTAATGAAATGCAGCAGACCCATTTCCCCCTACAGAATACATCTGGTGCAATTTCCCTTTTGGCCATAAATTTATGCAGCCACAGACAGCTGAGCAATAAATTCTTTGTTTAATTTCTCAGAGTTCCCTGTTGAGAAGGAGTGCCTTCATGTGATTATACATGATGTGAAAAAAATAACAATGTTCCCATTCAGTTATAATCAGGTCGTTTCTCTCTGTGTTATATATAGTGCTTGGGTTATTTTTTAGACATTTATACACAGTGGAATAATTAAACAGAGTTCTAATCATTTTAATCATTTAATTGTCCTTATATTTATAAAATTGTGTTTCCCTTAATAGAATCAACTTTGAAGGAATGAAGGTATATGTTTGATGTACTTACGTTTTAAATTTGATATCCTGAGATTAGGTAACCCCAACCCCAACACAGACCTCTACTCCCTCAGGTGCAGTGCTGCTTAGGGTCAAGAGAAGGATTTTTCAACGCTGTGTTTCAGGCTATTATGTGCTTTCTCAGGAAGGTGATCCCCAGCAACAGGTGGCACTGAAGGAGTTAAATGTCATGCTCCTACTCCCTTTCATCTTTTATATGGAATTAAAATTCCCACTCTAATCATTCTTCATTGGTTTTATTTTGTTTAAATAGCTTGGATCTACAATGCCTCAATTTTCATAATTTCTGGTTTTTATTCAGAACTCTTTACAGTAAGCTCTATAGGGTGGTGGGCTGGTATATGGATTTCCAGAGGAAAAATACACTAGTTTGTAACATATGTCCCCATGATGGATCACAGATGATTTCAGGACACTGGCATGACATCAATGAATGTGAGGTTGAAAGGGATGTAAACAAGTCGTCACCTGGGAGCTAGTGAGGCCTCTTCAGTGTGTCACTGTCTCTGTTGTTAACAGCATATTTTAACTAAGAAAACCTCACTCAGTATTCCAAAATTATTCCACACAAGTTGAAAGATATTAAATATGTACATTATGTATGTGTGTGTATGTATGTATATGTATATGTGAGTGTCACACAGACTTCTTTGGTAGCCAGAATTTTAGGCATATCTATATCCTTGGCAACCAAATGTCTTGTGATTGCAAGTGAAATCCAGTATAACAGCTTTTATTTCTTTGGATGAAATCTAAATGAATAAGGAGATTAGGCATAAAAATTCCCCATAATCAGAGAGATGCCTTCTTCTTGTGTTGCTTTCCTGACAAGTCAGGTGTGCTTGGATTAAAAAGATCCCGTGCATTGTTCTGTTAACCTGGTTTTTAGTTTAACTGCACTTACATGAATAAAATGTCTAATGAATGAGGTATCTTTCTTTATGCTTCCTAAAAACAGACCCAGATGGCTGTGAGTTGTGATTTTTTTCTTTTTTTCATTACCATTCTCTGGGGAACTTCCCTTAGATTGACTGAGGTGACACCTGGGACTGAGCACAGCTGTGGGGAAACTCTCAGTGCCTTGACAATTCTATTTTCCTGAATGGTGCTGAAGTTCTGCAGAGAAATTCTGGGTGGTCCTGGCTGACTCTGTGTCTGTCCACTTCCCTCAGTGCAATGTTTATTTCTGGACTTCTCAGAACCCAGTTTACCAGTTATACAGCTATGGGATGGGTGGCAGGAGGAAATTAGCTGGCTTTTCAGTCTTTGAAAAACCTGGCCTAATGGAATACTGAGGCTCATTCTTATTGTCAAAAGGAATTATAATGTCAGCAAGACTGGTTACCTAATTAATGGGGCCCAGGGTAAAATGAAAACGTGGGACCCCTCATTAAAAATTATTAATGATTTCAGGGCATTAACTCCAGAGTAATAAGCCAAGTGTGGGTCCTAAGGACAGGGCCCTGAGAGACCACACAGGTCATATGCCCATGAAGATGGCTCTGGTGTCAGATGGATCTTCTATATCTTCTTGCCATCCCGTGATGTTACCATGGCAGTAGAAGAGGTCAGCTTCCTGGGGACAAACTAACTGGGAGTACTTCACCCTCATGAACAGGAAAATGTCCAGTCTATAAAGAAAAAAATTTGAGTCAGCATTTCCTTCTAGAAGACACCTGGGGCAGAGAATCACAATATGCAGCAGCATAGTGGCTAGTATATTCAATGGGGAAAAAATGCTATCGAAGTCTAGAGGGCTAAGTCTGGGCTTCCCTGGCCAAAAGGAAGCAGAAACATTAAGTTGAAAAGGTGCATGCCTGTAATCCCAGCTGCTCAGGAGGCTGAGATAGGTAAACTCCAAGTTTAAAGCCAGCATCAACAACTTAGAGGGACCCTAGGCAACTTAATGGAACCCTGTCCCAAAATAAAAAACAAAAGGAACGGAGGATGTGGCTATGGTTAAGCACCCCTGGGTTTAACCTCCAGTAATCTCCCTGCCCCCCCCCAAAAAAAAGAAAAAAAGTGAGAACAATCTAAGGAGTCTGCCCTGTAGTAAGGACCATCGAGCAAAAAGAGAAGCTCATTCTCTACCAGGACTCCCACCAAGGCAGTACCCACACAAAAGCCTGGGAGGTCTATGGAAATTCCCACTCCTTGACTTGATAGAAAATGCTTAACTAGCAACACATAGAAGCTAAAATACAGTTTAGGGACTCTTTAAAAATATATCAGTGAAAGTTATATATATAGTATATCAGCATCCTTCTATGACCAATGCATATATATATAATATGTGATATCAGATTATATAAATATGTCATATATGATATCAGCATATATAAATATATCAGCAATATACATATATATTTACATATCAACATCCTTCTATGACCAATGCATTATATAGAACTATTAGGGATGATTAGTCCCACTGTAAAATATCCTCCAGAACAGGGCTGTGTCAACAGTTTTCTGGCACTTAAAAACACAAAGATTTGAGAGTTCCTAACTTCCTACCCCCATTTGAATGACAGTTGAGGATAGTGCTAGAACATGTAGCAACAGGAGATTGTGGCTGGGTGAGGGAGAGTCTGGACATCAGGGAGGATGTAGGGGGAAGGAGTGCTAATGTGGGGAAGTTGGTTGTCTAGAGCTGAGTAGGGTGTCAAACAGGTCCATTACGGGTCATTTCTCACACTGCACACCATAGCTAGCATCACTCCTTCCTGTGGCCTCAGAAAGGTCCTTGAGGTCGAGGACTCTCAAGACAGTAGCTAGTGGCTGTCTTCAGACATAACTGGTTTGTCCAGTTGTAGACTCAGACCTCATCTCCCACATATTCCTGATCACACTGAGCAACTTGTGGGACTTAGAACAGTCTGTGCTCCCCACCTTGGTGTTCTCTAGCTAGAATTCCGTCCCTGATGCTAACTACCTTTAACCTCTTCTAGGCTCAGTTCCAATGGAGCTCTTTTTGGCAGCCTTCCTCTCTTCTGATTTTTAGGTCTTTCCTTGAATGTCCTTTGCCACTTCTTTCCTACAGTACTTGTCATAGTATATTATACCTGCAGATTGTTTCCTCCCCACAAGACTAGAGTTCCTTGCGGGGCAGGCCTGACTTGGTTATGTTCTTATTCTTTTTAGGTCCTAACTAAGGCATAATGTATGCTTGAGGGGCAAGTGGACAGGTGGTGGTCCATGTCCCTGGTTCTCACTCTAACATAAAATGTTTGCAGTGGTCAGAAGGATAGGAAGAGTAAGCATTATTTATATGTAGTTTAACTCACTGGTTGCTACTGAGAACACACTCAACTGGAGTAAACTTGTTTCCCCACGGTCACTGTGCGTGGTAGTGGGGAGAATTATTTAACATTCTTGTGCCACTCATATGGCCTTTGGTCAGTGCTCCTCCTTTATAGCTCAGTTCAGGTACTCATATCTGGGCCTTCTTATTCATTTACTCTCTTACTCCTTCCACCATTGTTTTTCTCTGGGAGCCCTTTTTGGTTGCTTTTGGGAAATTGCTGACTGTGTCAAGTGGACAGAATTGGCTCCTGCCATGTATGTTCTCACTCCTAGGGCTATGTCTGGGGTCCCAGGGAGCAGTGTGGTTGGTGACTGGTTGCTGCATGCTTTCCTGTCTCCTTCCTAGATTGTCACCAACTTGGGCTTCAAGTTGCTCTGTAACAGCCACATCCTAGGTGCAGGGTTTACCCTGCTGAATTAGCCTCAGAAAATGTGCCCCACTCCCAACCTATAGTTGCCTTTCAGACCATGCAGTAGATGAATGAGAAAGTGATTGGGTGAGTTTATCTACCTTACCCATGAAGTTCACAGATCCAGGGTCAACTCCTGCTATAACTCCTGTCTCTTAACTTCAGCTTCCAGTGGGCATATAAGATGGATAACAAGATGGAAAATTAGAAAATTTTCTTGTATTCTGGTCACAGTGTGTCAGGTCAAAATATACTGAAGAGGAAATAAGATTTGTAAATCCCATGTGTTCCTGAAAGAGCTAGACTATGAAAATCCTTCATTGTAGAACTACTGACAATACCAAAGACTATTAGGATAGGAAGGACATTTGAAGAAAACCCTTTGATTTCTTAGATAACTCATGATTATCATTCATTAAGAACTTAACTTCGTGTCAGCAAAAGCATGATCTCTATATAATCTCATTCAGTCCTTAAAATAATTGTATCTTGTTATTCTCATTTTAGAGATAAGGCCATCGAGGATCAGAGAAATGAAATAAATTACTTGAGATCATTTAACTAGTGAGTGGTAGAGAGAGTTATGTTCCTTCATTTTATGTCTGTAATAACCAGAGCTTCTATTTGTTTAGAGTGGACCAGCCACAGGGACAAGCTCTTTACATGTGCTGAATCATCACTAACTTTGCTTGGCTGAGATCTAGACATTGCTACTTCCATTTCACAGATTAGAAAACTGAGCTTCAGAAAGGTTGAGTTTTCTTTCCAGCAAGTGTAACTTTCAGGTTATCTCAAGGGTTTAAGTTCAGATTTTGGACAAATTAATTTTAGACCCTAGAAAGGATGGTAGGGGGACGTCAATGTGCCTGGTGGCTTGTTGTAATTTAGCACTCTTCCTGTTCATCCATGTATCAGAGAGGTTGGAAACCTGGGACTTCATTTCCCAGAATCCTTTGCTAGCAAGGTTCTGTTTCAGAGTCCACAGATGGGAGAACTTCACAGAAGATTGGGAGAGGAAGAGAAATAGAAGTCATTATCCACCTTCTCACTCCATCTCCTGCTATTCCCCTTATTTACTCCACACCAGCCTTCCTCTAACCTCCCAAATTCCATGCTGCTTCTCAGATACTCCAAAGATATTACCCTGTCAGGGATTTTATATTTGGCTATTCTTCTAACTGGATTTTTCACTCTCCAGACATCCATATTTTACATGTCCATTTATTTATACCAATCTCCACTAGAATATGAACTCTACAAAGACATTTATTTGCATCTGTTTTTTAACTGATTCTCTAGTTTAAGAATAGTATGGGCTTAAATTGAGCCCTCAATAAATATTTTCTGAATAAATACTGCCCCTGACCATGACCAAGATTGTCCCTCTGTTCATTTGGTGCCCTCCTGCAAGTCAATCACGGAGTCCCATTTGCTTTAATCCAGAGCCTACCATTACCTTTGCTTTTTCTCCTGCTGTTTCTTGCCATTCTGATCTGTGGGGGCATCTGTGTTGGATAAGAGATCCAATTTTCCAAAGAAAGTGCAGATGGAGTTATCTCCACACAGCAGGGAGCCTCACTCTGCCAAACATTTGTAAAATCTTTGTCACAGCAGTTAGTGATATACCAAAGGCAAGGCAGTAGGGCCATTCACCCTGATTGGGGGGTGGGGGTTGCCCTGATATTGTCTAGAATTACCAGTACATAGTGGTGATAGAAAGCAGACTGTAGTTAGCTTTGTTTAGTTTTTAAATTCTGCCCAGCAAACACACCCCCTTATTGCTTTCACACAAAGGGTGACCACTCCCATGCCCTGTCCTTCCTACACTACAGGCCTAAGCTGACCTCTAACTGGCATGGCCACTGTGGCCATACTTCCATGTCTGAGAACACTGCTCATTCTCAAGAAAGGATTGTGTGGGCATTTGATGCAGAACTTGAATTTGTTCAATTGGTTTGGTTTTCTGATGATTCAGCCTTATTAGCAAGTTCTGAATTTCCATGTAAGGAGGGGTTTCTGGGTATTAGCTATTGTTTTATAACAATTTATTCTAAAACATAATGACTTAAAATAACATTTATTTTTGTCAGAGTTTCTGAGTCCTAGGAATCTGGCCATTTGATTGAGACCTTTGTTTTAGAGTCACAGGCTGGAATCAAGGTATAGACTGGGCTTCAGTCTCATCTTAAGATTTGACTGGGGGAGCTCGCTGAGCCCACCCCTCCACACTGAGTTTGGGCCTGGCCCTGAGCCCCCAGCCGGCCACCACACCAAGGATGGAGGCCGGTAGCTGAGCCTGCCCGCCTGCCCCCCTACTGCTGAGGGACACTGTGCCTGCCTCCATGCTGACTCATCACACCCTCTCTGGGGCTCCCCAGCTTCTTTGGAGGCTGGTGCAGGCATTTTGAATTATTCCTGAGAGCATGGCCATCATCATTGAAAGGGCAGCTCCCTTCCTGAGACACCTACAGGAGACTGGAGGCCCTTTGATGGGTACCTCTATTTACTCACTTCCATCCTATACCCTTTCCCCATCCTCTTGTTCACAACTAGAAATATTGTAAATAATAATAACCAAACTGATCCTGTTCTTTACAATAAGGTTAAAGTCTTCATAGGGGCTATCTGGTTCAGGGCTGCATTTTCTCTGTATTGGGTGCTACTGGTATTGATCTCCCCTTCAAAGGAGAGGTAGTGGAAAACTTCAGGGTTATAATAAGCCTGCAAGGGGGGAACTTCAGTATCTCTGATCTTCACTGCTAGAGGGGAATATATAGAAACAATATGAAAACACAGGGGGAGAAAGTGTCCCCAACAAATCAAGATGCTATTGTGATAGAATCCAATGACAGCATGGCAGTAGAAATGACCAAAAAAAAAAAAAAAAAAAAAAAAGAGTTTAGAATCTGCATACTTAAAATGATCCATGAAGCAAAAGATGAGATAAGAGAGCAAATGCAGGCAATGCATGACCATTCCAGTAAACAGTTAAAAGAGCAAATGCAGGAAGCAAAAGAACACTTCATAAAGAGTTACAGATTAAAAAAAAAAAAAAACCCAGAAATACTTGAAATGAAAGAAACAATAAACCAAATTAAAAACTTAATAGAAAGCATCACCAACAGAATAGATCTCATGGAAGACAGAATCTCAGACAATGAAGACAAAATATTTAATCTTGAAAATAAAGTTGAACAAACTGAGAAGATGTTAAGAAGCCATGAATGTAACTGCCAAGAATTATGGGATATCATGAAAAGACCAAATTTAAGAATTATTGGGATTGAGGAAAGCATAGAGATACAAACCAAAGTCATGAACAACCTGTTCAATGAAATAATATCAGAAAATTTCCCAAACCTGAAAAATGAAATGGAAAATCAAATACAAGAGGCTTACAGAACACTAAGTGCACAAAATTACAATAGATCCACACCAAGACACATTATAATGAAAATACCTAACATACAAAATAAAGATAGGATTTTAAAGGCTGCGAGAGAAAAGCATCAGATTACATATAAGGGGAAAGCAATATGGATATCAGCAGACTTCTCAGCCCAGACTCTAAAAGCAAGAAGGGCCTGGAACAATATATTTCAAGTTCTCAAAGAACACAGATGCCAACCAAGAATCCTATACCTAGCAAAACTAACCTTCAGATTTGACTATGAAATAAAATCTTTCCACAATAAACAAAAATTAAAAGAATTTACAAATAGAAAGCCTGCCCTACAGAACATTCTCAGCAAACTATTTCATGAAGAGGAAGTGAAAAGCAACAATACAAGTCAGCAAAGGGAGGAACTACCCTAAAGGAAAAGCCAATCAAAGGAGAAACCAAGTCAAGTTAAAAACCAAAAATAAGCCAAAATGACCAGGAACACAAATCATATAACAATAATAACCCTGAATGTCAATGGCCTAAACTCAATAATCAAAAGATATAGACTGGCAAACTGGATTAAAAAGAAGGACCCAACAATACGCTGCCTTCAAGAGACTCATCTCATAGAAAAAGACATCCACAGACTAAAGGTGAAAGGATGGGGAAAAACATACCATGCACATGGACCCAGTAAAAAAGCAGGGGTCTCCATTGTCATATCAGATAAAGTGGACTTCCAACCTAAGTTAGTCAGAAGTCATACTGCTTAAGGGAAGCCTAGAACAGCAAGATATAACAATTTTAAATATTTATGCCCCAAACAATGGAGCATCTCAATTTTAAGAATCAAATAGATCAAAACACATTAATATTGGGGGATTTAACACATCACTCTCACCACTGGATAGATCCTTCAAACAAAACTGAACAAAGAAACTATAGAACCAAATAATACAATCAATGATATAGATGTAAGATATTTACAGAGTATTTCATCCATCATCGAGCGAATATACTTTCTTCTCAGCAGCTCATGGATCCTTCTCCAAAATAGGCCATATGCTATGCCACAAAGTAAATACAAAACAATAGAGATCCTACCCTGTATCCTATCAGACTATAATGGAATGCAATTAGAAATGAACGATAAAATAACAAACAAAAATTATTCATACACCTGGAGACTAAATAATATGTTATTGAATGACGCAATGATAACAGAAGATATCAGGGAAGAAATTTAAAAAATTCTTAGAAGTAAATGAGAACAATGACACAACATATCTAAATCTCTGGGACACTATGAAAGTAGTTCTAAGAGGAAAATTCATTGCATTGAACTCATATATTAAAAAAAAGTCAACAACTAAATGACCTAACATTACATCTAAAATCCCTAGAAAAAGAACAGATCAACACCAAAAATAGAAGACAGGAAATAATTAAAATCAGAGCTGAAATCAATGAAATTGAAACAAGAGAAACAATTCAAAAAAATCAACAAAACAAAAAGTTGATTCTTTTAAAAGTAAACAAAATTGATAAACCCCTACCCACACTACTGAAGAGAAGGAGAGAGAAAACTCAAATTACTAGAATTAGTGATGAAAAAGGAAAGATCATGACAGACACCATTGAAATACATAACATAATTAGAAGATACTTTGAAAATCTATACCCAACAAAATAGAAAATATTGAAGACATTGACAAATTTTTAGAGACATTTGATCCTCCCAAACTGAATCAGGAAGACATACACAATCTAAACAGATCAATTTCAAGCACCGAAATAGAAGAAGCCATCAAAAGTCTATCAACCAAGAAAAGCCCAGGACCAGAGGGATTCTCAGCCAAATTCTACAAGACCTTTAAAGAAGAACTGATACCAATACTCCTCAAATTATTCCAGGAAATAGAAAAGGAGGAAACCCTTCCAAATTCATTCTATGAGGCTAGTATATCACTCTGATACCAAAACCAGACAAAGACACATCAAGGAAAGAAAACTTTAGACCAGTATCCCTGATGAACATAGATGCAAAAATCCTTAAGAAAGTACTAGCAAATTGCATACAAAAATATATTTAAAAGATAGAGCACCACGATCAAGTGGGGTTTATCTCAGGGATGCAAGGTTGTTTCAACATCTGGAAATCAATAAATGTAATTCATCACATCAATAGGTTTAAAGTTAAGAATCACAGGATTATTTCAATAGATGCTGAGAAAGCATTTGATAAAATACAGCATCCCCTCATGTTTAAAACACTAGAAAAAATAGGAACAGTAGGAACACACCTCAATATTGTAAAGGCTATTTATGCTAAGCCCACGACCAACATCATTCTTAATGGAGAAAAACTGAAAGCATTCCCTCTAAAAACTGGAACAAGAAAGGGATGCCCTCTTTCACCACTTCTATTCAACATCATCCTTGAAACACTTGCCAGAGCAATTAGACAGACCTAAGAAATTAAAGGGGTACAAATAGGAAAAGAAGAACTAAAGCTGTCACTATTTGCTGATGACATGATTCTATATTTAGAGGATCCAAAAACCTCCTCCTGAAAACTTCTAGAACTAATAAATGAATTTACAAAGTAGCAGGATATAAAATCAATACACATAAGTCTAATGCATTTCTATTCATAAGTGATAAATCCTCTGAAAGAGAAATTAGGAAAACCACTCCATTCACAGTAGACTCAAAAAAATACTTGGGAATTAATCTAACAAAAGAGGTGAAATACCTCTACAATGAAAACTACAGAACATTAAAGAAAGAAATTGAAGAAAACCTTTGAAGATGGAAAGATCTCCCATGTTCTTGGATAGACAGAATTAACATTGTCAAAATGGCCATTCTACCAAAGGCACTATACAGATTCATGTAATTCCAATTAAAATCCCAATGACATTCCTCATAGAAATAGAAAAAGCAATCATGAACTTCATCTGAAAGAACAAGGGACCTCAAATAGCCAAAACAATCCTGAGTAGAAAAAGTAAAACAGGAAGTATCATAATATCAGACATTAAACTATACCACAGTGCAATAGTAACAAAAACAGCATGGTATTGGCACCAAAATAGACAGGCAGACCAATGGTACAGAATAGAAGACACAGAGACAAAACCACATAAATACAGTCACATCATACTAGACAAAGGAGCCAAAAACATACAATGGAGAAAAGATAGCCTGTTCAATAAATGGTGCTGGCAAAATTGGAAATCCATATGCAGTAAAATGAAATTAAACCTCTATCTCTCACCCTGCACAAAACTCAACTCAAAATGGATCAAGGACATAGGAATTAGACCAGAGTCCCTGCACCTAGAGTAGACCTGAATCTTCATCATGTTGGCTTAGGATCAGACTTCCTTAACAAGACTCCCAAAGTGCAAGAAATAAAAGCAAGAATCAATAAATGGGATGGACTCAAACTAAAAAGCTTTTTTTTCAGCAAAAGATACAATCAAGAATGTGAAGAGAGAGCCTACAGAGTGGGAGAAACTCTTTTCCACATGCACTTCAGATAGAGTACTTATCTCCAAAATTTATAAAGAACTTACAAAACTTTACACCAAAACTACAAAGAGCCCAATCAATAAATGGGCCAAGGAACTGGACAGATACTTTACAGAAGAAGACACACAGGCAATTAATAAATAGATGAAAAAGTGTTCAACATATCTAGTAATTAGAGAAGTGCAAATTAAAACAACTCTGAGATTTCATCTTACTCCAATTAGGATGGCTATTATCAAGAACACAAACAATAATAGATGTTGGCATGGATGTAGGGAAAAAGGCACACTTTTACATTGCTGGTGGAGTTGCAAATTGGTGCAGCCACTCTGGAAAGAAGTGTGGAGATTCCTCAGAAAACTTGGAATAGACCCACCTTTGGGCCCAGGTATCCCACTCCTCTGTCTATACCCAAAGGATTTAAAATCAGCATACTGTAATAACACAGCCACATCAATGTCTATAGCAGCTCAGTTCACAGTAGCTAGATTGTGGAAGCAACCTAGATGTCCTTCAACAGATGAATGGATAAAGAAACTGTGGTATATATACACAATGGAATATTATTCAGCCATAAAGAAGAATAATATTATGGCATTTACAAATATATGGATGGAATTGGAGAATATCACGCTAAGTGAAATAAACCAATCCCCCCAAACCAAAGGCTGATTAGTGGAGAATAATATATAATGGGGGTAGGGGAGCAGGGAGAGAAGAATGGTGGAACTTTATATTATGTAGAAGGAAATGAGAGGGAGGGGGATATAAAAAATGGTGGAATGAGACAGACATCATTATCCTATGTACATGTATGATTATGTGAATGGTATGAATCTACATCGTGTACAACCATAGAAACAAATGATGTATCCCATTTGTGTACAATGAATCAAAATGCAGTCTGTAAAAAGTTAAAAGATAAATTAAAAAAGTAATAAAAATAAAATATAATTTAAAAAATTAAAAGATAAATTAATTAATTAAAAAAAAAAAGATCTGACTGAGGGTGGGTCCACTTCCAAGCTCCCTTACATGGTTGTTGGCAGGCCTTAGTTCCTGAAGGGTTGGTGGTCTGAGGGTCTCAGTTCCTCACTAACTGTTGGCTAGAGCCCACCTTCAGTTCCTTGACTCATGGTCTTAACATTGAGCATCTCACAACATGGAAGAATGAGCAAGTTGGAGGGCAAGAGAGAACAGCAGAAGGAGAGAGGACTAGTAAAAATGCAGCCATAGTCCTTTATAACCTAATCTCAGAAGTAATATCCTATTCTTCTTATGGTGACCTATTAGTTAGAAGCAAGTCTCCAGGTTCAGCACACACTCATTGTCACAGGGATGAGGTCACGCGGGGTATGAGTGTCAAAGGCAGAAATCACTGAGGGTCACTTCAGAAACTGCCTGGCCTTGAGTCTCTGATTGAATGATTCTTCACCTATTTTAAGTATGCACATTGAGCCTTGGGTTGGTTACCCACTCAGTAATTTGCTTAGCCAGACCTCCCCCCACCGTACTTTTTGCTATACCTTGAAGCTTCTGGCTCATGAATGATTTTGTTTTCTGGGTTATGCTGAAGTTGAAAATTTTTTTCTGCTTTGAAATCCCAAGGGGAATTTGGGGGTGGGGGAAGAGAGTTAAAGATGTATGATCCAATGTTACTTTTCTAGGGAAAACTTTCTTTTTTTTTTAAGATAAGTACTTAAGTCACAGTTTTTGAAGCTCTCTTGCTGTTGCATTTACTCACTGGTATCAAATGATGGGTGCACATTCTTTTTCCCTGAAAACTTTGCTAACACGAATTCACTCCCTGCCTTTTTGGCATTTCTGTTGTTGTAGAGGGAAAGCCTTAGGTTAACGAGGTATTTCTAATACTGTTAGTCGATGCTGTCAGTTCCCTCCCACATGCCTTGATTATTCACCATTTTGGTGTGTGCCCCGGCCAGGGGTGGGAGGTCCTCCTACAAGCATCTGCAACTTTCTGCCTGAGGGCTTCTCTCAGCACCTGGACTGACAGGAAGAGCTGGGGAGTTAAGGTGTTGTTATCCCCTCTCAGCCAGAGATAGACAGCAGTCAGAGATAAATTTCTCAGCTTTCTCTCCTCTTGGGTTGGATAATGCTGAATTGTACTTTATGTTCCTGGATTTCTCCATTGGGATCGAGCCTCCGTTGTCCAGCTAAGTAGAGGTGGCCTTAGTGATTCCTTACTCCTCCTTCTTCCACCTTCCCACTCCTTGGCAGGTGTTTCCGGGATGAGCAGACTCTTGTCTCAGAATCTTCTTTGGGGGGAGCTCATCGGAAGATAGTTGTTTGTCAGTAAATTTGTTCAGGTATAGGTGAACTTATTCAGACGCTTGCCCGATTTAAAAAATAGGTATTTATTTTGGTTACTCAAAAATTTATCATGTTTGCCTGGAGATTGTGTGTGTAAGTTTTTTAACTGATTTTTCTTGAATTTGGGGAATCTTTTTAAAAATATATCAACTTGTCTTTTCTCAGCTCAAGGACTTTATTCAATTGTAACTCTGATTATTTCAACTTATCCTTCATGAAGTTTAACTTATTCTGGTTTCTCTTGTAATATCATTAAATGAAATATCTGAATATTCTTTCTCCCTTCCCTCTCTTCGAAATCTATAATCACCTCACTTACTATACATGCTCTTATTTCCTGCATTCTGGGAAGGCTTTTTGACTTTTTAAGTTTGTCACCTGCATCTCTCCTCCAGTATTTCGCAGCATCGATTTAACATGGCCTTAACTGTTGTGTTTTTCCAAATCTCCATTGTCACATCCACCTCCCTCCCTCCTGTCGCTCAGCTTTTCTTTTCTTCTAAGGTATATCTTTCACCCTTTCCCAATATTTTTCCTTTCCCCAACTTGCAATTAATAATGGTAAAGGAATGCGCTCCTCTCTGGGTCTTTTGGATGTTGTTTTTCTTGTTCTATAGTTTTAGATTTTGTTTTGCTCCATATTTATGTTTCTTCTTTACTCATCCTTAGTAAAAGTAGCATCTGTCTCTAAACTGAATTCATTGTTTCTCTAGGGAAACAGCCAATAGGGTGAATATGAACTTAGTGAGGGCCTCTTCTTATTGCCGACTTTTCTAGGATATTGAAAACTATAATTAAATTTTCTAGGGTGTTCTATGTCAGTTCTGATTGTGCCCCATCTTAGCCCATTCCCCCTATTTCCTGCCTACGTATTTTTAGGTTTTACATTCTGAAAGTATGTAGAAGAACGTCAGTGGAGGTGGGAAGGAGTTCAGAGGTCTCCACACTCCACAATGGTTCCAAACTGTATAGAGAATGGTTCCTCAAAGCAGGACACATGTCCTGCTGTCTGTTTAGGAAACACTTCATGATACAAAGACCACAGCAGATTTTTCATAACCTTTTTTTCCCATGGTCCTTAATATCAGAAAGCAAAGCTGATTAATGCCATGAGCTGGACTTTGGTCAATTTTCTAAATTAATGTCTATCTTTCTTATAACTGTTACTAGTTTCTCCCAGATTTTGGCATTAGATTATGCGACAGTCCTAATTTCTAGTGGCCTTATGAACTGTCTCTTTTAATGTGCTAGCATTACTATGTCTGTGAAAGATTGAGAGAGACTGCATAAGTAAATGCTAATGAGACCGTTTTGAATGAGAACTGCTATCTTCATGTATATTATAATAAGTGCATAATAGATTTAGTCTTAGTAGTTGAACACAATGTGTACCAATAGTGCTTTATGATGTTTTGTGTTTTAAACTTTACATATAAGTAACAAGTTTCTTTGACATGAGTAAAATATCGTCCATGACAACTATATAAGCTTGCTTTGTGTATGCCATAAATGTCTAGTTTAAAATTATTTTTGAGACAACCACCTCAACTTTAATCTATATGCCGATCTTGAGAAATATTGCTGCCAAAAATTGATAAAGTACCCCAAAATGTACATATTCATGGCCGTTGGTTCATGTCTCCCTTCACAATTCATGATTATATCCAATGGAGTGACAGATACTCTGGAAGATATCCAAGAAAGCAAAACATAAGCCACACAGGGTCGTTCCCCATCTTTAACGGGCATTAAAAACATCAGCTTGAGAGTGATCGGTGGGCAGGAGGATGTCGTAAAAGTGCAAGGCTTTGAAGGCTTTTCCGATATGCTGAAAATGAAAAAAAAAATGGAAGCCAGACTTCAAAATTCATATACTTGTTCTGAAGTTTAAACTTTGGCCCCAACCACCTTTGATGAAGATTAATAGTAGAACCACAAGTCTCTTCATGGTATAAATAAATACATATTTGGACCAAAGATCCAATATTGCTGAGTCTACCAGTGAGTACAAAAGTCTCTACATTCAGTTATTTGCTGGAATGGCTCCTCTCATGGGTTCCTGAGAACGAGCTGTGTGCACTCTTACGGACTGTCTTCAATGACATGACATTGGTAGCTTGAAAACCACCATATTTGATGTATTTGTGCCATGGAAACAGAAAAAATGATACAATTAGGGCTTTTCTTTCTCTCAGAGAGCCAGTTATTAAAACATTTATCAGCATGCTGCAATTATTAGGGCCCTTTTTATACTTTCTTTCCTGATGATGACATGATTCTATTTCATTATTTATATATTAAACTCCTCAGTCTTTATCACAGCAATTGATTGAGTCAGTCCATGATATTGGGTTTGAATTCCCATGCATTTATTTGATTTTTAAAATTTCTTGTTTTAATTAGTTACACATGACAGTAGAATGCATTTTGATACATCACATATAATGGAGTATAATTTCTCATTCTTCTGGTTATACATAATGTAGAATCCCACTGGTCTTATAGTTGTATATGTGCACTGGGTAATCATGTCTGATTCATTCCAATGTCCTTCCTATCCCCATACCCTCTCCTCTCCCTTCATTCCCCTCTACCTAATCTAAAGTAACTCTATTCTTCACTCCCCCCCATTGTGAATTAGCATCCCATATCAGAGAAAACTTTCAGCTTTTGATTTTTTGGAATTGGCTTGTTTCACTTAGCATCATATTCTCTAGCTCCATCCATTTACCAGCAAATGCCATAATTTCATTCTTCTTTATGGCTGAGTAATATTCCATTGTGTGTGTGTGTATGTGTGTGTGTGTGTGTGTGTGTGGGTGGGTGTGTACTACATTTTTTTTTATCCATTCATCTGTTGGAGGGCACCTAGGTTGGTTTCATAGTTTAGCTATTGTGAATTGAGCTGCTATAAACATGGATGTGCCTGCATTACTTTAATAAGCTAATTTTAAGTCCTTTGGGTATAAACCGAGGAGTGGGATAACTGGGCCAAAAGGTGGGTCCATTCCAAGTTTTCTGAGGAATCTCCATCCTGCTTTCCAGAGTGGTTGCACCAATTTACATTTCCATCAGCAATGTATGAGTTTACTTTTTCCCCCACATCCTCGCCAACATTTTTTGTTGCTTATATTCTTGATAATTGCCATTCTGACGGGGGTGAGATGAAATCTTAAAGTAGTTTTGATTTGCATTTTCCTAATTACTAAAGATGTGAACATTTTTTCTTATATTTGTTGTTTGATTGTATTTTTTCCTCTGTGAAGTGTCAAAAAACTTAACACCAAAAAAAATAATCCATGCCTTCATTTTTATATAAGAGCAGGAACCCATGTTCAAGCAGACTTTGAACCTTGTTTTTCTTAAGGAATTGATAGTTTGTGGCTAATAAGTACAAAAAAAGCAATAAATATAAACAAAAAATCAAAGATCCTCTTTGATTTTTAGCTTAATTATTTTAATCTAATATATGTATTTCTGTTCTAATTATTTTTTAAACTTTAATATCGACTATAGAATGGATACCCCTAGTTATATTAATACTGGTCTTAATTTCAATTGCTCTAGAGAATGTTTATGAATGTGTTCCTGGCATGGATTCTATTTCCAGCTCTGCTCCATCACTCTGAAGCATCGGGCCCTGCTGGAATGTGTATGGGGGCAGATTGTCTAAGAGGATTCCCTGGGAACCAAGAGGACCCTGGATCCCAGGAAACTTCAGCCTTGACCCTGCTTCCTCCATTTCTCTTCACCTCCCCGATGTTCCCTCCTTCAGTCTTTCTAATTCTGCTTTCATCCTGATCTAATTCATTGTTTATTGCACTTTGGTTGCATTTTTATCTCAGACTTCAAATTTTAAAAGAAAGAGTTGAGAGAAAAGATGGCCATACAGAATCATGCAGGTGACCTGGGTAAGAAAGCAATTTGTCATCTTTTTAAACTAGAGTTTTAAAAATGCATGTTCAGTTTTTATTTGAGGAAGAGGGAATGTCAGCACCTGTTAGGAATCCTTTGTGGTTTCAACTTGAAAGCACTATTCCTGTCTGTCCTGCAGGACAAATTTACATGTTGCTGGCTTTGAAGGGAACTGGGTGCGTAGGGATGAATCAACTTGGCATTCCATTTTCCAATTAATTTAGTAATATTTTAATGTTCCTAAGAGACTGCTTCTCAACTTCTCATGTGCTTATCTATCACTTGCAGTTCTTATTCAGTCAATCCGGGGCAGGGCTGGAGAGTCCACATTTCTGACAAGGTCCCAAATGCTGCTGATGCTGCTGATGCTGCTGATCCAGCCACCACACCTTGAATAGCAAGGCTTTGGGTGGGGAGAGGTGGCACGCTGTCTTTAATCTGGCTCTGAATGAAAGGGTGCATATCTCTATCTGAAAGTAGGGACAATAAGCTAGTTTATTTTTTATAAACTTATGAATCCTTAAGCCTTTTTTATTTGAGGTGGGGAGGAGAAGGTCATTGGCCTCCAGAAGTAAAGAAATTTCCTGCTTTTTAAAATATACCTTGCCAGCCAGGCTGGTGGTGCATGCCTGTAATCCCAGCAGCTTGGGAGGCTGAGGCAGGAGGATCATGAGTTCAAAGCCAGCCTTAGCAGTTTAGCAAGGCACTTAGCAACTCAGTGAGATCCTGTCTCTAAATAAAATATAAAAAAGGGCTAGGCATATGGCTCAGTGGTTAAGCACTCCTGGGTTCAATCCTCAGTAATATATATATATATATATATATATATATATATATATATATATATATATATATATATCTTGCCAAAAGGAAACCTTAACTCTCAGAAGAGAATAATATGATTCTGTGATTTTAGAATTTGGATTTCAAAGTTACTGCTTAGAATATGAGCTCCGGAAGCCCCGATAGGCCTATACTTATAACTGATTTTGATCTAGTCAGTAATAATCTTTGTTGGAAATATTTTAAAAGGAGTCATAAAGGATGACACTGGAAACAAAGTCTGCCAGTAACGGAGTAATGATTTAGCATGAATACCAATGTGGACGGCGATGTTTCCTGTGAACTGCCGTATTAATCATATGAATTTATTTCTTCATTTACCGGGACATTCAGATTTATGAATGTGGGAATACAAAGTTGCCATAAATAAAGCAGATTTCCCCGCCCCTCATGAAATTTTCAACTGTATGATTCTGAGTAAACCTCAAGCTGCCTGTGATGCGTCCTTGCCAGGCACGCGTTAGATGCTCAGTATTTGTTGAATGAATTGAATCCAAAGGACACTCATAGACTTGGTTCACATACTTGCATAATTTAAACAGGGCCTGCCCCAGGTGCATGCTTTCCTTAATGGTTACTCCCATACTGACCTCTTTAGACCTGGAAGATGAGCAATCCCTAATTTTTAAACCCTATGACCCAGTGTCTATCTGTAGGCATCAAGCTCCCTTCAAGTGTTTCAGTTATTCTTTTGAGCTCTTCCCTTTCCAAACACCCTGGTACTTATCCTACTCTGTATTTTGGCCGTGTGTACTTAGAAAAGATTGTATCTCCAAAAACACCATGAAATTGTTAAAAAGAGAGACAGTGTCACATTTATTTTTCTGGATCCCTTTATGCATAGCACAGAAGCCAGGACACTGAGCAGAGATTCAACTGAAAATTATTAAATTAATTTACACCTTTGATAAGTAATTGTTGATAATCTTTTATTTATTAAATATCTATGCTAGAGCTGGGTGTGGTGGCACATACCTGTAATCCCAGCACTTGGGAGGCTGAGGCAGAAGGATTGCAAGTTCAAAGCCAGCAAAAACAAGGTGCTAAGCAACTCAGTGAAACCCTGTTTCTCAATAAAATACAAAAAAATGGGGCTGGGGATGTGGCTCAGTGGTCAAGTGCCCCTGAGTTCAAACCCTAGTACCAAAAAAAAAAAAAAAATCTATGCTAGATATTACAGACAAGGCCCAACTCTTCCAGACTCAACCAAACAAAATACATTACTATTTAAGTAATTTTATTGTGATTCAGCCTTTGAAACACCCACAAAATAAGATACTTCATGATGAAAACTGCAGACTCAGCTAGGTATGGTTGTTGGATCATTTCCCCAAGGTACAGATGAGATTGGCTTTTGTTGTTTTTCCACCAGGATTTCTGGTGGATGTTTTCTCTGTTTTCCAAAGGATCAATTGAACATGATTTTGTTGTGATTATTTCAACCAATCAATACACTGAGAAGGGCAAGCCCAGCTGAATCATGGGAAAATTCAACAAAGTATTTTTGAATGCACGTTAAAGTTTATAGTAGCCACCATTATTGAAGACTTAATCTGGAATAGTGCTTTAATTCAAAAGTTTATTTCATCTTTGTGATAGCACTGTGAGGTAGGTAATAATATAACCCCCATATATAAATGAGAGAATGAAAGTCATTTTCCCAATGTGATGGGGCTAGGAAAATGCAGAGTTTTGACTTGGACTCAGTTTGTCTCTCATGCTGTGCTACTCTAAAAGCCACTAACCATTTGTGACTAAACTGAATAAAATTAAATTGAAATTGCAGTTCCTCAGTCACATCAATCATATTTCAAATGCTCAATAGCTACATGTGGCTACAGTAGTGGGCAGTGCAGACAGTGAACATTTCCATACCACACAGTTCTGTTGAGAGTGCTGTTCTAGTGGCCATACCTGCTGGTGACCTGTCGGCTGTGCCGCCTTTCTGAGAGACTCACTGTGAAAAGTTCTGAACGTTGGAGAGGGGAACTTTGGGGCCGGCAGATGTGTGAGGGAATGAGGAACTGTAAAGCAAGTAGACAGGAAGGGTGAGCCCTGCGTCCTGGGCCACCTGGGACCTAGGTTGGGAGTTTCAGTAAGGACTAATTCTCCCTGGAATATCCTATGGAACAGCTGCAATGGAGACTGGGAGTGGCTGGGCTGCAGGGAGAAGAGAGGAAGTGTGCAGACAACCATAAGCTTGCCACTCTTCAGTGGACGACTCCACTCCCCTGGGGAAGCAGGTTTCACCCAGGTCTGTGATGGGGTTGTGGAGAGGTAAATAGTCTCAGCACCAACACACCGCAGCTGACTCCCACCCTGAGCCTGCCGGGCGGGGAAGTCTCTTTTAGCTCTTCAGCTCGTGTTTAACTCCTAAACAGGCTGATAGGGCTATACCTTTAGAAAACTGCCTGACCACTGCAGATCCATTGACAGTTCCTCATTTCCTGACAGGACCTATGGTATTCTGATGGCTTTACACATACTGACCAACCCCTCAGTACACACTGACCAAACCAGAAACACTGTCCACTCCAGATAACCATCAAAATAAAAAATAACAACTGTGCCTTATATGTAATTCCTGCCAGGCAGTACATCTAGGTACTATAAGGGAGTAAGCAAAAACCATAGTTGTTGTTATTTTTATTTTTATATATATTTCATTTATATATTTTTGAATTTTCATAATTCTATGAAATATATATATAATTACTATTGTTATTATCATTCGCACTTTATAAAGGGGGAAACTTGGGCAGAGTGACTGATGACATAGTTATGAATTGACAGGGTGGAAGGCGACCCAGTCGATCTGGGCCCTGGGTCCAGATTCTTAGCTGTTTTTCTGGCCTGCTTTGCTTGCCCAGCATGAAGTCACTTCAAGTTGCAATTTTCTATGTTCTTTATCTATATAAACTCTCACTGAGTGTTCAGTTTGGTGTGATTTTCACATGATTACTCCAGCCTGGACAAGCATCCCTGGAGCTTCTAGAAACTACTGATTTTGATTGATAAATGCAACAATGGTCACAAGCTTACAGTAACTGATTGGGAGAGTTTTTATCTTTTCTGCAGCACCCTTAGAATTTCACCTCTGCCCAATGGTAAATATTTGTTCCTTATCTTGCATATTATAGAATGATTTAAATTAGCATGTATAAATGTATATACTTTTGAGTTCTTCTTAGATGGAAGTGTGATGTCAATTATTTAACCTTCCTGATATCTCTTTAAGTCATGAACAACTGATCATTAAGTTCAGAAAGAATTATCAATAAAATAATAAGTTATTTAATCAAATAAGTAAATTCAATAATTAATGTTCCATTAATTATTATTAATGTATCCCATGCCAGTATTGCTGATATAAACACCAAGGTCTAATTTTTAGAAAATTGGTATAACATAATAAACATAAATAAGCTGGGTAAGCAAACACCCAGAGTCTACCCTCTGTAGATTGGTTGAGACAGCTGAAAGCTGGTTAATTGTACTACATGAGTCATACTCTTGTCAGCAATGTGTAGAAGACCAAAGAATTTGGAAAATGATTGAAAAATAACAAATGACCTCTGAGAATATGGTAGATATGGCATCAAACTCAATGTCAAATCTGTCGAGGGCGGGCAATTTCTTATCTCCTATGTAGCTAGGAAGCCTAGCTCAACTCTGAGATGCTTCCTTGAATGCTTTTGAGTCATTGCATCAACCTAACCATGAGGCTGAAACTAAATTCCAGTGAATACTTATGAGGACTGCCGAGATGAAACACTAGTGTGCGTCACGTGCAGGAAGATTACAACAGAGGAAGAACCATCTTGTCCTGTAGACACTCACATTGGACCAACACAAGAGAAAGGATGGGAAAGAAACAGTCTTTCCAAACAGTAACTCCTAACAATGCTTCTGTGGGTGAATGTAATGGGGGTGGGAGAGGTGTTCATCAGGTAGAGGCAGGGTTCTGAAAACCATACCAGTGGTCAGTCATCTTTCAGTGATGCTGAAATACATGCAATTGCCACACGCCCCTGCTTCCTCATCTTCACCTCTCAAAGAGGAGAAATATCTTTAGCTCATGTTTAACTCCTACAGAGGCTCATAGAGGTTATACCTTCAGAATACTAGTCTTTAAACATGTTTTTTGAGCAATGAGAAACAAATATCTTATGGGTTGGCATGGTACATGTGTGCTTATTAGACTAAAGAGGCTTAAAACAAGAATGTAAATAAAGGTAAAATGTTAATAAAGAACATAGGAAGGCCAGAGCAGGATAAATACAGGTGAACTAGGAAAGAGAACAGTGTGATTTCATGAAGTGAATCTAGTGTCCCTACAGTCTGCACACGTGTGGCCCTCACATAGGAAAATTTGACAAGTGACAAAGGGTGGTTGTGTGGATGCATCTGACTAGAAAGTTCAGAAGTTTAAAGAATGCCATTCACAGTCGCCAATAACCAAAACTTGAGTTCCCATTGAATAGCATATCTACTCTATAGTATAGAAAAGTCATGTCGTTGACTTTGTATATGGGAGAAAAAAGGGGTTCTTTGAGCCAAAATTTAATAGTTATTAATTATATAGGAAGTACAGGTTTTAACAAAAATCCCTGCAATTAAAAATCACATTGGTTGCCCTTTTATTGGTTAAATCTTGAATCCAACTCTTTTGCTTTCAAAAGGTAATTAAAAATCCCACAGACAATTATCCCTTAAGCCCAGGGAATTAATTATTTTTCAAGTGAATGCTTTTAAATCCAACCAAAATTTGCATAAAGAAAATATGGAAAATATATTTTCCTTTAAAAATGCAAGTACATTTTATTCTATAGTTACTACTGCTGTGTAAGAAAATGTAGAAGTCTTTTGTAAATTAGTCTATCTACTTTCTTAACCATTTTGCCCTGGATTTCCCACTAGCAGGTAAACTGGGTGATGATAATCTCACAAGGCCATAGCCTGCCAGGTAATGATTGTTATCAAGGAAGAGGGACTGTGGGAAACATCAGGAATGGAAATTGAAAATCAAATTACATTTAAAAAACACAATTTGAATTTTGTAAATACTTCAGCTCTTTGAATTAATTTCGTTTACTGTGAAATCTGCTTACTTAGTTTTTAGGAAATGCAGGCTTCTTCATTTCCATATTATCAAGGTAGAAATCAAATAAAAAGTTGGTCACATTACTCAGTCTTTTAGACAATGGTAAATGGTATCACCTATGTTGTTTTCTAACTGGAGAAGAAAAGGAAAATTGAATTCTTCCTTTCCTCTCTCCTTTCCTTTCTTCTGTTTCTTTTTGTATTCTTTTAATTTAAATTAGTTTTTTATTGTTTTTTAATTTTTTTAAACTGATGGATAAAATTGTGTTCTTATCATATATATTATGATATTTTGAAATATATGTCTTGGAATGGCTAAGTAGAAATAATTGCCAGATGTATACCTCAAAAAATTATCATTCTTATGGTGAGAAACTTAAAATCTACTCTCTTAGGATTTTTCAAGTATAGTACATTGTTATTAACTATAGTCATCATGCTGCCCAACAGATCTCTTAGTCTTGCTACCTAACTGAAACTTCATATCACCTCACCATTGTTCCCCCAGCGCCCTTTTTCCCAGCCTCTGGAAATAACCACTCTACTCTCTACCTCTGTAAGATCAACTCTTTTGCATTCCACAGATGAGTGGGATAATGTGATACTTTTTTTCCTGTGCCTGGCTTATTTCACTTTATATAATATCCTCTAGGTTTACCCATGGTGTTGCAAATGGGGGGATTCCCTTCTTTTTAATGATTGAATGGTATTCTATTGTGTCTCTGTCATATCTTCCTCATCTGTTCATATGTTGATTCCATATCTTGGCTATTGTGGGTTGTCTATGACAATAAACATAGGAATGTAGATAACTCTTAGACATACAGATTTCATTTCCTTGAATATATACCCAGTAGTAGTGTTGCTGGATCATAGGGTAGTTCTGGTTTTAACTTTTATTTTTTTAAACAATTTTTTAGATGTTGATGGACCTTTATTTTATTCATTTATTTTTTATGGGATGCTTAGAATCAAACCCAGTGCCTCACACATGCTAGGGAAGTGCTCTACTACTGAGCCACAACTGTTTTAGCTTTTGAGGAACCCTCCATACTGCTTTCCACAATGGCTGTACTAATGGACATTCCCATCTGCAGTGTGCAAGGGTTCTCTTTGCTCCCTGTCCTTGCCAACACTTATTATCTTTTGCCTTTTTGATAACAGTCAGTTTAACAGGCATGAGATGAAATCTCATTCTGGTTTAATTTGTATTTCCCTGATAGATAGTGTTGTTGAGTGTTTTTTCACATATGTATGTCTTCTTTTGAGAAATGTCTATTCAAGTCCTTTTTAATTGGGCTTTTATTTCCTTGCTTAGGAGTTGAGTTCCTTATCAATTTTGCTTATTGACCCCATATCAGATTGTGGTTTGCAAATATATTCACCCAGTATGTAGGCTGTCTTTTCACCATGTTGACTGTTTCCTTTGCTATGTAGAAGCTTTTTAGTAGGCTGTAATCCTCTTTGTCTATTTTTTTCTTTTGTCGCCTGTACTTTTAGGGTCCAAAGATGTATCCAAGAATTTCCCAGACTAATGTCAGAACTTTCCCCTTATGTTTTCTTCTAATAATTTTACAGTTCCAGGTCTTATGTTTAAGACGTTAATCCATTTTGAGTAGACGTTTATATAGTGTGAGATAAGGCTCTAATTTCATCCTTCTTGAATGCAATATTCAGTTTTCCCAACCTCACCAGTTGAAGGAAAAGTCTTTTCCCTGTGGTTTTCCTGGTGTCTTTGTCAAAGATCAATTGACTGTAAATGTGTGGGTTTATTTCTGGGTCCTCTATTCTGTTCCACTGGCCTATGTGTCTGTTTTTATGAGAATGACATGCTGCATTGTACACCATATTGCTTTATACTAGTTTTCCAATCAGTGGGATGTTTCCTGTTTTATTCTTTTTGCTTAAGATTTCTCTGGATATTTGGGTCTTCTGTGGTACATATGAATTTAAGGATTCTTTTTTAATTTTCTCTTTTGTGAAGAATGTCATTGGTATTTAAAGGGGATTGCATTGAGTTCATAGATTACTTTGAATAGTATGAACATTTCAACAATATTAATGCTTCCAATCCACAAATGTTTAAGATTATCTTTCCAGAAAGGGGGAATATTGGGGAATGATATTGACCAAATTATATTGTCATAGCATGTCTATGTACAAATATGTAACAATGAATCCCATTATTATGTGTAATTATAATCCACCAGTAAAAAATATGGGGGAAAAGATCTTTTTGTTCATTTGTGGGTTTTGCTAATGCTTGTTTTATAGTATAGTGATCTTTTATATCCTTGGTTAAATTTATTCTTAAGTATATTTTTATGCTATTGTAAATGGAACTATTTTCTTTATTTCATACTCAGAGAGTTTGCTGTTAGTGTAAAGAAACAGTTTTTATATGTTGATTTTATATCCTGTAATTGTACTGAATTTATTAGCTCATGCAATTTTTTGTCAGGGGAGGATATTTGTGTGGAGGGTGTAGGATTTCCTATGAATAAAATCATAAAATTTGCAAACAAGGATGAATTAACAGTCTTCCTTTCCAGATTGGATATCTTTGTTTCTTTTTATTGCCTAATTGCCCTGACCAGAACGTCCAGTATTGTTTTGGATAGACATGGTGAAAATGGGCTTTCTTGTCTTGTTCTGGATCTTAGAGGAAAAGGCTTTCAACTTTGCCTATTGAATATGATATTAGCTGTCGTTTGGCATATATGGCTCTTATTGGATTGAGGCACATTTCTTCAATACCTAATTTGTTAAGAATTTTATCATGAAAGGATGCTGAATTTTGTCAAATGCCTTTTCTGCATGTATTGAGATGACAACACGATTTCTGTCATTTATTCTGTTAGTGTGGTGTTTCACATTTATAGCATTGTGTATGTTGAGCCATTATTGCATCCATGGGACAAATCCCACTTGGTACTAGTAAATGATCCTTTTAATATGCTGTTTAATATGGTTCGCTAGTATTTTGTTGAGAATTTTTGCATCTATGTTCATCAGATATTGGCCTTTAGGATTTTTCTTCCCTCTTGTTTCCTTTCTCTTCTCCTTTTCTCTCCCTCTCTTCCTCCCTCCCTCCCTTCCTCCCTTCCTCCCTCCCTCCCTCCCTCCCTCCCTCCCTTCCTTCCTTCTTTCCTTCCTTCCTTCCTTCCTTCCATTTTGGTGGCCTTATCTGCTTTTGATGTGAAAGTAATGCTGGTCTCACAAAATAGGTTTGGAAATACTCCCTCCTTTTCCATTTTTGGATGCGTTTGTCAAAGAATGACATTAGTTCTTTAAGTGTTTGGAAGATTTCTGCTGTGAAGTCATCGGGTCTTGGGCTTTTCTTTGATAGGAGACTTTTATTACTGATTCACTCACCTTGTTCATTATTGTTCTGTTCAGAGTTTCTTCAGGATTCAATCTTAGCAATTTTATGTGTCTAAGAATTTGTCTGTTTTCCCTAGGTTATCCAATTTGTTGGTGTATGATTATTCACAGAAGTCTCTCATACTTTGTACTTCTGTTCCATCAGCTGAAATGGCTTCTTTTCCACTTCTTATTTTATTTGGGTATTCTTTTCCCTTATTCTAACTAAAGATTTGTCAATTTTGTTTTCTACAAACACTTTTAGTTTTAGTGATCTTTCTCAACATTTTTTAAAGCTCTGTTTCATCTATTTCTGTTCTGATATTCATTATTTCCTTTTTTCTTCTAACTTTGGGTTTATATTATTCTGGCTTTTAAGTTCTGTGAGGTACAATGTCATGTTAGTTATTTGAGATCTTTCTTCTTTTTAAAGTTGACTTTTTTTGCTATAAATTTACCTCTTAGAATTGACCTTTTTGTCATCTGATAAGTTTTGGTATGTTGTGTTCCATTTCTGTTTCAAGATATTTGTTAACTTCCCCTTTAATTTCTTCATTGTGTTTGTTCAGGTGCCTATGGGTTAATTTACATGTATTTATGAATTTTCTGAAGTTCCTCTCATTAAATTAATTTGATAACTTTATAACTATTGGGCCTTGTTAAGGAAAAACTATTATGAAATACACGTTTAATACACGTCTTTGGAAAATGGCTCATTTTGCTGGCCCACTTAGTATTTTGTTCATGCTCTGCACTTTTTTTTGTTGTTGTTGTTGTTGTTACTAAGGATTAAACCCAGGGGTGCTTACCCACTGAGCCACATTCTCAGCCCTTTTTTAATATTTTATTTGGAGACAGGGACTTGCTGAGTTGCTTTTGGCCTTGCTAAGTTGCTGAGGCTGGCTTTGAACTCGTGATCCCCCTGCCTCAGCCTCAGGAGCTGTTGGGATTACAGGCCTGCACTGCTGAGCCCAGCCATACTCTGCACCATTGATCTACAGCTTCCTCATGTCCATGGTGGCAATGGGGGTGAAGTTAGTACCTCAAGGGAGAGGCCAGAGAATGCAGACCTTCCAGCTGGGGTAGCTGGATGCAGCCTGGCACACTGAGAGACTGGACTGACTGGACTTGCCTTTCCATCTGGGACCTTACAGCAGTAGAAAAGTGGATGAGGCTGGATTAATACAATGACAGGGAACACTTCCCTATTCTGGCTGCTTGTTTCCTGCTCACTGCTTGTGGTCTTCCAACTGACTGTCCCAGGTTGAAAAACATAAGGAAAACATTTGGAGAGAAATGCATATTGCGTTTTTCTCCCGATGGCTCCCATTCTTACGCTTGCCAGCCTTTCACAGAGAAGTAGCCTGACTATTCTCAGTTGACGAAAGGGTGGGGATTGTTCTTGGCAGCATGTCTGTATGCTGTTATGGAAAAAAATGGGTTATGGAAGAAAAGATTGGTTCTTTTTACACTGGAATCTATGCATATATATCTGAAAACACCTTTAGTGTTGAAGGCCTTTGCTTGGGTCGGAGGTGACTGGACTGCCAAAACCCAGAAATCTGAACATGGCTTGTTTGTCAACTTATTCATTCAACACAGAATACATTCAATGCTCCCTGTGGTAGTCACTATGATAGGTCAACTATTTAGTCAAGGAAGAAACCTGGTTATGACTCCATGTTTAGATGACGTGAGGCCAATTCAGGAACTGTTACTTATATGTGTTGTCCTCCAAGGTGATTTTCAGTTATCTAGCGAACATGAGTGAGACTGCTCTCCTGGGTAGGACTCCCTATCTTCAGTGGTGTGTGGACCCTAGTTATAAACTACCAGGTTCTGTCTCATTCCTCAGCTTTAAACAATTTCCTTTGGCTTATCACCAAATACATTTTTTAAATAAAGTGCTTTTCTTTTTCTTTTTTTTAAATTGTAAACAAGTGGGATACATGTTGTTTCTCTGTTTGTACATGGAGTAAAGGCATACCATTTGTGTAATCATAAATTTACATAGGGTAATGTTGTTTGATTCATTCTGTTATTTTTCCCTTCCCCCCACTCCTCCCACCCCTCTTTTCCCTCTATACAGTCCTTCCTTCCTCTATTCTTGCCCCCCTCCCTAACCCTAACTCTAACCCTAACACTAACCCTGCCCACTCCCCCATTATGTGCCATTATCCACTTATTAGTGATATCATTCATCTTTTGGTTTTTTGAGATTGGCTTATCTCACTTCTAGCATGATATTCTCCAATTTCATCCATTTGCCTGCAAATGCCATAATTTTATCATTCTATATGGCTGAGTAGTATTCCATTGTATATATATATACCACAGTTTCTTTATCCATTCATCAATTGAAGGACATCTAGGTTGGTTCCACAATCTGGCTATTGTGAATTGAGCAGCTATGAACATTGATGTGGCTGGATCTCTGTAGTATGCTGATTTTAAGTCCTTTGGGTATAGGCCGAGGAGTGGGATAGCTGGGTCAAATGGTGGTTCCATTCCAAGTTTTCTAAGGAATCTCCACACAGCTTTCCAGAATGGCTGCACTAATTTGCATCCCCACCAGCAATGTATGAGTGTACCTTTCTCCCCACATCCTCGCCAACACCTGTTGGTGCTTGTGTTCTTGATAATCGCCATTCTAATTGGGGTGAGATGGAATCTTAGGGTGGTTTTGATTTGCATTTCTCTTATTACTAGAGATGTGGAACATTTTTCCATATGTTCGTTGATTGCTTGTAGATCTTCTTATGTGAAGTGTCTGTTCATTTCCTTAGCCCATTTGCAAATTGGATTATTTGCATTCTTGGTGTAGAGTTTTTTGAGTTCTTTATAGATTCTGGAGATTAGTGCTCTATCTGAAGTATGATTGGCAAAGATTTTTTCCCACTCTGTAGGCTCTTTCTTCACATTGCTGATAGTTTTCTTTGCTGAGAGAAAGCTTTTTAGTTTGAATCTATCCCAGTTATTGATTCTTGCTTTTATTTCTTGTGCTATGGGAGTCCTGTTGAGAAAGTCTGGTCCTAAGCCGACATGTTGAAGATCTGGACCTACTTTTTCTTCTATAATCTGCAGGGTCTCTGGTCTGATCCAAGGTCCTTAATCCATTTTGAGTTTAGTTTCGTGCATGGTGAGAGATATGGGTTTAGTTTCATTCTGTTGCATATGGTTTTCCAATTCTCCCAGCATCATTTGTTGAAGAGGCTATCTTTTCTCCATTGCATACTCTTGGCCCCTTTGTCTAGTATGAGAAAATTGTATTTATTTGGGTTTGTGTCCGTGTCCTCTATTCTGTACCATGGATCTACCTTTCTATTTTGGTACCAATACCATGCCGTTTTTGTTACTATTGCTTTGTAATAGAGTTGAAGATCTGGTATTGCGATACCCCCTGCTTCACTCTTTCAACTGAGGATTGCTTTAGCTATTCTGGGTTTCTTATTCTTCCAGATGAATTTCATAATTGCTGCTCTATTTCTGTAAGGTACATCATTGGGATTTTAATTGGAATTGCATTGAATCTGTATAGCACTTTAGGTAGTATGGCCTTTTTGACAATATTAATTCTGCCTATCCAAGAACATGGGAAATCTTTCCATCTTCTAAGGTTTTCTTTAATTTCTTTCTTTAGTGTTCTGTAGTTCTCATTGTAGAGGTCTTTCACCTCTTTTGTGAGATTGATTCCCAAGTATTTTATTTTTTTCAAGGCTATTGTGAATGGGGTAGTTTTCCTAATTATTCTTTCCAAAGATTCATCACTTATGTATAAAAATGCATTAGATTTATGTGCATTGATCTTATATCCCACTACTTTACTGAATTCACTTATGAGTTCTAAAAGTTTTCTGGTGGGATTTCTGGTTCCTCTAAGTATATAATCATATCATCAGCAAATAGGGATAGTTTGAGTTCTTCTTTTCCTATTCGTATCCCTTTAATTTCTTTGGTCTGTCTAATTGCTCTGGTTAGAGTTTCCAGGACAATATTGAATAGAAGTGATGAAAGAGGGTATCCCTGCCTTGTTCCAGCTTTTAGGGGGAATGCTTTCAGTTTTTCACCATTTAGAATGATATTAGCCATGGGCTTAGCATAGATGGCCTTTACAATGTTAAGAAATGTTCCCACTCTCCCTATTTTTTCTAGTGTTTTGAGCATGAAGGGGTGCTGTATTTTATCAAATGCTTTTTCTGCATCTATTGAAATAATCATGTGATTCTTGACTTTATAAGTCTATTGATATGGTGAATGACATTTATTGATTTCCTGATGTTGAACCAACCTTGCAGAAATGAATGAACCAACCCTGGGATGAAACCCACTTGATCATGGTACACTATCTTTTTATTATGTTTTTATATGCGATTTGCTAAAATTTTGTTGAGATTTTTTGCGTCAATGTTCATTAAGGTCTGAAATTTTCTTTCCTCGATGTGTCTCTGTCTGGTTTTGGTATCAGGGTGATATTGGCTTCATAGAATGAGTTTGGGAGGGTTCCCTCCTCTTCTATTTTATGGAATACTTTGAGAAGTATTGGAATGAGCTCTTCTTTAAAGGTTTTGTAGAACTCGGCTGAGAACCCATGTGGTCCCGGACTTTTCTTTGTTGGTAGGCTTTTGATGACTTCTTCTATTTCATTACTTGAAATTGGTCTATTTAAATTGTGTATGTTCTCCTCGTTCAGTTTAGGCAATTCATATATCTCTAGAAACCTGTTGATATCTTCGAAATTTTCTATTTTGTTGGAGTATAGATTTTCAAAATAGCTTCTAATTATGTTTTGTATTTCAATCCTGTCTATTGTGATATTTCCTTGTTCATTCTGAATTTTAGTGATTTGGGTTTTCTCTGGTCTTCTCTTTGTTAGTGTGGCTAAAGGTTTATCAATTTTGTTTATTTTTTCGAAGAACCAACTATTTATTTTGTCAATTTTTTGTATTGTTTCTTTTGTTTCAATTTCCTTGATTTCAGCTCTCAGTTTACTATTTCCTGTCTTCTACTACTTTTGGTGTTGGTCTGTTCTTCTTTTTCTAGGGCTTTGAGCTGTAGTGTTAGGTAATTTATTTGTGAGTTTTACTTCTTTTATTGCATGCGCTCCATGAAATAAATCTTCCTCTAAGTACTGCTTTCATAGTGTCCCAGAGATTTTGATATGATGTTTCTTTGTTCTCATTTACCTCTAAGAATTTTATAAATTTCCTTCCTAATATCTTCTGTTATCCATTCATCATATAATAGCATATTGTTTAATCTCCAGGTGTTGGAGTAGTTTCTGTGTTTTACTCTTTCATTTATTTCTAACTTCAATCCATTATGATCTGATAGAATAGAAGGTAGTGTCTTTATCTTCTTGTATTTGCTAACATTAGCTTTGTGGCATAATATATGGTCTACTTTAGAGAAGGATCCATGTGCTGCTGAGAAGAAAGTGTATTCACTCTTGGTTGGATGGTATATTCTATAAATATCTGTTAAGTCTAAATTATTGATTGTGTTATTGAGATCTATGGTTTCTTTGTTCAATTTTTGTTTGGAAGATCTGTCCAGTGGTGAGAGAGGTGTGTTAAAATCACCTAGTATTATTGTGTTATGGTCTATTTGGTTTCTGAAATTGAGAAGGATTTGTTTGACATACATGGATGAGCCACTGTTTGGGGCATAGATGTTTATGATTGTTATGTCTTGCTGATTTATCCTTCCCTTAAGCAGTATGTAATGTCCTTCTTTATCCCTTCTGACTAACTTTGGCTTGAAGTCCACATTATCTGAAATGAGGATGGATACTCCAGCTTTTTTGATGAGTCCATGTGCATGGTATTTTTTCCCCATCCTTTCACCTTTAGTCTATTTTTCTATGAGGTGAGACTCTTGCAGCCAGCAAATTGTTGGATTTTTCTTTTTAATCCAGTCTGCCAGTCTATGTCTTTTGATTGATGAATTCAGGCCATTAACATTCAGGGTTATTATTGAGATAGATTTGTATTCCTGGTCATTTGGTTCATTTTTAAATTTTATTTATTTATTTATTTTTTTGACACGACTTGGTTCCTCCTTTATTTGACAATTCCTTTAGAATAATTCCTCCCTTTGCTGATTTGCTTATTTGTTTTTCATCTCTTCCTCATGGAATATTTTGCTGAGAATGTTCTGTAATGCTAGCTTCCTTTTTGTAAATTCTTTTAGCTTTTGTTTATCATGGAAGGATTTTATTTCATTGTCAAATTTGAAGTTAAGTTTTGCTGGGTATAAGATTCTTGGTTGGCATCCATTTACTTTCAGGTCTTGAAAAATGTTGTTCCAGACCCTTCTAGCTTTTAGGGTCTGGATTGAAAAATCTGCTGATATCCATATTGGTCCCCCTGAATGTAATTTGGTTCTTTTCTCTCACAGCCTTTAAAATTCTGTCTTTATTTTGTATGTTAGGTATTTTCATTATAATGTGCCTTGGTGTGGGTCTGTTGTAATTTTGTGTATTTGGAGTCCTATAAGCCTCTTGAACTTGATTTTCCATTTCATTCTTCAGATTTGGGAAATTTTCTGATATTATTTCATTGAATAGATTATTCATTCCTTTGGTTTGTTTCTCTAAGCCTTCCTCAATCCCAATAATTCTTAAATTTGGCCTTTTCATGATATTCCATAATTCTTGTAGATTCTGTTCATGATTTCTTACCATCTTCTCTGTTTGTTCAACTTTGTTTTCAAGGTAAAATATTTTGTCTTCAATGTCTGAGGTTCTGTCTTCCAGGTGTTCTATCCTATTGGTTATGCTTTCTATGGAGTTCTTAATTTTGTTTATTGTTTCCTTCATTTCAAGGATTTCTGTTTTTTTTTTTTTTTTTTTTTTTTTTTTTCAATATCTCTAACTCTGTTCCACCAAGAAGCCTCCTAGGTCCTGGGACCCTGCTCTGCACCTAATCGCCTGGCTATGCAGCCGCTCCTCTGAGCAGCCACCTGGAGCTCTGTACCCAGAGTCCCAGAGACCCACCACATGCCTCTTCCTCCGGACAGCCGCCCGATGTCCTGGTGCAGTCACTAGGAGTCCAAGCAACTCTCTGCATGCCTCCTCCTCCCGCGATCCGCCTGTAGCCCTGGGCAGTCACTCCAAGTCCAAGTGACCCACCACGCTCCTCTTCCTCCTCTGGGCAACCCCCCCGGGTGTTCAGGCGCAGTCGCTCTGGGTCCAAACAGCTTACCGTGCAGCTCCTCCTCTGGGCAGCTGCCCGTAGCCCTGATGCAGTCACTCTGAGTGCATTACGACCCGCTGGGCTCCTCCTCCTTCTCCTTCTCCTCCTCCTCCTCCTCCTCTGGGCAGGCCCTGGTGTTCAGGGGCAGTTGCTCTGAGTCCAAACTGCTCGCTGTGCAGCTCCTCCTCTGGCAACCGCCTGTAGCTCTGGTGCAGTCACTCCGAGTCCAAGTGACCCACCGTGCTCCTCCTCCTCCTCCAGGAAGTCCCCCGGTGTTCAGGAGCGGTTGCTCTGAGTCCAAACAGCTCTCCTCTCTGCTCCTCCTCTGGGCAGCCGCCCGGAGCCCCAGTAGTTGCTCTGAGTCCAAGGACTGTGCTGAGTGGCCTCCTCTACGATGCTCCCAGTTGTTCGAGTTCACTGCTCCAGCAGGGGGAGGGGTATGTCGTTGGGTAACTCTACTTCACAACGTTCCCTGCGTTCTGGGACTACCGCCCCATCCAGGACGCCTCCCCAATGGGAGAGACTCACCTGATGGCTTTGAGTTGGTCCCGAGTCTCTTAATATCTCCTCTTTTGAATCCTGAGTCCTGGAGCAACATGAAATGCAGTCACCCTCTAGTCCGCCATCTTGAAACCCCCAAATAAAGTGCTTTTAGACAAGGAAAAGTACCTTAACCTTTCAGCCAAATCCAGTATCAGCACACACAATGCCGCTTCAACAACACAGAAACACAGACCAGAATTGAAAGTCAGCTAATAAACACACAGCTCCCCTGCTTGCTGCTTCAACATCAGCTGGGGACTTTCTCACACATCCTTCGCTATTCACTGGGGCTGTGTCAAGAAATGGATTTGAAGGCACAGATCAGGAGTTTAGGGAAAATGTACAGCTTTCTTCCTGTAGTAATAATGCTGAAAGTTGCCATCTGTCACATATATGCCACCTGCCACAAGTAAAGTACTGTGTCTTTAGTCCTCAAATTCTCAAGTTTGGAGAAAAAAAAGAAGAAAAGAAGAAAGCTTTTTAAAATTTTTTTACCCTTTTAAAAAATTGGTTCCTTTTAGTTATGCATGACAGTTGAATCCACCTTGACATAATTATAAAAGCATGGAATATGTCTTGTTCCAATTCAGTCCCCAGCAGCTCCCTCTTCATTTTACCTCCCCCAACACTCTGCTCCCTTCCTTCTACTCTACTGATCTTTCTGCCATTTACCCACAGTTATTATTTTTAAATCAATTTCTTGTGGAGGTACATGATGGAGAGAGTCACTGTGGTATATTCATGTGTGTACATAGGAAATTCATATCAGATTCATTCCACTCACTTTCCTTTTCCCATTTCTCCCTCTTTCCCTTTATTCCCCTTGTCTACTCCACTGAACTTCTATTCTTTTTAAATTACTTTTATCCCCTCCCACCTTATTGTAGATTAACTTCCACATATCAGATAAAAATCTGACCTTTGGCTTTTTGTGACTGACTTAATTTCACTTAGCATGATAGTCTCCAGATCCATCCATTTACCAGCAAATGCCATAAAGTCATTCTTCTTTATGGTTGAGTAATACTCCATTGTGTACATATACCGCATTTTCTTTATCCATTCATCTGTTGAAGGGCACCAGGGTTGGTTCCATAGCTTAACTATTGTGAATTGAGCTGCTATAAACATTGATGTGACTGTGTTACTGTATTTTGCTGATTTTAAATCCTTTGGATGTATACTGAGGAATGAGGTAACTGGATCAAGTGATGATTCCATTCCTAGTTTTTTGAGAAATTTCAATACTGCTTTCCATAGTGATTGCACCAATTTGTAGTAGTCCCCCCCCCAACAATGTATTAGTATACCCTTTTTCCTCACATCTTTGCCAACATTTATTGTTACTTGTATTCCTGACAATTGCCATTCTTACTGGAGTGAAATGGAATCTAAGTGTAGTTTTAATTTACATTTCTCTAATTGCTAGATATGTTGAACATTTTTCATATATTTGTTGACCATTCACATTTCTTCTTTTGAGAAGTGTCTGTTTAATTCCTTTGCCCATTTATTGATTGGGTTATTTACTTTTTGGTGTTAAGTCTTTTCGTTCTTTTTATGACCTGGCTATTACTGTCCTATCTGAGGTACAGGCGGCAAAAATTTTCTCCGATTCTATAGGCTCTTCATGTTCTTGATTGTTTCCTTTAGTGTGAAGATGCTTTTTGATTTGATGCCATCCAATTTATTGATTTTTTATTTTATGTCTTGTGCTTTAGGAGTCTTTGATTCACTTTGAGTTTTGTTCAGGGTAAGAGAGAGGAGTTATATTTCATTCTACTACATATGAAGTTCCAGTTTTCCCAGCACCATTTGTTAAAAAGCCTATCTTTTCTCCAATGTATGTTTTTGGCACCTTTGTCAAGTATGAGATAAATGTATTTATGTGAGTATGTCTAAGAAGAGAACCTTCCATTAGCTAGGCAGCTTTGCTTGTTTGTCCTTCAGTGCATAGATTTTTTTTTTTTTTTTGATGCTTACTCATAGATTTTTAAAGCATTTGTTGTGTTCAGACAAATAATACCAAAACATTTCAATATACATAGCAAATCCAGTTATGGTTCCTCTGATCTGGAATTATAAAAGCTGAATTTCTTCATTCTCAGCTATTTGTCATTTTTGCCTGTTTTTTTTTAAACTACAAGAACAAAAGGAGAATTTCACAGAAAGATTGTTAGCTTCAGTATCAAACCCTAAACAGCTGATGAAGATGAGAATACCTAGATTCCACCATATCTGCTAATAGGAATCCAAAACAAGAGCTAGTGGGGCTCCCATAAGGATTCGTTGGAGAATCTATTAAAATTTTGTGCATGCTCAAGTCCTTGTATCTGTCGGCTGCAGATTAGAAATGTTCTTATTTATTTGTTCAATAGTATCAACCAAATAGTCCTTTAGAGTTTATTGCTAATACCAAGGCAGCCACAAAAAAAATCACATCAAGATGAAAATGCAGATGATTACTGAAATAAGTATTATGTGTGAGGGATATCTGTGTCTCCACAGACCAATGTGTTTGACTTAAATAATTGACTGTCTACCTCCTTTGACTCAAGTGAATATTGCCATAAAGATTGATGTAAAACACAGAAACAAAGACAATTTTCTGGCTTTGGTTTCCAAACATCTAAATTTTTAGGAACCTGTAGAGAATTAAAGGCACAGATAGAATATCTGTGAATGTGAGGAGGGGGCAGGCCTTTCCTTCATCTTTCAAATTCAGGCTAGAAAAGGTTTCCTTTAGAAGGAGTGTTGGCATTGTATGGGAGAAATGGGAGGAAAATGGAAAAAGTAGATTGAGGTTTTGCAAAGAGAATCACCTCATATCCTGCCCTCAAGGTCAAGTCCTCAGCTGAGCCAACCAGGGGATTCCATCTCTGACCACTTGGTTCTGAAAAAAATCAGAATGATTTTTTCATACTCCTTCTGGTAATCCTGAAACAAATGCTTATTTTGTCAATATGAGGAAAGTATCAATACAAAGCTGACTCAAGAACAGCAAAACTAGGGCAAGTTCAGAGAATTGTTGGAGTTTAAATGACATTAGGAACTGCTGTGTTAGATTACATAGTGGGCAGGGGTATAGTTCAGTGGTACAGTATGTGCTTAGTATATATAAGGTCCTGGGTTCAAAGCCCAGCACTGAGTAAGAAAAAAAAAATATGAAGCCCACTTTGTCTTTGAATTTTTATCTACATAACACAAGAAATCACCATTATTAGTTAAGCTGATGTGTTAGGTATTCTGTTATTTGAAATCAATAGCACCTTACCTAAGACAACTTCTATTTTTTATTTACTTTTTGTTTGTGTGAAAAGCTTTAGACATAAACTCAGTCTTCCTTCATACCACTCTGGGAAGTGATCATCACTATCTCCATCTGACCAATCAGAAAGCCAGGATTCAGAATTGTGGCTCAAGGCAGCAAAACAGGTATTTGGATCTGGGTCCATCAAATTTCAAAGCCTGGCCTTTTTTCTCTGTGTATCATATTAGATCCCAATGATGGAGTCCCAGGTCACTTGTAGGTGTTTTGTTTATGTTTGCATTCATGTGTTCCATACCTTTGCTAACTTTTCTTTGGAGGTAATAACTATTCTCTGGATGATTTGTAGGTCACACGTTGTACAAAGCTCATTTTTTTTTAACCACTGAATCTCTTGATGAGACTCAGAAAATTCAAATGGTAAGTTACAATGGAGGATTAAAATTTGCTTTGAAATAGACTCAAGTATTTAAGGAGCAGAATGGAATGGGCTGCATTTAAGGAACATTCTAAATGGCAGCGTGAAGGAGCAGAAAGTGTGGGGATTTTAGAATTAGAAAGACAGGGTCAAAGATCCAAATAGTAGGTCATTGGGGTTTTCAGAGTGATAGATTAGCTGTGCCTAATAGATATGCCACCAAAATTCCTTCCAGAATCCAAAGGTATGAAAAAATAACAAAATTAATGGCAGTGGTAACTAAAGAGATTATAATTCAAAAATCTGGCCTGAATTTTCATTGACTGCATCACTGAAGAGGAAAGATTGAGAAGTATATTCTCAGATGATGTGCCATGTGTTCCACCTCAGAGCATCCCTCTAGAAGGTGAGCAAAACCCCTACCCAGTCCCTTCCTACACCTAACTCAGGATCTTGAAGGATCATACAGTCAGAAGAACCCAGAGCTATTTTATAGGTAGGCATGAAATGTCCTGTGAGCCAGTCTAAGCTGGAACTCCCTTTTCTCACTCTGTGACAGTCTCCTAGCCTGTCAGCTTCAGGAGATGAGTCTCTCTCTCTCCAATCCATGAAGTGAATACAACGTCAAAGTCATAACTCTGTAGAAGAGGGATAAGCTTAGAAAAAATTGCATTACATGATGCAGGGTCTTCTATTAGGGGGTAGTCAGCCAAAGAAAAGAAAACAGGAACAGGTGGAGACAAGTGGAATACTCAGTAGCGAATGTAGAGGGATGAGAGAAATGGCCAGATTGAGGTAGGGAAGCTCCAACCTCCAGCCAGTAGTCCATCCCTGTATGAATATCTTCTAGGAATCACAAATGAGTCATAAATGTTGGCTGTGCATAGACCCCCAAACTCCACATTTCCATATGTGAGGGAAAAATGGCAGCATCTAAATGCTTGTGAGAAGGAGGAAGGATAATCCATCCAAACTGTCTTGTGACAAACATTGGACTTGGATACAAAGATGAGTGTTTTAGTCAGCTATTTCGCTGCTGTTACTAAATGACCAGACCAGCACAACTATAAAGGAGGAAAGGTTTATTTGGGGGCTCACGGTTTCAGAGATCTTACTCCATAGAAGGCTGGCTCCAGTCCTCAGGGATCAAGGTGATGCTGAACATCATGGCGGGAGAGGGTGGTGGAGGGAAGCAGCTTATATCACAGTGATCAGGAAGCAGAGAGAGAGAGAGAGAGAGAGAGAGAGAGAGAGAGAGAGAGAGAGACTCCACTCTCCAGATATAAGTATATATATACTCCATAGCCATGCTCCAATCCTGAGTAAATGAGAAATAAGCCCCCAAACCAAAAAAAAAAAAAAAAAAAAAAAAAAAAACCCACAGGAAGTAATTAAAAAAATATATTGCTGAGTGAAGAACATTCAGTAAATGTGGTGAATGTGGTGAGGTAGAACTTTGAGATACTAATATTTCTTTTCCTTTGATAATTTGCTTTTTCCTGAACCTCCCACCTCTACCCCATTCAGGAAGCTGGGCAGTTCTGTTCTCCTTGCTCAGGGCAGGATGGAGTCAGTAACAAGGAGTCTTATTGATCTTCTCTCCAAAAGCCTAGGCCCTTCAGTGACTGGAGAGGAGCAAAGGCATAGCCAGAAGGCTTGGGGTAAAAGAGGTTTACCTTTCTACCCAGAACTGAAGGAAGAAGGATGGGTTTTTCCAAGGAGATGAACCTTGTATCCTGCTTTCTGAAAGAGGTCTGGGGTTCCAAGAGGAAATAGGTGTGGGATATATAGAAAGAATGGGTGGGTCTTAACTAGTTTGGCAGAGATTTTGATGCCCTGGCATAACATGAAAAGATCAGAATATATTATGTACCCATAAAATGAAAGGTAATAGGAGAGAGCAAGACATCACACTGAAGTGGGCAGGCAGAGAGAGGCTAGTGATGTCTTTCAGTGGTAGTTTGTGGGAATTGTAACAGAATCAAAAAAGGGTTATGGTACTCTTAAAGGAAACTGCATAGGTAAATGATATTGAACACCAGATAGGAATCCCACTCCTTGCATCGAAATGCCATGGCACCCCATCAGTCACCCAGGTCTTAGACACAACTGCTGGGCATATGGAGGGAGCCCCAAATTACCTGAGATTAAGTTCATGTCATCTTGTTGAAATGGAAACTGAAAATAGATATCAGGCCAAGTTATGAAAATTATCATAGTACTCCATTTATCTGCACATCAGCGATGTAGGCTGGGATTAATAACCACATGGGCTATAATTATTATAAATTTTATATCACAACTCTCACCTGAGTCCCATCTTTGCTCAATAAAGGATTATCTTTTAAAATGAAGAAAAGCTTTTGATTATTTTATACCACTTTTTCAAAATAACCTGAGAATCCAACATAAGTTATAATATGCTATTATAAAGACTCAACACTCCATTTATCTATGATCTGTCAACATGTATAAATGCATTCTACCCTCATGTACAATAAATTAGAACAAACAACAAAATTTAAAAAAGACTTCAAACTTATTCTAGAGACTTCATTCAGGTGGGTCAACCATTTGGTAAAAAGGACCCAAGAGTTAGAAAAAATGCAAGTGCAGGCTTCTTTCATCCATTTCTCATTCCTGTGAGTCAAATGTATCCAATGGTGCAAAACCGGAATTCCTCTTAATGAAATACACTTGTATGCTAGTTCTCTGACCTTGAGCTAAATGAGACCAGTAGAAAGATCATTTATATAACTGAAACCCATCTCTAAAAGCACACATCTCTTAAGCTGCCTTTAGATCAAAGAGGGTGTTGGAGAGAAGCTGCTTACAGGCCCATAGAACACTTTGATGTTCATGGTTTTGTCCTTGTGATTAGTGAGCCAGGGAGCTTGTGAAAGCTTACCCCACCATCTCTTCTGTTTAACTTGCAGGTAAGTTTTTCAACTAACCTTAGGAGACAAATAATTCAAGTGATGACACGTGGCATTATGTTATTCTCTTACAAAAATAAAGGCAGAGGAGATTATTTGTTGCCACAATTTCCAAATGACAGAAAAAAGTCATTTATTTCAAATTTTTATTTCGTTTGCTGAAAGCTTCAGAAGACGTGTGTGTTGGTCTTTCAGGCTGTCTGTATAAAACATCACCTTGTGAATTATGGATCACTGTTTTCATCCTACTTTTCTTTATAAACCTTCACAAATATTTCACTTGGAAATATTTTATTTAAATGCTGTCTTCATTTTGTAATTTTTAATGCTTTCTGTGTGCAAAGCACTGAAGCAAGTGCAGAGAACAAAGTCACAGTCTTTTCCCCCAAGGTGCTCCAAAACCTCTGGGAAACAATAGGTCAGACAAATTACAATGCCATGATAAAGCTCTGTGCTGAAGACATGGATCTGCTCACGTTGAGTATGGAGTGCATGGAGTGGCGGACAAGGGGAAGATCTCAAACACCCACTGCTGGTGAGGCTGAGTGGTGGCAGACAGGCCATAGCCTGTCATAGTGTCATGTGGCATCCTGGGGCTCCCATTTGTAGCTCTGATTTCCTATCAGGATTACAGTTGCTTTTTGCTCCCCTTTTCTGACCCCTCTTGTTCCAGTGCTGGTCCAAATGTGCTCAGTATTCCTTGGAGAAGAACTCAAGACCTGGGGTCCCAGCTGAGGAGAAGACAGGCAGGGTGACAGGCATCATTAGTAGAATCCGGGTCAATTACTGAAGATATAACATAGTAGGAGGATCTGCTGAAAAATTACTTAGTGCTTTGTTTTCACTGCTCTGGTCTCAGCAAGAACTCAAGGGCTTGTGGATCCCCCACTTAAGAGGTTAATGAAGGCATAGTGTGCTTAAGTTCCTGCTTAAATGCCAAGATTTTGTTTTTTGAGGAGAATAAGGAGCTCTTTGTAGGAAGACGAGAAGTAAGGACAAATCTCTGCTGTTTCCAGTCAGTGGTACCTTGGGCCACAAGGATGTCAGGTAACCACAAACTGAGAAGCTCTCCCTTCCCTAAGCTGGAGGTTACGTAAATCCCTGGAGCAAAGGGTGATTGATACGAGGCTTCATGTGTGTCTTGACAGGAAGCTTTTTGAGTTGGTTCTAAATCAGGTTTCCTCAATATTGGAATCATTGACTTTTTTTGCCTCATATAATTATATACTGGTGTGAGGTCTGAATATTGGCTGTTTAGCAGCATCTCTGGCCTCTACCCATTAAATGCATGTAGCACCCCATCTCCTCAACTGGTCTCCAGATAGTGCCAAATATTTCCTGGGGTTCCTCAGTTGAGAACCACTATTCTAAGTAAATATGAGAGAATGAAAACAAAGGAAGACCTTGTTTGAACTGTAGTCTTATGAAACAGGTTAGACCCATTACACCTGGGTTCCAGTGAAGAAATGGAGGCATGCTGAAGACTCATCAACCCAAGCAACTTCTTTGGTAGTGGCAGAAGATAGAAGATAGCAAAAAAGGGCCCCTAAACAAGAAGAGAAATCTGAGTTCAGGCAGGGTGAGATTTGGGGAAAGGAATTAACAACACTTATCCAGTGAAAGAAGATGAACCAAAGCAGACAGAATTGAAGCTGTTTCCTCTGATGAATGCTTTCTCACTAGGTGCGGAAGAGCTGGGCATTTATATCAGGCTTCAAATGTATATTCTTTATAATTTATATGTATGTTACCCATAAATCATGTGTGTAGAGTTTTCATTCCAGAGCATCTACATGATTAAGAAAGCCTCCTGTTTTCCTTACAGAATCATTGATTAGGGAGTGAAATTGATCAAATTTTGTGATATGCATGTACGCATGTGCCACAATGAAACCCTCTATTATGTACCTGTATTATGCACCAAAAAAAAACTTACTTTAGCTACTGTTTTGAATCCTGGGTGAGCCCTAATGGAATATTAGAGACAGGTACCTGATTGTTGGCTTCCTGGAGCTAAACCAGGTGAGCAGTGAGCATCCTCTCAGAGTGCTGTTTCTACCTTGCTCTTGAGTCAGAAAGGGAGAAAAGGGGTCAGCACATCCAGATACTTCTCTGGCCTCCCCTTTGTGACTTGTGTCCCCTTTCTGCGGTGCCATTGGTATCTATTAGAGAATTTCAGGGGTACCCACAGGGTTACTGGGCCCCGCTCCTCCAGAAGCACCATCAGTCCTCCCCTTGTCCCCCCGCAGGGCTCTGTTATAAACTGGGGGGCCTGTTCCCTCATTTTGTTCTTTCCCCTCCTTCGTTCTCCTGGCCCAGCTTTTTCATCCAGGATCTGTAGCAGTTTCCTATTGGGAGAAATCCTAACTTCTTGGCTGGCAGCAGTGAACATCTCAAGTGTGTAAACCTGCAGGGAGGAGCGTTCCGCTTCGGCCACCTAGGAAAGTACGCAACTGCCCCAAATTGACTCAGTGTTACCAAGGGAACCCATATAGGAGCCTGGTGGTCTAATCCCCCGTGGCACATTGTAATTGGCCAAGAAACCTATAAAATGTATAGCTGTTCCCACAATAAACGAGTTTGCAGGCTGCCTGCCACAAGCTTGCTTCCACCCAACTCCTGGAGTCTGGGTCTTGACTCCGTGCCTCTTACCCCGTGTATGAGCCAGTCCAGCACAAGAGAAGCTACAGTCTCCACTGTCATTTATTTCCTCTGAATTAGTATCACAGAATTTGAGGATGGAATTAAGCCTCAAAAACTATTTTTAAAAAACTAGTCTATTATCTTTTTGGCTACTGCTCAAGTGCAAACTGAAGATGGGGGAGGGAAAGTGATTTCTTTTTGGGTACTGGGGATTGACCCAGGGGTACTTTACCACTGAGCCACATCTCCAGCCCTTTTTATTTCTTAATTTGAGAAAGGGTCTCACTAAGTTGCTGAGGTTGGCCTTGGACTTGTAATCCTCCCATCTCAGCCTCTGAAATCACAGGATTACAGACATTTGCCGCTGCGCCTGGCCAGGGAAGTGACTTTTCTGAGGAAACCCAACTTAAAGGAAGAATATAGGACATGAAAGAGAACCAAGGGGAATGGCAACATTTAAAAGATAAGAAGGCAAGACTGGCAGAGAAGGAGAATCAGGAAGGCCAAGCTTAAGAGGTGATGTGGAAGCTGAGGGAGGAAAGAGGGCCAGGTTGGAGGAAATGGCTGAGATTCTAGTGCTGTGAGAGGGGAAAGCAAGCCCTGGGTGGGACCTCAGAACACTAATGTGTGGAGAAAGGCAGCCTCCAGGGGCTACAGAGGGGTCAAAAACTCTGGATTTTGGTAATGAAGAAGTTTTACCTCGGAAAGGAGGGATTCGTTCTCCCTTCCCTGTAAGAATGTTCCTGAATACCTGGAGCATTGGTGGGATTGGAAATAGCAGAACAAACTGACCAGTGAGATTGTGATCAGCTGTCCTTGACTGCCATGCCACCTCTGGAACTGCAGGATTCCCATCGGGTGGAGGAGAGGACAGACGGGGCAGAGGGGCAAGGCAAACAGAGACAGCTTTAATAATTCTAGGCTTTTTTTTGATGGAGTGGAATGAACTCCCAGCCTTATTGGGGAAATATGTACTTTTGCAAGTTGTTTTTCTCAATTTTCTGCATCTTATATTTGAGGAGCTGATGAAAAAGACTACCTGTTAGTTACTTGTGGCAGGGTTATTTTTCTGCCTGGGGATATTTTAATTCTCAGGGGGAAAGGATGCTATTTATATAAATCTCAAACATTACATGCACCAGAGAACTTAAGGAAAAAGCTTTTATTTTCCCACAACAAACACAAAGAGCTGCAGTTCCTTCCACCTCTTGTTTAAAGGCACCTCATAAAATGCTATCACAAACAAGCTCCACAAATGAATTGTGTAGTGTTATAAAGTTTATCTGTGCACAAATACACACACATATTGCATTTATACCCAACATGTAGTTTCACTATCCAGAAAGCACTTAAGAAGATTTGGTGTAGATTTTATTCAATGGAAAACAATATAGACAAAATAGAAGCCCATGTGTTAATCAATGATTGATAGAAAAATTTCAAAGTTTTCTACTACAAGACTGAAATCTAGAATTTTGGTGACAAAATGCTGGCTTCTTACTTACTGTTTCCTCTCTCTAAATCAGAAGTTAGTTCCTAAATTTCAGGTTATTAAGCAAAATAAAACTTGTGCGCCTTTCCTTTTTGGTGCCAGGGGGTCAGCTTCATGTGGTAGGAGTGTCACCTCAATGGTCTACAGGGAGGGAATTGTCAACCATTACAATATAACCTGTGTTCTGCATTTCCCAACACAAGGGATTTAGGTCACCTAATTCCATCTCCACTTCAGAACTTTTAATTAATTCTATCTCCCAAATGAGCCGTGTTTTTTTTTTTTTCCATTCATATTTTCTATGTTGCATTCTTTTTGAAAATCCTCCAGCTGATAATTAGGATTCCATAGATGTCCCTAAAGCAGGAAGAGGTTGGAGTGATTCTGGGAGAGTCTGATAGGCCCCTCAGATGCTGTCACGTGACTTCAGAAGGTATCTTAGCTTTGCACAATATTTGGCCCATTTGGAATTGAATCATACATGACTCTAGAAAATGTACTTTTGATTCCAGACATTGTCTTATTTTTCCCAAATGTACGTTCAGCCCCTGGAAGAATACCTGGTAGATAGTAGGCCTTCATTAAATATTCTTCTTAAATAGATGCAGAATAATTGTGCTGTTTCAAAGAAGCAAAGATATAAAAGAAATAAATATATTCAAAGACATAAGCATATTTGCTCTAGTCTAGGTATCCGATTTTGTGAATTTTGTTCATATTCCAAAGTAAAGTATTATTATTTAACCAGGTACAAATGGGAACAACACACAGGTATCTGAAGCTAATAGCTGTAATGTGGGTGTGTAGGATTGGGCAACATCTGTCACTATGTGGACGGGCAGGGTGTGCCCAGCTTAGGTCTGCAGTGCCAGGTGACAGAGTGAGTTGACTTATTCTTTCAGAGGGCTACAAGGGTGTTAGGTTGTTACAGGTTGAGATACACAGCTAAGTTACAGTTGGGCCAAGCAGAGGAGGCTGCAGTTTGCTACGTGTCTGTTTACAGGACTTGGGTTTTGACCACCAGCTCTTGACCTATTCAATTCCTAAATGCATGCTACTATACCCTCTGCCATAAGAGAGAACTAAGGAAATATTTTATACACACACACACACACACACACACACACACACAGAGTATGGAATGTATAGGCAGGAATACCTATCATTGGCCTGGTCATTAAAATAAGTAAATCTCCCAAATCGATTCTTAGAGAAGTCAATGATGTAACTCTCTTTTAGTCATTCTCAAAGCATTGGGGGAAGGAGTAGGAAGACCTGCTCTTTCAGTGGACTCATTTGATATTCCTTATTTCAGGAGAAAATCTAGCACAGCATCAACCAAAGTATAACAACAAAGCTTTATCTGCCCAAATTATCAATTACCTCAATTATTTGCATCATAGTATACAAAATTTGCAGTTTAAAATCTGATTCAACAACTAGTTCAAGGGCCTGTTTTGAAGTGGCCACTGTACTAAGTATATCAGGAAGGTTCTGTAATAGTGCAGAGCTCACTTGGAGGTGCACTCACTGGAAAGTCCCTTTCTTCATCAAGCCCATCTTAGAAGTAGCTCTGAGTTTGGAGATTCTTGAAGTCTCTTCTCAACTGTAAACAAAGTAAGGTCAGTGGTGGAACTGAAGCAATGTAGCCGATTGCATTGCATCAGGTCCCTTGGGCTCTGAGGAATATTTGTGACTTGACAATTTTCAAATGATAATGAATGTGAGTATTCAGTAGTTTGTCTGGTTTATTCATCATTATATCCTTGAATCTAAAACTCTGCCTCACTTATAGTTGTGCACATAGTTGCAAAATATATTTGTTGAATAAATGAATTCTGAGCTAAGAAAATTAGTGGTAAGAAATGTGTAGAAACAAAAGGAGGAAGAGGAGAAGGAGGAGACTCCTCATTCCAAATAAGTTTGTTTATAAAATTATTTTTAAAGTATTAAAATTAACATTTTTTTTTTGTTTTTACTCTGGAGCACCTCAAATCTTTAGTATGTATTATGAATCCTCAGGATTTAGTAAAACAGTTTCCCAAGTTTTTTCAGTGTAAAACTTTGTTCTCAAAAAGTATTGATTAGCATCTCACTGCAGTAGTTGGGCTAATGCATTTAAAAATCAGTTTGACATAATATGCAAAAAAAGGGCTTGAATTAAATTTTGTGTGTGGGCCTCCATTATAATAAGTATATAAAATTTTCAAAATGTTTGAATGTCTATAACATCTGTGACCTATTCTGATAATGATAGGAGTGATAAATTATTCTGTCAGCTCTAAAGTAAGAAGTAACAAATCTTGATCCTTAATCTGTCAAACAGTTGCAAAAAACAATTTACATATAATACAAAGAGGCAGAGGCTTCCAGTGTGAATCTATATCCAAAACACTCGGGGAGCTCCATTAATTGTTAAATGAAGATGACCAAGACCTATTCACTCTTTGGAGTTTCTGGAGAAAGGCCCAAGGAGATCTAGGAACCCACATTTAAAAACCATCCCAAATAATCTTACAGCAAAGAAATCAGTGAACTACAGTCTAAGTAACACTCATATCAATAACACACTATATCATTACTTTGGTCAAATGTATCTGATTTTCCTAATCCAGGATTTCCATCTTTTGCAAATTCATACCTTCTAAGCACTTTGATCACTTCTGGCTATGGAACAGATTACAGTATCCCTAGAGTATGAAACAGATGTATGTTCTTCATGGATATTGGTAGCCCCTGCATGGAAGGGGTAAGCAGGGTCTAATTCACACTTTGCTTTGGAACCCATTTTTTTCTAGTTATACTTATTGGTTAGATCATCCTAGGTCAGCAATGATAGGTCTTGTAGATGGAAGTTGTGTGAATGTTTAGGAGGGAAGGAATGCTGTCTAAGCAAGGGGATGGCACAAATTCCCATTGATATGGAACTCCCTCACATCTGTCAGAGTGAAAAATGGGAGACTGGCTGGTAGGATGTATAGGCATCATGACTGGTGGCCTGGGGTCTGGATTCAAGGCATTTCAGCTCTATTGGCTAATAGCTATAGTCTTTCAACTAGCTACTTAACATCTGAGTCACAGATATTTCTTTTCCTTAAAAAAATGGAATAATAATATTGCATAGCCCATGGCATTATTTTTGAGGTTAAAACAGAATGGGTTCTGAAAAGTACACATCCCAGTTCCTGGCATATATTAAGCACTTAATTTTAGGAACTATTGTTTTTGATGGTGATGACCCCCAGGTCCTCCCAATTATAGTATTTGCTACATTGACTTACTGAGCGTTGGAGGTACTGTCATTAAAAATGAAATGAAACAAAAAAAAAAAACCCTGTATTCTTATGTGGTATACAGCTTGGAGCTCAACAAACTTGGAACTGAACATTAGCTTTGTCCCTAACATTTGCAAGCTGTGTGAACTTGGGCAAGGCAACCCATGTGAACCTGTTTCCTCACCTGTAAATAGGGATACCTGAGGATAAAATGATGCTGCGTTATTGTCATAAATTTTGAGCACTTGACTCCTTAATGTCCTTTTGAGATCAGTGTAAGGGTTCCTGCATTTTCCTAAAACTCACTAAGGTCAGTTCACTAAGAAGATTCCCTGAGTTCCCAGCAGGAGTGAGAAGCCAAGGCCCAGGGTCAGCTATAGTTCCAGGATCCATCAAGGTAAGGACCACAGGCACTGTGAGATATGGGACTGGGTGGAGTCTGCACCCTATGCAGTGAATTCAGGTAGCAAGAGAAGATCCAAAGTATGAAGACCAAGGGGAGAACAGAGAAAGAAATGTGTTCAAGAAAAGGTTCAGAAACCAGAAATAAAACTTGGAAATATTCTCTCCCAGGCAACTCTCCAGAATGGAAGAAGGCTTTCAGGAAAATGTTAGAGGAAGCTCTTGGTTGGTAAATTGTTCAGTGAACCATGACTCTTTGGACAAAGCCTAGAATATAAAAGTTGTTCTGTGAGTCCATTGGGACCATGACCCACATCTAATACAAGTTTGAATCCCTGGATCTCTAGAAAGCAGAGAATGAGTGTTCAATGTGGTTTGGTTTTGAGAAATCAACTTTATATCAGCCTTGTGTAACCTATTCCCTTCAGTTTCTAAGCTCACTGTTCAAATATATCAGGCCCTTTATGCCAATTGTAGGTTTTGCTGAAAAGGTTTTTCATATATTAACAAGTCAATATTCTTGGTAATAAAAATTTGGAAATAACCCCAAATTTATTTACCTCCTGGATCGGGATATATTTCCTACTTAGTGTAAATAATATACAGCTAGGGAAATCTAGGAGCATTTTGGAAGCTTCAGTATTTTCCACACCTATTTTATTTTACAAAAGATAATAAAGATCTTTGAAAGTAAAAGTGTAAAGACTAAATCTTACTTTTCCAGAAAAACATTTTACCATTAGTTGACATGAGCTTGAGAAAGTTAAAAACCTAGCTCGAGTAAGAAGAGGGGGCTATGGATTGCAATGACTCTGTCTGAGGATTTGTTGTAAATTAAACTGACATGCTGTTTAGAGACCTGTATTTGTAATCTCACTGGTGGAAAATGAGGAAATTTGTGTTATTTAAAAGGAAATTAGGAGACATTTCTCCAAACCTCATCATTGTCTCTTAATTTTCAAAGGAAGTAATCACAGAACAATTTAGGAATATTTACAGAAAAAAGATTTAAATACCAGTATTCTATTACAATATCCTTTTCAAGCATCAACATACTTTAGAGCCTACAATTTCTTTAATCAGAAGATTTCTTTCTCATCTCTGAGTTGAGGAGCTGTTGAATACATAGGTCTAACCCTTCCTAAACTGGGCACTGGAAGATTCCGTGATAAAGAAATTATATGGGAGGTGGCTGCTTCTTGTTGCTGAGGGTGGGGTGCACTAGAGCCTCTAGCCTGGAGTTGAAGACTATGTGCCTTTGTATGATGTCTTAAGAATGGACAGACCTTTTCCTGTGATAATTGCCAGAGTGCTATCAAGTGACTGATTAGTCCCAATTCTGAATTCAGATTTCAGAGGGATCTCTTTTTCTTTTGCTCATTTTGTATTTTTTAGTTTTTCTCAGTTTTAGAATGACATCATCACCAACATCCTTATAGTCACTGAAAATAGAATCTACAATCTTCACTTGTGTAGTCTATTTCAGAGGAAAGAATGTTGTCATGTGCTGAATTTGTACAGTAATTTGTCTTCTGCTCTCTCAACCATAGTTCTACTTTTCTTTGTTGTTGACTGTAATATTTAACTTTAAAAATAATGAAAATGATCATGTATGACATATTTGTTTTGTTCCAGGGATGGTTGCTCAAAAGTTTTAAAAACAAACCTATTATTATCTTTACTGATTTTTTTGAGGTAAGCCCCACACAAATTTGATTCAAGAAATACATAAAAAATCTTTTCTATTCTAAAATGACTTTGTAAAAAGAAGGAAAATTAGAAAAGATTGTCTGAGAGTTTGCTCCCCAAATAGCATTGAATGTAGATTCTTTTACAATTGAGTTTTAGCTTACCTTTTAAATAGGGAGTTCTTGTGTGGGTTAAACTATTGCTGCTCATAGAAAAAGTTGTAAGTTCTCCAGTCTAGGACAACTCTGGTGCCAACACCTGATGAATACAGCATAAGAGAAGGAAAATACCTGTCAATCTCCCCTCTTCTTTGAACAGCAGAGCATTTTTGTTAGTGTCCTTGTCCTAAAGTATGTCTGCCTATTATTGAGAATGGAACTCCATTGGTTCCTCAGAGTGTGTGTGTTTTCATCAAAATTTTAATAGATGAAACTTTAGGTGCAGATAAGCTGAAAAAACAAAGAGAAGCTGTTTTAGTTTAATTATTAGGTGTACCCCAAATGCTCATGTGTGAGATGGTACAAGAACATTCAGAGGAGAAATGATTGGGTTATGAAAGCCTTAACTCAATCAGGGAATTAATCTCCTGATGGGATTAACTGAGCATAACTACACGTAGATGTGGCTGTAGGTGGTGGGTCACTGGGGGTATTCCTTGGGGGTATATAGTTTGTATCTGGCAAGTGGAGTCTCTATGCTTCCTGATCATCATGTGAGCTGGTTCCCTCCACCATACTTTTCAGCCATGATGTTCTGCCTCACCTTGAGCCCAGAGGAATGGAGCCTCCTGCTATAGACTGAGACCTCTGAAACAGAGAACCCAGAAACAAACTTTTCCTCCTCTAAAATTGTTCTTGTCAGGTCCTTTAGTCACAGAAGCAAAATGGCTATCGAAAACAGGAGGGAAGGTAGATTGCCTCCTCTATCCAAAAGGCAGGCTTCCTTTTAACTACTACTCTTACAAAGTAGAACCCTGTGGACGACTTTGCGGCAACACTCATATGCCCACAGCATGCCACTCTGCACCAGACCATAGCACACCACACACTAAGCCAACTTCTGCTTCTGCGCATTTCTACCTGGCACAAGTCTCCCCAGTCTTCGGTGTGGGGCCCACTGCTGGCAGTCCACAGTGTTACAGGGATGCGTTTCTCATCAGCAACCCACTCTTACCCTCAAGCTCTACCCCTCCTACCTGGGACCTTCTCCCCTTTGCTTTCTAGGTCTGCTACTCTTTCTTGGTAAACTTATCTAATGTCATTCTTCATTAGATTCCATTAATCTGGTTCATTAATCTGATCCATTAATACTATTTTCTCAGGGACCTATTTCTAATTTCTTATTCATGGATCCTATTTGTACATTTTGTTGGTTATTTTGCAGGGAGAGGAGGATGGAATTTGGAATATAGACAATCCTTGTCACAATCTCATCTGGAAGTACCTTTATAGTACTTAATTAAATAATGTACCTGTACCTTTTCCTAAAATTGACTTTTAGATTCTTTGTTGGAAGAATTCCTCTTATAAAATTTTAACAGAAAATGAGGGCTCACTTTTTATGTTCTTATAGGTTTTCTCTTGCAAAAGCAATTTGTTGGTTTTATTGAGAGTGGAATTCCTGCTTCTACGATTGGAAATAAAGAAAAATATATCTTTCCTCTACTTCTCCTGTTATTGCTTATGTTTGTTTTTCTCTTGCATTCTATACAGAACAATTAATTTTCTCTGCATAGTTATTCTCACTCCTGTATAAAGAATTAACAGTGGCTCCCATGCACTTTTGAAATTCTATTTCTTATCTTTTATACCACATTACCCTCTCATAACCAATTCTAACTGCAAGACTATAATGAATTATTTTATGGGCAATTTATTCTTTTCTTTCTGAAGTCTAAGTGTGATTTTTTTTCCTGTTACCACTACGTGACAAGTGTTCCAATTTATAATTTTTCCAGGAATTCCTTTAATGTCCAAAGCAACTGATAAAATACACATGGGATCACAAGCTTCCATTTGCTCCAGTACATTTTCAATTATAGATAGTGGAGTGCTTAGACCTTAGAGCTCCCCAAACATATATAATCTCCTATAACTGCTGCAAATCTCCAGCTGCTTCTATCATCACTCAAACCAGGGGTCTCAGGTGGATCTGTGTGCAAGATAGTCCATGTGGGATTTTTAAACTGTGTTTGTTTAGAATTACAGATTGATTCTTGCCGCCATTGCCTCTTAAACACCTAAAAAAAAAAAGCTCCAGTAGCCTGGATTGTTTTCCCTTGCACTCCAACATAACTGCTGGGGAGGAAATATTAGGGTGAAATAGACCTCAAAGGAGAAAACTCTGAATTTGAATACAACTTTACTACTTATTATGTCTGACTTTGAACAAGGCACTTAATGTTTCAGAGCCTTAGTAAAATAGAGTTGAGATTAGAAGTTATTTTAGAGTCAGGACTATTTTGAGGATTGATAAAGCAGTAAAGGATCTAACTGAAATAGAGTGAAATGTGGTATTGCTCTGACTGGTGTCGAAGTTAACCTAGTATAGATCCATTGGCCCAGATTTTAAAGGACGGGGATGAGGGCCGTCCTTCTCTACTTCTCCCACCAACCTCTGCTCTCCTCAGACACTGTCACTTTCAGCTGCCAGCAGTTTCCCAGCTCAGACTTGAGGGTAGTTTCCCCTGAAGCAGGAAACATTAATGTACTCAGGCTGGTGCAAGGGGTGGCTCACATTCTGCACTGCTCTGCTTGGGGCTTCTTCATTTTCAAATGCAGCAGTGGTCCATAGGCTATTAGATGTATATTTCAGTCAGATTTGCATTGCTGAGACCACAATACCTGATAAGAACGACTTAGAGAAGGGAAAGTTTATTTGGGGCTCATGGTTTTAGAAATCTCAGTTCATTGCTCTGGGCCCAACATGAAGCAGCACCCTTACATTATGCCCCTGGCCCTCAAAATTAATGTCCATCTCATAGTACAAAATGCATTTAGTTCATTTCTAAGAGTCCCACATTCTTAAGTTTCAGCATTGCCCCAAAAGTTCAAGTCCAAAGTCCCCTCTGAGACTCAAGGCAAATTCTTAGCTATGAGTCCCTATAAAAATAAGAAGTAAGTTAGTTATGTATATCCAATATACAGTAGCACAGAATAAACATTTCCAGGCCAAAAAGGAGTAATAAGAGCATAGAAAGAAGGGATAGGACCAAAACAAGATCAAAATGCAGCTGGGCAAACAGGTCCCTTAACCCTCCAACAACATCTATGACACATGTTCATGTAACGTTATTTCCAAAGGGCTTTGGTAGCTCTACCCCTTTGGTCTTGTTCATTTCAGTGAACATGTGCTCTCTTTTAGCCTGGTTCTCTCCACAGTGAGAAGCTTTTCTTAGAAGACAGTCCATGTTACTGGCATCTCTTAATTCCTGGGGTCTCCTCCAGCTTTAGCTTAACCTTTACAGCTTTATACATTGCCATCTCAGGGGCAGCCTGCAGGGATTCCACCCCTGCTATGCCTTGCCTGGCCTCCCAGGACATCATTTTGAATCTCAGTGGAAGCTTCCATGACCCCTGAAAAGCATCCTGCATTTCTATAGAAGCAGCACCATGGGGATAATGCCCAAGTCTGATACCAGCTTGTGCAGTAGCTGAGCATTCTAAAATTATGGCTACAGGGACCTCTGAGTGCCTTAGTGGTTGAATACAGTGAAACAACTTCCTAGGCTTCCCTGTGCAACCAAGATACCCCCATAAATTCTCTCAGAGGGATTTTCATTTCTACACCCATGAGCCTATAGTGAGTGTGATCCTGCAATTTCTAAGATGCCTTCCAGGCATCTTTCCTAGTGTCTCTGCAAAATACTTAGCATCTCTGTAGGGACTATAATCTCTTCAACAAGCACAACTTTCTTAGACCCAGTTTACATGTACTTTTCTGGTCAAACTGCAAGTTTTAAAAAATCCTTTAGCTCTGCTTTTTGCTCCTGATTCTTATAGTAAACCTGGCTAAAAGCTGCCAATAGTATCCATACCACAACCCGAATGCTCTGCTGCCCTGAAATCCCCTCTATTAGATTAATTAGTTCATCACTTTTAAATTCAGCCTCACACAAAGTCTCAGGATATGGGAAAAATGTAGACAAGTTCTTTCTTTACCAGAATATAAAATAACTGACCTCTAGTCAAATTCTGAATACAGCCCTTAGTTTCCTCTGAAAACTCATGAGCACAAGTCACATTCCTATTGGCATTCTGGTCTTCTGAGTTCCTACCATAATCACTCATTAAGCTCTACTTACAGTATTTTCTTTTTTTTTTTTTTATTGTAAACAAATGGGATACATGTTGTTTCTCTGTTTGTACATGGCGTAAAGGCATACCATTTGTGTAATCATAAATTTACATAGAGCAATGTTGTTTGATTCATTCTGTTATTTTTTCCCTTCCCCCCACCCCTCCCACCCCTCTTTACCCTCTATACAGTGCTTCCTTCCTCCATACTTGCCCCCCTCCCTAACCCTAACTTACTTACAGTATTTTAAGTCTTTTCCTTCCTGCATTTCCAAACTTTCCCAAATTCCTCCCACAAACCAGCTCCAAATGCTTCTGAACCACATGGTCAGTTTAGTCACAGCAGCAACCCCATTTCTGTCACTCTGATCAAAATACCTGACAGGGACAACTTAGAGGAGGGAAAGCTTATTTGGGGCTTATGGTTTCAGAAGTCTCAGGCCATAGATGGTCAGTTTATGGCTCTGGGCCCAACATGAGGCAGCACTTCATGGTTGAAGGGCAGGGCAGAGAAAAGCAGTTCACTCCATGACCACCTGGAAGCAGAGAGAGAGGAAAAGGGCTGCAGGGAAGAGGAACCCTTATAGGGCATACCCAATGACTTACGTCCTACAGCTACACCCCACATGCCAACAGTTTCTACCCAGGTAGTCCAAATTAGGATGAACTGATTAGGTTATGACTTTCATAGTCCACTCACTCTACCTCCAAACTGTCCTGCATTGACAGATGACCTTTGCAGGGATACCTCATATCCAAACCATACCAATATAAAAATGGGGAAGATGAGTAAGCTTACGAATAAAAAGTGAGGACTCGAGCCAAGAAACTGTTTCCAGATAGAGAATAAACCTTTTGCATTTGTTGTGACCATGATAGTATTTTTTTATAGACGATCAAAACATTTTAGAGGTTACCCAAATATCCAACAAGAGCATTAATTAAGTACATTGAAAATTTCCCTACCTGTGATATTATACAATTTAAATGGTTGTGTTTATGGCTAATGTATGGGAATTCAGACTACATCTGGTCTTAATGCTTCATAAAGAAAAAAAAAAAACAGCAAAGTAGAAAATCAAGCATATGATTCATTCTTAACTCTGTTAAAGAAAATTGGGATGAAACATACAACATCTTAACAGTGATTTCTCTGGACTGTGAGTGTAAGATGATTTTGATTTTATAAATATTTTTCTGCAATTTTAGAATTCCAGTCATGGGCATATTTGTAGGCAGAAAGGTTGTTTTTGTCAGAAGACTGGGGTTTTATGAGGGGTTTTGTAATGTGGCATTATCTTGGAGAGTTTGCCATGGCCCAGGGTCAGCCTTCAGCCTGTCACCTTTCTGTGTTATCAGAAGGTCACCTGCCTAGCCTATGATCAGAGCAAATGAAGGTGGCTAGTTTTGAGAGATATTTTATCATGGCTAAGGGGAAACCTAATAAATCACTCTGCTCCACAGCAGAATCCACCTCTCTGAGGACAGGAAAGCCTGAAGACTGCCGAACAAAACACTCTTAGTATTACTCTTCTCCTCACAGGGAATGAGCTGGGCTTGTGTTTATCCAGAGCACCAGTCAGGTCTGCTTCTCTGAGTTCGCTCAGGTCACTTCTGTTTCCTCACAGGCGTTCTTCTGGTTCACTTCCATCATTACCTAGTCACAGACACTGGGTGTGAGTTTTATTTCTAAGTTCTTGGAAAATGTGTTGACAGTGGCACTTGTTCATTTTCATGACTGTTTTGTTGGTTATGTAAACACATCCGTGGATGCATCTAGTTCTTCATTTCTAAAGTAATTATCCCAGGAGGTAATCTTATTGCCATTGCTGAATGTATGTTATGAATTTACTACTCTGATTTTATCACCTGACTTACTGTTGGATTTTGAAACGATTTTTGATTGTTTCCAAAACATGAATTGACTGTTTCTTGGACATTGAAGTCATCCTGAAAAATCTGCAGCAGGATGTGGAGGTAACTTCCAAAGAGGAGACTCAGAGCTTACTGAGCTGTGATGATTTGCCGGAAGCAAGTATCCACTTGGAAGAACAAAGCAATTGGATTCACAGCCTCCAGAATGGCAGCTTAAGTGTTACTACTTAACTTAGAGGCACACCTCCTTGTCTCTCATACCTTGGCAAACCAGTTTTAAAATAAGAGGTCACTGAATTCTGGGTTTTCTTCTAATGTGCAGCAAATTAAAGTCTGTGTGACCAGTAAGAAGGTCTTTATTACCTTGAACTCCACAGTTGCAAGAAATGTAACTATATAACAGGAAGAAAGCTATAGGACTTGATGGGCCCTTACCATATATCAGATAAAATGTAAGACAATATATTTTTATCAAACATACAGTGCTTTATTTAATTTTCACAGCAACCATTGAAAACATTATTGTCTTCATTTTATAAAAGACAAGACTAAGAAAGTTAACCCAAGAATATTTTTAGTAAATGATTACACTAGAATCTGGATCGGGTTTTCCACAGCCCAGGCTAGTATTCTAAAAAGTAAAAGCCTCACAAGATTCATTCTTGCCTTTTAAGACAGGGCTTTGTATTTTCTATTTGGGGAGTCTGGGAATCAGTGAATTACACAAAGGAAATTTTGTCAGAATTAAATTGGTCCCCTGATCCCATGGGGAGTTGTAAGCCTGCAGCACCCGGAGACAGTCCAGTGTTAATAAGGTGACCTTTATGCCATGCTTGGAAAAGCAAGGGCATACTCTTCCCAAGTGCAAATTTCTACTTCACACATTAAGAAGGATGTAATCAAACAACTATAATAATAATAATAGCTTATGTTGATTGAGGGTATTCTCTGTGCCAGGCCCTATGCTTAGAACTTTATAGGCAATGGTGATTAAATATTGGCTTAACCTCAGGCAGAAATAATGTGTTTCCTAGGAATAAATTCGTTCCCAGGGAATAAATTCATAAATGTTACTCTTGAGGAGTGGACTAGGGGGTATATTAATTATGGAAAATAGCACCAGATAATAAGTATTACATATATATTTACATATACACATACACACATATATTATATATATAATATAAAATTGTGAACTGGAGGGGGTATATGCATCTCTCAAGTCAGTGTTAAGGAATCATTAACAGCTTTTCCAGGAACATTTGACTGTTCTTCTTAGCTAGTTATGTTCTGAGAAGTGAATGGGAGATGTTGGAAAGAAAGTGTAAATTATATAGATTAGGCCCATTTGCAGCAATAAATGTTATGAATCTGGTGATACAATGGGCAAATTGCATGAAAATGTAAATTATTATGAATTAGAAACTGATGAAGAGTTAGTTTTATTTTTGTTCATGTGGGTTATCCTCCTTGTGTGAGATAAGGATGGTATCTCCCCCAAAGCACCCTTATCCATGAATGTGGGTAGAGCACTGATGTGCACTTCATGCATGTGTGGGCTTCATAAACAAGAAGAAACTGTTCTTCTCAGCCATTTTCCTGTCATCCTAGATTTAACAGTGAGAGCCTCCTCTAATTTTAACAAATGACTTTACTCCCATAGTTGCCTTGTGTTTTCTGGGGTGTAATTCCCTTGCACAGCCTTTTCTATTCTCTATGTATCTGATGCTGCCTTCTCTCCTTGGGCAAATGTCTTATTGATCAACCTCAGGGTTTGGTCTATGTAAGGAGAGTAAATTAGGCCCCAAGAGTGTGAAATAGGTATATTCACAGTTCTTGTGTCTCACTGTGGCTCCATTAAGTCGCCCCTTTAGTGTCTGGATGTAAGTCAATCTACGATTCTGTATAAGCCATACTAAGGAGAGAGAGGTTACTGAATACATTGTTAAGAAATGGAGGCATACATATCATAATAATAGAATTATGTTCCTAATTATTTTTATAACTTAAATGACAACGCTTTTATAGTTCCATAGACTTTACAAAATATTTTGCATTGGACGTGATTTAATTTTTGCAAACGCATGAATTACATATTGCTATGCTCCTTTTGCCAGTGAGAAAATTTAAGCTCAGGAAAGTTGGATAATTCATTTGTGACCACAGAACCACTGAGAATCTAGAAGTAAAACCTGGTCTCATGCCCTTAGATCCTATGGTCTTCCTCAAATATGACTCTGGCTATTTGCAAAAGAATTTGAAGTAGACCTGTAAATTTTATACAGGACATTTTTCTTTTTAAAAATTTTGTTCTAATTAGTTATACATGACGGTAGAATGCATTTTGACATAAAAATGACAGGACATTTTTAAAAAGATAATAAGAAAACAAATTAGAATTTGTAATACACATTGCTGAAGACAGAAAAAAAGCTACTTTGATTAGTATTCTGTGAGGTTAGCCACTGTTGCTTATAGATCCCTGAGGGAACATCTACCAAAGTTCGCTTTGGGAACAGAAAATAAGTAGCCTAGGGCTTTAAGAAAACACTGCAAAATTTAACCCCATAGATAGTTTATTAGAAATGTACAGTTGCATTCTTTGAATGCAGATGAATAGGCGGCCTGCACAGCCACCTATTCAAAGGGTTACCTTTGACCTCATCCACTCATGTTTGTATTTATTCGACACCCACTATGCCCTAGGCCCTCGACTGACTGTTGGGAACATATCTACCAAAAGGGTGGCTCTCTCTGCTTCTGGCCTTCTCCCCCATTTCTCCCTAATCCAGTCCATTCTCTACAAACTCCACAGAGATGCAGAACAATCTTTCTAAAATGTACTTCTGACCATGTCCTGTCACTGCCACCAGGCTGTAGATTTTCAGAGATAAGGGATCACATTTGTCTGATTTACCATGGTATCCTCAGGATCAGTCAAGTCCCAACTTCCTAACAGGCACAAAGCTCTTCACAGTTTGCCCCCTGCTTCTCTCTTTGACCTTCATCTCCCTTTTCCTGCCTTGTACTGTTTTCTACAGCCACATTGAACTCCTGCATATAGACTGAAGGGTGTACCAAGTTCTCTCTACCCTTGAGCTTAAGAAATGCTAATTCCTTTGCTCTTAGACCTCAAGTCACACCTTTCGCTTCCAGTTCTTCTGGCAACTTCTAACCATCCTTCTGCCTCAAATTCAGAACTCACTCCACTAGAAACTTTCTCAGAAGGGTCCCACAGAACCAGTCCAGGGCTCTTCTGCTTCATTCTGATTTACCTTATCTTAACATGTAATATATGGTGATTATATTGCCTGCTCACTTATCAGGATGCCTCCTCAAATAGATATCACATACCAGATCCTCAGATGTTTTTTAAATTATCTTAGTCTATTTTGTGCTGTTTGAATACCTAAGATTGGGTAATCTGTAAAGAAAGTAAATTTATTGGCTAGCAGTTCTGGAAAAGGTAAGTGTTAGGTCAGAGTACAAGCAGATTTGGTGATTCTTATTCCAAGATGGCGCCTTGCATGCTGAATCCTCCAGCAGGGCAGGGCCAGGTGTTCACATGGCAGAGGCAGAAGGGAGAGAGAGAAGGGGCCATACTCACCCTTTTATAGTGGTATTAGTCCCCCAGATGAGGAGAATTAAGTGAAAATTAAAATTCAACTTCAGTTTTGGAGGGAGAAAACATTCAAACCCTAGCAGCATCATTTAATACATGAACAAGTGATATCTGATACAGGAATTCTGTTTTGTTTCCTCTGTAGTCTCTGAATCTATTACAGTTCATAGTATATACTGAATATTTTTCAATTTATACATTAATTCATAAATGAGAGTTGACCTTACACACACACACACACAAACACACACTTAGATATACGAGGATGATTATATGTTATATTAGAACCAAGCAAGGGCACTGTTGCTTGGCTAATCATCACTGTCTATAGGGTATCCACTGAGGAAGCCTGCATAGTATCAAGTGCTAAAGGAGCTGTATTTACCAACTGTTCTCATCAGGAGAATGGCTGCCATAGTAATATGTCTAAACAAATCATGACTTGACTTTCCTGGTTAATGCCTTGTGTGTGTGTGTGTGTGTGTGTGTGTGTGTGTGTGTGTGTTTGCCCCAGGAGGAAATACAACAACCTGTCTAGCACGATTTGCTCTGACAACTCTGCAATCTCCTGTTAATGTTCTCAGCTGCTTCCATTCTCCCAACCACCACACCTTTGGGAACCATCTACAGTTCTTTGAGCTCCCTCTTCTCTCCCTGGCTTCTGATATTCAGTTGATCTTTCCTTTCTGAAATATCACTTCTCAGTTTTCCCCTTAGTGAACTTGTTCTTTTTCTTCAAATCCACATTCAAAATGTCATCTCTTCTGAGAAGAGATGACACTTCTGAGAAGAGATGACACTGGCTGTTTCAAGAAGTTCACCACGCCATTTTCCTTGAACCTGTAGTAATTTCTATAGACCTCTATGATAAAAACTTCCAAACAGAATTAGAAACTATCGATGTACATATCCTGATGTTTAGATGATAAGAATCTGGATGTCAAGAAATGTTTCCCATTTATCTTTGACATACTCAGCCCTTTCTGATAGGCACCCAATGAATGTTGATGTACGAAACCTGATTTTGTAATCTTTGTATAACTGTAGGTTGTGTTATTATGACTGAATTTATAACATCCCAATGGATAGGCCTCATTTTTTTTTTTTTGCACTTCAGGTTTCAAACATTGCATACAAGCATTTTAATAATTTCCTCACGGGTTTGTTATTGTTATAATATAAATAAGCATTTGCCTGAAACACACACCTAAGATCTCTGCAATTTTACAGTATGCTCAATATATTACCTGATACAGAAGCTATAAAAAATGGCATACCAGTATATGTAACAAAAATGTTAAGCTATGGTGCAATTGCTAAAGAAAGCATTTCCCAAATGTGCAGGACTTCAGCTTGCACCCACATTCTTTTTGTAAGTTCTAAGATCTTTAGCAGATAGAGGACTATATTATTCCTGGAATATTAACTGGAAATAATTGATCAACACAGTATTTTGCATCATAATCCTTACCTTTATATTGGTATTTCCACTATCTACCTGCTTTGCTCTACCCTAATGATGATTAATGGTACCACAGGGGCAGGAATGAAGACATGGAAGGGACATGGATACATTTTTAGCTCTCAAGAGCTGAATGCTTGATCCAAAACACAAATATAATTGAATGCTTAAAATTGAACACAAACATAATTAGTGCTAGAGTGGATTTGATGACCAATAAAAATAGAAATGATTTAGTTTAAAGTGCTTGGGATAGAAATATTAATTCTAGGTTGTGAATTTAAGAATGCATTTGACAACACAGATTGAATAGATAAAAGCATAGCTCAACTAAAGCTTAAATATTTTATATGTGGATTTAAAAAGCAAGTTCTTTAAGCATTTTGATCTTGTTTAATTTTCATACCATAAATCAAATTATCAAGAGATATATCACATTCTTCTACGAAATGCACTAAATTGATGTGGTTTAAAAATTAAGTAGAGTTTAATAGCAAAATGTAGTAGCATTTATTGTGAGGAATACTTAGAATCTCAAAGGGAGTATATTTACTGAACACATCCCTATATTAACACTGCATTTGTGAATCACCTGGTCCCTAAGCATTTGCAGAGATAGAGATACTGGTAGCATTCAGTAAGTATTTGATGAAATAATAAATAAACATATAGCACAAATCTTTTTAGGTTTATTTTTCAGCACATCTGAACTGATCTTCTTTCCTTCAATAAAACATCAAGCAAACCTAATTAATTTCTTTCTAAATCACTGTTGAACTCCACATATTGACAGCAGGCACTGAAGATTATTTGGACCATTCTTATTTTAGAAATTCAAGACATACATGCTTCTATTTACCTTGAATGAGGAAGTAGTTTGATAGGATGTATAGCACTTTATGAGCAAAATATGTATTTATTATGTATGCATGCAGAATAAATGCAGTTGGGGAACATTTGGCTTTGTACAGGAGACTACACTTAACTTCCTGACCTATACATATATTATCTCCTATAACCAGTAGACTGTGTTCTAATTTATAATTTGAAAAAAAAATCACCCATGTGCCATAAACATGTATAACACTTAAAATTTAACAAATTTGACTTAAAACATTTGAACAATTGATTCATATCTTACAGTATAGTGAAAAAAAAAACAATTGTTCCACAAGATGTTATTCCATAGTACAGCTGAAAGAATATTCTTCTGATGTCTTATGGCTAATTCATAGGGTTTTTATATCAAATTTGAAGACTATAAAAGATAAGAATGCCCTGAAATATTTGTATGTGGTTGGATGGGTATTCCCATGATTTTTTTCTGAAGTTAGAAGACTGCAACACAGTAATTCTCAAATCTGAAATGGGATCTCACAGAAATATTCAGCCTTATGTGATTTGTTATATAGAAGAGGGTCTAATCAGTAGTACATTGGATCAATAATAATTATATCTGTGTTTGCCAGGTTGAAATATCATCCCAAGGAACTTATAAATGCTGACTCATTTAGTCCTCAGGGTAACTATGCAAGGAAATCACTAATAAAGTCCTTTCCCCTCTCTATTTAAACAGTGAATAAATGGAGGATCACATGACCACCAAGAACAGTATTCAGGATTCTGAACCAAGGCAGTCCCCCGGTGGGAAATTCCCCTGCACAGTGACCAGAGCCCTCGAACTAGGGTAACAGCAATCCCTGGAGGTGGGTGGGCATCTGTATTGTTAACTAGCTCCAGGTCTGGTTCTGATCTATATTTTTGAGTCAGATGAATGGGGTTAGAACTCTGCCACATTGACTGACTATGTGAATTTGGGCAGGTGATTTGAACTTTCCACTCTTCAATCTCCTCATCAGTACAATAGACAGATACTTATCACTTAGAGTTGTGGATAAATTAGATGAGATACCATTTTGAAGAGATATCAGCTTTTCATTAAAAAGAGTGGCAATTCTACTATTGTTATAGAGAGTTTATAAAATCTTCTTATGCTCAAATAACTCTGAGAAGCATTTGGGGGCACTTGGGGGTGGTTATTATGTCCATAGCTTCTTGGATCAGCCTACTTTGGAATTATGCCTTCTATTAATTCTAGAAGAAACACATATGCTTTATGTACTATTATGACTTCCAATAACACATTGACATGGTTTCTGAAAAACTCTTAAAAGAGTATCATACAGCAATATAGGGTTTAATATGACACATTTGTAGTGGTGGAGGTAGCTCTTTGCCTGAGTCCTGGACTTCCCTTGGCTCCTGATGAATGGGCAGAGGCTGCTTGGTCAGTGGGCAAGTCCCTGAGCAGAAGGGATGGAAACGAGAATAGCTCTCCAGTTGGGCCTCTTGCCTATTAGAAAAGACTCCAGAGTGTGTTGGCTACTGTGAGGAGACAGTATATTGGAGTATGCTGGTGCGTTTGTATTCCATTTATTACCTTTCTTCATTTCAGCTAGTTACTTTGAGAATGTTTGGATTATTATAAAAGAGAAACTGATGAATTTTTGTCTACCAAATTTCGCCCTGGCAACCCAATAGAGAAAAGATTATAAAAGACAAAGTCTTTGATATCAACTTTGAAAGCAGGCTATTTGAGAGAAAAGTCATTTCAGAAGTCCAAAGGTAAGACTCCAGTAGAGAAGTACATAAAGTGAATCCATTCACAACAGAAATCCAGGAGGAGAGGTGACCAGTCAGATGACTGACCTGGGACAGACCAGTGGGTTCCATGCTTGGGCAGTCCTCACCTTGGGAGATCTCCCACTTAGCCCCACCAGTGAGCACTTTCCACAGCCAGAACCATGAAGCTGTAGAGTGTGATTGTCCCTCACAATTGGAGCAATGGCTCCTGCTGAGGTGTTGTATCATCTCCCTTCTGATGTCTGTGAGGGCTTCCTACCGACACAGCTAGGACCCTCCAATAGGAGTGATGCCATTATGCCTTGACACTTCATTTGGCTCATCTAAAGCAATTAGTGAGGATCATCCTCGACTTCTGCAGCACAGGAAACTCATACTGTACCCCCAACCGCTGAGCAAAAGGAGCAGGATCTTGGGTTTCCCATTGGGAATGTTATGCAACGAAAGGCTCCCCAACATCTGGACCCAAACAGCTGAGTAGAAACAGCTTGATTTTCCCAGTTGGGAAGATAGTCAAACATACTGCTAATTTTTGACTATGCAGATGATAAACATCATGCCCTGCAAAGAGCAAATATGATGTACTTTGCAATGACACTTATCTTTTTTTTCACAATAAAGTTAGTCACCTTATTAATTTATGAGCCAGTAGTGATAAAATTATTGAAGAACAGAGACCATGATTATTAAGATACAGCAGACTCTTAATTGTTAAGAAAAACAAAGGTATAAAAGTGAGTTATTTGATTTTCTTTTTCACTGAAGAAATTATTTTGAGACAAATGTTGTTTGCAAGGACATTATCCTTTTTAACTTGCAGGAGATACTTTTTAAAGGTTCCTCCAAAATTCTTACATATGTATTGTTCCATTTGTTTCTTTTTATGGACATGAACAAGGAAAGCAGATATTTCTAAATCTTACTTTACACAGGCAGAAGCAGATTTGTAAGGTAGGGAAACTGAGAGACAAAGGAAATAAGTGACCTTGGAAAAAGCTATTGCCACAGATCTTTTTTTGACACCAGAAGTTTGGTATTTACCATCATTTGATAAATGCACATATGACAGAAATCTTGATTGTTCTGAAATGAATGTTTTCAAAATTCTCTGGGAATATTGCCAAATCTGAATTTGTCCAAGAAATAAAATATACAGTCCTCATGCAATTTACGAACTTTGGAACAAGAACAATAGCTTTGATTTTATAATAATACTATGGGTTACTGGTTTTTCCTGAAGGGGTATTCAGCTGGAATTTGGACTCTTCTGCCTATGTCAAAGCTATTATGGTAAATAATTCTTACCTAAATCTTCCCATCAACAGTCGCTAACTCAGTCCTTTGTGTCTTCAAATATTCTATAGTCACCTTCCTTGGCATAGACATGTAGATTTAAGTGACTTGATGTTTGTATGATTTGCAGATGCTGGATACTTGGAAGGGCCCTTAGGCCAAAGAAGGTGAGGAAAGCCAGGATTCATCTGCAGAACTTTGCATGTTCTTTGTCACAAGAGGCTGAAGAATAAAGAAGTAGGAGGACGCTCATTAGGACAAATGTCTCTGATTTGGGAGTGAAGCTTCCATTAACAGATTTATTCCTCCCATATTACCCTGCTGTTTGTCACAGGATATGAATAATTACAGTGAAGTGGGTGGAGATGAATGGTAATGTTAAAACCAAACTGAAAAGGGTTTTGATGGATAATGTGGCTTTTATGACATAAATAAGCCTTATTTAAAAGAAAAAGCTGCTCATATAACTTTATATTGTAGGTAGGGAAGGTATTACTCTATTTTATGGATGAGGAAATTGTGGCTTGGGAAGGTGCAGTGATTGGCTTGATGCTGTACACTCAACTCTTCTCATGTGTCCCTATTTAAGAGAAGATAACATTGGATTTATTGTGAGAATTCTCCAGAGGAAAGTAGAAGATTTAGATACTGCTAATCTGTAATGCCTTTCACTGCGTGGTTGTGAGGAAGGCAACCTTCCAGGGCTACTTTAAATTTAGAGGCAATGAGAAGCACCTTTTGGATGATGAGTATAAGTGTGGAGGAGCCTCAAACTCAAGTCTAAAGAACCAGTGGTGTAACCTAACACAATAGGCTCTCATAAGTCACCTGGGTAGGAGACACCAACTGGTGCATTTTTACATCAACACAAACTCCAGGAACAGAGCTACTTTTTCAGCTGAGGCCCAAGAGAACTGGGATGCGCTTACCTCTGCCAGCCCCCGAGAACTGAGAGAAAGTTGATTCCGTGGGATTACAGGTAACATTGAGCAAAGGAACTGCTCTAGTCTCAGGCCCATTTTTACATCAGCCCACCTTTGCTGGGCTGCTAAAATACCACTTTTGCAAACTCTCCTGAAGTGATGTCACTAGCTCTTGCTGTTACACTGACTCCCATCGATTTCAGGGGAGCCTTTAGACCCAGGGACAACAAATTCCAGGCTGCTGCTAGCTTGTGTTTATAACTGCAGTTTTGTTGGAACACAGGAACTTCCATTCATTTACATATCGTTTGTGGCTGTTTCCCTACTAGGAAGGCAGAGTTGAGTAGCTGTAACAGACCAAATGGCCCACAAAGTACAAATTGTTTACCCTTTTCAGACAGTTTATGGACCTTTGTCCTAGACTATTAAGAGAAACATGCTATAATCTTGATACTTATTATGATTAGTTAGGGTGATTGCCGGAAGTACTGTTTTGAAAGTTCTGAGTCTCTAGCCAATGAGTGGGGTGGAGAGCGTGCTCAAATTTGGGACCAATTAGCAATATGTGCTGTGGACACAGAATTTAGGACTGGTGACATTCACAATTCTCTACTGTGGGCTTTCATTTTCCCACACATCTGTGAGACCTACTACTCTTAGCTAACGAAGTCACTAATGCCTTAAGGACTGTTCTTAATATGAGGCCACGCAGGCAACTTCTACTATCAGGCGAACTCAGGGACTTCCTGAATAAATTAATTCCTGTGACTAATCATTACTCTGTGCTTTACAGATGTGGTCTTATGTGTGTCTTTACAAATCTGAAAGATGGATTTTTGTCTTTTATTTTGTGGGCAAGGAAATGAAGATACTGGGAGGGTCAGCTACTTTTAGTGTTGGATGAAATCTGGTTCCAAAGACAACAATTTTATTTATCACTGGGGTTGAATTAAACTTGAGAGGAATTATAATGCCATTATGAACCCTTCTTGGCACATAAAATTCATCAAATAGAAATAAAAATTGACCTTCTGAGAGTAATATCCCCAAGAGACTTAAATGATTGGTCATTGTATTACTCAGCTTTCCCTCAGTGTAACAAATAGCTGAGATAATTAACAAAGAGATAAGGTCCATTTGGGCTCATAGTTTTGGAGGTATCAGTCCAGGATCAGGCAGACTTACTGCTTTTAGGCCTCTCAGGGTAGGGTGAGCAGAACATCAGGCCAGAGCACTGTCAGGGAGTAAGACCATTCACCTCATGGCTGAGACATCAGAGGGAAAAAGGGGCCAGGGTCCACCAATCTGTTTCAAGGGCACATTTACAATGACCTAACAACTTCCAATAGGCCCCTCTTCTTAAAGTTTCCACCATGTCCCAATAATGTAAAGCTGTTGGAACAGCTTTGGGGGCACATCAGGCCAGGACTATAGCAGTCATTTATGCTTCAACATGTAAGACCTCAATATGACCATTTACCTCTTTTTCTTTTCTTCTCCACATTTTTATTTGGGCATCATAGTTGCACATGCTGATGGGATCTGTTTTTACATATTTGTACTTGCACACAAAATAACAATATAATTTGACCAATATCACTCCCCAGCACTTCCCCCCTCCCTCCCATGATCCCACTGCGTTGGTTCCTTTTCTCTACTGATCTCCCTTTGATTTTCTCTTTCTATTGGTTCTTTTTAGTTATATATGACAACAGAATCCACATGGATAGAGGTATGCAAACATGGAGTATATCATATTCTAGTTAGAGTTCCATTCTTATGGATGTACATGGTGATGGGATTCCACATGTTGTTTTCATATATGTACCTGGAAAATTATGTCAGACTCATTACACTGTTTTTCCTTTGCTTATATCCCCTCCCTTCCCTCTATTTCCCATTGTCTAATCTACTGCACTTCTATTCTTTCCACCACATGCTCCCACTTAATGTGGATTAGCTTCCACCTACCAGAGAAAACATGTGAACTTTGGTTTTTTGGGACTGACTGACTTTACTTAGCAAGAGAGTCTCCAGATCCATCCATTTGTTGTCAAATGTCATAAAATCATTCTTCTTTATGGACGAGTAATATTCCACTGTGTATATATGCCACATTTTCTTTATCCATTCATTGATTGAAGGGCACCTAGTTTGGTTCCATTACTTAGGTATTGTGAATGCAGCAGCCATTTGCCTCTTAAAAAGCAACTGAAATTTTGAATATTGCACAAATTTTTTTTTTCTTTTTTCTTTGGAGAAAGAAGAAAAATTTTGGCATGAGGCATTCTTGGAGAAATCAGGATATTCAGAGATCTGTTTGCAAAGGAGAATGTTTGGATCGTAGCAGGAATCTAATAGGTATATATAGCATAAATTGCGTCTAAATAGAGTTTTAGTCAATGGTCTGATTAAAACTAGTGAAAACTTTAGAGCTAACTTATGTTAAGGAGCATTTATTAAAATAGTGTATGGTTTTCTCATGGAATTCAAAGGCCCAGAATTACAGCTGGTCTTTAAAAGGCATTAGATGTAACTAGAAATTCCCTCTCTCTCTCTCCCTTCATCCTTCTTTTCTGTTTTTCTACATTCATGGTACAAACATAATTGTGCCATCGTGGAGCTGCACTCCTTCTGGACTGTCACAGATCTTGCATAGGGAATTAGAGGCCAGTGCAGAACCTTAACTCTCAAAATATGACCAAAGTTGAGAAGGACCCACACTTACTTAAAACAAAGCTTCAAGACCAGGTAGTCCTATATCCCCCTGAAGAGAGAACAGTTCTATGGAATTTTGGAAAGGGCTAAAGTTAAAATCAACTTTCTGAAATTCAACATTGTGAAGTAAGGCCAGTGTCTTGGGGTGGGTAAGGGGATGAGGATGTGTATGGCAAGAGCCACCTTTCACTTACCTTGTCAAGTACTCTTGGACCCTCCTTAATAAGGAGGGAGAAAGTACATATATCACCTGTCCTTGGAGACTGAGAATGAAGCTTCACTGAGCTATTTTTGCTAGAACAAATCTTCTCCAAGACTCAGGAATTTAAATTATTTTTTCTCTGTTTCATACAATTCTGAGATTAAAAAGCAATCATCATTATAGCTATTATACCAGTCAGCAAGTCAAATACCCCAGGATGGAGAATGTAAAAGAAAAAAAAAAAAAAATACAGGCACACTGGCCAGTGGCTTATTCATTCTCTCATCTCTGCTTTTTTTTCTTTCAAGCTCCTTCTGTTCAGCCTTCTAGGGTCTAATAATCCACCCAGCAGTAAAACTTCACAATGATCATACATTCTCTTTTTTCACCTTTTTCTATACTCAATATCTACAAGAAAATATTGAAATCTTATAAGGATCAATACAAATAATGTTTCTAGTAATTTTAAGTCTTAGGGAAGATAAATTACAAGTGAACATAAAAGTTGTTTTCAATAGACTTTGTTAATAGAAGTTTCATTCATAAATACAAAAAAGGAAAGAAAGTAAAAACCAGGTCATTGTTGCTATAAAATGTTCAAAATGCCCAATTCTGGACTGGAAAAGCAGGTACTTCTGCTTCAGGGTGATGTGGTTGGAAGAGCCCATGATATCCTCTCCTGTTATGTGAGGCCCAAGAAGCTCATCCAAACCCCTTTACAGAAAGCATTGGATTCTTAGTAAGTCTCCTTAGAATCAGGACTTGTTCGGTCTTTGTGTGAGAGATTATCCACATTTAAGACAAACATAAAAACTCAGTATTTTATTTGAAATATTTTGCTGAAGGTCCTATGGCCGGTAAATAACTAATAATTTGTTGTTGTATAACAAACAAATTATTGTTTTGTATGCCATTATTGTTGTTGTATGCCAGGAAATAAAAAAGACTATATTCCTTGCTTTACCTAATTGTTGACTAAGAGAGTGATTTGCTTTTTTTATTGTATGATCATTTTTTGTCTGTCTTAATTGGTGATACATGACAGTAGAATGCATTTTGACACACTGTACACAAATGGAGCATAACTTCTCATTCCTCTGGCAGTACATGGTGCTCAGTCACACCAGTAGTGTAATCAACATGTATATAGGGTAATAATGTCTGTCTCATTCTAGTGCCCTTCCTACCCTCCTCCACTCCCCTCTGCATAATCCAAAGTTTCTTCATTCTTCTCTCTCCCCACTGTGGATCAGTATTCGCTTATCAGAGAAAACATTCGACGTTTGCTTTATTGGGATTGACTTATTTCACTTAGCCTGATTTTCTCTAGTTCCATCCATTTACCTGCAAATGCCATAATTTTATTATTCTTTAAGACTGAGTAATTTTTCATTGTGTATATGTACCACATTTTCCTTTTTTAAAAAAATTATTGTTTTTTTTTATTTTTTCCAGACTGCATTTTGATTCATTGTACACAAATGAGACATATCTTTTCATCTCTATTGTTGTGCACAATGTAGATTCATACCGTTCGTGTAATCATACATGCGCATAGGGTAATGATGTCTGTCTCATTCCTCGATTTTTCATACCCCCTCCCTCTCATTTCCTTCTACATAATCTAAAGTTCCACTATTCTTCTCTCACCCCCCCCCCCATTATATATCATCCTCCACTTATCAGGGAATACATTCGGCCTTTGGTTTTTTGGGATTGGCTTATTTCACTTAGCATGATATTTTCCAATTCCATCTATTTATTTGCAAATGTCTTAATATTATTCTTCTTTATGACTGAAAAATATTCCATTGTGTATATATACCACAGTTTCTTTATCCATTCATCTGTTGAAGGGCATCTAGGGGATAGAGGTTGAATTTCAGAGAATATCATGCTAAGTGAAATAAGCCAAATCCAAAAAACTAAAGGCCAAATGTTTTCGCTGGTAAGTGGATGCTGATACATAACCGGGTGGATAGGTGAGGGGTGGGGAGGTAAGGGAAGAATGGAGGGATGTTGGATTGTGTAAAGGGAAATGAGGGGTGAGGAGGGGGTGGGGGAGAGGAAAGATGGTGGAATGAGACAAACATCATTACCCTATATACATGTATGATTACACGAATGGTGTGACTCTACATCATGTACAATCAGAGAAATGAAAAGATGTACTCCATTTGTGTACAATGCATTCTGCTGTCATATATAACTAAATAGAACAAACAATTAAAGGATAAAAACTGTGAAAATGTTCATACCAAAGTGATCTACAGGTTCAATGCAATTCTATTAAAATTCCAGTAGCATTTTTTTTGACAAAATAGACTTTCATTTCTAAAAATTTATCTTAAACACAGAAATATATGTAAATATTGAGAAAGTCTATTAAAACATTGTAACTGAGAAAGTGGGAAAAATTAAATGTCTAATAATGAAAGAAATATTTTATATATGATATAGAATATTGTATGTATTCATAAAAAGTAATATTGTCAAAGAATATTCAAGGATTTGAGATAAGGAACATGATATAATGTCATTTAAAAATGCAGGGAAAAAGACTGTGTCTTGAAGATATAGATTTTTTTCAAATAAATTTGTTTATAAATAAATGAGTAAGAAAGGGCTGACAGGAAATATGATATCAATAAAAATTTGTTCCAGGTGGTGAGTCGACATATGGTGTTCATTTTCTTCTACATGTTATTGAATAATTCTTTAAAGAACTCAAACTAATTTTACATGAAGAAAGTAAGACCATATATTAATTGCTTCAGGAAAAGCAGAAATGAAAGAGCAGTTCTATAATTATAGAAGAAATTATAAAAGTTACATGAGAAGTACTTCTTAAAAGTATTTACAGACTCTTAAACTGATGAGTTTTCTCAGCTTATCAAGGCACAAATAATTATCATCCATAAACCATTTTATTTGTGAAATAGAAAAGTATCCTATTTATTTAATCAGTAATAATACTGCCAAAACATAATACATATTGCAATAACAATGAAAAAATATAGATCAAATCTCCCTTAGGATAAGAGACATAAATTCTTAAGAAAATACTAGAACATTGAATTAATTATTATATTTGAATTCCATCCACAATCCAGTGGATTCATGTGATAATTTCAAGGATGGTTGAGTATTAGGCAATCTATTTATAATAATTTGGGTAGTTTCAATGAGAATAAATAGATCTGAAACAGCATACTGTCATTTTAATAAAATTTGAAACTGAATTTGATAACCCAGGATTCACTCCTCATAAAATAATCCCAAAAGCAGAAGTGAATATTTATTAACATAATAAATATTTATATAAAATCAGGAGCCAAATTTTGTTTTATATGAAGACTTTCCCACTTAAGTTAGAAATAGCCCTAATATTCACTGACCAACTCTATGGCAGGAGGTATGTAATAGTCTGGGTAAACAGGAAAAGAATCAGACATCTTCCCCGTCCATCTGTCACTTACAGTCTAGCACTCCAATAGGACATACAAGGAACAGGGAACATATAATTTCATTTTGAACTATGTAATTTTCATGTATGATGTACAGATGGAGCATCCCTAAGCTGAAAATTCAGAATCCAAAATACTCTAAAACCTGAAATGTTTTCAGTGCTGACATGACATCATGAGTGACAAATTTCACATCTGACCTCATGTGACAGGTCAATGTCCAAATACAGGCACACTAAAAATTTTGTAATAAATTATTTTCATTATATGTATATAGTGTGTATATGAAAGAAAATGAATTCTGTGCTTAGATTTAGGTCCCATCCCCAAGATATTTCATTATGCATCTGCAAATCTTCCATAGTCCAAAAAAATTCCAAAATCTAAAGCATTTTGGATACGGGATACTTAGCTGTAGTATGAAGGAAATTAGCAGGATGGTGGGATAAAATTAATGGGAAGTTTGTAGCATGCTGGTTAGAAAGCTTTACTAGAGAGGTAACACTTCAGCCAAGATTGGGAAGATGGGAAAGGAAGTGTATTTACCACCATTCTTTTATAATGGCCATTTACCATGGCCTTAAATTCATAGAAGTACAATAAGAGAGCTGGGCAACCCTGTAATCCCAGTAACTTGGCAGGCCAAATCAGGAGGATCACAAGTTCAAGCCTAGCCTGGGTAACTTAGTGAAGCCCTAGGCAACTTATCAAGACCCTGATTCAAAATAAAAAAATAAAATAAAAAGATCTGGGATGTATCCCTTCCCCCTAGAAGAGTATAATAAAAGAGGAAATATGTATAAAATGTATAATTATTTGACAGGAGGAGACCAAAGTGTTATTTCTTGTAGATAATTTGTTTATATATGGATAGACAAAGAAAGAAAATCATTTAAATATTAGAATTAATATAATTCAGCAAAGGGATCTGACATAAAAGAAGTATATTTAAAAAATCAATACCAACAGTAAGAAATTAGAAGATGAATGAGGATAAACCTTCTCATTATCAATAGTGAAAAAAAAATCACAAAGTATTGAGTAATGAGTTTTACAAGTTTACATGAAGAGAACTGTAAATATTTACTTGATGATATGAAGTAATACTTGAATTAGTGGGAAATTATACCTGTTTAGGTTGGGAAAACCAAGAATGTACCTTAACGATCTAATTTCTTCCTTAATTAATTTATAGATTTATGGTAATTCAAATATAGTTATAACTTGAAAATAATTTAAAATCTAGATTAAGAATGTATGCTAGGGAAATAACTTGCTCTATTCATTATTCAAATATATTATAAAATCTCAGGATTACAATCATGCGTGAGATTTGTTACCTAGCTCATCAAAGGAGCAGTAGAATTAGTCCTCAAAGAAGTCTTACTATATATAAAAATGTAATGTATTACACAGTAAATCTTATAAACAATGTAGGACAAACTATTCAACAAAGGGTATGAGAAACAGTTGATTTCAACTTCATAGTATATAAATGTAAGTAATTAAATTAAAACTAGCAGGGCACTGTGCACACACCTGCAATCCCAGCCTCTTGGGAGGCTGAAGCAGAAGGATAGTGAGTTCAAAGCCAGCCTCAGCAACTTAGCGAGGGGCCCTAAGCAACTCTACAAGATCCTGTCTTTAAATAAAATATAAAAGGCTAGGGATGTGGCTCAGTAGTTAAGTTCTCCTGGGTTCAACCCCCAGTACAAATAAAACAAAACAAAACAAAATAAAACAAAACAAAAAATGTAAACAACTGGAATTTTTTAAAATTTATTTTTATTTGATCATGGTGCACTATCTTTTTAATATGTTTTTGTATGCGATTTGCTAAAATTTTGTTGAGAATTTTTGCGTCGATGTTCATTAAGGATATTGGTCTGAAATTTTCTTTCCTTGATGAGTCTCTGTCTGGTTTAGGTATCAGTGTGATATTGGCTTCATAGAATGAGTTTGGGAGGGTTCCCTCCTCTTCTATTTTATGGAATACTTTGAGAAGTATTGGAATGAGCTCTTCCTTAAAGGTTTTGTAGAACTCGGCTGAGAACCCATCTGGTCCCGGACTTTTCTTTGTTGGTAGGCTTTTGATGACTTCTTCTATTTCAGTACTTGAAATTGGTCTATTTAAATTGTTTATGTCCTCCTCATTCAGTTTAGGCAATTCATATGTCTCTAGAAACCTGTTGATGTCTTCGAAATTTTCTATTTTGTTGGAGTATAGATTTTCAAAATAGCTTCTAATTATGTTTTGTATTTCCATCCTGTCTGTAGTGATATTTCCTTGTTCATTCCGAATTTTAGTGATTTGGGTTTTCTCTCGTCTTCTCTTTGTTAGTGTGGCTAAAGGTTTATCAATTTTGTTTATTTTTTCGAAGAACCAACTATTTATTTTGTTAATTTTTTGTATTGTTTCTTTTGTTTCAATTTCATTGATTTCAGCTCTGGGTTTCATCCCAGGGATGCAAGGTTGGTTCAACATCAGGAAATCAATAAACGTAATTCACCATATTAATAGACTTAAAGTCAAGAATCACATGATTATTTCAATAGACGCAGAAAAAGCATTTGATAAAATACAGCACCCCTTCATGCTCAAAACACTAGAAAAAATAGGGATAGTGGGAACATTCCTTAATATTGTAAAGGCCATTTATGCTAAGCCCATGGCTAATATCATTCTAAATGGTGAAAAACTGAAAGCATTCCCCCTAAAAACTGGAACAAGGCAGGGATGCCCTCTCTCACCACTTCTATTCAACATCGTTCTTGAGACTCTGGCCAGAGCAATTAGACAAACCAAAGAAATTAAAGGGATACGAATTGGAAAAGAAGAACTCAAACTATCCCTGTTCGCTGATGACATGATTATATATTTAGAGGAACCTGGAAATTCCACCAGAAAACTCTTAGAACTCATAAGTGATTTCAGTAAAGTAGCAGGTTACAAGATCAATGCCCATAAATCCAACGCATTTTTATACATAAGTGATGAATCTTCAGAAAGAGAAATTAGGAAAACTACCCCATTCACAATAGCCTCGAAAAAAATAAAATACTTGGGAATCAATCTCACAAAAGAGGTGAAAGACCTCTACAATGAGAACTATACAACACTAAAGAAAGAAATTAAAGAACACCTTAGAAGATGGAAAGATCTTCCATGTTCTTGGATAGGAAGAATTAATATTGTCAAAATGGCCATACTACCTAAAGTGCTATACAAATTCAATGCAATTCCAATTAAAATCCCAATGACGTACCTTACAGAAATAGAGCAGGCAATTATGAAATTCATCTGGAAGAATAAGAAACCCAGAATAGCTAAAGCAATCCTTAGCAGGAAGAGTGAAACAGGGGGTATTGCAATACCAGATCTTCAACTCTACTACAAAGCAATAGTAACAAAAACGGCATGGTATTGGTACCAAAATAGAAAGGTAGATCAATGGTACAGAATAGAGGACACGGACACAAACCCAAATAAATACAATTTTCTCATACTAGACAAAGGGGCCAAAAATATGCAATGGAGAAAAGATAGCCTCTTCAACAAATGGTGCTGGGAGAATTGGAAATCCATATGCAACAGAATGAAACTAAACCCATATCTCTCACCATGCACGAAACTCAACTCAAAATGGATTAAGGACCTCGGAATCAGACCAGAGACCCTGCAGATTATAGAAGAAAAAGTAGGTCCAAATCTTCATCTTGTTGGTCTAGGACCAGACTTCCTTAACAGGACTCCCATAGCACAAGAAATAAAAGCTAGAATCAACCACTGGGATAGATTCAAACTAAAAAGCTTTCTCTCAGCAAAGGAAACTATCAGCAACGCGAAGAAAGAGCCTACAGAGTGGGAGAATATCTTTGCCAATCATACTTCAGATAGAGCACTAATCTCCAAAATCTATAAAGAACTCAAAAAACTCTACTCCAAGAATTCAAACAGTCCAGTCAACAAATGGGCTAAGGAAATGAATAGACACTTCACAGAAGAAGATCTACAAGCAATCAACAAACATATGGAAAAATGTTCAACATCTCTAGTAATTAGAGAAATGCAAATCAAAACCACCCTAAGGTTCCATCTCACCCCAATTAGAATGGCGATTATCAAGAATACGAGCAACAACAGGTGTTGGCGAGGATGTGGGGAGAAAGGTACACTCATACACTGCTGGTGGGGCTGCAAATTAGTGCAGCCGCTATGGAAAGCAGTGTGGAGATTCCTTAGAAAACTTGGAATGGAACCACCATTTGACCCAGCTATCCCACTCCTTGGCCTATACCCAAAGGACTTAAAATCTGCATACTACAGAAATACAGCCACATCAATGTTCATAGCTGCTCAATTCACAATAGCCAGACTGTGGAACCAACCTAGATGCCCTTCAATTGATGAGTGGATAAAGAAACTGTGGTATATATATACTATGGAATATTACTCAGCCATAAAGAATGATAAAATTATGACATTTGCAGGCAAATGGATGAAATTGGAGAATATCATGCTAAGTGAGATAAGCCAATCTCAAAAAGCCAAAGGACGAATGATATCGCTAATAAGTGGAGGTTGACACATAATGGGGGGGAGGGAAGGGTTAGAGTTAGGGTTAGGGAGGGGGGCAAGTATGGAGGAAGGAACTACTGTATAGAGGGTAAAGAGGGGTGGGAGGGGTGGGGGGAAGGGAAAAAAATAACAGAATGAATCAAACAACATTGCTCTATGTAAATTTAGGATTACACAAATGGTATGCCTTTACGCCATGTACAAACAGAGAAACAACATGTATCCCATTTGTTTACAATAAAAAAAAAAAAAAAAAAATTATATGTAAACTATGAAAAAAAAAAAAAAAAAAAAAAAAAAATTTATTTTTATTGTAAACAAATGGGATACATGTTGTTTCTCTGTACATAGAGTAAAGGCATACCATTTGGGTAATCATATATTTAAATAGGGTAATGTTGTTTGATTCATTCTTGTTGTTTTTTCCATTCCCCCCACCTCTCCCTCCCCTCCCACCCTTCTTTTCCCTCTATACAGTCCCTCCTTCCTCCATTCTTGTCCCTCCCACCCCCATTTTGTGTCATCATCCTCTTATCAGCAAGATATTTGTCCTTTGGTTTTTTGAGATTGGCTTGTCTCACTTAGCATGGTATTCTCCAATTTCATCCATTTGCCTGCAAATGCCATAATTTTATTATTCTTTATGGCTGAGTAATATTCCATTATATATATATATATATATATATATATATATATATATATATATATATATCACAGTTTCTTTATCCATTCATCAATTGAGGGACATCTAGATTGGTTCCACAATCTAGAATTGAGCAGCTATGAACATTGATGTGACTGAATCTCTGTACTACGCTGATTTTAAGTCCTTTGGGTATAGGCCAAGGAGTGGGATCAAGCTGGGTCAAATGGTGGTTCCATTCCAAGTTTTCTAAGGAATCTCCACACTGCTTTCTAGAGTGGCTGCGCTAATTTTCAACCCCACCAGCAATGTATGAGTGTACCTTTTCCCCCACATCCTCGCCAACACCTACTGTTGCTTGTGTTCTTGATAATCGCCATTCTGATTGGGGTGAGATGGAATCTTAGGGTGGTTTTGATTTGCATTTCTCTTATTACTAGAGATGTTGAACATTTTTTCATATATCTGTTGATTGCTTGTACATCTTCTTCTGTGAAGTGTCTGTTCATTTCCTTAGCCCATTTGTTGATTGGGTTATTTGTATTCTTGGTGTAGAGTTTTTTGAGTTCTTTATAGATTCTGGAAATTAGTGCTCTATCTGAAGTATGAGTGGCAAAGATATTCTCCCACTCTGTGGGCTCTCTCTTCACATTACTGATAGTTTCCTTTGCTGAGAGAAAGCTTTTTAGTTTGAATCTATCCCAACAACTGGAATTTTTATATAAACACATACTGAACTGATTTTGAGAGGGGAAAGTACAAGTTTGTAAAATGTTTTTAGGAAATGATAAAGACACCTTTTTAAGATCTGCACATCTCTAGAGCTTAGTGAAAGAACCATCGCAGCAAATGAGAGATGAAATGTGCAAAGAACATGAATTAACATTTCAAAAGATATTACATACCTAGAAAACACGTATTAATAATCAGAAATACATATTAATGTGTTGTTTTAGCTATGGATCAATAAATGTGTACCTTAAAGTATTTAAATTAAATGCAATGGCAGAGCTGGCTTAAAAAATTACTCTAATATCCTATAGTAAAAATGAAAATACGAATGTGTGGGACATACTTGTAAAATAGCTTGGCCATGTGAGTTGAAATTTCAAATAGTGTTCCTATCTCTTTCTCTGATAATTACAGTTCAGGGGAACTTAACAGAATGAATTAATTAAAGATGTTGATAAAAGATTTAGGTACATGGAGTTTAGTCATAGCATTATTTATAGCGAGAAAAAATTTGAAAACAACCAACATATGCAACAATAGAGGTCTGATTAAATATGATTGATAAAGTACTACATTCATATAATGATGGGTTTCTCATAAATTAAATGTGTTTTTGGAGAGTCTTTAATTACATGGATAATGTTCACAAAATTTTAAGTAAAAAGGACAAAATAATTAAGTAAAATTAAATACACAATAGGACCAGTTTCAGAACATATTGTACATACTGTCTATAGGGGATATGTACATAGAAAAAATTTAAAATATAAAAAATTTCAATATCATTATTTTTGAATAGTGAGATTATGAATAGTTTGTTGTATTCTTTCATGCTTTCCAATTGTTTGAAATCTTCATCATGTATTCCTTGATGTCCAGGAAAACCATCCAATAAGAAATAATAATAAAAATAGAAATGGATAACATTGAGGATTTTGCAACAATAATTTCATTTGTAACTTCAAATGAGTATCTCATGTACCTGATGAACTTTGAAAGGAGATATAGGAAACACAGGTTTTCATTTCTAAGCAAGTTTACAACCTGAAATCTAGTAAAATCTGAGTAAAGATTTACAAATCATTATCTATTTGAAAAAAATTTCTAACATCTTTGACAGAATATGGTTACACTACATTTTTTTTTTTTGCTTTTTTTAAATTTAAATTTATTGTAAACAAATGGGATACATGTTGTTTCTGTTTGTACATGGAGTAACAGCATACCATTTGCGTAATCATACATTTACGTAGGGTGATGGTGTTCGATTCATTATATTATCTTTTCCTCCCCCCCACCTCCCACCCCTCTTTTCCCTCTATACAGTCCCTCCTTCCTCCATTCTACCCCCGCTCCCACTCCCCATTATGTCATCATATGCTTATCAGTGAGATCATTCGTCCTTTGGTTTTTTTTTTTAATTGTAAACAAATGGGATACATGTTGTTTCTCTGTTTGTACATGGAGTAAAGGCATACCATTTGTGTAATCATACATTTACATATGGTAAAGTTTTTTAATTCATTCTGTTATTTTTTCCCTTCCACCCAACCCCTCCCACCCCTCTTTTCCCTTTATACAGTCCTTCCTTCCTCCATTCTTGCTACCCTCCCTAACCCTAACCGTAAACCTAACCCTAACCCTAACACTAACCCCTCCCACCCCCCATTAAGTGTCATCATCTGCTTATCAGCAAGATCATTTGTCCTTTGGTTTTTTGAGATTGGCTTATCTCACATAGCATGATATTCTCCAATTTCATCCATTTGCCTGCAAATGCCATAATTTTATCATTCTTTATGGCTGAGTAATATTCCATTGTATATATATAGCACAGTTTCTTTATCCATTCATCAATTGAAGGACATCTAGGTTGGTCCACAATCTGGCTATTGTGAATTGAGCAGCTATGAACAATTGATGTGGCTGAATCTCTGTACTACGCTGATTTTAAGTCCTTTGGGTATAGGCCGAGGAGTGGGATAGCTGGGTCAAATGGTGGTTCCATTCCAAGCTTTCCGAGGAATCTCCACACTGCTTTCCAGAGTGGCTGCACTAATTTGCAGCCCCACCAGCAATGTATGAGTGTACCTTTCTCCCCACATCCTCACCAACACCTGTTGTTGCTTGTATTCTTGATAATCGCCATTCTAATTGGGGTGAGATGGAATCTTAGGGTGGTTTTGATTTGCATTTCTCTTATTACTAGAGATGTTGAACATTTTTTCATATATCTGTTGATTGCTTGTAGATCTTCTTCTGTCAAATGTCTGTTCATTTCCTTAGCCCATTTGTCGATTGGATTATTTGCATTCTCGGTGTAGTTTTTTGAGTTCTTTATAGATTCTGGAGATCAGTGCTCTATCTGAAGTATGATTGGCAAAGATTTTCTCCCACTCTGTAGGCTCATTCTTCACATTGCTGATAGTTTCCTTTGCTGAGAGAAAGCGTTTTAGTTTTAATGTATCCCAGATATTGATTCTTGCTTTTATTTCTTGTGCTATGGGAGTCCTGTTAAGGAAGTCTGATCCTAAGCCAACAAGTTGAAGATTTGGACCTACTTTTTCTTCTATAAGATGCAGGGTCTCTAGTCTGATTCCGAGGTCCTTGGTCCATTTTGAGTTGAGTTTTGTGCAGGGTGAGAGATAGAGGTTTAGTTTCATTCTGTTGCATATGGATTTCCAGTTTTCCAAGCACCATTAGTTGAAGAAGCTATCTTTTCTCCATTATATATTTTTGGCACCTTTGTCTAGTATGAGAAAATTGTATTTATTTGGGTTTGTGTCCGTGTCCTCTATTCTGTACCATTGATCTACCTATTTTATTACCAATACATTGCTGTTTTTGTTACTATTGCTTTGTAGTATAGTTGAAGTTCTGGTATTGCGATACCCCCTGTTTCATTCTTCCTGCTAAGGATTGCTTTAACTATTCTGGATTTCTTATTCTTCCAGATGAATTTCATAATTGCTTGCTCTATTTCTGTAAGGCACACCATTGGTATTTTAATTGGAATTGCATTGAATCTGTATAGACTTTTGGTAGTATGGCCATTTTGACCATATTAATTCTGCCTATCCATGAACATGGGAGATCTTTCCATCTTCTAAGGTCTTCCTCAATTTCTTTCTTCAATGTTTTGCAGTTTTCATTGTAGAGGTCTTTTACCTCTTTGGTTAGATTGATTCCCAGGTATTTTATTTTATTTTTTTTGAGGCTATTGCAAATGAATGGAGTTGTTTTCTTCATTTCCCTTTCAACTGTTTCATCGCTTGCATATGAAAATGCTGTAGATTTATGTGTGTTGATTTTAAAGCCTACTATTTTGCTGAATTCATTCATAGAAGTTTTCTGGAGGAGGTTTTTGGATCCTCTAAATATAGAATCATGTCATCAGCAAATAGTGACAGCTTAAGTTCCTCTTTTCCTATTCGCATCCCTTTAAATTCTTTGGTCTGCCTAATTGCTCTGGCTAGAGTTTTGAGGACAATGTTGAATAGAAGTGGTGAAAGAGAACATCCCTGTCTCATTCCAGTTTTTAAAGGGAATGGTTTCAGTTTTCTCCATTAAGAATGATGTTGGGTTTTGTGCAGGGTGAGAGATAGTCAAGGACCTTGGAATCAGACCAGAGACCCTGCATCTTATAGAAGAAAAAGTAGGTCCAAATCTTCACCTTGTTGGCTTAGGATCAGACTTCCTTAACAGGACTCCCATAGCACAAGAAATAAAAGCAGGAATCAATAACTGGGATAGATTCAAACTAAAACGCTTTCTCTCAGCAAAGGAAACTATCAGCAATGTGAAGAATGAGCCTACAGAGTGGGAGAAAATCTTTGCCAATCATACTTCAAAGAGAGCACTAATCTCCAGAATCTATAAAGAACTCAAAAAACTCTACACCAAGAATGCAAATAATCCAATTGACAAATGGGTTAAGGAAATGAACAGACACTTCACAGAAGAAGATCTACAAGCAATCAACAAACATATGGAAAAATATTCAACATCTCTAGTAATAAGAGAAATGCAAATCAAAACCACCCTAAGATTCCATCTCACCCCAATTAGAATGGCGATTATCAAGAATACAAGCAACAACAGGTGTTGGTGAGGATGTGGGGAGAAAGGTACACTCACATTGCTGGTGGGGTTGCAAATTAGTGCAGCCACTCTGGAAAGCAGTGTGGAGATTCCTCGGAAAGCTTGGAATGGAACCACCATTTGACCCAGCTATCCCACTCCTTGGCCTATACCCAAAGGACTTAAAATCAGCGTAGTACAGAGATTCAGCCACATCAATGTTCATAGCTGCTCAATTCACCATAACCAGATTGTGGAACCAACCTTGATGCCCTTCAGTTGATGAATGGATAAAGAAACTGTGGCATATATATACAATGGAATATTACTCCACCATGAAGAATGATAAAATCATGGCAGTTGCAGGCAAATGGATGAAATTGGAGAATATCATGCTACGTGACATGAGCCAATGTCAAAAAACTAAAGGACGAATGATCTCTCTGATAAGCAGATGAGAACATATAATGGGGGATAGAGGGGTTAGCATTAGGGTTAGGGTTAGAGCTAGGTTTGGGGTTAGGGATAAGGAGGGTGGTAAGAATGGAGGAAGGAAGGACTGTATAGAGGGAAAAGAGGGGTGGGAGGATTAGGGGGAAGGAAAGAAAACAACAGAATGAATCAAACAACATTGCCCTGTGTAAATTTATGATTACACAAAGGGTATGCCTTGACTCCATGTAAAAATAGAGAAACAACATGTATCCCATTTATTTAAATAATAAAAAAATATGAAAAAAAAGAATGATGTTGGCCATGGGCTTTGCATAAATAGTCTTTACAATGTTCCTACTATTCCTATTTTTTCTAGTGTTTTGAGCATGAAGTGGTGTTGTATTTTGTCTAACGCTTTTTCTGCATCAATTGAAATAACCATATGATTCTTATCCTTAAGTCTATTGACATGATGGGTTACGCTTATTGATTAATGGATGTTAAACCATCCTTGCATTCCAGGGATGAACCCCACTTGATCGTGGTGCACAATTTTCTTAATATGTTTTTGGATATGGTTTGCCAGTATTTTGTTAAGGATCTTTGCATCTATATTCATCAAGGATATTGGTCTAAAATTTTCTTTCCTTGATGTGTCTTTTCCTGGTTTGGGTATGAGGGTGATATTAGCTACATAGAGTGAGTTTGGTAAGGTTCCCTCCTTTTGTATTTCCTGGAATACTTTGAGAAGTATTGGAATGAGTTCTTCTTTGAAGGTCTTGTAGAACTCGGCTGAGAATTCGTCTGGTCCTGGGCTTTTCTTGGATGGTAGATTTTTAATGGCTTCTTCTATTTCATTGCTTGCTATTGATCTGTTTAAATTATGTATGTCCTCCTGGTTCAGTTTGGGAGGAGCATATGTCTCTAGAAATCTGTCAATGTCTTCAGTATTTTCTATTTTGTTGGCATACAGATTTTCAAAGTAGCTTCTCATTATGTTCTGTATCTCAGTGGTGTCTGTCATGATATTTCAATTTTCATCATGAATTTTAGTTAATTTGAGTTTTCTCTCTCCTTCTCTTTGGTAGTGTGGCTAAGGGTTTGTCTATTTTGTTTACTTTCTCAAAGAACCAACTTTTTGTTTTGTCAATTTTTTGAATTGTTTCTTTTGTTTCAATTTCATTTATTTCAGCTCTGACTTTAATAATTTCCTGTCTTCCACTACTTTTGCTGTTATTCTGTTCTTCTTTTCCTAGGGGTTTGAGCTAAAATGTTAGGTCATTTAGTTGTTGACTTTTCATTCTTTTCTGGAATGCGCTCCATGCAATGAATTTTCCTCTTAGTACTGCTTTCAGAGTGTCCCAGAGATTTTGATATGTTGTATCATCGTTCTCATTGACCTCTAAGAGTTTTTTTTTTTTTTTTTATCTCCTCCCTGTTGTTTTCTGTTATCCATGTTTCATTCAATAGCATGTTATTTAGTCTCCAGGTGTTGGAGTAATTTCTGTTTTTTATTTTGTCATTGATTTCTACTCTCAGTCCATTATGATCTGATAGAACACAAGGTAGTATCTCTATTTTTTTGCATTTCCTAAGGGCTGCTTTGTGGCATAACATATGGTCTATTTTCGAGAAGGTTTCAGGTGCTGCTGAGAAGAAAGTGAATTTGCTCGTTGAAGGATGGAATATTTTGTATGTGTCTATTAAGTCTAGGTTTTTGATTGTGTTTTTTAGTTCTGTGGTTACTTTGTTTGGTTTTTGTTTGGAAAATATATCTAGTGGTGACAGCGCTGTGTTAAAGTCACCCAGAATTATTGTGTTTTGGTCTATTTGATTCCTGAAATTGAGAAGGATTTGTTTGATGTATAGGGATGCACCATAGTTCGGGGCATAAATATTTACTATCGTTATATCTTCCTGATTTATGGTTCCCTTAAGCAGAATGAAATGTCCTTCTTTATCCCTTCTGCCTAACTTTGGCTTCAAGTCCACTTTATCTGATATAAGGCTAGAAACCCCCACTTTTTTACTGAGTCCATGTGCATGGTAGGTTTTTTCCCATCCTTTCACCTTTAGTCTGTGGATGTCTTTTTCTATGAGATGAGTCTCTTGCCGGGAGCATATATTGTTGGGACTTTCTTTTTAATCCATTCTGCCAGTCTATGTCTTTTGATTGATGAGTTTAGGCTGTTAACATTCAGGGTTATTATTGAGAAATGGTTTGTATTCCCAGTCATTTGGCTTATTTTTTGTTTTTAAGTTGGCTTGGCTTCTCCTTTGAGTGGGTTTTAGTCTAAGGTAGTTCCTCCCTTTGTTGCCCTACCTTGTTGTTTTTCATTTCCTCCTCATGGAATATTTCATTGAGAACATTCTGTAGTGCAGGCTTTCTATTTGTAAATTCTTTTAACTTTTGTTTATCATGGAAGGATTTTATTTCATCTTCAAATCTGAAGGTTAGTTTTGCTGGGTATAGGATTCTTGGTTGGCAACCATGTTCTTTCAGAGCTTGAAATATGTTGTTCCAGGCCCTTCTAGCTTTTAGTGTCTGGGTTGAGAAGTCGGCTGCTATCTGTATTGGTCTCCCCCTATATGTAATCTGATGCTTTTCTCTCACGGCCTTCAAAATCCCATCTTTATTTTGAATGTCAGGCATTTTCATAATAATGTGCCTTGATGTGGATGTGTTGTGATTTTGTGCATTTGGTGTTCTGTAAGCTTCTTGTATTTGATTTTCCACTTCATTATTCAGGTTTGGGAAATTTTCTGAAATCATTTCATTGAATATGTTGTTCATTCCTTTGGTTTGATCTCTGTGCCTTCCTCAATCCCAATAATTCTTAAATTTGGTCTTTTCATGATGTCCCATATTTCTTGGAGATTCTGTTCATGATTTCTTACCATCTTCTCTGTTTGGGCAACTTTATTTTCAAGATTAAATATTTTATCTTCATTTTTTGAGGTTCTGTCTTCCAAGTGGTCTAGTCTTTTGGAGATGCTTTCCATTGAGTTTTATATTTGGTTTATTGTTTCCTTCATTTCAAGGATTTCCATTTGGTTTTTGTTTGTTTGTTTGTTTGTTTGTTTGCTTTTTTGCTTTTGTTTTTGAGAATCTCTATCTCTTTGTTGAAGTGATCTTTTTCTTCCTGCAGTTGCTATTTCAACTGCTTATTGGTATTATCATTCATTGCCTGCATTTGCTCTCTTATCTCATCCTTTGCTTTGTGAATCATCTTAATCATGTATAATCTGAAGTCTTTTTCTGACATTTCTTCTAACATACTGTCATTGGGTTCTATTAATATAGAATCTAGATTTGTTTGGATCATTTTCTTCCCTTGTTTTTTAATGTTGTTCATGTATCTTCCCCTCTATCAGTGCAGATCTGGGGTATTACAGATTCCCCCTATAGGCTTATAGTGGCCCTATAGGTTTCCAAAACCTTTTCTTTAGGGGGAGATTAATATCTGCAGTGCCCAATTCAGACACTATGCAATCCTAGACCAAATAGCCCCTATGAGGACATTAACAATATTGTCATAACAAACAGAATGAGTTCCAATATTATCATCAGAATAACAAACAGATTTGCAATAAAGTCTGCAGTTTCTAATGGAGGACAAAGAGGATGCAGAGGGATGTAGGATGTAGCTGTTAGTGGGATAAGAAAAGAATGTACAGAAGTTCTAGATAATAGAACAGGTGAGAGTATAATCAAAAGAAATTGAATGTTAGCATGTAAAAAAGGGAAAAGGAGACTGTGAAGGAACAGGTAAACAAAAAGAAAAGAGAGAAAGAAAAGTAAAGAAATAAAAACTTAAAATTGTTCAATAAGGAGAAAAAAGAAAATCTACAGTATAACAGTCATACATTTATGAAACCTTCCAGTCTTCAGTAGCCTGATGCATGAGAGGTACCTGACAATGAGCTTCAAGTCTCCAGTAGGCGTCTCAGGATGGGATTTGCTCCACCTATAGATGGGAGCTCTGGCTTCCAGGATTATCCAAGATGGCCACTCTGGCTTTCAAATGTGTTGGCAAATGGGGAGCTGCATCTCGGGGTGTGAATGTGGTCAGCTGGAGGTCCTGGAGGTCGGGTGTTGTTGGTCAGGCAGGTGTCCTGGAGGTTGGGTGTGTTTGGTGTGGTTGTGGGATCCTGGAGGCTGGGTGCAATCAGTTGGTCTGGGGTCCCAGTGATAGGGTGCAGTTGGTCTGGAGGTCCTGGCGGCAGGGAGCAGTCAGTCGATGTGAGGGCCCTGGCGGCAGGGAGCGATTGGTCGGGCTGAGGGATCCTGGAGACGCGGCTCAGTCAGTCCGGACAGGAGTCTTATGGGGCCTGGCTGTTGTCTCAAAATGGCGGCATCCATGTGTAATCAAACCTGCAGGTACTGTCACAGTGAACTTCCAGGCAACAGCAGGCAGCTGGCGCTCCACTGGCAGTCGGCGATCAGTTTGGTGAGTGTAGTTGGGAGGTGAACCTCGTGCATTGGGTGATGGATTGGTGTAAGGCAGGCAGTGGACAGGCGAGAGGCAGGCAAATGGCGGATGATAGGCACCTGACAATGAGCAATCTGCACTCAAAAAAAGCGTCGATATGCTGGCAGACTGCAGGTGATCACAGTAGACAAATGGGGTAAACAGCAGGGGATGGATAAGCAGCAAAAACTACCTTACCAAGAAACAGATACCCTCTGCTTGAAACCGGAGTTATGGAGCAACAAGGAACGCGCCTTCCTCTAGTCCGCCATCTTGGATCTACACTACATTTTTAAGAAGCATATTACAAGTGAATATATATTTAAAAGTGATAGTCTGCTTACTAGGAATCTCACAATGTTATTATCAGAGATGAATGGGCAGTGCCCCTAGTTTCGATGCCATCAGTATGACAGTAGCCTTTTAAGGATTGTCTCCCCTCTCTGTGTAGCGCCCTTATTGAAATCCTGCACCTGGGACAGTGATATTTCTTGCTGAAAGGCACAAAAATCTGCAATTTTCACTAAAGTGGAAGATTCAACTTTAGTCTTCTCTTCTGCTGATTTTAACCATGAACTGTATTCTTGGATACTGTCTTTTTCATTGGCAGTAAGTGTTTGTTTCCAATTCTCATGTAGGGAGAAAAAATCTAGTACACCATGATCCCTAGCATGAAATTTCTTTGACTACAATTGAAATTAAAATATGAAGATCATTTCTTATGGCTTCAGCTCTTGCTTATTTTTGGTTTTTGTTTATTTTAACCTCCATGTTTGGTCTGAGCTTCCTCCAAGCTACTTGATAGTTCTGAGAATGAACCTGCAAGGCTGAGAAATGTGCTGACATGTTAGGGGAAGAGACGCTGCATCAGCCTGCCTGGAAAATACCTGTAACATTTCAACCCTCCAGGGCTACTTTGTTTACTTGGAAACATTCTTGTCATCACATAGAAAATAAGTGGTATAGATTTTCCTATGTGGATTCTAGAATGAATAAATAATTAGAGCAGTAGTCATTCAGATTTAACCTGGGCACAGAGTTGTTCTGTTTTCTTTTTAAAATAGTTTCAAAAATAGGTATATAATCTAGACAGGGCTTAATAATTTACAAATTTCTTCCATATCTTTTACCAACTTATTCTCTCAATTAACAAGTGATGTGGGGAAGGTTTTATCATTATCATCATTCCTATTTAAGGAAGAGGAGAAAGAAGATTAAGAGATAAGTGTTTGCTCAAGTTTATAGAGTTGCAGGCAGAGGAGAAAGGCTTCCAATCCATGTCTTCTGACTCTTTCTGTTGTACAACACTGTTTATCACTGGACACCAAAATATCCAAATGCAATTGCACGAAACAGCAAATGACCAGTATGGATTTTTTATTGCTTGTTTCGTAACTCATTAGTACTTCCTGTAAGACAAGAAATCCACTGTACTGAATCCCTTGCTATCAAATCATGAATCAGTAATTTTTAAGAAAATTAAGTTTAATGCATACCAAGTACTCATATTGATATCAATTTGCAGTTTTGTGACTCATTTCACAAACCACACTTTGCATCTGCCTGAAATATTTTTGAAAAGCATTTAACTCCATGGTATCAAAGGAATGACCCAGTGCCTGGAGGATACTTCCAGAATTAAATTCTTTGGAACCGTTACCAGTAGAGATACTGACCTTTAATTCACAGTTCCTAAACAGACTCTCAAACAAGTGTATAATTGTATTAGTCAGCTTTTTGTCACTGACAAGAAAAACTTAGAAGAATAAAAGTTTATTTTGGGTTTATGGTTTCAGAAAGTCTTTAGTCCCTGGCTGGCCAATCCTTTGCTGTGGTCTTGCAGTGAAGCAGAACATCATGGTCAAAGCACATAGCAGAGGAAAGCTGCTAAGCTCATGGCAGCAAGGAAGGAGAGAAAGAAAGGAACCAGGGACAAGATAGTTTCCAAGGGCGTGCTCCCAGTGACCTACATCCTCTAACTACACTTACCTGCCTATATTTAAAACCCAATAGTCCTTTCAGCTATGAATGAATTAATCCATTTGCTGGATTAATCCACTGGGGTGGTCAGAGCCCTAATCACTGCCTAAAACCCCACCTCTGAACCTTCTTGATTTGGGCATCATGCTTTCAAAATGTGATTATACAAGCCTGTAATCCCAGTGAGGCAGGAGGATCACAAGTTCAAGGCCAGCCTTGGCAAGTTAGTAAGACTCTCAGAAACTTAGTGAGACCCTGTCTCAAACAAAAAAAAAGAATAAAAGGTTTGGAGATGTAGCACAGTGGTAAAGCACCCCTTGGCTCAATCCCTAGTAGCAGGGGAAAAAAAAAAAAAAAAAAAAAAAAAAAAAGCAGGGACAGTGAGTTTCAGGGGACGTTCCAGATCTAAACCATAACACCATAACTATAATTACATAGAACAAGTTTCAAGGTAATATGAGAAACTAAAACTGATGAGAAATGTAATAAGAATATGAGAGAAATTTCCACTGAGGCACACAGAGCTGGATTGAGGAAGAGCTTATCCAGGTTTCAACTCTTGAAATAGGCCCAATCTGAGAAGAAACTTGTATTTCTCCTTCCATTTATTTCTTGACCCACGAGCCAGCAACTGTATGAACGAACCAGAAAGCATCTTCTGATTACCAGGGCTTCTCCATAGGCTGGCCAAGTCACCATACCTCACTTTCGTATATTTATTCATGGGAAGCAACTGAGAAAGAAATGTCAGAAATGAGATATGTGAGAACTTTTATTGTAGTAAACACTCTAAAAGGAATCTTTGAAGAACTCCTTCAGGTCAGAATCAGAAAGAACAAGCCCTGGGGACAGACTGTTTCATAAGAAAAGAGCAAAGATGTACCAGGTGATGGAAGAAACTGCCAGGGGACTTGACGTGGAAAGGAAATGATGTATCCGTTTGCCCTATAGTTGATAACAAATCTGATAAAATTGTTTGAGAAGTGGGATTAAGAGTAACCAATTTATTGTCAAGTCTGGATTGACTTTATTAGTAGGAAGGCTGATGAAGAGATCAAAACAGAATTAAATGAGGGCAAAGTAAGTCAGGGCAGAACAGAGGAAAGATATGTTACTCTGAAAAGTCAAAGGTAAGTGAGGAAAGCATTAAAGGGTTCAAGGTAATCCTTTATTAAACCTGGCTTCCTCATTGGAAAGCAAGAGAGCATAGTATCTAAGAGACAGAGTGAAAAAACTGTAAGAAAATTGTAAGCTAAACACAAAAGACAACAGAACAAGTCATAAAGGAACATGAATAACATGACTGGGGCTTGAAGGCAACAAGTATGCAGTAAGAGAGCTACAAATGTTCTGGCAGTGGTGGGCCAGATTGTTTGGATCAGTCCCCTTGCAGAGAACTACTAGAAAATCTAGACAAATTATCAACTCTGTGTATCTGAAGTCTTTGGAGGGCTCCTAAAATAGATAAGATTTGCAGGAAGCAAGGTCTGGGAAAGACGCAAACCTTGCATTTATCACTGCTTTTCTCTTCAAGAAAGTTGCTGCTTGCTTAGAGGTTGAGAATTGATCAGAATTTATGATGGCCTCAAAGGACTGGTGGTATGAAAAATGAAGTTCAGAGTCCACTGAAGGGGAGAGGCCCTGGTCCACACGCTTAGCTTCTGGTGGGGAATCATGAATAGGAATTTAGGGGTAAAGACAACTCAAAACAATAGCAGATTTCTGTAACAGGGGTCAAAAAACTTTCGGGTTTTTTTTTTGTTGTTGTTGTAAGAGGCCAAATAATAAATGTTTAAGATTTTGCAGATTGCATTCTCTCTATTGCAGTGACTTTACTCTGCTTTTTCAGCAAGAAAGACATGGGTGCTATGCAAACAGATGAGCCTGGCTGTGTATCCAATAGCATTCTACCTGCAAAAAACAGGCCTAGAAACCTGTTTTTCATTAGAACATGGAATTATTGAGTAGATATTGTCCACTGTGCCAGGACCAGACAAGAAGCTGTGTAAAAGACACTTGAGTAATGGTGAGAGGCGAGGGCAAGGAGTGATTCAGGGAACTTCTGAAGCAGTTTGGGATTACTCCCTGTCTGGTAGGCAGAATAATGATCCACCCAAAGATGTCCAAATTCTAACTTCCTGTGGGAACTGTGTATATGTTGTTACATGGCAAAGGGAAGTTAAGATTGCTAATTAGAAAATTAGAGCTTCTTGTCTTGAAATGGCTAATCTGAGAGTGGAATTGGGAGGTGGAAGAGTCAGAGTCAAGGAAGGAGATGTGACGATGGAAACAGAGACCAGCAATGTGTGATGTGAGAAAACCTTGATTGACCATTACTGACTTTGAAGATGTAAGAGGCAAGAAATGCCAGCAACCTCTGAAAACTGGAAAATGCAAGAAAGTAAATTCTCTCCCAGAGCCCCCAGAAAGAAATGGTCTTTTACTCAGTGAGACCCATTTCAGACTTCTGACTTCCAGATTTGTAAGAGAATAAATTTGTGTTATTTTAAGCCACTAAAATTTGTGGCAACTTTTTGCAGCAGAAATAGGACACTAATATGCTCCTCATACCTGGGGGTGGAGCAGACATGTGAGATGGAAGGCAGTCTGTGGACTGGGAGAAGGAATGCTGAGCCACACAATCAGGCTGGAACCAATGCTTCTCACTTCTTTGCAGCTCAATTATGCCAACTAATGAGCTATCAATTTTCTAAATTCTATATTCCAAAAATTAGGATCATGAACAATTACCCTGTTATTCATAATCCTTTATGATTTAATGTTTCTTTATTCACCCAGCTCCCATTATTTCCCTCCTGGTGTTCATGTGATGAGATTGTGACATAAAATACACAAATGAATATTGCTTCTTAAGCAAAAGAAGTCTATGTCCATGACCTGAAGCTGATTAAGGCTCATTACATATAAATTCATAAAGTGGCAACAGTGGCAGGATTTGACCTTTGCAGGCAAAAGCCAGTGACATGAAGGGCAAAAAGGAGAAACATGAAGGTTACCTCGCAGAAGTCCTTCAGTTTAGAAAAAGAGAAAATTAAAGTGGAACACATCCTCTCTAGTTTTTGATTAAGGTATAAAGATAGTAGATGTTATGTCCCAAAATGTGTGGGGGGGTACTTTACAGGACTGAACAACTCTTACATATTGAGGATAAACGAGGGTACGTTTATTGGACTCTGGAGAAGATTGTGTGCAAATTTCTTTGTACAGACCTCTGATTCCTAACCCATTGGGGAGGGTGAGGGGCATGGGAAGAGGGCATTTTTGTAACCCCAGGACTAGTGAGAGGGGCAGATTCTTTCCTGCATTTGGTGGACACTGTGGACTGATTCCTGACCTGTGACAGAGAGATGTTATCTGAAGCTTCTTGTGGAAGCAGAGTAGAGGATGAATCTAGAAAGCAATACATTTCCTTATAATAGTGGGTCAAAGACAGGCAGATCCCAGAGGAACTGGTATGGATCCATGCTCCTCACAAGAACGTTGGCTTAGGGTCATTTAAAAATATATTTTACCTGAAAGGGCACCTGCCTGTCAGAGTATTGGGGGCTTCTCACAGCTGGAAGCTGAAGGTGCTCTATTAGGTGCAGAAACTGAAGGATATTTGTGATAGTGAGCTGAAGGAGGGCCCTGCCAGGTCAGGAGAATCATAGTCAGGAAGATCCAGCAGGGAGTCACCAATGGATCTTACTCCTAGTGCTTCATTTGCCTCTCCCTCCTCTGAACCTAGAAGCTCAGCAAAAAGAGTAGTGACTGCCCCTAAAATCTGGTGAGAACCTCTGAAGAGCCCTCAGAGCCAGACAGGTTTCCTTGCCCCAGTCCTCTGAAGGCCAGGCTGTGGCAACTGTCCAGGAGAAGGGGTGCGGAGAGGACAGAGGCTGAGCTGGGGCTGGAGAGATGTATTTGGAGGTCATGGGACTGAATGCATGGGACTTGCAAGATTCCCCCAGGGAAATTCCCACCCTCTCTCAGAGAGAAGGAATAGAAAGAGTGAATCTGTGGGAAACATCACCAATTAAATGGTGGGAAATAGTGTAGGAGTTCATTTTAAATACTAAGAGCAGCCTCTCATCAAGTCTTCTTTCTGTTTAAAGACCCCCGTTTATGAGGCCTCTGCCAGTCATCAGGGTTGCAGTCTGTGATCATGTAAAAGGTCTTGGGTAGAAGGCCACCTAGTAATTAGGTCCATAAGCTTGATTTTACCCATCCGTAGAACTAAAGAATGAAGTCATTTAGCCAGAGATGTAAAAGTGAATAGAGTGACTAGGGAATGAACTTTGGATTGTTTATTAATCTTTGGACTCAGTCTCAATACTAATACTGCCACCAGTGTCTCCTAGAACAAAAGTAAATGATAATAACTTTAGTAGCATTAACTACAATTTACTAGTCTGCATTCTTCCAGGCCCAGGCAAGGCCTTTTTTGCACACTATTGTTAATCCTTCCTGGAACAAAGAAGAGAACATGTATTGACCAAGGACATGAATTAGGTCATGGCACAGAATTCTTATTTCCCATGCATAGCATCAGTGAATGGTCTGTTCCAGCCTATTAATTATTTAAATAGTTATTATCTATGTTTGTCCTTCTTGCTTGAAATGAAAACTGCTGATCTAAGCTTCCCTGAATACCATCTTGAAGCAATTCAGAGAGTGTGTACAAAACATTTTTTTTTAAGCAGAGAAGAAAGAGGAGGATGAATCTTACTATACACCAGCCCAGCATGCCAGTCATATGAATTGTCTCATTTAATTATGACCACAAACTGGTAAAGTAGATATTTCACCTTCACTTTATAAATGAAAAGACCAAGGTCACTAAGTTAATAAGTGGTATGGCTCTGGCTATAATTCCATTGTCTCATTTCAGAACCTAGAATGTAAAATATAGGCCCCTATACTCTTTCCAGAACATCATTCAGGAAGTGCTTTCTATATCATATCACATTTTACTTCTGCGTATGCTCGTGAGGCTGGTAAGATATTAAATGTTACAATGCTGATTTTATATACTGAGCATTTGTAGAACTGAGCATAAAAGCCAGCCTACATAACTTAACAAGCCAATGAATTTTAACTCAAAGAAAATTAGATGTGATCTGCCATGTGTGCTATTTTCAGTTATGCTTACCTTATTGTAGTAGACTGAAAAAGATGCCCTCTTCCCCCCAAATAAACTCACTTCTTAATCCCTGGAACCTATGAATAGTACCTTACTAGGAAAATTTCTGAATATTACCTTATGGGGCAAAAGACAGAATTCAGTTAAGGATCTCTTGAGATGCAGAATTTATCTTCCATTACCTGGGTGATCCTCAGTCTATCCACATGCGCTTTTATAAAGAAAAGAAAGAAAAGAAAAGAAAAGGGCAGAAACAGGCTGCAGAGAGACACACAAGTGTTCATAATAGCAATTTCTGAATGAGACAATAGAGAGAAAGGAGGTGAATTTTAAAGGATGAAAGAACATTTTGTATAGATGAATAAAAATATAATTTTTTAAATAGAAAGGCATTCCCAAGAGACAAGTAGGATGAATTTTAAAAAGAATCTCACTAAGTTTTAGGACAATAATAATAAAATGAAAATCCTAAAAGCTTTCAGAGGGAGAAATATATTTCATTCAAAGGCACAAAATTTGATTCATATCACACATTTCTATATTCCAAAAGACAATGAAAAATGCCTTAAACATCCTTAAGGAAAAATGATTTTGAACCAACTTCCTACTTTACCTAAATTTCCCTGTCAGTAGAAGAGTTCAACTCTCACTTGTACATATTTCAAAAATATAACCACTCATAGAACCTCTTTGAAAGAGTGACTGAGGATATGCCAGTAAAACACACTTCAAAAAGTACACATGGAAAAAGAATAGGGGCATAATAAAGCAAATGTAAAACTATATTGTTGTGACTGTGCAATGGTTAATGCATAGTGAAAAAAAGAACCATATAAAATCAATAAAGGAGATGGTAAGGTCCAAGAAAGAGAAGTAAAAATATGATAATGATGTTGCTTTACTCAAGGGGTGATTTTACTACTAAATAATAAAAGACATTGACAGAAAGAAATTTGAAATAAGCATACAGTGTTAAAGGTAGCCATCAAAGGGTGCTCGGATACCTAATGACAGAAATATACGTTAGTCAATTCTAGAAAAAAAAAATCAAGAAAGGATAAAAATTCTAAACATAGTGAAAAGGTAAGAGAAAGGAGATGCTCAGATTATGTTCCAATGTAGCCTCAGTAACAAAAGAATATGTTCCGATGTAGCCTCAGTAACAAAATGCATAGATTAAATTTACATATTGAAATACAGAAATGTATATTATAGAAAAAATAGTCCACGTTCAGGTTGTTTAGAAAAAATATACCAAAAGATAATAGAGAATTTTCATCTCATAGATAAAAAGTGTTTTAAAAAATATTTTTTCTGTAGTTGTTTTTTGAACTGAAGATTGAATGCAGGGGTGCTTTAACACTGAGCTACAGCCCCAGTTCTTTCTTTTAAATTTTTTAAATTTTAGTATAGGGTCTTGCTAAGTTGCTGAGGCTGTCTTTGAACTTGGGATTCTCCTCCCTCAGTCTCCCAGTCATTAGGTATACCATTGTGTAGGACTAAAATTGAGATTTTTTTCTTTTCATGGTGCTGGGGATTGAACCCAGGGCCTATGTATGTTTGGCAAGTACCCTTCTACTGAGCTACATTCCCAGCCCCTAAAAGTATTTTTTTTTACTTCAGTCTTTGAGGGTTGCATAATTTACACACACACTCACACACACACACACACACACACACACAGAATTATGAGCCAATATTATTTATGAAATGGATGGAGAAAACTTCCTAAAATACTAATAAATTAATAATGTTTTATAAGAAAATAAAAATAAATGGCTTAGTCTGAGAAACACTTGAATCATTAAGCATTAGTTTCTATTAATACAAATCATTACGTTAACAGATTGCCAAAAGGAGAAGACATATTCCCATCCCAAAATATTCCAAAGAAGTATTGAATATACTTAAATGTCCATTTCGATCAAATTTTTAGTAAACTATACAGAAGAAAGCTTCACAACTGTAAAAAAGTCTCTATAAAAAAAAAGCACAAACCTCATTGAACCATGAAGATCTAGAAATGTTCACAATAAAACAATAAACATTTAAAATCTGTAGAACTAAACCTTACAAGGAATATGCTCTACCTATATCAAGAAACTGTATCAATTTTTCCTGAAGGACATAAGAGAGGACTTGAACAAATGGAAAGGTATGATTTTACTGAATGAAGAGTCAATATTTTAAGACTGGCAGTTCTCCCAGTTTAGGAAGTTCCATGCAATGCCTACAGGATTATGAATGAAATTTACAATGATGATTTTAAAACTAATGTTTAATAAAACATATAAGGGTGATGACAATTTTGAACACAGAAGTAAAATATTGACAGATTTCATCACATAAACTTTAAAACTATTGAATTATAAAAGTATCACAAAATTATAAAAAAGGTAACCTCATATTTTAAAATGCTGGTGCAAATACCAAATAGCTGATACAAAGCCAAGTGAAAAAAAAAAAACAAAAAAACCCAAAGACATAAATTGTAAAAGGCATAAAAGTCATAAATACACAATTTATAGAAAAAGAAATATCATCCATAACAGGAAGGAATGCTCATAGTATTCAAAAAGTTTGTAAGAGTACTATGAAGTGGATGTTTTTCATAGTTTTTTTTAGGAGTATAAACTGGTAAAGGGTTGTTAGGTAAAATTTGTAACTATCAAAATCTAAAATGCTCACACTTTTCTACCTAGCAATATTTATTCACGTGCCCAAAGAGGCATGTGGAGATGTTTATTACAATATTGCCTGAAACAGTAAAAAATTGGACACAATCTTAGTTGTTCATCAATACTGCAAGGGATAAATAAATAAATGATGATGTATTTATGTTCAAAACTGATGAAAGACATCAAGTCGCATTTTCAAGAAATCCCATGAACTCTAAGCAAGATAAAGTGAAGGTCAGACTTAGGTTTTTCATAAAAATCTTAAATAGTTTGTGAAAAAAAGATGTCTTTCAAGGGCGCAAGAGATTGACAGCTGACTTCTCAATAGAAACAATTGTGTCTAAGCCACGATGTTTGTTAGGTTAGGTGGATTAAGCACATTTTTGACATAGGATTTTTCAACTTACTCTGGTGCATCAGGATATAATCCCATTGTAAGTCAAAAAGTATCTGAATATAATTTTATGTATCAAACAATAATAAAATGTATAACAATTTCATATATATATACTGAAATTTATGTATTAAACATTACTTTCATGGAAGTAGGAAAAATTTTAGCAAATTTAACTGCAAGAAAGTAGAAAACAGGATGAAATAGGAATTAATATTGGCAAAATTAATAATAGCAATAAAGAAGATTAAGCCAAAAATTGTGTGTGTGTGTGTGTGTGTGTGTGTGTTTTAAAGACTACTAAACTGCTTGGAAACTCCTTTTAAAAAAGGAAAACACAAATAATGAATATCAAGAAATAATAATAAACAGGGAGCTCACTACTTATATATTCTACAGGTTTTAAAATTTAGTTAAGATGGCATTATGGACAACTTTATGCCAATAAAATTGAAATATTAGTGCAATAAATGTACTAGAAAAATTCAACTTGTCACAACTGACACTATAAGAAGTAGAAAGTATGAATTTTCCTTTAATTGCTTTCTTTATGGGGAATGTTTTTGTTAGATATGAATTATCCGAAATTACTCCCTTTGTCTATGCACACAGAAGCTCCAAAGAGGGCTTGCTCCTATGGACTCTAGCATGGTTCTATATGGTGAATAGAGGAAAGTGTTCTCCCTACATTTTCTCTCACAAATTTAAAAATGTGATGGGGCTGGGGATATAGTTTAATGGTACAGCACTTGCCTAGTGTATGCAAGGTCATGCTCTCAGACCTGTGTATAAAGTAGACATTAAATCCACTCTTTCCCTCCCTCCTGCAAAAATGACTACTGCTTGTAGTCTGGATCCAGAGAGAATCACAAAATTTTGAACACATAAGGAAAAAAATTGACAGTGTGTCTTGCTCTTCCAGTTTCTGTCAGTTGTAACTAAGGCAAAAGGATAGTTTTCCAAACATTATGACAGAGGAGAGTGTGGTAATATTTTGGCTGACACTAAGTAATTTCTAATTTTCTATTCTAACACTGCTATATATCTTTCCTACCATTTTTGTTCTTTTATAAAAAAATACTTCTTATCCAATTAATCACAATCTAATATTGGTAAAAAGAAACAGGAAATTTATATATGTAATGAAGTAAGCTGTAGATCACAGAAATTTACTGAGAAATAGCTTAGTGAGCTGTAAATGATCATAGGTTGCATATAACCCTTTAGAGACTACTTCACTGATGGGTGGGTGGTGAAATATTCTTACCACAGTAAGTAGAAGCTATAAGGTTTGACCTTTTATTTTAGTGCTCATCTAGTAGTTATAGTAGTAGAGATAATAGTCATAAAACAACAGTATGATAAATAGTAAAATATCAGCCAAAGCTTTGCCCCCCTGAGAAACTGGTAGCTTCTTCTCTTTTCTGTGGTACTTTTGTTCTATAAGCAACAGAAAGCATAAAGCAAAGTCAGAGTCACAGTTTCAGAAACTTTGTAAATTCTCATAACTAAAATATGTTCTTCTTTCATTGTCTATGAGATTGTTTTTTATTTATATTCAATTAACTTTTAAAAAATTATAACAATAAATCATTTGTTGGGAGGTGCTTCCATGCAGATGTATCATATTTAAATATATAACAACAATACAATTGTGGTTTAGGAGAGATGATTTGCAGAAAAATTCAAGAAATTCCTTTTATTTATTCAGATAGCGTGTTGTATTTTGTTGACAAAATTCAATTTATTGGTTTGAAAGTTTATACCTATGGCCCCAGAGAAGCCCTCCATGTAGATGTCAGATTGCAACTGGCAGACTCTTGTGTATAAAGCATAAATTTCAAAAGTTTCCAAAGCAAGGAAATCCGCTATTTCTCTCCATATAATAACCATGTCTTCCCAGCAACAGTTTCTGAAATTCTTTGCACAGTCATCTAAGTCTTCAAAGAGAGGTTAATAAGAAATGGTCCTTCATTCAATGTTGCCTGTTGGATTAGTTAATCTGAACACGTCTGGTGACCAGTAAGGAATTGTTTGTCATTGTGTGTGTGTGTGTGTGTGTGTGTGTGTTTTAATGTGCAGACATGTGCCTATGTTGCTCATTTTATGATACCTCTTCTATTTACCTGTCACTCAAGCAGACCAGCCCTTAAGACTGACAGTCAGTACAAGTAAAGGCACATGGGAATCGACAGGTTGGCAGGCCCGACGCATTCCAAACGGAAGCCATGCAGCCTCCATCTATTCAACTAAAGCCCTGTTTGCAGATCAGACTCCACAGACACCTCAGACTCCTTTGGGAAAGGCCGTTAGGCATTTGTTTCTCCATTCTTACGGATCATGCTCAGGCTGTGGTGAAATGAAATATGTCAACTACAATAAAAATGGCAACAGCCTCATTTTTCTGCTGAATTTCCCACTAACAGAAAGGACTTCATTATCAGCAAAGAGCTCTGCTATTGAGGAGATTTCCTGCTGCCCAAGATGACATTATCGACCCTCCACTCGCACCTCAATGAAGAATTATAATGAGGGAGCAGAGGGAGGCAGCAGTGCAACTGAATGCTGCAAACCAGTCCTTTCCACTAATCCCCTCAGCCTTATTAGCAATGCATAAAAACAGGGAGCCAACCCACCCACCGTGGATGGAATTCGTGAGAATCCAACACTCCGGGAGTCTATTAGGTGCTATGAAATGTGTGTTTAAGGGAGAACATATGCCTGCATGGGGCTTAACTTTTAAAATAATAGTAATTATGATGATGATGATGATGGAATATACATCTGCCAGATACTATGCTAGGTGCCAAATATATCTTCCATGGAATCCTCTGACCTACCTTACAAAGAGCATATTATTTTCATCAACACTTTACAGAGGAGAAAACCACACTAGGTGATTTGTAGTTATTAAGGAGTCTGCTTCCTGGCACAAAGCTCTTTCTGTTCAGCTATAGAAGTCCCCTATTAAGCTCACTGCATGTTTCTGCCTATGTGATGTGATTCATGAGGTCCAGTCTGGTGTGTGTGTACGTGTGTATTTGGACTGTTTCTATGCTCTGAGCTGCATAGGAAAACTTCACCCCCTCATGCACCTGACTGCTCCTGCTTCACAAGAAATTATGCCATGCTGTGACACTTTCTTTTCTTTGGGGTCCTAATGTCTTCATAGTTTCTTGGTGACTATTGCATAATCCAGTCACCCACAGGCCTTACCATGTGACCTTGGTGACCTATGATCCCATCAAAGCGAGAAATCTCTGAAGAGTGACAGAGAAGCTGTACATCAGGAGATCCACATTGATTGGTCATGGGTTGAATTCTGTCCACAGCTGTGTTTTCTTGGCCAACACAGCATTTCTTTGTTTGCTTTTCTAAAAGATTTTATTCAACTAAAAAAAAAAAGAAAAAAAGAAAAGATTTCATGTCAGACCTGATTCACAGCTTCTCTTGAAAAACAAGGAATTGATAACATGGGTGTGTCTCTTTTGCACGCTGTCAGCCTCCTCCTTTAGAAGGGGGTAAACCCTCAAGTCTAGCCCAGACCCTTCCACTCACGTCTATATCTGCATCTTCAACCGGCATTGCTCACTGATGCTCACTGTCCACCTCGCAGGCTCTTTGAGTTTGCTGGCTTCTGTTTTGCTTGAGTCAAGACTGTCATCATTGGAGGCCTGGCTAGCAAGGCATCTGTCCACAGCGATTAGCCAGGACTGCCCTTTTCCATTCACAGCAGGGGGGGGGGGGGGGCTGTGGTGAAGCGCTGGCTGGCTTTTTGTTTTTGTGGAATACTTCCATTGCCCACAACCAGCAGAGCCCTATAGTACGATGCAGTCAAAGGAGAAAGTAGCCAGCCTCCCCTGCAGTGTGTTCACCCCAATTTCCCCATGGTTTGTGGGATTGTGGGCATCTCCTAAGGATACCCAGGAAATGGGATTCCTGCTTGGAAACTTGAGGGCATCCCTTTCATCGAAATGAAGACTCGTGGCCTATGTGTGTTTCCCACCCAGCTGTAAACCATCTGGTGAATGCCAATCCTTTCCCAAAATGGAGAATGATGTGGAGAGAACAGGATCTATTTATCCTACTAGTATCTCAGTGCTGTACTTAGTAGTAGCTCCCTTGCATTTCAATTTAACAAGTTTTTGAGTTTTTCTATGCTATGCTGAGTGACTGCTGGTCACACTGTTGTAAAGCACTTTGACATGCATTATCTTCTTTAATCCTTATATTATTCCAATGAAGTGGATTTTAATTAACCCTATTTTTACAAATGATGGCCCTGAGGCTGAGAAAGGATATTATCCAAAACCACTGTGAGAAGTAACACAACCAAGATTTAAATTAGGATTTGGGGCTCTATTTCAATGCAGTGCTTAGAGTTTATAATGTTATCTTAGGCTGTACCTCCTTAGAGAAAATGTTCTCATTGACAGAAGAAAAAATGATCCTCTGGTTTCTTCCAGTTTGCTATGGTGTATCAAATGGGGACAAAAGTATTGATGGAAAGGTTCTCTCTTCTTCTACATAGAAACAACCATTTTCTTTTTTCTTTTTCTTTTTTTTTTAGTTCATGCTGCTGATTAGGGAAAGCCATTAGTCTGGAAGAGGAAACCTCAGCATTTCAACAACTACTGATGTCCACCATGGTTGGCACAGATGCTAATCTTTGTGACAAAACCCATGTGCCGAGCCAACACTGCAGGTGCCACTGAAGTCCCAGCATCCTCGATACTGCTGACACTCATTACCACAGGCATGAGGTGGAACCATAGCTGCTGAGGGTCTCGGTCAGGACTGAGGAGAGTGCTGGCACCAAGGATGTGCAAAGCAGGGCTGTGTTCCCTGCAGCACTGGGTGCACCCAGGTTGTGCTGCTCTTTGGAGAATAGGCACAGTGATAAAGCAATTTAGTTTAGTGAAAGTGGCAGTGGGAAGCTCCAGAGCTAAGAGTTATTTTCTTTTTTTTTTTTTTTTTTTTTTTTTTTTTGCATTTCTTTTTTCTCTTTTTTTTTAATTGTAAACAAATGGGATACATGTTTTTCTCTGTTTGTACATGGTGTACAGGCATACTATTTGTGTAATCATAAATTTACGCAGGGTAATGTTGTTTGATTCATTCTCTTTTTTCCCTTCCCCCCACCACCCACCCCTCCCACCCCTCTTTTCCCTCAATACAGTCCTTCCTTCCTACATTCTTGCCCCCCTCCCTAACCCTAACTCTAACCCTAACACTAACCCCTCCACCCCCCATTATGTGTCATCATCCACATATTAGCAATATCATTCGTCCTTTGGTTTTTTGAGATTGGCTTATCTCACTTAGCATGATATTCTCCAGTTTCATCCATTTGCCTGTAAATGCCATAATTTTATCATTCTTTATGGCTGAGTAGTATTCCATCATATATATATATATATATATATATATCACAGTTTCTTTATCCATTCATCAATTGAAGGACATCTAGGTTGGTTCCACAATCTGGCTATTGTGAATTGAGCAGCTATGAACATTGATGTGGCTGTATCTCTGTAGTATGCTGATTTTAAGTCCTTTGGGTATAGGCCAAGGAGTGGGATAGCTGGGTCAAATGGTGGTTCCATTCCAAGTTTTCTAAGGAATCTCCACACTGCTTTCCAGAGTGGCAGCCCCACCAGCAATGTATGAGTGTACCTTTCTCCCCACATCCTCGCCAACACCTGTTGTTGCTTGTATTTTTGATAATCACCATTCTAATTGGGGTGAGATGGAATCTTAGGGTGGTTTTGTTTTTCATTTCTCTTATTACTAGAGATGTTGAATATTTTTCCATATGTTTGTTGATTGCTTGTAGATCTTCTTCTGTGAAGTATCTGTTCATTTCCTTAGCCCATTTGTCAATTGGATTATTTGCATTCTTGGTGTAGAGTTTTTTGAGTTCTTTATAGATTCTGGAGATTAGTGCTCTATCTGAAGTATGATTGGCAAAGATTTTCTCCCACTCTGTAGGCTCTTTCTTCACATTGCTGATAGTTTCCTTTGCTGAGAGAAAGAGTTTTAGTTTGAATCTATCCCAGTTGTTGATTCTTGCTTTTATTTCTTGTGCTATGGGAGTCCTGTTAAGGAAGTCTGGTCCTAAGCCGTCATGTTGAAGATCTGGACCTACTTTTTCTTCTATAAGATGCAGGGTCTCTGATCTGATTCCGAGGTCCTTCATCCATTTTGAGTTTAGTTTCGTGCATGGTGAGAGATATGGGTTTAGTTTCATTCTGTTGCATATGGATTTCCAATTCTCCCAGCACCATTTGTTGAAGAGGCTATCTTTTCTCCATTGCATATTTTTGGCACCTTTGTCTAGTATGGGAAATTGTATTTATTTGGGTTTGTGTCCGTGTCCTCTATTCTGTACCATTGATCTACCTGTCTATTTTGGTGCCAATACCATGCCGTTTTTGTTACTATTGCTTTGTAGTAGAGTTGAAGATCTGGTATTGCAATACCCCCTGCTATACTCTTTTTGCTAAGGATTGCTTTAGCTATTCTGGGTTTCTTATTTTCCAGATGAATTTCATAATTGCTTGCTCTATTTCTGTAAGGCACACCATTGGTATTTTAATTGGAATTGCATTGAATCTGTATAACACTTGTGGTAGTATGGCCATTTTGACAATATTAATTCTGCCTATCCAAGGACATGGGAACTCTTTCCATCTTCTAAGGTTTTCTTTAATTTCTTTCTTTAGTGTTCTGTAGTTCTCATTGTAGAGGTCTTTCACCTCTTTTGTGAGATTGATTCCCAAGTATTTTATTTTTTTGAGGCGATTGTGAATGGGGTAGTTTTCCTAATTATTCTTTCCAAAGATTCATCACTTATGTATAAAAATGCATTAGATTTATGTGCATTGATCTTATATCCCGCTACTTTACTGAATTCACTTATGAGTTCTAAAAGTTTTCTGGTGGAATTTCCTGGTTCCTCTAAGTATATAATCATGTCATCAGCAAATAGGGATAGTTTGAGTTCTTCTTTTCCTATTCGTATCCCTTTAATTTATTTGGTCTGTCTAATTGCTCTGGCTAGAGTTTCAAGGACGATATTGAATAGAAGTGGTGAAAGAGGGAATCCCTGCCTTGTTCCAGTTTTTAGGGGGAATGCTTTCAGTTTTTCACCATTTAGAATGATATTAGCCATGAGCTTAGCATAGAGGGCCTTTACAATGTTAAGGAATGTTCCCACTATCCCTATTTTTTCTAGTGTTTTCAGCATGAAGGGGTGCTGTATTTTATCAAATGCTTTCTCTGCATTTGTTGAAATAATCATGTGATTCTTGAGTTTAAGTCTATTGATATGGTAAATTACATTTATTGATTTCCTGATGTTGAACCAACCTTGCATCCCTGGAATGAAATCCACTTGATCATGGTGCACTATCTTTTTAATATGTTTTTGTATGCGATTTGCTAAAATTTTGTTGAGAATTTTTGCGTCAATATTCATTAAGGATATTGGTCTGAAATTTTCTTTCCTTGATTTTTCTCTGTCTGGTTTAGGTATCAGGGTGATATTGGCTTCATAGAATGAGTTTGGGAGGGTTCCCTCCTCTTCTATTTTATGGAATACTTTGAGAAGTATTGGAATGAGCTCTTCTTTAGAGGTTTTGTTGAACTCGGCTGAGAACCCATGTGGTCCCGGACTTTTCTTTGTTGGTAGGCTTTTGGTGACTTCTTCTATTTCATTACTTGAAATTGGTCTATTTAATTTGTGTATGTCCTCCTCGTTCAGTTTAGGCATTCATATGTCTCTAGAAACCTGTTGATGTCTTTGAAATTTTCTGTTTTGTTGGAGTATAGATTTTCAAAATAGCTTCTAATTATGTTTTGTATTTCAATCGTGTCTGTTGTGATATTTCCTTGTTCATTCTGAATTTTAGTGATTTGGGTTTTCTCTGGTCTTCTCTTTGTTCGTGTGGCTAAAGGCTTATCAATTTTGTTTATTTTTTTGAAGAACCAACTATTTATTTTGTCAATTTTTTTGTATTGTTTCTTTTGTTTCAATTTCATTGATTTCAGCTCTGAGTTTACTATTTCCTGTCTTCTACTACTTTTGGTGTTGGTCTGTTGTTTTTCTAGGGCTTTGAGCTGTAGAGTTAGGTCGTTTATTTGTTGAGTTTTACTTCTTTTATTGAATGTGCTCCATGAAATAAATTTTCCTATAAGTACTGCTTTCATAGTGTTCCAGAGATTTTGATATGATGTTTCTTTGTTCTAATTTACCTCTAAGAATTTTTTAAATTTCCTTCCTAATATCTTCTGTTATCCATTCATCATATAATAGCATATTGTTTAAACTCCAGGTGTTGGAGTAGTTTCTGTTTTTTACTCTTTCATTTATTTCTAACTTCAATCCATTATGATCTGATAGAATAGAAGGTAGTGTCTCTATCTTCTTGTATTTGCTAACATTAGCTTTGTGGCATAATATATGGTCTACTTTAGAGAAGGATCCATGTGCTGCTGAGAAGAAAGTGTATTCGCTCTTGGTTGGATGGTATATTCTATAAATGTCCATTAAGTCTAAATTATTGATTGTGTTATTGAGATCTATGGTTTCTTTGTTTAATTTTTGTTTGGAAGATCTGTCCAGTGGTGAGAGAGGTGTGTTAAAATCACCTAGTATTATTGTGTTATGGTCTATTTGGTTTCTGAAATTGAGAAGGATTTGTTTGACATACATGGATGAGCTACTGTTTGGGGCATAGATGTTTATGATTGTTATGTCTTGCTGATTTATGCTTCCCTTAAGCAGTATGAAATGTCCTTCTTTATCCCTTCTGACTAACTTTGGTTGAAGTGCACATTATTTGAAATGAGGATGGATACTCCAGCTTTTTTTCTGAGTCCATGTGCATGGTATGTTTTTCCCCATCCTTTCACCTTTAGTCTATGAGTATCTTTTTCTATGAGGTGAGTCTCTTGCAGGCAACATATTGTTGGATCTTTCTTTTTAATCCAATCTGCCAGTCTATGTCTTTTGATTGATGAGTTCAGGCCATTAACATTCAGGGTTATTATTGAGATATGATTTGGTTTCCCGGTCATTTGGTTCATTTTTTAAATTTTATTTATTCATTTATTTATTTTGACACAACTTGGTTCCTCCTTTATTTGACAATTCCTTTAGGATAATTCCTCCCTTTGCTGATTTGCTTCTTTGTTTTTCATCTCTTCCTCATGGAATATTTTGCTGAGAATGTTCTGTAATGCTGGCTTTTTTTTGTAAATTCTTTTAGCTTTTGTTTATCGTGGAAGGATTTTATTTCATCGTCAAATTTGAAGGTAAGTTTTGCTGGGTATAAGATTCTTGGTTGGCATCCATTTTCTTTCAGGGCTTGAAAAATGTTGTTCCAGGCCCTTCTAGCTGTTAGGGTCTGGATTGAAAAATCTGCTGATATCAGTATTGGTTTTCCCCTGAATGTAATTTTGTTCTTTTCTCTCACAGCCTTTAAAATTCTGTCTTTATTTTGTATGTTATGTATTTTCATTATAATGTGCCTTGGTGTGGGTCTGTTGTAATTTTGTGTTTTGGAGTCCTATAAGCCTCTTGAACTTGATTTTCCATTTCATTCTTCAGATTTGGGAAATTTTATGATATTATTTCATTGAATAGATTGTTCATTCCTTTGGTTTGTTTCTCTAAGCCTTCCTCAATCCCAATAATTCTTAAATTTGGCTTTTTCATGATATCCCATAGTTCTTAGAGAGTCTGTTCATGATTTCTTACCATCTTCTCTGTTTGGTCAACTTTGTTTTCAAGGTTAAATATTTTGTCTTCAATATCTGAGGTTCTGTCTTCCATGTGTTCTATCCTATTGGTTATGCTTTCAATGGAGTTCTTAATTTGGTTTATTGTTTCCTTCATTTCAAGGATTTCTGTTTGGTGTTTTTTTTCAATATCTCTAACTCTTTATTGAAATGATCTTTTGCTTCCCTGTATTTGCTCTTTTAACTGTCGATTGGTGCGATCATTCAATGCCTGCATTTGCTTTTCATCTCATAATTCAATGCCTGCATTTGCTCTTTCATCTCCTCATTTGCTTCTCTGATCATTTTAATTATGTACATTCTGAACTCCCTTTCTGTCATTTCTTCTGCCATGCTGTCATTGGATTTTATTGATGTAACATCTAGATTTTTTGGGGGCATTTTGTTCCCTTGTTTTCTCATATTGTTCAGGTATCAGTGGACCGCTAAGATATTGCAGACTTCCTCTATTGACTTATAATGTCCCTGAAGATTTCTAGTATATCCCCTCTTAGCCTTCAGTAGCCTGAAGTCTTAGAGGAAGCTGATCATGTGGTGCTCCACAAGGAAGCTGCCTGTCTAGGGGTGGTGGCCTTTAGTTGGGGTATAATCCCTGCTAGTGGGCAGAGGTGCTTCCACTTGTTGACCAATGGTCATCCAAAGGGGAACTAGGCTGCGGGCTGAGGCAAGGCCCATTTGGGCCTGTGTCTCTGATTTTACCGTCCTTGTGGGTAAACCTCACCCAGCAGGGAAGACTCACCCGGTAGGGAGGTCTTGCTGGTAGTTCCCCTCCTAGAGGTTCCCCTCAATCCACAACTACCGCCTGGGCTGGCCTGCCTTCCTCTGCACCATTTCCAGGGGCCCAGACCGGGCAGCCGCCAGGTAAGAATTATTTTCTATTAGACCTACTAAGTGGAGGTGAGGTCCTTCTACTCCCCTATATCTAGACCAGGATCACTCTAGGATCACTTTCCTTCTTTTCTCTCTCTCCCTCCCTTCCTTCTTCCCTTCCTTCCTTCCTTCCCTCCTTTCTTTCTTCATATTCTCATTCTCTCTCCCTCCCTCTCTCTCTCTCTCTCTCCCTCTCTCTCTCTCTCTCTCTCTCTCTCTGTTTCAAAAGAACCCAGGGATTCATACATTTGCGTGCAAAGCACATGCTCTACCACTGAGCTACAGCTCCAATTCTTCCATGTTTACTTTCAATCTGGCACTCCTGTAGGTGAGCAGAAGACAGTAGTAAATTTTTCCTGAAGTGAGAGATCCCTGAGTTAGTGACTTATCACCACATTTTACCCTAATTCCAGGCAGAAGACACAGATATGCTGCTGTGGTTTAGATATGAGGTGTCCCACAAAAGCTCACTTGCAAGACAGTGCAAGAAAGTTTAGAGGTAAAATGATTGGTTTATGAGAGTATTAACCTAATCAGTGCATTAGCCTTCTGATTGGAATTAAATAGGTGGTAACTATAGGCAGGTGGGGTATGGCTGAAGGAGGTGGGTCATTTGGGGCAAGTCTTTGGGGTTTATATTTTCTCCATGATGATGGGAGGGGATCCCCCCCCCCTCTCCTTCTTGCTGCAATGTCTTTGGTTGCATTCCTCTGCCATGCCCTTCTAGAAGCTGTGATGTTCTGCCTTACCTCAGACCCAGAACAACAGAGCACCTTGGCCCTCTAAGGACTGAAGGACTGAGACCTCTGCAACTGTGAGTACCAAATTAACTTTCTTCATTTAAAATTGTTCTCCTCGGGTCTTTTGGTCACAGTAGTGAAAAAGGTGACTAAAACAGAAATTGGACTAAGAGCAGGGGTATTACTGTGACTTACCTGGCCATGTGGTTCAGAAGCTTTGGGAGCTTTTTGGAATTTGTGGGAAAAATTTTGAAAAGTTTAAAGAGGCAAGCTTGAAAAGCTTTAGAATTGTTATGAGTGGAGATAATGGATGCTTCTGATGGGAGCTCAGAAGACCAGAATACTGATAGGACTGTGGATAGGAAAAACGGCTGGTGAGGTTTCAGAGCAGAACTCCACTGGAAATTGGACTAGAAGTCACTCATTTTATGTTTATGTAGAAGTTGTCTACATTTTGCCCACTTCCTGAGACTTTCTGCATCACCTGGCTGCTGTAAGCCCCATCTAGGCCCCTGTTGTTGAATTCAGGAAGAGTTCTATATATGCATGTTGGCCCTGACTTTTGACATAGCTGCCACACCTTCTTCATGGTTGGCAAACTCAACATCTGCTTTGCATGTCACTCTACCATCAGGGCCAATCTCCATTTGGACTCTCACAGGGTTGAGTGGAGAGAAGAAGTTGTAAAAATCGTTCTCAGTTGCTTTGTAGGGCAGCCCCCTCAGGTGGACACAGTGGCCAGTGGTGCTCTGCACTGTGAATTCACCATCTCCATATCTATGGTCATACATTTCTGAGAAACAGTAACTGAGGTCTCTCCCAAACAGGTCGGTGGTAAAGCCGTAGCCATCACTCAGGCCGCTGTACTCCTCATAGCCCCCATAGCCTGTGCTGTAGGCACCATACCTCATTCTCTCCAGGCCTGCCTGCTTCAAGATGCCAGTGTACCTCTGGGCTGTGTCTGGCCGGTCATAGGGCCTCCACTGCTGCACAGACATGAACTTCAGAGGCGGATCAGAGTATGACCTAACCTCCTGACTGCTCTTAAACACTTCGATATACTTATGCCCTACTCTCTCCTTGTGCTTCCCTAGAGCCTTTCCAGCTAATTCCTGTGAGGCAAACTGCGCGAAGGCCTCCCCTGTAATCTTGCCCTCGGGGTCCACAGGAAATGTGATCCCATTTGGCACAGTTTCCAACCCTGAGAAGAACTGAACGATTTCTTCCTTTGTGCATCCAAAAGGGAGTCCCCGAGGTCACACGAAGCCGTCATTGGCAGTGTCGGCGCTGTCTGGACCACTGTGCTTCAGTACCCAATCCATCTCGGTTCTGTGTGACTTGAACACCTCGATGTACTGGTGTCCCATGCTTTCCCTGTCTTTTTTCAGGGCCATTTTTACATCATCTTCTGATTCAAGTTCAACAAAAGCCTCACCACTCTGCCTGCCTTCTCTAGTATAAATGAAATGGACACCTGCAACCCCATCATGAATTGTGCAGTCGGAGAGAAAGTTCTGCACATCCTCAATTGAGCAGGACCAGGGCAGGTCACGGAGCTTGACCACAAAACCTTCACCTTCCTCAGGGCCTGGCATCATGGACACTTGACAAGGCAGATGTCAGACAAGCTGGGGCACAGGTTTCTGTGGCTCAAGGAACAATGGCTGCCTTCAGTGGAAGACACTCAAAGTAGGTAACGAATTGTCCATTGAGGAAGATAGGGCTGATTTCTACTTTCATCAAGCAAACGCGGCTCCAGGCCAGAGAACCCCAAATTCCACCGGATGCTTAAAAATGCAGAAGGCTCTGGGGAAAGCACAGGTGCATCTTTTTTGTTCTTAACCTTCTTCAGGAAGACATGGCACAGTCCTGCTTCCACGATGGAGCTGAAGGATGCAAGGACCAGGATGGGCGCCATTAAACGTTTAAGCCAGCAAGTGGCATGGTCAGATTACATTTTAAATCATTACTGTATGCTGAATAAAAGATGGACCTAGTGAGGAGGATGAACCAAGAAAAATTCCTCTTTCTCTTGGAAGTTGGCACTCATGAACTGCACAACTCAGAGCTGTAGCGGATTGAGGGGCCCCTAGCAAGCCAGTCATATCGCCTGCCGATCAGCAGGTGACAGCTGCTCCAAGCACTCTCCTGACAATCCCTGAGGTGCAGGAACCTCTGGGATGGGAGAAGGCTTCTGCCTGCCTTATTGCCAAGGAACATCTGACGGAAGGTACAAAGCCATGATGGGCATATGTAACCCAGAGGCCTGGGAGGACCAAGGAGATTCAGTGCCACTGTCATCTTCAGGAGCCTAGAGAATCTGACAGTAAAGAGGACTCAGACCAGCCTTAGGTGGATAATGACAGAAGTGGTAGTTATGGAGTAGGGCTGGGCCTGGGGCCAAATGAGTTGGCAGGGTTTGCCTGGCCTCTGCCTTGCCCCCCTCAGCTCCATCTGTCTGACGGCGGGTGTTAGCCTTGAAGAGCACCAGCCTTCAAATCTGGCAATTCAGAAAAGGGAAGAAGGCACAGAAGATGTATGTTCATGGGCGAAAGACTGCCTAATATGTTCAAAGCTAGGAAACAGTCACAGTGTGGCCGCAGGATTCTTTACACATTATTCCCATCCTTGGCATGCTCTCCTTTTTGTTTGCCATTATTATTCTTAAAGGGATGCTAAATGAATGTGTCCATAAAGACATTTCTAATGGGGCAAGGGAAAGAAAACCTCATTTAAAATGCCTTAAGCAAAAACGAATTAACTGCTCAAGTCACTGAAATGTTCAGCAGTACTGTAAGGCACAGTAGGATCAGGGATTCAGAATCATGTGAAAGATTCTCTCATTGCATTCAAGGCTTAGAGTATTTTAGCTGCTTTGGATTCTAGTAAGAGCCCTTGCTTTTTCATGGAAGTAAAAGTCTAATTTTAGTTCAGTTTTACTGGTTTAGATCATTTGCTGTCTCAGAGACACCACAACAGCTAGGGATGTGGGAAATATGATTGACGAGGTTGGGTTCCATGCCCATGCTTGGAGGAGGGAGGGGTTTTTTCATTCCTACCCAGACCCATGGATTAGCAGTTGGAGGTTGGTGGGTTCTTGGGGAACTATGGGGACCGTTACTGGTCAAAGCAGGAAGACAGCAAGCAAAACCAATAGATATCCAACTTCAGTGAGAATTTGGCTTATCCAGCTATGTAGATTAAAAACAAATGATTCTAATGAAGATCACCTGCTGCTGATAATAGTGATGGTGTAAATCATCATGGTACTGTAGGAAGAGGTCTGTGTCATTTGGTTTAGAGTTTCCCAAGAGTTTTTCCTCATCAGGAGACTGGTTTAGGCACTTTGGTGGCTTAATGTGTGACTTAGTAGTTATACAGGACATGGGATTATTTAAGCACTAAGAGGCATGCTCTTCAAACATTTTAGTGAAATGACTAAATGATAACTCATATCTATATATGTTAGAGAGTTAAAATAAAAGTTTCATATGGCCATACTATATTATCCCAGCAACACGGTAGGATTGTTTTCAAATTAAGTCCTTAAGACTTCCTTCATACCTTTCATGGAATTGTTATTTTAGCAAATACATTTGTAATTTAAAATAACATAAAGGCACAAAGTCAGAATATCAGGCATGATTTCCTCTGAGTGCTATCTGGCGTTCCTGACTTCAAGTTCTCTGGCTATGTTGGCACCAAACACCTACTACCTGGGTTAAATAAGAGGAGTGAAGGCAAGACTATCACGCTCTAATCCCAGCAGGAAAGTGAAAAAATAAATGGCTCCCAAATCATTAGTAGATCACTGCATCCACCCAGGTGGGGGTGCTCAGGGTCTTACCTGGGATGCTGGTCCTCACGATGGAAAGAAGAGAGTCACGAAACCTTTTGAAGAAAGAATTTCCCTGCAAGGGTGACAAAATATGGTGACCAGTTGTACAGAGAAGCCCAGGATGACACCAAGTATTCAAGGTGGTTTGGGGGTGGAAATATGATGAGCGATGATGTTGATGATAGTCCCTGCTAATCTAGTGTTGATGACTTGCCAGACATTTAGTTTATCTTAATTATTTCATGATTTGGTGAGATAAGTTACTGTCCATATTATTGTATGAGAAAACTGAGGCATGAAGTTAAAACGTTCCCTGGCAGAGCTGGAATTTAACTCAGCTTGACAACCTATTTTTTTTTTTTTTTTTTTTTTTTTTTTTGGCACTAGGGATTGAACCCAGGGACACTTAACCACTAAGCCACATCCCCAACCCTTTAAAACAATTTTTTTTGAGACAGGATCTCCCCAAGTTGCTTTTAGGGCCTTACTAAGTTCCTGAGGCTGACCTCAAACTTGCAGATCCTCCTGCCTCAGCTTCCCGAGGCCCTGGGGTTAAAGGTGTCCACCACCATGCCTGGCTAGACAACCTCTTTCTATTAAGATCATAGGTGCCTTTAATAGAAATGTTTGAGAGGGAAAACTTGCTGGGAGAGAGCAACTGAGGAAGTAAATAAAACTTTTTATCTTAATTTAAAAATAGTGATAAAATATATGTGCCATAAAATTTACCACTTTAACTTTTTAAAAGTATAACTACCATCATCATCCACTCCTTCCCACACTGAAACTCTGTGCCATTAAATAATAACTCCCTGTTTCTCCTTGCCTACAGATCCTACGACCACCATTCTATTTTCTATCTCTATGAATTTGACTACACTAGGTCCTGTATTGTGACTTTATATTTCACTTACCCTTCAAGGTATGCCATGATATAGCATGTGTCAGAATTTTCTTCCTTTTTAAGGCTGTATTGTATTCCATTGTATGTATATACTATGTTTGGTTTATTCACTTTCCTGTCAATGGACATTAAACAATTCATTAAGATTGCTTCTGCCTTCTGGGTATTGTGAATTAATGCTGCTATATACATTGGTGTACAAATATATATCCCTTATCTATGCTTTTGTACTTTGAGGGTATATACCAATAGTGGAAAGTACTGGGAATACGGCAATTATACATTTAGTTTTTTAAAGAACTGCCATAGTGACTGTACCATTTTAAATTCCCACCAGCAGATCACAAGAGTCCAGTTCCTCTGTGTCCTTACCGACTTGTAGTATTTCCTTTTTTGTAATGGCCATCCCAGGGGATGTAAAATGTTATGTCATTATGGTTTTGATTTTCAGTTCCCTAATGATTAGTGATGTCTGGAATCTTTTCATGTGCTTAGTGGTCATCCATATATCTTCTTTGGAAAATTGGAAATTTTGGAAATTCCTTTGCCCATTTATTAACTGGGGTTTATGTTGTGGTTGAACTGTAGCAGCTCTTTGTATATTCTGTATGTTTACATCTTACCAGATATATAATTTGAAAATATGTTCTTCACTTTGATGGGTACCTTTTCACTCTCTTGATAGAGTTCTTTTAGTTTTGATGTAGACCAATTTAATTTTATTTCTTTCATCACTTGTGGTGAGATAGCCAAGAATCATCACCAAATCCAGTGTCATGGGCCTTCCCCCCCCCTTTTTAAAATAGTTTTATTCAGTCCTCATTTAAGTAAATTTGTGTATATGGTGTACAGGAGTCCAACTTCATTATTTTGCAAGTGGGTAAGCTGTTCTCCCAGCACCGTTTGTTGAAAAGACTCTTTTCTTTCTTGGATGGTTTTGGCACACTTGTCAAAAATCATTTTGACCATATGTGAGGATTTATTTCCGGAGTCTCTATCCTATTTTAGTAGCCTATATGTCTATCTTTATGCCAGTACCACACTGTTTTGATTTGCTTTGTAGTAAGTTTTGAAATCATGGAGAGTGAGACCTCCAATTTTGTTCTTCTTTTTCCACAATTGTTTTGGTAATTGGGATTCCATATGAATTTTAGGATGGATTTTTCTATCTGCAAAAATGCTGAGTTTTGAGTAGGAATGGCATTGGATCTGTAGATCCCTCTGGAGGAGTGAAAGTTCTAGATAGGTTGAATTTCATAACTTGGACCATGTGTTGTGAAAATGGTCAGCCAGCAACTCAATTTGTGTGAGTTCAACTCAGTAAAGATGTTACTCTTGTACCGGGACCTATATAAGGATGCATTCTTTCTTATTGGGCTTGAGTTTACTTATCTTTAGAGAGGCAGTTTTCCTAAGGTGATAATCATAATTGGAATATATTTACCTACTCTATTTTAATAGGAAAGAATATCATGCTCACATTATTTTTTTCATTTTCGTTTAAAATATTTCTCTCATAAACTTCTAGAACTACATAAGCTGGTTTTAAGCTAAAACTAGTATAGTTGCTGTTGCTACTACTGTTCCATGTGGAAAACATAGCCAAATGCTTATACACAGAAAAAAAAAGTTTTTAAAATTTTTTGTATTTTTGTTTTTGGAGTGTGTTCTTAAGATACTGTGAAAGCCATGCTTGCCAATAAGGAGCCCCTAAATTGACAATGGGCTAAGATTTCCTGCAGTCATGTCAGGGTTTTTATTATTTTCCTACAGGCAGGATAGAAAGCAAGGTTCAAGTTCCTTCTTTCCAACATGTTGCTGATGACAGAGGTGATTGGCAGAAAGTACAATATTAAACTCAGAGTTGGTGAACTGCGGCTTGTGGGCCAAATCCAGCCCACCACCTGTTTCTTTCTTTCTTTCTTTTTAATTGGAACATAGCCATTCTCCTTCTTTCATGCATTGTCTTTGGCTATAGAGTTGAGTAGTTGTGACAGAGACCATATGGCCCACCAAGCCTAAAATACATACTATTTGGTCTGATATAGCACAAGTTTGTTGACCTCTGGACTAGACTATTAAAAAGTGATGACAGAGTAATTTAGTTCAGATATTTTAAATATGATAAAAATTAAGATACTAATGTTATATATCAGCTGTTAGGAGTGAAGGGTTCCAGGTTGGCAGTGTGGGACATAATGAAAAAGATAGATGGGCTTTGGCAGATCTGCCACTCCTGTATAGAAGCAGTGTCTCCGGACAGGAAATGGTCCCAGTGAAAGGTCTACATCATGTGAAGTCCAAGGAAAGTTGAGTTTGTGATTCTCACAATGCCCAGTTAGGTTTCTAAGGAGATGAGGATGGCACCAGGAGGTGGAACCAAACAGTGGAGATCAGAGATGGAACCTGGAGACCAGTGTGCAGATGTGGAGAACTAGGCATGAGTTCCAGCAACACACACACATGGGTCCTGGGGCTGATCACAGGAGTTATTCACCCAGACTATAAGTCAGTTATGGGGAAACCAAGTATCAGAGCACATGAAATACTAAGAAGCATTAAGCCCAGGGTGGGTGAGATGAGTCAATAAATAAGAGAAAAGATTCTTGAGATTTATATCAAGCAGTGTCCCAGTAAGAAACACAGGATACTCTAACATTATGTTAATCTAAGGAGAGTGCCAGGATTGGTCTGTGTGATTGATAGATTGTGACTGAATTGATGGTGTATTATTTCTGATGTTAGGTTTTAAAAGACTTTAGCTTTTGTCTTTGGATTTCTCTCTCTCTCCCATTCATCTCATTCACTTTCTCAATAATGTCTCTTACTGGATGTGTAAATGAATGAAAGAGAAAAGATAAATATGATACTCATCACCTGGTGCTCTCATTTTCCTTTCCCTGGCTCAACATGCTGGTGATCAGAGCTGAGAACTTTCATGGTTTAGCCTTCCCACATCTCCACCTGTCCCCATCACTCAAATCCCCATCTGTGAAAATAGAACCAGCTTCTTACTGATTACTTTCATTCAAGATAGTTATAGCAGAAATGCTGGGGGTGGATTCTAGGGGGTGGTCCTTTTCACTTTTTGAATTATTCCTTTGAAGACAAAAAGTTCTAATCACTATTGAATTAATGATTTCATCCTACTTAGGGGGAAAGTTTAATAAATTAGTACATTATTCTGGTGGATTAGTTGACCAGCATGAGGCTGTCCTTTGAATAATAATACACTTTGAGCCAAAACTCATTCGCTTTCTAAATCACAAAAATAGAATGGGCTTGATTTATATGTTTCCAAGGGGATAAAAACTGTCTACAGAAACCTCCTTTGCTTTTCTCATCTCAACCCTCATTTTTAGATAATCACACACAAAAGCTTAAAGTGTCCACTGACTTCATCATCTGTAATAAGTGCCAAATATCATGGTACTTGGAAGTCTTTTTCAAAGTCAACATGTTACCAACATAAATTAATTTTGAACTACTTACTTATTCATTCTCTCTTTAAACATTTACTAAACATACACTACTTGCTTTCTTTCATGAAGCATCAGGAGCAAAATAAAAGAAATAAACCTCTGTCCAAAATAGCTCATAACCAACCCATGTGGGGGTGAGTCTGACATTAACAAAACTTTGTGTGTTAAAAGTCACAAAAAGAATATATGTAAAGTATTATTGGGATAGTTATATAATAGTTTTTGATAGTCACTGAAAATTTTTGACTCTTAACAGTAAGACATCACTTTTTAGCCCTTATAATCATAGCTTGATATTTTACTAAACCAGAAAAGATTGCCATAGTCATGGAATTTCTATAAGAAGAAAAAATTAGGTATCAATTTGTCTCAGTGGGGTGGCGTTTGGAAATTATTAAATGAAAGATAGGACACAATACAGATGAAATGAGATGCTTCATATTCATTAGAAAATATTCAGAATAGAACTTACGTACACACTGCATTACTATAAAGTTGTTATCTAATACATAACCCAATGAAATTATTTTCATACAAGTTTCCAAGAATCAAGATATCTCTATGGCACCCACAACTTTGGAGAATTTAATGTTCAATACCTTTATGTATTACTTGTTTTAATTATAGAATTTATTCTTTATCAGTATGTTTTGTAACAGCTAGTTATACTTAAAATTTATTAGCCATCTTTTTGAAAACATACAATTTCATACAGAGGCCACATGCTGGGTTATTTTGCTGATGTGAGAGGTAAAGTCATTAGACATTCTTGGAGAGAGGTACAAAGCTTAGGGACTGTCCTTTATCCAGGTTGAGGGGAGGAGAGCTGAGTCTGAAATCTGAACTTGAGGACCATTGAACATATTGCCACTAAAATTCTTAGTATTAATTTCTCTCAAACCATCTGCAGATGTGTGCATATTAATTGGCTTCAGGCATTCTGTCGTCTAGGAGGAATAACATGTTTGGTAGCTAAAATTAGAAGGAAAAAAAACCCCAAAACTTGGTGTGCTGATGTAGGTGGGGTGTTATAGCAAGAGACCCTACCAGGCAGGAGGGGTACTTAATCCCTGTGAAATGTAAGTGGCAAAAAGTGCTGAGGCATATTATGGAAGGATAATGCTGCTTCACCCTTGCGTCTAGATTTGAGGTTGGAAGGCTGAGAGCTAGAGTTATTCACCATTCACACTGCCACACGTTTTTACGGCATGCTTTTTATTACATGGATTTAAATACATCAGGGTGATGGGTGAGGGGGCGATGGAGGAAGCCAGAAGGGAAATTGGAAGGCATGTGGTTTTCTGCTGTTTTTTTTTTTTTCTGTTTAAGCTCATGGAAAGAAAAAAAAAAAAAAAAGATCTCCTCAGCCTTTTTAAAAAACAAAAACACTGGAGTAATGAAAATATGAACAACCAAAACAACAATAGCCATAAGTTGTGGAGAGTATGTTATATACGAGGCACAATGTTAAATGTTTTATGTATCTCATCTCATCTCATATCTCCTGTGCTTCCCCCACTCTCCCCAAACAGGAAAATTCTATTCCAGAACGGTTCCTTTCACACTGGATATATAGTAAAGGATTCTATGTTTACAATTCTGAATTTCTAAGATCTCCTTCACTCTTGACCTTGTTAGAGCTACTTTATACTTTGAGATGGTTAACAGGGTGCCCCTGAATGCTGAGGGGAATGAAGTCTCTTCCCTCCCCACCCAAAGCCAGGCTCAGACAAAGGAGAGTGTTTTCCTTGGGCTTATTGTCAAAGGAAGTGTCACCTCCTACTAGGAGAACTGCAAAGTTGAGACCTGCACCTACCTAGCTCCACCTCTCTGTTCTGGGTCCCATCCAGTTCTTGGACTCAGAGAGTCTCCTCTTACATAGTGCTTATAAGGCGCCAGGGTGTGGAGAATGGCTTTCCTGATTCAGGGAAGAGGACTGGCCCTGCCAAAGTGAACACTATTCACTGTCCTGAGAGGAAGGTGGCAATAAGGCAGATTGTTCTTGGATACCTTCCAATAAACCCAACACCAAAGGGAATGCCTGATGAAACAAGCAAGGAAAATCCTCAAATAATTCAAGTGGTTCACAGGGTGGATGAGGACTCAGACTCACTGTCTTCTAAGCAGAGAGAGGCTGTTCCCTTCAATGATCCACTGGGAGAAGGCACCTGCCACTACTACACCCTGGACATGTTCTCTTTTCGAGAACTCTTCCATTCTCTCCTTCCTCTTTTTCTCTTAAACTTTGCTATTGTTGGTGGTATTTAGACAAGCTGTTTTCTCTCCTCCGGGTGCGCTCCAGGATTTGATCTAATTGTCCTGCTGTTCAAGTGTCACTTGGCATTATTATTGGGAAGATGAATGGGACGTGGGTCAGAGTTCAGCAGGAAGGCATCTGCTCGCTTGCATGGCACAGTGGAAGCACTCAGAGGTGATCTTTAACGAAAGCTTGGAAAAGATTCGCACACAGCAGTCTGTCCTTCCAAATCTGGAGTGTCCAAAAGGTGGCCCTTTTCTACAGGGCCAGAAATCGAATAAATATGAGGTAGTAATATCTTTGCAGGAAGTTCCCTACTTACAATTTCTTTTCTTACAGGAAGAAAAATGGGGGAAAAAGTGTGATTAAACAGGGAGGAGAAAACGGAAGCTTCTGAATGGGTCCTAACCATTTTTTGACTATTTTGCTTATACAACAATCTCACCAAAGAAGAGTTTCCATTCCACTCACAAGGACTCTCACCCGGTGTCTCCGCGGGTCTCAGGTTACTGCACCATCGCCACCACAGGCTCAGGTTCTCCTACTGGGCTCTCCTCGGGTTGATAGTTCTTTCACTTAACCAAGTAGCCAGAAGCCCCACTTAGAAAGTGCTTTAGCATTTAAGACAAGTGGGACAATGGCCTCATTGTTCTTTTTGCCCTCTTGAATAGGACAAATGTCTCTTCCATCTACTCTGTCACCAAGGAAAGCTGTGTGGAGGTTCCTTGGAGACTCACCTTCCTTCCACTCCCCCTTTGTTCTTTGGAAGAGGGTTATTGTGTGTTCCTCTCAGCCCTCTACCTACCAAACATGTTTGGGGAACCCTAGTGGACCTTGCCCTTTTCTCCTCTACCCAGAGTGGAAGTTGGGAGGGGGGAGAAAGAAGCACAAACCAGGGAGCTTATTTTAGTTAAGGTGCCACCTGCAGCCTGGGATTCCTTTTGGACCTCCGGGCAGACGCTTCACGGTTCTCGGCGGGATTTCTGGCTGACACACTAAAAATATCCGGGACAGGGAGAGCCCGGTGTTACCCAAAGCTCGCGGAGAAGCGGTATCCTAGGATGGGTGGGGATCCGGCCACCAGCTTCCAGCGCGGCAGGAGCCACGGAGTCCTCCAGCCGGGCGCACCTTTGCGACGGGGTTTCCCAGCTGCCTTCCGGGAACCCCGCGGAGCCCCGGCTGCTCCGGTGGGTGCGATCTTCCTCCACTCTCCAGCAAACAAGCTCTCTTCGCCTGCAGGTCTCCCGAGCGAGCGCTCAGTGTCCTTCTCTGAGCATGCGCAGCCCGACGCCCTCCCCGCCCCCGCCTTCTGCCCCCTCCCCGCCAGCCTTTTGCTCCTTTCCTTTCATTAAACAAGCAGGAGATCCTGAAACCTGGACCCTGTGTAGGCGCCGCGTCAAGAGGAGGCGGAGAAGGGGGCAGCGAGGGATGGGCGTCGAGGGGGATCTGTGATCCCGCGCACCCTCCCCGCGCGCGCGCGCGAACACACACACACACACACACACACACACACACACACACACACACACACACACGCATACTCGCCACACTCTCGCACAAACACACACTCGTACACGCCCGCGCCGCGCGCTCGCCGGCTCGCTCTCCCACGCAGGCGGAATGCAGCAGCTCTCGGGGAGAGTGTCTCCAGCAGCTGCCTGAATGCACTTCGCTGCTGGGAGCCGGACGGCCCAGTAGGGCGCACCGGAGGACGCTCCGCCACTGGAGGTGAGTGTGGCGCCCGCCGCCGAGGGACAGCTCCCGGACGTCGCAGCTCCTGGGCAGTCCTGGGGGCAGGTTCCTGACCTGACACGGTGGTGCAGGTGGCCCACGCTTGGCTCATGGGTTTCAAGGTGCAGATGAAGGCGGCGCCGGGGCAGTGTCGAAGGACAGGGCGATCCCAGGGAGGGTCGCCTCCTGCGAGGTGTCAGATTGACCCGGCAGAAAGCTACCCCTCTCTGCTCGTAAACTTTCCTCTGCTGTCATTTGGGAAACGTGGAGACAAAGGGGGCGTGGAGGCTCCCATCGTCCGGTTCCACCCTCCTGACTGCATTCCGGGTTTCCACTCGAGCCGGTGCGCGTGGGTGGGCATGCGGGCCCGGGGCGCCCGGCAGGTAGGTGGTGCCAAGTCCTCCTCCCCCGGCGGGGATTCGGATACCTCACCCTCAGCTATCAGCATTGCGATTGATTTTTTGCCTCGGGCGTGGGCACTGTCATCTTTCCCTTCCACCCCCCTGCGCCCCAGGCACATAGTAGTGGTGTGTTGGAGGGGGGTGTCACCTGAAGAATTGGAAGGACAACCATAGGCTTTCGCAGTGCTGGAGGCGCCGGGGTGAGGCTCGGGTCAGTGGGGGGATGAATGATGAGTTACTGAAAGGTTTGCCATAATCACCTCCTAGAAACGCTGGGCGCCAGGATCGCTCCTCCCGGGGGAAGATGCTGCTTTCACGTACACCAGCGCTGCAGCGCTGGGAGCTGGACTGGGGCTGCTGTCGCGGCAGCGGTGGCAGGGGCAGCTGCGGCTTTATTTTTGCCTTGGGGTTTTATGACACACACGTGTGGAATATGTGGAGGATTCTGGGTTATTTTTCTTTGTGGGCATACCGGTTTTTCTTTCAGCCTTTTTCGTGGAAGAAATGTTTTGCTGCCTACAACCTGGTGTCTAGCTGGTGGTCAGGCACTGTTCTGAGTATCTCTTTGGCTCAAAAGAAAAGCTCCTGGGAAAAGGATTTCTTAAAATGCCAACCCCAGTGGGGCAGGATCTTAGAGTACAGAGTACTTGCCTGCATCAGGGAAATCTTGACATCTAATGGTCCTTTGAGACAACCAAGACTGGATCGGCATGTGATGAGTCCAGGAACTGGACAAAGGGGAACGCCAGAGGGACGGACAATGGTCTTTGGGGGAGATGTGACCAGAGGTTTATTAAGGCAGGAAGAGGTTGAGTGCAAGACCAGGAACTCTGTACCCTTCATTGAATTCACATGCCTTTTCTACTTCTATGGGTGGCAGCTCCTATTCATGCAGTGGGACTCTAGTTTGGAGATCTCTGGAATGTCACATCTGGAACATGAAGGACCGTGATTATTCTTGGGCTTACCCTTTACCATAATCACAAACTAGTTCTTTAGGTCTAGAAAGTACCAGTGTGAAAGTTTCTCCATCTTGACATGTTTGTGCTTGGAAGGTAGGATGGCCAGACAGGTATATTTTTGTCTCTTTGGTACTCCAAAGTCTCAGATTTGTTAGGGAAGCCAGGCCAATGTTGGCAGAAGGAAACACTGAAGTCCAGACCCAGTACTGGTCATCAGAGGGGATTCTCTTCACTAGGAGATGACAGGTGGGGTCTTCTTTCTGCTGCTGCTTGGGAAAGGGACCATTTTTGTTTTTAACATTTTTTGACTTTGAAGAGGGAGAAAACATGATACGCACACACATGTATATATATATGTATATATACACACATATATGAGATTCATTGAGAAAGTTCACATATGAAAGAGTTATTGACTCATAAATTAACATATCTGAAAGTGCAGAGGTTGGGAAAAAGAAAAGGAGAAAGAAAGAAAGAAGGGGAATTAAGAAAAGATGCATATTACTGAAACATTTACTTTTATGATTTTTCTAAAGTCAGAAAGACAGAAATCTGAAAGTGTTGGGTTTTTTTTTTTTTTCTTTTTCAAATGACAAGTGAAGTGAAGACCTTTCCAGAAATATTTTCAAGATGAAATTGGCATAGAGGGGGCTTAAAAATAATTGTCAGCATATGTTCTTTTTTATTTCATGGTGAATATTCTTATCATTTTCCTTGCAAATCTTGGCAAGAAAAGATCAAGATTTTTTTTTTTTTTTTTTGCTCCTTACTAGAGCTCTTTCTTCGCTCTACTACAATGTGTTTCTTCCTTCTTCATCTTCAAGATCACTTTATTTTGATCATTTTCAGATTCTGTTCACAAGTACTTATTGACTGCATATTCTGTATTTAGCAAGTCAGATAAAAAATGTATAACACTTCTGTTCCTCGAAGGGTTTACCATCTAGCTGTAAATACAAGATTAACATACATGAAATAATCAAAGTAGGATAACTCTGTATTGTACTGTGAGCTCTTTACACATGTGCTACACATTCTAACCCCATTTCCTGGATTTTCACAGCATTTAGAAAACATACAGCAGCACTTATTATATGCTGGAGCCTGGAGAAAAAAATAGGAAGTAAAAATTGGTCCCAGAAGTGGGGAATAGTTAGGTCTTAACTACCTATGATGTAATCTGATTAACTGTTACATTTGCAGAGTAAAACAAATACCAACAATATAGACATGTGATTATTTTTCTTCTGAGGAATTAGAACAGGTGATTTTGGAGATATTTTTGAAAAATGAATAATCTTTCCAGGGAAGGACAGAAAGGACATTCCAAGCAGAGAGAATGTGTGAGAGTGCTTGATAAATTAGGGTAGCTATAAGTCATCCTGTGTGGCTAGGGCCATACAAGGATGAACAGCACCTGGGTGACACTAATTAACAACTGATACTGTGGCATGAGTGTTTGGATAGGGATATGGCCAGAATGCTATGGAAGTACAAAGGGAAGACTTCCATCAAAGAGGGGACGATCAAGAAGATTTCTTAGGGAGTTTGATGTGAGCTGAGTCTTGAACAAGGGCAAGGAGAAGAGAAAGCCTTTCTGGGCAGATATAACCATGTGAGGGCTTAGAATTAGTTCTCTGTGATGGCAGTCCCTCATTGGAGGGACATGACAGCAAGCCCAAGAAGTCAGCAGGGATCAAGGGTGAATGGAACATGCAAAACAGCTTCAATTTTATGCAAATGGTCAGGAGCATTTGAAAGTTGGAAAAGCTGAGATTTGCATTAAAGAATTACAGCCATGACCACAGTGTGGAGGATGAGTTGTAGGTGGTGAGATTGGAGGCAGGGAGCTTATTGTGGAAATATAGGTAGGTGTGAAGTGATAAGGGTGATGGAGTAGGGTGGAGAGGAGGACCTCTCTCTAGGAAACAGAGAAGTAGAACCTGTTTATTTCCAAAGAAGGGCCAGCATCGTGTGCTCCTGTATCACTTTCTACTTCCTGGGTATTCACTTGTGTAGCTGTCTTTTCTCCTCAGTGAGGGCAGAACATTCACAGCTTCATCTTCCACATTCAGTGAAGGCCTGGTATAAAGTAGAGACTCAGTAAATATTGGTTGAATGAGTGATTAAATAAATGAATGAGAAACAAAGTCACGAAGTAATGATTCTGCACTAGCATAGCAAAAGCTAAATCACGATTTCCATTTCTCCAAGGCAATCAACTTTTGGGAGGTCAGTGACTTAAAATGTTCCAGAGAGACCACAGATCAAAACAAAAGCACTTTTCTCAGCCACCTCTATGAAGACCTGTCATCTGAGGTGCCACTAGGAAATGGTGTTGAAACATCATATTTTTTTTTATATTTAAAAATTTTATCATCACCACATCTTGAAGGCAATGTCAACCACACAATTAATTCCTGATAATATAGTATGCTAGTGGTAAATGGAAGTCTCCTTTTCCTTCCCTCTTACTTGTCAGAATTTTCTGCTTTCATGGAAATCAGGACTTTGTGAAAACTTTCAAAATCAGCTGGAACCAGGGAGTTTGTAAGCCACAGAGTATCATTTAAACAGCTCATGGCATACTGGCATCCTGGGATGTGGGCCAGACCACCCATCAACAGTGCAGCCTTAGGAACTAGGCCCCTTATTGAACCAAGCCCAAGCATATTGGTTTTCAATCTGAAAACCCCAATAAAAGATGTCAGAATGGAGAAAACAGTCAGAACTTATTTTCTACAGGTGGTGAAGGAAAGGAGTATCAGAGATAGTAGATGCATGAATGGTGTTGCAGGAATGATGAGGGAGGTTAGCTCAGGAAGGTAAAAACGCAATGCTGTTGTGCAGGAGTTGATTTTGGGGTGACATTGAAACATCTTGGAAAGCACTAGGACAGATCCCAGTATGTGGTGATTTCACAGTAAATGGCAAATATTGTTTGTGTTAAGGGAGAGGATAGAAAAAGTTAGAGACCACAGAGCCTGAGACCAAATTTCAGCCTGTAGGAACTAGGGATTAGGGATAGAAGCAAGCTCTGGTAAAGAATGTAGGAAGAGAATTCTCGGGTAAAATGAGAAAGAACTGGCAGGAAAGCAGAGCTTTAAGAATCATGAGAAGGGGTGGTTAGATTTCACAGAAGTGGCCTGGATCAGGCTTTGTACAAGTACCCACGTTGTGGAATCTCATTTTTACCGCACAACACATGTGACTCCTTTCTCCACTTTTTAGTCAAAGCAGCTGAGACTGGGAGTTCAACAGCTTGGCTGTGGTTAACGATCTTGTGTCAGAGTCAGGTCTCAAAATCTATTTTCATAATCCTACAGCCTGTCTCTCCTTGTGGAATGTGTAAATTATCAGAATGGTTTTAAGTGAGGAGAGACTGAAAGGATTCAAAGTAGGGGACTGAGAACAAGACAATGAATCAGAGTTTTGGGTGACTGTCAGGAAAGCAGTTGTAGCATAGCAGTGTGCTCAGAAGCCATATTTCAGAGGGGGGAAGGAGCTAAGAAACTCCAGGCAATGCACACCTATCAGTCATTCATGGAATCTGGCAGGGGAAAGAGTTATGGGGCCATTGGGAGAAGGATCAGGGAGCTACAAGCAAGTTCTTATCAAGCAGGAGCAGATGGGAAGAGTCTGCCTAAAGAGAACAAAAGCCGTGGGAACTGACTAGGAGAGAGGGAAGGATGTCTCTGCCTGAGAGCATGCAAAGATGCATTTGAGGACAGATACAGGGTTGCTGTTCTCCTCACCAAATGACCCAAGTGTTTCCTGAATGCCGAAGTGTCCTGGCAACCTAAGGAGGCTCTGAGTGCCAGGCACTAATGGTGTCACTTGGGCACGCAGGCTGATGTTCCTTGTTTATGTAGGATGGCAGCTGGGAGCATGGACTCTGGAGTCAGGTTGCTACCTGAATTAATTCTGCATCAATTTGGGATTCTGAATTGATTGATTTCTTCCTTCTGGCTCTGCCACTTCTTGACTATGTGACTTTGGGCACCCTGTTTACTGCTCTGTGCTTCCAGTTGCTCCTGTGTTAAGAAGGAGACCACAGTAGAACCTATCACAAAAGATTGTGAGGATTAGATAATTATTTGTATAGCTTGGTAGGGAGTAAGTGCTCAGAAAATGGTAAGTATTATGGGTGACAGTGACAGTGATGTTAAACACATATAGCTTTGACTTTAAGCCCTGGTCTCTAGAGATGTATATTTTGGCATCCATTTAAAAAAATCTATTTTTTTTTTCCTGGTTGGTTATAAATAACTGGCTCTACTCCTGTCTTCCTAAATGCAGGAATTAAATCAGCAGATACAAATATGGCAGGAGCAGACTAGCTCTGCTGTGAGACTCCTAGGTGGGCCAGACATGTGCCGGGAGGGTCTGCCAATAACTTTTGCCTGGTTGTCTCCTTCTCACACCTGTCTGGGGAAGGTGAAAGTTTGCTTGCCTTAAGCAGGTCCTTGCATTCTTCAGGCTCACAAGCATCACACAACAGGGACTTAGCTATTTAGCAGATCATTTTCAGGGAAGCGACTAGCTACATTAATTACAACACCTCTTTGGTACTGAGGAATATAAACTCTAAATATCTCAGATGTGAGGTTCATAACATTCCTTAGAAATCAAATGTCTCCTTCCCCATGAAAAAGTTTCATGTGTTCTATAGAATCTCAGTGAATGTGGGAAGCCTATCGTTACCTACCTGGCCATGGGGAAGAGACTAGAACCCAGGTCTGACCTGTATTCTGGTGCACTTTGTATTACACTCTGGCAAATACCTTTTGGTTGTTTTTCCATGCATCTTATTTATATTTCAGCCATACTTAACTGTGTGTGTGTGTGTGTGTGTGTGTGTGTGTGTGTGTGTGTGTTGTTTGTTTTTAGGATTTAAATACATGTCCTAATGTTGTTATTGGTTATACATGACAGTAGAATTCTAACTTTATAGTTTCCCCAATAAGACTTTTCTTTTTCATCTTCAGGCTTTTGACCTTGTCGTTCCCTGTGTCTGGAATTCCATCCTTGCTGTCCCCTGCCTAACTTCTTTAGTTTTCAGGTCAAAGTCACATTCTCGGGAAGGTTATCCTAATCTCTTACACTAGGTTGACTTCCAACTCTATGTCGTTTCAATAGTCTCGAGCCTTGTCACAGAATAAGTGCTCAGTAAAAATTTTGGATTGAATAAATCTTTTGGATGAATGAATCTTGCCCTTTCTAGTCCCCCAAATGCAGCTTTTTGTTATAAAAAATCATAGAATTTTCTTTCTAAAAAATGCATTTTATATGAGAGACAGAAATACTCACTACAGGCAGCATCCGATATTTTATAATTATTGTCCTTTTATTTCGGATTGTGGCAGTATGGGTTGTTACCCACTAAATCCTCCTTCAGTGGATCACAACCAGTTGGTTGAAAGACATTAGTCTGTGTATATCTGCTTTGGCCATGAATAAAAAATACTACCTTTCTTCCCCCAAAATCACAAATTTTCAAGTTTGATGATTTATAGGAACTTATCCAATCAGACTTCCTGAGATGAGGAATTGAGAACCAAAGAAATACAGTGATTTGACTGGGGCTGGTAGTCACTATAGCTAAGAAATATCACAGCTTAGATTGAAACCTTTGTCTCCTGGCTTCTGACTCTGAGTCTGCCTGGTGTTGGAATCAGGGTGAGGCGAGGAAAGAAGGAAAGCAAGCACAGCCTCAGATTCTTTTTTAAAAATTTTAGTATTTCCATCATTGAGGAACTTTGGTCTTAATTATGTTTTTAAAAATACTGCATTAAAATATTGTTATCATGATTACTGAGCACACTGGGACCCCTTTTTCCCCTGATACAAGTGCCTCGCTCACCTGACACTGGTTCTAGCCTGCTCTTTCCACAGAGTGGAAGGAAGGATATGCCACGCCTTCCATTGCTGCTGTAGAGTGAGCAGCACAGTGTGGCAGGTGCCCTGAGTGCAGCTGTCCAAGGAGCCACCAGTCAGCACGGCCATGAGAGCGACTGGTAAACGTTTCATTTCCTGGTTGATATGCTAATCAGCAAACATTGCATTCAATGGTAAAAGTAAGGCCAAAGGGATAAAAGTATAAGGTGAATAAAAGCTCTGTCTGCCTGTCATCTCTCTGTGTCTCAGGGTGTCAGGGTTAGAGATTGTCTAGACTAGTTCCTTCACTTATCAATTTATGCATGTGACTGTTTACTTCTCTATTTTTGAGTTTTTTGCAAATCCAAGTTAGTAAGGGGAGAAAATTATTCTGCCCATTAACTTGACTGATTTTGCCTTATTGCCTTGTTGAACTGTTTTGAAGATTTAAGGGCAGAATGGCAGTCTGACCGTTTACACACACACACACACACACACACACACACAAACACACACACACAAGCCAACCAACAAAGAGAAAAAAGTAAAAGGTGCAAGGATGGGAAGAAGAAAAAGAGTAAAGGAAGGAAACTTGATTGGTATTTATTAAGCACCACACAAAGTACTACTATGGACTATCCAAGGGCTGTTGCTTGTATTATTTCTTTAATCCTATAACACGCTGAAGAATAGTTATCAGTATCCCTATTTGACAGCTGAGCAACCAAGTCATAGGAAGTTGAGTTGCTTACCCACTTCTCTGAACTAGAGCTAGATTCAAATTCAGGTCTGACTGAGTCCAAAGTCTGTGCTCCCTCTTGGACTTGGTCCTTCTCATTCACAAGGTTTGGAATTTCACAACTGCCCTGGGAAGCCTAATGTGATGACTTCTGTGGCTTGTGCCTTTAACTGCATGGGAAGTCAGCAAGTGCCTCCACATCCTGCCGGTATTGCCTCCTTAGGTGGTACATTTGTCTTTTCCCATTCATCAATAACAACATGGAAAAGAGCTACATACGCAAAGGAAATAAATGTCCTCTTTGTGTGAAGATCATAAATTTTTACCTGACAGGAAAGCACATATTTTATTCTGCTTCCATTATGTGAGAAGAGCTTCTTCTTTGGGTATTATTGCATCAAGTGTTCTAGAAATGCTCCCAGACACAGACTGATGGAAAGGTGATCATATTGACTGGAGCAAATCTGTCAAAAGGAGGGTAATGTATTTGCATGCCTGACTGGGGTTTCTGGGGTGCCCTTTTTTATTTTCTGATGGGAAGCATGGAACAGTGGCCCCCTCATCAACATTTAAATTCAATAAAATATATAATCAAGTGGAATCAGATACAATTAGCAAGAAGAGTGTCTGGTCGAGAGTGCTGCTGTTTAGCTGAGCAGCTCTCCAAGCCAAGCGTGCTTTATCATTATTCCCATCTCCCTGGCTTCCCTAGCTATCGCTTCCAGGCAAACCCACTCAACTGCTTTAATAATCAGCCCACAGCCTTCTCTCCTGGGGGTCACTGGAACTGAAAAAAAAAAAAAAAGGTTCTTTTAATTCACACTTGTATTAACAAGAAAAAACATTACCTCTCTATATCTTTTTTTTTTTTTTCCTACAGTGTTTTAGCAAGGCAATATCTCTAGATTTGAAGAAAATCTTTTGGGTTTAGTTTTTTTACATTTTTACATGGGCTGACATGTAACATGTGACAGTTTCTGGTCAGGTGGTTTGGAACAATCAGAATATAATTCTCTAGTAATTAAAAATTAACTAAATCAGTTATATATGTGCTACAATGATGCATAAGATGCAGATATAATGAAGTTCCTAACAGAAAATAAATGTCACTCAAATTTCTGCCTGACTTATTTCTCTTGTTTGGTATAAGTTCCTCTAACATTTTTGGTTTATTAACATTTGCATGTTTTTAAAAAAAAATTTAAAGGGTGAGATTATACTTTATGTATTTTTCACCATTTGCTTTTTGTTATAATTTCAAAGAAGTGATTTCTTTTGATTAATAAACGTTTGTTAAATATTACTATTATATGAGAAGGATGAATGCTGCTTTCCATTTTAAGATAGAAAATGACTAATGAACAAATATTTTCTGAGTGTCTTGTGGAAGCCACTTATTACATCACATGCTTTTGAAGAGTTCACAATTCAGCAAAAGATCACATACTGAGGGCACTACGTTTTAACTTAATCAATGACAGCATCTGTCAATTCTCCTTGATTCACAGAATTCCTGGAAGGGATAGTTCATTCCAATTGTTTTATTTTTGCTGATCAGAAAGTTGAGGTCCTCTGAGGGTAAGTGACTTGCCAGAGTCCCACAAGTCTGGAGAGGCTGAGATGGTAGGGTATTTTCAGCCTGTTAAGCCAATGCTGATCTTATTACATCTGACTGTATCAGGAAGCAGGAACTAGGGAACTCACTTCACAAATACTAGCTTGAGCAAATGATCCCTACCAGATTGAAACTCATGCTTTATGTAAATGTTGGCACCCACAGTAAGGTGCAGAGATTGCCTCCTATCCTCACTCTCTGCCTATCTCCTCCCTCTCCATGCTCCATGGTCTGAGATTCTCACATTAGAGTAATACTTGGGAGCCAAGCAACAATCATGAAATGAAATGAGATGTTAACTAAGGAAGGTGTTCTCCTGCAAACATATTAGTAGAGATTTAGTTTTTCAATTTAGCTTCTTGCCATCTTAAACCTTAATGAATTCTAAAACAAATGCATTTTACCTGCCGACTTTAATCAAGTCAGGAAGTCTTCTTTTTAATAACTGATGATTTTTGTCCATGATAGAAACATAAATAGAATTCTGATTCTTAAGTACTTTACCTGTATTTCCCTGCTCAGGAAACAGGATCACGTGGTGGGTTAAGAGCTTAGCATGGAGATCAGATGGAGCTGAATTTGAGCTCCTGTTCTGCCATTCACTAGCTTTGTGATGTTAGGCCAGTCCCTTAGTCTTTCTAAATTTTAGATTTCTCATCTATGAGATCGTGATAATAGAAGACCCCTCCTCCCAATGAAAGTTAATGAGAAATAAGTATACTATTCACTTTAACATAGAGTCTAGAACATAATAAGGACTGAAGCAACTGTAGCTACTATTATCTTCATTACTTGTGTTCTACACAGGACATACTGCTGGTATAGCCCTCAGAACCACTTAAATATCAAGTGATGAGCCATGGATTTAGGAGCCTAGCTAGAGGTAGGAAAAGGGAGGGGTGTGATCAATATATCAAAATTCTGTTTTAAAAATAAAATCTCAGTCTTCTTTTCATTTTTCTACATTCATGGAAATGCTTTAGAATTCATAAAAGTGTATACTTTTCTTAAATGTGAAGACAACATTATTAATCTCTGTTGGCCAAATACATGCTTTAAGTCTTGTTTACCTTAGTTTTATTGGTTGTTTACCTAGATATAGACACACATTCATTGTTGCATAGAACCACAGAACCTGAGATGTGGATGGTAAGAATCCCAGACAGTCACACAGTACTAGGGCCTTTCTTTCCACACACATAATAAGAAGATGTCTGGTCTCTGTTTTCCAGCATTGGGGCTTCATTCCTCCCTATGTTGGTGACCACAGTGGAGGTACCCAACATAGGGACTAATTGGGTCTTAGCTGTGGTTGGCTAATATCCTAGAAGCTGGGGCAGAGAAAGTAACACTGATGTTCATCAAATGCCCCAAGTTTTGAACTTGGGGTCTTTGCACTTGTGGTTAGCTCAGTCTGGAACATCTGCTCTGTAGAAATCTGCATCTTCCTTCCATGTCACCTCATCCATCCATTCAACCCTCATCAGACAGGCTTTCCCTAATAACTCTAATACACCCAGTCCATTAATCTTTAACTCTACTTTGATTTAGATTTCTCATTAGTACTGATAAAACCTTACTTTCCATTTATGTGTTCAGTTGTTCATCTGTTTGTGATCTGTCCCCCCTATTAGGATATAAACACCACAAGAGAGACTCTGTGTATTTTGTCCATTATTACATGACCAAGACCTACAAATCTTTTATATTCTAAAATCAAAACTTATTGAATAAATTAATTAAATCAAAAGATAATTAGTGTCTTGAGAGTTAATCTGAGAAGCCAGTAGCAATCACCAAATCCAGAAGACAGAAAGCAGGTGAACATCTCAAAATGTGGGATGGCTCCAGAGTGGCAGAATGGGTTGGATCTTTGAATGCATGGTAGGAAATGGGACCCAAGGGAGGGGTTGGTCCCAGAGGATTAATGTGAATGAAGCAAAGATGTTTCAGCTGTAAACCCTGCCTTTCAGGTACATGGGAGCTCTGGTAGTTAGGACGCATGCCAGAGAGCTTACTTGTATATAAACGAATCCACTTTACTGTGCAAAACTTGAAATATTAAGATATTCTTCTAGATTTAACTGAATTCTGTGTCCTTTCTTTACCTATATGGGGAAGATGGCCAGGTTTGGGGGAGCATTTTGAATGGAAGAAGATGAAATTAAGGGGCACCCATAGAAATCAAGCTCCATTTCTTTGATTTTGAAAAGTATGAAGAGAGAGCCTACAGAATGGGAGAATCTTTGTCAGGTACTTTTCTGACAGAGGATTACTATCCCCCTGGAAAAAATCTATAAAAAACCCCACCCCAAAAAAACAAATCAATAAATAGGCTAATGAACTAAATAGACACCTTCAAAAAAAGAAATGCAAATGGCTAGCAAATATATATATAAAACAACATCTTTAGCAATTAGGAAAATACAAATCAAAATTACACTAAGACTTCATCTCAATCCAATTAGAATGGCAGTCTTAAGAATACAGATATTTGTAAATGATGGTAAGGATGTGGAGGAAAGGGTTACAAAGTTGGTGGGGTTGTAAATTAATACAACAAACTGCGGAAATCAGTATGGAGGGCCCTCAAAAGACTAGGAATGGAACTACCATATGATCCAGCAATACTACTCCCTGGTATTTAGCTAAAAGAATTAAAGAAAGCATACTATAAACCATACATGAATACCCATATTTACAGCAGCACAATTCACAATTGTGGAACCAGCCTAGGTGCCCGTTGACAGATAAACAGTCAAAGAAAATGTGTGTGTGAACAGGGGAGTTTTATTCAGCCATAAAGAAGTATGATATTATGTTATTTGCAGAACAATAAATGGAACTTGAGAACATTATGTTAAGTGAAATAAGACCAAATCAGAAAGTCAAGGGTCATATGTGGAGGTTGAAAGAAAGAAGGAAACATAAAGTTTGTTGGGGGAGCCCATAAAAATAGAAGGAAGACCAGTAGAATAGAGGAAGGAGACCAAGGGAAGGGAGAAGGAGAGGAAAAGAGGAGGTGCTGGGGAATGAAATTAACCACATTATGTTGTGTGCATGTAAGTAAGAATGTGTAACAACAAATCCCACTATTATGTGTAATTATAATACACCAATACAGTAAGAGAAATCAAATTTCATTTTATGTAAAGACTTTTTGTATAGTGCTTCAACAAAATAAACTAATTGGACCAGTATGAAGGAATCAAGGTAAGAAAATACCTTTGGAAAACTAAAAACATTTAGCACACATACCTTCTTTTTCTTTACATACAATCTATTATTGAGGAAATGTACATTTGTAAAGGGGATCTAGCATCTTGGTGCCTTTCAGTATGAGTTTACCCAGTTTCCCTCTGGTCACTAGGTTTAGCTTTCGATGAATTGCTGACAGGCATTCTGTATGGTTTGTTGTGGTCTTTGTGGTCTAGGGTGTAGCAGTCTGGGGAAGCTCTGTGGAGGACCATGGAGCCATGAAGAAGCCATGGGCTACCTTGAAGTTGTGCCCACACTTTTTCCTGGGGATGCTGTGTGGCAATGTCGCCTGCAAACAGGCTCAGGTCTTGATCTTTGTGAATTTCTTTGGAGAACAGTCATAGGGTCTCCTCTGGTTCTCTTGCTTTGAGTAGAAGACCTCACTCACTTAAATACCAACTTCATGGAGGAGATTTACCAAAGTAATTGAAGAGCAATATAAAACTTTTAGAAAGTGTTACCATGTTAAAAGAGAATATGATGCTCTACAGTCTCAAATGGTGTCAGCCTTTTGAAGTGTCACCAGGAAAAGCAACCCTGGAGGCAAATAGTGAAAAGCTAGCATCTATACCTCTGGAGAAAAGAGAGTTTATAGAGAAGGATAAATTTAATCATTCAGAAGTGAGTGTATGGATTGCCTGACTTTACAAGGTGGTTAAATTCACTAGAGAATAAATCAAAATTTACCAGATAATAAGTAGTTTTTCCAAATAGGGTTTCTGGAGGAGAGAATTCCACACACGGTCTTTCACCTTTACCCAAGGTAGGGCTTTCCCTTCTTCCATCCAGGTTCCCACCTTTGCCACAGACCTTTGTTCCTCTTCCTTTCCCCTTGAATTAAAAATTCTCTATTGTGGATACAAAGGAACAGCTCACAAGACTAGGACCTCTTTCTCCTCCTATTTCTTCAGAAGGCATGTAGGAATCATTCCAAGAACATTCTCTACCATGGAATTTTTTTGGATTACTGGGTCCTTCTAACAGAGATCCTCCCACCAAGAGGGTTTCTTATGTTTCTTCCCCAGGAATTAGATTCACTCCCCATCCTGAAGATAGTGGTTACTTGTAGATAATAAGTTACTTTCAAGATGGATTTAGTTTTTAAATAAACCTGCTACTGAATATCTAGGATTCCAATTTTCTTAATCTTCAAAAGTAATTTTGAATTATTTCTCAATTTGAGTTTAGGCAACATCTGTAGCTTAAGTGGTTATATGGTTGACCAAAAGGAAGCTGAATGGCATTATAATTCTCAGGATAGTATTTTGTAAATGAGGGTGATTTAATATTTTAAAATGTGAGTTAAAGATAATTATTTCATAGTTATAGGAAATGAAATGCATACTTCACCTCATCAGCCTGTGTTTGTCAGCTTTGTGTTGCTGTGACCAAAATACCTGACAAGAACAATTAAGAGGAAGAAAAGTTTATTTTGGGACTCATGATTTCAGAGGTCTCAGTTCCTGGATAGCCAACTCCATTGCTCTAGACCTGAGGTGAGGCAGGACATCATGGTGGAAGGGACTTGTGGAGGAAGACTGCTCAGTTCATGGCAACCAGGAAGCAAAGAAAGTGTGTGTGTGTGCGTGTGTGTGACTGAGAAAGAAAGAGAGAGAGAGAGAGAGAGAGAGAGAGAGAGAGAGAGAGAGAGAGGGAGAAGTGCAGAGAAGAGGAGAGGAGAGGAGGGGAGGGGAGGGGAGGAGATGGGAGGAGAGGAGAGACAAGATAGATATATTGTCCAAATGCATGACCCCAGTGATCTACTTCCTGTAGCCATGACCCACCTGTCTATAGTTATCACCCAATAGTCCATTCAACAATCAGTGGATTAAACCAGCAAATGGATTAATCCACTGATGAGGGCAGTGCCCTAAAATCTCCACCTCTGAAATATGTGCCATTGAGCATCATTCTTTAAAAATGTGAGCTTTCTGGGGGACTTTCCATATCCAAAACAAGTCCAAGCTCTGTGTGAACTTCACCTCTGGCATTTCCCCAGTCCTCTGCCCCTTTTTTCAGAGCTGATGTTACCTTGCTTTTGTCTTTGTCTCTATTTTCTTGCCCATTTTAGACAGCACTTTTTGCTGATATCTAATTCATGACTCCCACTCTCCTCCTAGACAACTTTGCAGACAATATTTGTCCCCAAGAAAGAGGATATAGAGATCATTTGGACATGGTGGAACATAGTGAGAAGAGTGTCAGATTTCAGTGTAAACATCTAAATATGAACCTTGACTACATCATTAACTGTGTGACTTGAGAATTTTCTTAACCTCTCTGAGATTTAATGATTTCATTTGTAAAATAAAGACAAGGATAATTTTAAAAATTCTTTGAAGTAATGTACAAGAGGATAACTTCAAACATTCTGCCCAAATATTCATTATTAATACATTATTACAAATTCAATACCATCATTTTAGGAAGGGAGATGGAATAACTCTTTCAGCAACGTGAGGCTCAAAATTTTACTATTCATTTGTCAGTTGAAAGCCAAAGTGTCTATTATGAGTCAGATAGAAATGCGTGTGCCAGCTGAGGATATAAACCACCTGAATATCAGATGTGTTTCTCTTTGCTATGACTAGAGTGTTCTTCAGTAAACAGAGTACGTGTTTGGCATTTGTACAGAAAATCACTTCACCTAATTTGCCCCAAATTACTTACCTAAGACTATTAAGTGATATGCTTTCCTGTCTTCATTTTGAATATGAAATGTCTGTGGTTACCCAGAGTCGTCAAGAAGGTTCTCAACCTTGATTGTAAAACTGTAGGTGGGTGAAAAGAGGGGCTGCTTGTAAAAGAGGAAAATGGAAAGGGCAAAGGGAGAAGGGTCTGAGCCGATCCCAGGAATCAGCAATGTCACATGAGCCTGAAACAGGAACACCAAGGCTTTGCTGACATGACTGTGCTGCTTGAACTCAAGTCTGACCTTAAACTCAAGGTCAGACTCGGGGTCCATTCTCTTTACCTCTGTAGAGCTGGAGCAACCAAAATCATTTGGGCCAGAATCGCCAGGAAAATTCAACTGTATGAATAGCTTGGACATAACCCGGTACGTTCCTGTTCTTTGATTTATTAGACATATTTAACTCTGCAGTAAATATTAGTTGGGTGGGTCGAATAAAAGGTAGTGATATGAGGCAGTGGAAGGGAACAAGAAAGTAAACCAAAAGAGCAGTGGATGACTGGGATGAGTCTGTGCTTCTGAGAGCTGGAAGCTGTCAGAATTATTACCTAATTGGCAATAGGTAGGGGGACAGGGAGCCAAAGGTGCACTGGATTAGGGATTCCAAATGACTGTTTTTAAGAAGTATGGTTTAGTGAGACAGGATCAGACAAGAGGCTGGCCCCAAAGCTGTGCAAGCCAGAGCCATGATGCTGGCTGATGCTTGAGAGTTCATGATATCCTCATACTGCCCCAGGGACACAGGATAGACAGATGGGGAGATCCTGGGTTCTGGATTCCAGCAGTTGGTTTTTCAGTCCTGATCTGCTAGCTTTATTTTCTATAATTAATTAATTTTTTTTTTTTTTTCAGTGCTGGGGATTGAACCCAGGGTCTTATGCTTGCAAGGCAAGCACTCTACCAACTGAGCTATCTCCCCAGCCCTGCTAGCTTTATTTTTGAGGGAAATGTTTTAATTAAGGAGAGTCTTATAATTTCCTCAAAGCACACTGTCTGGTAGGTGGACTCCAGCCTCCTCCATAGAAGCAGCTCAATAAATCACCATGCTGTACCCTATAAATATGTACAGTTATTATGTATTAATTATAACCAAATAAGAAATCTTTTGATTGAGTGAATCATCTGCTCCTTCATTCCGTTTGCATGCTGGGATGCTATTTGGCCTAACTTCATTTCTTCTTTTTCTATGTCTCAAGAACTATGTCAGGAGAAATGTGCCAGAGAAACAGGTCCATAAATAGATCATTACTCACGGGGAGAGATGCCAAATGGCCTTGTTCTGTGTCCAAGAAAACACTGGGACTCCTGAAAAGCAAAATGAAAAATGACAACCAAGCTTATCATTTCACTGGGAAGACAAAAGGCATTATAGAAATAGACAGCATGATCCTTGATCTAGCGAGCATTTGAGGGAGGGTATACCAGGCTTGCCCAAGCTAATTAAAAGCCACGGGAATCCTAGAGCCCTGGATCTTCTAAAAAAACTGTATAAACTTCTTACTGAGTCCCTAATATATTCCTAAGAGGAATCAGAGAAGAATACACAACTTTGGGAGGTAAAATTATTCAGGAAAAATGGGACTCACAGTGAGGTAGTAAATCATCCAGAGGTCCCTGCTCAGGAAAAGGTTACTTTTTCTTTAGGTAAAATATAAAGATTAATGCGATGCTGTCTCATTTCAGGGAGATTCATATAAGCATTGATTTTATAATACGAAACATGTACATCTCCTAATGCATTTGCATTGAATGTTCTACTTCAATACCCACAAATCCTCAGAGGCCAGAAAAAATCTTGATTCAGAACCATTGTCTAGAGGATGGCCATTTAGTAGTCCATGAGAACAATAAAGACTTAAACTGTGGGTAGACTGCAGTTATACCTGTGGTCTAAAATGGGTTAATAAACATTCTATCACAGAGCACCACAAAACAAGTAGATAATAGTAAAAGGAGCAAAATTTATGATCAAGAAACTCATAAAAGAGAAAATGCCAGTGGTCAATAAGTATCAGGTGATACCTTTAAGTTTCACGAATGGATGGAGAAATAAGTTTAAGGTACCATTTTGCAGCTGTGAGATTCATAAAAAATTTCAAATATTATTTTCATTGAGTGCAGGCACAAATGTGAGTGAAAGCAGATGCTGTGACACTGCTGATAGTCATGTGAATTACTATAATAGTTCTGAAACCTGGTTGGCAGATGTTTTCAAAGTTGAAAGTGTATACACCTTCTCATTCAGTAATACAACGTGGGAGAGTGTATTCTAAGGAAACACGAGCATGAGTGTTTAAGGATATACAGGATTTGCGATGCTTCCTCCTAGGATTTTTGTCTTTACAATGGATTTATCAGGGTAGTAAGTGCATTTTCAACTTATAATATTTTTGACTTATGATGAGTTTATCCCTTTGTAAGTAGAGGAGCACCTGTATATTCAGTGATACTGCATCTTATAGTTCAAGTATCTGAATTCTTATCAACAGGATACTATATAAATTATGAAATATTAGATAAATTGAAATGTTATGTCTCTTTGAAAATGAATTATGTCTATTCATTGGGAAGGATGCCCAACATAATATGGCAAGTACAAAAATAAAGTTAATAATAATAGTTAAAACATATTTACTACATGACATGTGCCAGGCCCTATGTCGAATACTTTGCATGGATTGCTTCATTCATTTTCACAGTGCCAATTAATAGTTGAGAAAACTGACGCAGATGTGGGTAGAACACTTAGTGGTAGAACGAGGACTTAACACTTGGTGGGTCAGCTCCAAAGTTGGCACTGTCAGGGACCACCGTGTACTTTTTCTCAAGTAATGTGGTAATGACTATTATAAAATCCTAATTTTGTATAAAAACAAAATAAAAATAGCCATATGTATGTATTTATACATATATGTGATAAAACAATGTTTCTAATAAGAGTTTTGTTTTTAAAAAAACCCAAGATAATACATGAAAGCAGTTCTTCTTTTGTTGATCACAACGAAACCACCAGAACAGGAGCTTTCTGGAAGAGTCTGAGAAATGTCAAGATCTGTGATTCAGCAATCTCTGAATTGATTGGAATCTTCCTCAATGTCTTTTGTGGGGAAAAAAGTAGTATGTTTTGAGAGAATTTCTTGTCTATACTGAGAGGGGAGTCATGGAGCTTAAATATGAAGTCATGGCTGTAAGAGACAGAAAAGGAATAAAAACCAAATGTGTATTTGAGTTTTCCAAGAAGGGCTGGGGTCTAATTAATAACCATGTATCTCAGAGAAAGACTTCCTAAATGAGTAGGTGCTATAGTTTCTGCCATTTAGTTGTTTCTGGCAAAACCAAGTGTGAAGGGATAGCATGTTGTAAGATATTATGGAGTAGGACAGAAGGAGCCCAGAACAAGGGGATGTATGATGAGAGGGCACCCAGTAGTGCTGGTCTATTAGTATCTGTAGAGGTGCCATTTTGATAAAACCCATTATCTATGAGTTAAAATTGGCCCATGGTAATGCCTATGAATAACAGTATTGATTGATCCAGGAGGAGCTAGAATTCTTCCCACTCCTCAAACCCAGAATTCTGAAACCCTTGTGTGACCACCCTCTTTGCTTTCATCTCACTGCCTCTGCCTGCCCTTCCACACTCTCAAGTAAAGGTTTCCTTAGCCTTCTCTTTGTCAGTTCGATCTTCCATCTGAACTTTACTGTCATTCTGTGTTCACTTTACTGCCGCTCTTGACTTCCTTGGCATTGTCCTTCATAGTTTTCTTTTTGCCACTAGTGCTTACTTTCAGCCCCCTGTTCTAGGTTACTTCACTCCATCTTCCTATAAATGCAAGTGTTGACAGGCTTCCATTCTCTGCCCTCCACAGTACTACTAGTATTGTTTCTGCTTTTCCTGTTCTCATCATTTTATCACTTTTTAAATCTCATCCCCTGAATGGTCTCTTGTCTTCATTTCCTCCAGTTCTTTGTCACTTTTACAATATTTATCTATCCACCCATCCATCCATCCATCCACCCATCCATCCATCCACCCATCCATCCATCCACCCATCCATCCATCCATCCATCCATCCATCCACCCACCCATCCATCCATCCATCCATCCATCCATCCACCCATCCATCCATTCATCCATCCATCCATCCACCCATCCATCCATCCATCCATCCATCCATCCATCCATCCATCCATCCATTCATCCATCCATCCAAAATGCATGTCTCATTATTACCCCACTTCTCAGCAATATCCAGTAGCTCACCATGACATCTAAGTTCTTCATTCTGACACTCAACATCCCCCACTAGCCCACCCAGACTTTCTCGCCATCTTATCCCCTGCTTGCTCAAGCCATCAGAACGCTCCCCTTTCCACAAGCATGTCCAGCATATTTCTGCTCCCATCTCTTGGACCTTCTTGTCCCATGTGCACTTTCCAAGTTTTAACTGTTGTTAGGACCTACTACCTTCTCACCTTTTCAGTTGCTTCTCCTCAGAAATAATTATTCTCGTCTTAATTTTTAATGTTTTATTTTGTAGTTTTCCCAGGGCTCATTCCATTTTTGTTCTTGCCTTGTAGCTAGTTTGTACATGTTCTTCTCTTCCATGTATTCTGCACCTCCTTGAAGGAAAGTAAATGTTTATTTTTTAATTTTGAGTTATAGAGATAGTGCAGATAATTTCGACACCCACTGGAGATAACCACTATTATATTTTGGTGTATATCCTTTTTAGTTTTCTGTATGCCTACATACAATTCTCAATTTTAAAAAATAAAATGATATTACTGCAATTTACATATTCTTTTATAGCCTGATTTTTGTACATAATGAGAAACCAGAATTCAATGAGAGTTTACTGAGTTATACTAGAAACAGATGACCTGAATTTAATCCCTGCTTTACTATGAACTTGTTAGGTAAACCTGATATATTTAACCTTTCTGCACTTCAGTTACCTAATATGTAAAATGTAAATCATAGTATCTACCTTTTATGCTTGAGTGATGATTTAATGACATCATTCATGTAAAATATACCATAGTGTATATGATGTAAGTATACAATATTGTTTATTACAAATATAAAAACTGTATCTGGACATCTCTGTAGTGTAATAAATATGGTCATAAACATGATCTAGGCCCATAGTTTTCAACTGGTGGTGATTTTACCTACATGGGACTTTTTGCCGTGTCTGGAGACATTTTTGGTCGTCACAATGAGAGAAGTAGCAACGTATACCTTCTTGTGGGTGCATCTTTCAATGCACTAGACATTCCCCCACACCAAAGACTCACCTGCCCCACATGACGGTAGAAGCAAGGCTGAGAAGTCACAATTCCACACGTCCATAGCACAGAGGATATGGCCAAGAGAGCCAAGGTGGCTGAGATGCCCAGGGAAGCTGGGGCTTCTCTGTTGTCTTTCTTCTTATAGGAAGCTAGCTTGAGCTTATTCCCATGGTAGGGGCAGTACCAAAGGGCAAAACCCCAAATCCAGACCTTATATTTTTCCCAGTTTAGGTCATGTTTTCTAATGTTCCATTGGGTAAAGCAAGTCTAGAGCCAAGCCCTGATTCTAGGGGCAGAGAAATAGGCTCCACTTCTTTATTGGAGCGACAAACCATTGTAGTTTTTTATTTTAATCTACCTCATAGAGTGGGCATACTTTTAACTGGGACTTATTCTGCTAGACTGGTATCCTTGAAGTCTATACCAGTTTATTCGACAGCAGTTGCTGTATTTCCTTACCTCACAATTACTTCTAAATTGGTGTTAAAAAGACATTAACATTTAAAGTCTTTGATCAGTCAGGTGAATGTAAAAGGATAGGATAGAAATAGAAATAAAATAGAAACTGTATATTAATTCATTTTTGATGTTTCCACTCAGAAGAGCTCAGAATCACATATTGAACAGTCTAATGGCATCTCAATTTGAATGACAGAGAGTACCTAAGACAAAAGATGTAAAAGTATTGACCTTCCCCCACAAAATGGCTTTTCCTGCACATCCCATTTCTGTTAATGGCACCACCATTATCTAATCACTGGAGTTGGAAAACCAGGTCTCCTCTTGGTGTCTCCCTCTCCCTCACTTCCTTTTTTAATCAGTCAGCAGGCCATTCATTCCTTTACCTCCTGAATGTCTCCCAGATTGAATTCATATTTCCCCACTCACATCACTGCAGGATTCATTTAGACTCTTATTCCTTTCTTGGATCATTGCAATACCCTCTGTGACCACTCCCAATTCTTTACCACACTTCACCTACTCTAATGCCTCCAGAGTTATCTTTCCAAAGTGAATAACAGAATGAGTCAACTACATGAAGAAAATTTCTTGAATTTTATGTCCTTTGTGGAAACTCCATGTCCTTTGAGAATTAAATTCAAATGCTTTAGCAGATCATTTATTTCTCTGCTCTGGGTGTAATGATAATTCTCACACAGCCCACCTTATGAGATTGTTTAGATACATAAATGAGATGCTGTGTATACATTGAATAAATGAATGAGTTTATGTATCAATAAATGAGTCAATGAATACAAAGAAGTCCTTTATGTGGCTGGACTTGGAAGTCACAAGGAAATGATGCAGCTTGAAGTGTAGTAGTCTCGGGCTCAATTGTAAATAGCCTTGTGTATCAGGGTGAGAAAAGGTTTATTCTGTAAGAAACTAGGGCCCTGCAATGGTTTCTGCTTATGACCTCTCCAAATAATCTCTAGAAAGAGAAATAACAAACTGTATTGACCAAATACTTTAATGTAAAATAATTATTAATGTGACTGTTCTTATGCATGTTGAAGCATAATTTCCTACAGAAACTTAATCCTCCTGACAGGTTGGGCTCTCTAACACAGAGGCTTCAAGTTCACAAGATAATTTCCCAAACCTCTCTCATGCATTTATTTCTTTAGACATAACCTTTGACCTGCATCAGAATATGATTCCAACAACATTCCCAAAGCACTCTGATGACACAGTGAGTTGGAACAAAATCCTGAATGGTATTGGTGCACTGGAGTCCAGGAGTGATATTTCTGTGAAGCCCTCCTGTCTTAAGCCCTGCTTTATACATGTCCAGTAGCCTTCTAATAAACAGGATTTGTTCCTCACAAAGACTTATTACCTATTATCCAGTGCCCTGTGATCCCTGAGGATATTGAAAATTGATTTGTTTCAGTGCCTTTCCTGAGTCCTAACCACTGAAATCCTTGACCATAGGCAGGGGAGAATTGCAAATAAATAAACAAATAATCAATGGACCTTCTTTGTTTCAAGTCTCTCACTCCCACTCTGCTGCAGACCTCTTTTGTGTCCATTTGCTGTGTCAGCCAAAAGTGAAGCAGGCAGGACAGGAATTGAGGAAGGCCATTAGGAAAGGAACCTGCCATGATCAGTGAGAGGTAGAGGTAGCCCCTGCCCTGCTGCCAGCATGGAGGCAGGGATGGTCTGCTAGGGAGCAGAACAGAGGTCCTTTTTTTTTTAGTAAAAAGATGGCCATAATTAAAAGGCTGCACGTGGACATCTTAACCCGAGCACTCAGTTTATTTGCTAGGCACTCAGTTTATTTGCTAGGATCCCTTTTAGTTGAACTATTGATTGAATAAAGAGGTTATCATTGGGATGGTGTTGGTCCTACTTTGAATAAGATCATGTTCTTTTCTTGAGGGATTTTTGCATCCTGTGCAGAATCATCTGCAATATTAATTTGTTTTTGAGTATTTATGCTAACAATGAAAAAGACCTAAATGTATTAGCCTTTCTTCTCCTGTGCTAATCCAAGTAACATCCTTTTGATGTCTACCTAAGGAAGACAGTCTCTAAAACCAAGTAATAGGCTGTGAACTCTGTTGTGAGTTCTCATTTCATTCAAGACAGAGTTTACCTGTAAGTCTCCAGCTGAGACAGTTGTGTTTATCTTTCCAAAAGCAGTTTGGCCAAGTGTTTCCAGTAAATCAAAAGATCAGCTAATCGCTTCCTTTATAGAATTGGATTAGATACTCTTCTTTCAAATGGCAGCTTTGTGCTTGCTCCTTGTCTTGCATAAACCTTACATACTCTACGCTATCTTGCACTCCATTATTTATGCAATCCCTGGCTCTTGGTATTCTGCTTTAGGTCATATAAAATCACTTACAGATATTTCAACAGGCACACAAAGGCCTTTTATGTCATAATCCAATTTGATGGGTTTTTCTCCCCTTGAGTTACCTCATGTGGGAATTCTTGTTTTAACTTTATTGATCTGTCGGGTTATTGTGTTGGGCTATGGCTCCACATCACATGCGTGGGATGGAGAGGTATAGTGAACAGATGTACATGTTTTGAGGTTTCCCTTGCCAGCAGACACAATTAGCACCATCTCTTTAAGTTGTCAGTTTTAAAGCCATTGTTTGCTTTAGAATACATTTGGAACCTACATCATGTTCTAAAGTTATCTGTCTTCTCTACCTGTAGTTGACAACTTCTACTTTATGCTGGTTAGTAACACAAAAGTCACAATAAGAACAACTGCCATTTATTGAGTCTTTCAAAATGCCAGACCCTGTTAAATGCTTTATATGCTTATGATATTAATTTTTTGACATTCTGAGAACGTGCCTATAGTCATCCATAGTATCCATGAGGGGCTGTTCCAAGAGCCTTCCAGACACTTAAATCTGCAGTTGCTGAAGTCCTTTATAGTAAATGACACAGTATCTGCATATAACCTACATACATCCTTCCATATGCTTTAAATCATCTCTAGATTATTTTTAATGGCCAATACAATATAAACACTATGTAAATAGTTGTTATATTATATTGTTTAAGGAATAATAACAAGAAAAAAAGTCTGTACAAATGCTTTTTTCTAAGTATATTTTTGATTGATAGTTGGTTGAATCCTGGATGTGGTACCTGTGGATGCAGAGGGCTGTGTTTGTATTACTATTATTATTGTAGTCTTCAGGTGAGAAGACTGAATAATGCAACTAAGTAGAGTTGAACCTCAAGATTAAAATTTATGATTTGTGACTCTCAAACCTGTGCTCTTAATCATTTCATCATATATGCCTTGAAGGTGGCCCATTACATCTTTCAGTTGTTACAGCACTTTGTCTCCAACCGATACTGGAATCTCTCCTCCTGGAGCTTTTGTTCACGGGTTGGCTATTTTGGCTAGATGAAGCAGATTCCAGTTCTCTCTGTAGATTATTGTTTTTACAGGTGAGACATCCCTCATTCCTTCTAGGAGCATGTACTGGGCACTTGATCCACAGGATTATGTATTACCATGAAAGTGTTATTCATGCCTTAGAACCATAGAGAACTTTTATAGAGGCATGTTTTCAATGCTTCTCCTTCATTCTAATATTTCATTAATATTGTCTTGGATCATTTCTGGCCCCTGGCTACTTTAGTAGATTTTATTACTGTGTGTCTATGTTAGATTTAAACCAGGCTGTGCCCACAACATCCTCTTTGCCAGGACAAGAGCACCTTCCAGTTTCAATCACCGAAAGTCATCCATAAAATCTGAGGCCATCCTCTGGGCTCAGGACAACTCAGTAGAGGTTAGGAATCCAGTTTGATCTAGGAAATTGGGTTCTTCATTGCCAAATGAAACCAAGGTTTAACGGCTGCCCAGCTGTAGCTAAGCTTCCTAGGATGAAATTGACTTCAAGTCAGATTCACAGACCTTGTGTTGACCTGAAGACTTTCTGAGTATTACCCCATGATTAAAATATGTATATATATATACAAATACATATGCAAGTATATATCTTTACGTGTGTGTGTGTGTGTGTGTGGTGGTGTAGGAGAAGAAGCATTCTTTAGCATTCTTTTATAGACATGTCCCAAGTCTTTAATTTTGAGTACTTGTGTGGCTGACAAGATTTCATTCTGGCAGATGCTTGTGTCATTTAAAATCTAGTCTCTGGGTGGTCGTTCAGCCCTTGGCTATGTGACTCAGTACTCAGCTGCAGAAGTCACTGACACTGCTGGTGACCCTTATTACCTTGGAGCTCAGTTACCTCCAGGGTCTGGTCATCTGTTAAGAGGAGCCAACTTCCAGTAAATGTTACTGGGTCACAGGCCTTTTGTACTCAATCTCTTGTGCTCACAGCTTTCCAAAGAGAAATGTCCAGTTCAATCCCATCTTCCTTTTCCTCTCTGGTGGCTTGTGAAAAATATTTTGAAAGAATTGAAAGGTCCCAGGTCCCGCATTCCTTCTTGCATCTCCTTTAGGCCCCCATACAACCTTGACTATTTCACTAAGGAAGAAAAGAAACAGAAGCAGAATTTCCAGACAGCCAGAAGAAGAAAGAGAAGAGATTCCCAACACATTAGAAATGTATTGCAAAGTATCAGTGACCCACAGTACTTCATTGACTCTGCCTTGGGTCTTTTCTGTCCTTCAGCTCTTTCTTTGGTTGGGTGTCCCTATCAGATCTGGCTGCACCCACATTTATTCTCTTTGTTAAGACAAGAGCACCTTTCAGTTTCAGCCACTGTAGGTCAACTGTAAAATCTGAGGCCGTCTTTTGGGCTCAGTGGAGGATCAAGCAATCTAGTTTGGTCTGGGAAATCCCATTGTCGAGTGGAGCCAAGGTCAAATGCCTACCCAGCTGCAGCTGAACTTAATAAAAGTACAGAATGAAAGTACAAAAATCCTGAGCTGCTCAGCTCTCCAAGATATAACCCTCTTCCTTTGTCTAGCCAGAGTCCCCAGGCCCTGGTGGGAGAAAGGGAAGGCAATGGTTCTTGCTTTGGTGACAAAGCACTTTTGCTTTATAGTCCAAATGTGCCCATGATGGAGAGAGCTGGAAGGGGAAGTAAGGAGAGCTTAGTTGAGGATTGGACCTAATGAAGGGCTTGACCACCTTTCTCTGTCAAGTAGAAACTGGGTGTGATAATAAAGAGAGATGGATTGAGGATCTAAAAGCAGAAGGACCCCACCTTCCTTTTCTTAGACAGAACCTGGGAAAGAACTAGATCTCAGAATTCCTCCATGGTACAGAGGGGTGCCAAGAGTTAGTTCTGGCCTTGGTGGAAACTTCTTTGGGGACTTCCTCAGTAAGGGTGGGTTTGTGGTAGAATACAGGGTAGTGGAAGTCTGGACCCTCTCTGAGTCACCTAACCTAGTCTTTTGAAATTGGCTTCTTTTACCCACCCACTCAACTCCCCGCCAACACCATAGGCCTGATTAAAGAATGACTGGGTGGTGTGATCAGAAAGATGGGGCTGGAGAGAGCATCTCAGATGTGCCTCTCTATGGGAAGGGGAACAGTCCTATGTTTACTGAGAAACCACGCATGGCACAGATACCATATAGAGAGCCATGGAGGTCCTGTGGTTGAGATAGGGGACAATCAGCAAACAAGCCAAGTGGACCAATATTGGAAGATGAAGCTGAAATGACCATCTCTCATTCGTGATCATCTGTCTAAGGTAATGACCAACTCTATCATCAGTGCCCCCAACCCCAGTACCTTGGTATAACCACGAAGCCCTCCAAAACATGGACAAACTCTGGGGAAAGGAAGATCTAATATAAAGAGGTTAGGTTTTGTCTTTCAGCAGAATGACTCTAAGATAGAAATTAAAATCATTACAGAAACATAAAAAGTATGTTACCTATATATGTTTTTTTTTCTTTTAAAATCATTTTCTTCTGGAACTTTAGATTATATAGAGGGAAATGAGAGGGAGAGGGTATGAAAAATGGTGGAATGAGACAGACATCATTACCCTATGTACATGTATGATTACACGAATGGTATGAATCTATGTTGTGCACAATCAAAGAGATGAAAAGATGTACCCATTTGTGTACAATGAATCAAATGCAGTCTGTAAAAATAAAAAAAAAATTACAAAGTAAAGATAAAAAGTAAATTCTTCTGAAATATTTGCACATTTAAAAGAGTTGCAAGAACAGTACAAGAATTTTTATACCCTTCATCCTGCTTCTCCTAATGTCATTATCTTGTGTAATTTTAGTACAGATATTAAAACCTAAAAAAAATAATACTGGTAATCCTACTACTGACTATATGATTTTATTCAGATTTCGTTAGTTTTCCCACTGGCTCTAATTAAGAGTCACATCTTTATTTGAGAGCGGGTACCAGGGATTGAACTCAGGGACACTTGACCACTGAGCCACATCCCCAGCCCTATTTTGTATTTATTTAGAGACAGGGTTTCATTGAGTTGCTTAATGCCTTGCTTTTGCTGAGTCTGGCTTTGAACTTGCGATGCTCCTTCCTCAGCCTCCAAGCCATTGGGATTATAGGCATGCATCACTGCACCTGGCTGAGGGTCATAGCTTACATTGAGTTTTCATGTATCCTTAATCTCAGTTTTTAGTTTTCATTACCTTGACACTTTTGAAGAATCCTGGTTATTGTGTAGAGTTCTCTTCACTTGACTTTGCCTGATTTTTTTTTCTTCATGGTCAGATTGAGGTATATTTTGGGAAGAATACCACAGAGACAATATACATCATACCCAGGGCATATGTGATATTGATATGTGCTATTATCATATGTGTGTTGTTAATCGAGACTGTTTTGTTAAGGTGATGCCTCTTGGGTTTCTCTGTTGTGAAATTATCATCTTCCTTTTGTAATTAAGGAGAAACAAGAAGTTTGCATGGTCTCAAAATATCTTTACACTTTGGGTTATAATCTAATACCCTCCTTATCTTGTTTTTCAAATATTCCAGGTGGCTCTTGTGTTCTTTTGACATCTTTAACTTTCACTTTTCTAAAAGTTACTTTATTTTTTAGATCAGTTTTAGGGTCACAGCAAAGCTGAGAGGAAGCTACAGAGACTTCCATTCTTCCCCCTCTGCGGCAGTCTCCCCCATTAGAGTAGTATTTGTTATAGTTGATGAATCAGTATGAGTTCGTCATTATCAGCTCGAGTTCATCATTTACATTAGGGTTCATCAACTTATGTGTTTTTCGTTTGTTCGTTTTTTGTGGTGCTGGGTATCAAACTCAGGGCCTTGTGAATAGTAGGCAGGTGCTCTACCATTGTCCACACAACCCTAGTCCCAAGTTACATTTTGAGGAAGGGAGCTTAGTGATAATTTTATCGATTCCTGAATTTTACTTTTCAGTACTGTTCATTTAATTTCGATTGCAATGGTGGCTCATTACAAGCCTCCCTATTTCATTTCACTGTGAAGTGTTGGCGGGGGAGGGAGACCTGGGACCCAGAGTGAGACTGGGGAACACCGTTTTTGTGAGGATGGAAGGAAAATTGTGCTTTCCTGCTAGGTATCATGTGACACCTCCCTGTGTCACATGTGAGGCAGATGTTGCTGACTCTGGTCTCGAGATGAGTTTTGCTAGATGAGGAATAAATTATGTAAGTGCACCCATCTATTACATTATGGTGGGGTAAGTTTTTAAAGCAAGATCTCTGAACTTTGAATTCTTGAAGTTTGGGATAAATCCTGAGAGAATTTGATTAGATGTTTAAAAAATTATTAAAGAAACAATGAATCATGCTGAGGTCATTGGCTATCACATTGACATGGGCTATCACATACTTATTTTAATAGGCGAGTACATCTTTGTCTCTCTCCAGCAAGATGCTGGGCCACTGGGGCAATTCATGTTAGAGAGCTGAATATGCATAGTGGCCAGTGGACCCAGAAAATCATGAAGATGCAGGATGAGACTGAAGCATCACAGCTTAGGTAGGGCACATGTATGTACTAGAGCAGATTAGAAGGAAGTTCACGTGTAAGAACCAGGGAAAGAATCAGACACTCTAACTCTGCATTCCAAAATTTTGTTCATTAGTTGTGGAAGAGCCAAAGGTGTAGGTAAGGAGATGTTGTGATTTTCTCTATGGAATGGTGAGATCCAGGATGGATGTGGGGTAGGATGAAGAGTTGACCATAGAGGAATGGTAGAGAATGAGGAACTCTGAAATCCACATAGTTGTTCTCCACTATTTCTCAGATGAACCTACCATATCAGTCAAGCCAGGCTTCTCATGACTGATTCCCTTGCCCAATGGTCCTCTTAGCCCAGGTTTCTAGGCACAGGACAGCTCAATGAACGCACTTCATGTGCCGAGCCTACCTGCTCATGTTGTCTATCACCCTTGAAAACCATCTCCTTTCCTACTCACCCCTGTGTCCAGTGCTTAGAGGAATGCTTTCCATGTCGTTGGCATTGATCTGTGTCTTTTGAATAAACGAATGAAATAATATAATATTAGCAAGTGTTTAAATGAATCCTTCTCTTATCTCCCAAACAGGTATCTGTTTTTTAAGTGCAATGCTAGATATTATAAGGATGACGAAAAATGATTTGATGAAATGTTTTGCTGGTTGAAAGAACAATAGTAATATTCTGCAAAATACAATAAATAACATTGCTATTTGGTGTTTATTGTTAAAATAAATTCCTCCCCCAAACAAATAAGGTAGCATCTGCATTATCAAAGTATACTTTCTATTAAAAAGTAATAATTTTATACTTTTATATATTAATGGTTATTATGGAAATGCATAATAAAGTGAGGGTGTGCAAAAAAAGATGCTTCATTTTTATAGCTGCTGATACTTTTAGTGCTTTCTGTGAGCACATAACTATGCTCAGTGTTTTATACACTTTTACTTATTTACTGACAGTTCTCTCAGGAGCTTCCCATGAAGGTATCCTTAATATTTCTATTTCATAGAAAAAGGCTTCGAGATTTGGAGACGTTATGTTAATATGTAAGAGGGCTGGAGGCTGAGTCCTCTGGCTCTGAATAGCATGGTTTAGCCAGTAGACTGTGCTCTTTTTCATTAGGAGTGTCTAGTTGAGCCCATTCACATCTACATTTATTACCAGCATGTGTGTGTGCACCTGAGGAGAATTAGCCTCTATTTGCATGAATCAACTTGGAGGCAAAGAAGAAAACAGTCCAGGGGAGTACAGCATGATGGCTATACTTGTCTTAATGATCTGCCCCTTGGACCCAAGGGAAGGCGACATTAAGCAATACCATGACAGGGTTTCCCTGAACACAGTCAGAGGGTCCAAGGTGAAGTGAGCATTGAGATATGCCATGTTTGGTGTGGGAAGTGACATCGGCCTATTGACAGCAGCAGGGAACCCACCTCAAACGGTTTTGCTGTTCATGAACACTGACCCGGAACTGGAGTGGGAAAGGGAGAAGCCAATGACTGCCACACGACGATGGGAACTACGAGAGACCCTGGTGATCACACGGAGGACTCCTTGTGGGGTGCGTCAGACATTTCTGAGTGAGACTCCATGAGGGTGGGGTTTCTCGAAGGTCTTTCCTGCACAGACGTAGCAGGAACCAGTGAAATTTGAGTTGTCATAGTGACTGTGATCTCATCTTTTGGTGGAACCCAGAGAAACTCAACCTCCCCAAACCAAAGTTGCCAATCCCCATTGCTCACAGATGATGCAACCGCTTGAGATGTAAGTTCTGTCAAGTTGGAAGTTCACTCTTCTCTCTAATGTGGGCAAAATCACATTTTGTATTTCCCAATAATATCCAGCATTGCAGACATTTAAGTTTTTCTTATTGTCTCATTTATTTTACACTGATCACTTAAGCAATAGTCCCATTTTATAGGAGAGAAAACAGATGCACCAAAAAAAAATTGCTTAACTTAAAATAATTTAACAGTAACAATAACTAATTGAACCCCAAAGCACAATGCTAAGCATGTTATACACACTATTATTAATTCCTAAATTTACTCTGTGAAATGAGTATTGTTATTTCCATATTATTGAAGAATAAATTAAACCTCAAAAATGTCAATTGACTTTTTCAGAATCACACAGCTGACAAATTGTGGAAATCTGTATCACCCCATGTCACAATCCACACCTCCAGCTTCTGGCTATCCTGGAAAAGGCAGAACTAGAACTCTAGATAACTTTTCTGTCTGTTTTTACTTATAGGGGAGTTTTGCATTGCATGTGAGGTAGACACTCTACCAAATTTTAGCCTGTGAGCTTTTCATTAATATGTATCTAAAGGAAACTTATGATTTTCAGATGGATTCATTTCTCATTTCCACTGCTTTCATTAATTTGAATATCAAAGCATTTGCTTGTTTATACACACTGAAGAATAAGCACTCTAAAGGGAGAGAAAAGCAACTCCCTGAAAAGGTTTTGGCATGTTTTTATGAGTAAAAAATAGTTTATGTGAATCATTCAGGATTTGTGTGCATGATGCACAATAAACCAAATGAGTATAACAAGTTAAATTTATGAATTAAAGATCTGGTAATTCACCAGCCACCTGTCTGTAAAAGATTTCTGAATTCAGTGTCTATGTAATGTTTCCTGTAATTCATGGAGGAAATATGCATTGTGGCCATAAAGTAATGGGATTTAAAATCTGTAAGAACTATCTCTACATCATACACCTGATAAGGGATTAAGATTCAAAATATACAAGGAACTCAAGCAACTCTAACAAAACAACAAATAATCTGATTAAAAATTGGACAAAGGACTTGACATTTCTCAAGGGAATACATACAAATGGTCAATGGGTACATGAAAAAATGCTCAAGGTCACTAATCCTCGGGGAAATGTGAACTAAAACCATAATGCAGTATCACCTGTATTAGGATGGTCTTTTTCAAAAAGACAAAAGGTAACTATTGTCAGTGGGGATATGGAGAAAAAGAAACACTTATAAACTGTTGGTAGGAATGTAAATTAGTTCAGCTATGGAGGCTCCTCAAAAAATTAAAAATAGAACTACAGTATGCTCCAGTAATCCCACTACTGGATTTATATCTGAAGAAATTGAAATCAGTGGGTCAAAGAGACCTCTATGTTCCCATGTTCATTATAGCACCATTCACCGTAGCCAAGAAATGGAAACAACTTAAGTGTTCATCAACAGATGAATAGATGAAGAATATGATATGTATTTATATACAAATAATGTAATACTATTTCATTACTATTGATTTTTTTCAATCATCAAAAAGAAGGAATTCTGTTAGTTGTGACAACATGGATGAACATAGAGGACACTGTGTTAAGTGAAATAAATCAGGTGCAGAAAGATAAATACTGCATAATGTCACTTATATGTATAGTAGAAAAGAGTTGAACCCACAAAACTGTAAAATAATGGTTACCAGAGGCTCAGGGTGGAAGAATTGGGGAGATAATGAACAAAAGACATGAAATTTCAGTTAGTCAGGAGGAGTAAGTTCAACAAATCTAATATATATCATGGTGACTGCAGCTAACATGTTGTATATTTGAAAATTGCTGAGTGTGGGATTTAAGTGATTTATCACAAAAATAGTTTGAGGTAATGCTTATTATATTAATTACCTTAAATTAGCCACTCCATAATATATATATATCAAAACATCATGGCATATACCTTATTAAAACATATGACGTGTACTCTTGTCAATTAACTGAATACTGGGTATTAAAAATAAAACATGAGAATTTAGATAATCTTATAATGTTTTCTTTATAGTGCAGTGAAATAATATGTTGAATGTAAGCTTTCTGCTCTATGGTAGGCTGGGGAATTTTATCTGTTTATTTCCAAAGAAGGGCCAGCATCGTGTGCTCCTGTATCACTTTCTACTTCCTGGGTATTCACTTGTGTAGCTGTCTTTTCTCCTCAGTGAGGGCAGAACATTCACAGCTTCATCTTCCACATTCAGTGAAGGCCTGGTATAAAGTAGAGACTCAGTAAATATTGGTTGAATGAGTGATTAAATAAATGAATGAGAAACAAAGTCACGAAGTAATGATTCTGCACTAGCATAGCAAAAGCTAAATCACGATTTCCATTTCTCCAAGGCAATCAACTTTTGGGAGGTCAGTGACTTAAAATGTTCCAGAGAGACCACAGATCAAAACAAAAGCACTTTTCTCAGCCACCTCTATGAAGACCTGTCATCTGAGGTGCCACTAGGAAATGGTGTTGAAACATCATTTTTTTTTTATATTTAAAAATTTTATCATCACCACATCTTGAAGGCAATGTCAACCACACAATTAATTCCTGATAATATAGTATGCTAGTGGTAAATGGAAGTCTCCTTTTCCTTCCCTCTTACTTGTCAGAATTTTCTGCTTTCATGGAAATCAGGACTTTGTGAAAACTTTCAAAATCAGCTGGAACCAGGGAGTTTGTAAGCCACAGAGTATCATTTAAACAGCTCATGGCATACTGGCATCCTGGGATGTGGGCCAGACCACCCATCAACAGTGCAGCCTTAGGAACTAGGCCCCTTATTGAACCAAGCCCAAGCATATTGGTTTTCAATCTGAAAACCCCAATAAAAGATGTCAGAATGGAGAAAACAGTCAGAACTTATTTTCTACAGGTGGTGAAGGAAAGGAGTATCAGAGATAGTAGATGCATGAATGGTGTTGCAGGAATGATGAGGGAGGTTAGCTCAGGAAGGTAAAAACGCAATGCTGTTGTGCAGGAGTTGATTTTGGGGTGACATTGAAACATCTTGGAAAGCACTAGGACAGATCCCAGTATGTGGTGATTTCACAGTAAATGGCAAATATTGTTTGTGTTAAGGGAGAGGATAGAAAAAGTTAGAGACCACAGAGCCTGAGACCAAATTTCAGCCTGTAGGAACTAGGGATTAGGGATAGAAGCAAGCTCTGGTAAAGAATGTAGGAAGAGAATTCTCGGGTAAAATGAGAAAGAACTGGCAGGAAAGCAGAGCTTTAAGAATCATGAGAAGGGGTGGTTAGATTTCACAGAAGTGGCCTGGATCAGGCTTTGTACAAGTACCCACGTTGTGGAATCTCATTTTTACCGCACAACACATGTGACTCCTTTCTCCACTTTTTAGTCAAAGCAGCTGAGACTGGGAGTTCAACAGCTTGGCTGTGGTTAACGATCTTGTGTCAGAGTCAGGTCTCAAAATCTATTTTCATAATCCTACAGCCTGTCTCTCCTTGTGGAATGTGTAAATTATCAGAATGGTTTTAAGTGAGGAGAGACTGAAAGGATTCAAAGTAGGGGACTGAGAACAAGACAATGAATCAGAGTTTTGGGTGACTGTCAGGAAAGCAGTTGTAGCATAGCAGTGTGCTCAGAAGCCATATTTCAGAGGGGGGAAGGAGCTAAGAAACTCCAGGCAATGCACACCTATCAGTCATTCATGGAATCTGGCAGGGGAAAGAGTTATGGGGCCATTGGGAGAAGGATCAGGGAGCTACAAGCAAGTTCTTATCAAGCAGGAGCAGATGGGAAGAGTCTGCCTAAAGAGAACAAAAGCCGTGGGAACTGACTAGGAGAGAGGGAAGGATGTCTCTGCCTGAGAGCATGCAAAGATGCATTTGAGGACAGATACAGGGTTGCTGTTCTCCTCACCAAATGACCCAAGTGTTTCCTGAATGCCGAAGTGTCCTGGCAACCTAAGGAGGCTCTGAGTGCCAGGCACTAATGGTGTCACTTGGGCACGCAGGCTGATGTTCCTTGTTTATGTAGGATGGCAGCTGGGAGCATGGACTCTGGAGTCAGGTTGCTACCTGAATTAATTCTGCATCAATTTGGGATTCTGAATTGATTGATTTCTTCCTTCTGGCTCTGCCACTTCTTGACTATGTGACTTTGGGCACCCTGTTTACTGCTCTGTGCTTCCAGTTGCTCCTGTGTTAAGAAGGAGACCACAGTAGAACCTATCACAAAAGATTGTGAGGATTAGATAATTATTTGTATAGCTTGGTAGGGAGTAAGTGCTCAGAAAATGGTAAGTATTATGGGTGACAGTGACAGTGATGTTAAACACATATAGCTTTGACTTTAAGCCCTGGTCTCTAGAGATGTATATTTTGGCATCCATTTAAAAAAATCTATTTTTTTTTCCTGGTTGGTTATAAATAACTGGCTCTACTCCTGTCTTCCTAAATGCAGGAATTAAATCAGCAGATACAAATATGGCAGGAGCAGACTAGCTCTGCTGTGAGACTCCTAGGTGGGCCAGACATGTGCCGGGAGGGTCTGCCAATAACTTTTGCCTGGTTGTCTCCTTCTCACACCTGTCTGGGGAAGGTGAAAGTTTGCTTGCCTTAAGCAGGTCCTTGCATTCTTCAGGCTCACAAGCATCACACAACAGGGACTTAGCTATTTAGCAGATCATTTTCAGGGAAGCGACTAGCTACATTAATTACAACACCTCTTTGGTACTGAGGAATATAAACTCTAAATATCTCAGATGTGAGGTTCATAACATTCCTTAGAAATCAAATGTCTCCTTCCCCATGAAAAAGTTTCATGTGTTCTATAGAATCTCAGTGAATGTGGGAAGCCTATCGTTACCTACCTGGCCATGGGGAAGAGACTAGAACCCAGGTCTGACCTGTATTCTGGTGCACTTTGTATTACACTCTGGCAAATACCTTTTGGTTGTTTTTCCATGCATCTTATTTATATTTCAGCCATACTTAACTGTGTGTGTGTGTGTGTGTGTGTGTGTGTGTGTGTGTGTGTTGTTTGTTTTTAGGATTTAAATACATGTCCTAATGTTGTTATTGGTTATACATGACAGTAGAATTCTAACTTTATAGTTTCCCCAATAAGACTTTCTTTTTCATCTTCAGGCTTTTGACCTTGTCGTTCCCTGTGTCTGGAATTCCATCCTTGCTGTCCCCTGCCTAACTTCTTTAGTTTTCAGGTCAAAGTCACATTCTCGGGAAGGTTATCCTAATCTCTTACACTAGGTTGACTTCCAACTCTATGTCGTTTCAATAGTCTCGAGCCTTGTCACAGAATAAGTGCTCAGTAAAAATTTTGGATTGAATAAATCTTTTGGATGAATGAATCTTGCCCTTTCTAGTCCCCCAAATGCAGCTTTTTGTTATAAAAAATCATAGAATTTTCTTTCTAAAAAATGCATTTTATAGAGACAGAAATACTCACTACAGGCAGCATCCGATATTTTATAATTATTGTCCTTTTATTTCGGATTGTGGCAGTATGGGTTGTTACCCACTAAATCCTCCTTCAGTGGATCACAACCAGTTGGTTGAAAGACATTAGTCTGTGTATATCTGCTTTGGCCATGAATAAAAAATACTACCTTTCTTCCCCCAAAATCACAAATTTTCAAGTTTGATGATTTATAGGAACTTATCCAATCAGACTTCCTGAGATGAGGAATTGAGAACCAAAGAAATACAGTGATTTGACTGGGGCTGGTAGTCACTATAGCTAAGAAATATCACAGCTTAGATTGAAACCTTTGTCTCCTGGCTTCTGACTCTGAGTCTGCCTGGTGTTGGAATCAGGGTGAGGCGAGGAAAGAAGGAAAGTAAGCACAGCCTCAGATTCTTTTTTAAAAATTTTAGTATTTCCGTCATTGAGGAACTTTGGTCTTAATTATGTTTTTAAAAATACTGCATTAAAATATTGTTATCATGATTACTGAGCACACTGGGACCCCTTTTTCCCCTGATACAAGTGCCTCGCTCACCTGACACTGGTTCTAGCCTGCTCTTTCCACAGAGTGGAAGGAAGGATATGCCACGCCTTCCATTGCTGCTGTAGAGTGAGCAGCACAGTGTGGCAGGTGCCCTGAGTGCAGCTGTCCAAGGAGCCACCAGTCAGCACGGCCATGAGAGCGACTGGTAAACGTTTCATTTCCTGGTTGATATGCTAATCAGCAAACATTGCATTTAATGGTAAAAGTAAGGCCAAAGGGATAAAAGTATAAGGTGAATAAAAGCTCTGTCTGCCTGTCATCTCTCTGTGTCTCAGGGTGTCAGGGTTAGAGATTGTCTAGACTAGTTCCTTCACTTATCAATTTATGCATGTGACTGTTTACTTCTCTATTTTTGAGTTTTTTGCAAATCCAAGTTAGTAAGGGGAGAAAATTATTCTGCCCATTAACTTGACTGATTTTGCCTTATTGCCTTGTTGAACTGTTTTGAAGATTTAAGGGCAGAATGGCAGTCTGACCGTTTACACACACACACACACACACACACAACAAACACACACCACAAGCCAACCAACAAGAGAAAAAAGTAAAAGGTGCAAGGATGGGAAGAAGAAAAAGAGTAAAGGAAGGAAACTTGATTGGTATTTATTAAGCACCACACAAAGTACTACTATGGACTATCCAAGGGCTGTTGCTTGTATTATTTCTTTAATCCTATAACACGCTGAAGAATGTTATCAGTATCCCTATTTGACAGCTGAGCAACCAAGTCATAGGAAGTTGAGTTGCTTACCCACTTCTCTGAACTAGAGCTAGATTCAAATTCAGGTCTGACTGAGTCCAAAGTCTGTGCTCCCTCTTGGACTTGGTCCTTCTCATTCACAAGGTTTGGAATTTCACAACTGCCCTGGGAAGCCTAATGTGATTGACTTCTGTGGCTTGTGCCTTTAACTGCATGGGAAGTCAGCAAGTGCCTCCACATCCTGCCGGTATTGCTCCTTAGGTGGTACATTTGTCTTTTCCCATTCATCAATAACAACATGGAAAAGAGCTACATACGCAAAGGAAATAAATGTCCTCTTTGTGGAAGATCATAAATTTTTACCTGACAGGAAAGCACATATTTTATTCTGCTTCCATTATGTGAGAAGAGCTTCTTCTTTGGGTATTATTGCATCAAGTGTTCTAGAAATGCTCCCAGGACACAGACTGATGGAAAGGTGATCATATTGACTGGAGCAAATCTGTCAAAAGGAGGGTAATGTATTTGCATGCCTGACTGGGGTTTCTGGGGTGCCCTTTTTTATTTTCTGATGGGAAGCATGGAACAGTGGCCCCCTCATCAACATTTAAATTCAATAAAATATATAATCAAGTGGAATCAGATACAATTAGCAAGAAGAGTGTCTGGTCGAGAGTGCTGCTGTTTAGCTGAGCAGCTCTCCAAGCCAAGCGTGCTTTATCATTATTCCCATCTCCCTGGCTTCCCTAGCTATCGCTTCCAGGCAAACCCACTCAACTGCTTTAATAATCAGCCCACAGCCTTCTCTCCTGGGGGTCACTGGAACTAAAAAAAAAAAAAAAAAGGTTCTTTTAATTCACACTTGTATTAACAAGAAAAAACATTACCTCTCTATATCTTTTTTTTTTTTTTTCCTACAGTGTTTTAGCAAGGCAATATCTCTAGATTTGAAGAAAATCTTTTGGGTTTAGTTTTTTTACATTTTTACATGGGGCTGACATGTAACATGTGACAGTTTCTGGTCAGGTGTGGTTTGGAACAATCAGAATATAATTCTCTAGTAATTAAAAATTAACTAAAATCAGTTATATATGTGCTACAATGATGCATAAGATGCAGATATAATGAAGTTCCTAACAGAAAAATAAATGTCACTCTCAAATTTCTGCCTGACTTATTTCTCTTGTTTGGTATAAGTTCCTCTAACATTTTTGGTTTATTAACATTTGCATGTTTTAAAAAAAAAATTTAAAGGGTGAGATTATACTTTATGTATTTTTCACCATTTGCTTTTTGTTATAATTTCAAAGAAGTGATTTCTTTTGATTAATAAACGTTTGTTAAATTATTACTATTATATGAGAAGGATGAATGCTGCGTTCCATTTTAAGATAGAAAATGACTAATGAACAAATATTTTCTGAGTGTCTTGTGGAAGCCACTTATTACATCACATGCTTTTGAAGAGTTCACAATTCAGCAAAAGATCACATACTGAGGGCACTACGTTTTAACTTAATCAATGACAGCATCTGTCAATTCTCCTTGATTCACAGAATTCCTGGAAGGGATAGTTCATTCCATTGTTTTATTTTTGCTGATCAGAAAGTTGAGGTCCTCTGAGGGTAAGTGACTTGCCAGAGTCCCACAAGTCTGGAGAGGCTGAGATGGTAGGGTATTTCAGCCTGTTAAGCCAATGCTGATCTTATTACATCTGACTGTATCAGGAAGCAGGAACTAGGGAACTCACTTCACAAATACTAGCTTGAGCAAATGATCCCTACCAGATTGAAACTCATGCTTATGTAAATGTTGGCACCCACAGTAAGGTGCAGAGATTGCCTCCTATCCTCACTCTCTGCCTATCTCCTCCCTCTCCATGCTCCATGGTCTGAGATTCTCACATTAGAGTAATACTTGGGAGCCAAGCAACAATCATGAAATGAAATGAGATGTTAACTAAGGAAGGTGTTCTCCTGCAAACATATTAGTAGAGATTTAGTTTTTCAATTTAGCTTCTTGCCATCTTAAACCTTAATGAATTCTAAACAAATGCATTTACCTGCCGACTTTAATCAAGTCAGGAAGTCTTCTTTTAATAACTGATGATTTTTGTCCATGATAGAAACATAAATAGAATTCTGATTCTTAAGTACTTTACCTGTATTTCCCTGCTCAGGAAACAGGATCACGTGGGTGGGTTAGAGCTTAGCATGGAGATCAGATGGAGCTGAATTTGAGCTCCTGTTCTGCCATTCACTAGCTTTGTGTTGTTAGGCCAGTCCCTTAGTCTTTCTAAATTTTAGATTTCTCATCTATGAGATCGTGATAATAGAAGACCCCTCCTCCCAATGAAAGTTAATGAGAAATAAGTATACTATTCACTTTAACATAGAGTCTAGAACATAATAAGGACTGAAGCAACTGTAGCTACTATTATCTTCATTACTTGTGTTCTACACAGGACATACTGCTGGTATAGCCCTCAGAACCACTAAATATCAAGTGATGAGCCATGGATTTAGGAGCCTAGCTAGAGGTAGGAAAAGGGAGGGGTGTGATCAATATATCAAAATTCTGTTTTAAAAATAAAATCTCAGTCTTCTTTTCATTTTTCTACATTCATGGAAATGCTTTAGAATTCATAAAAGTGTATACTTTCTTAAATGTGAAGACAACATTATTAATCTCTGTTGGCCAAATACATGCTTTAAGTCTTGTTTACCTTAGTTTTATTGGTTGTTTACCTAGATATAGACACACATTCATTGTTGCATAGAACCACAGAACCTGAGATGTGGATGGTAAGAATCCCAGACAGTCACACAGTACTAGGGCCTTTCTTTCCACACACATAATAAGAAGATGTCTGGTCTCTGTTTTCCCAGCATTGGGGCTTCATTCCTCCCTATGTTGGTGACCACAGTGGAGGTACCCAACATAGGGACTAATTGGGTCTTAGCTGTGGTTGGCTAATATCCTAGAAGCTGGGGCAGAGAAAGTAACACTGATGTTCATCAAATGCCCCAAGTTTTGAACTTGGGGTCTTTGCACTTGTGGTTAGCTCAGTCTGGAACATCTGCTCTGTAGAAATCTGCATCTTCCTTCCATGTCACCTCATCCATCCATTCAACCCTCATCAGACAGGCTTTCCCTAATAACTCTAATACACCCAGTCCATTAATCTTTAACTCTACTTTGATTTAGATTTCTCATTAGTACTGATAAAACCTTACTTTCCATTTATGTGTTCAGTTGTTCATCTGTTTGTGATCTGTCCCCCCTATTAGGATATAAACACCACAAGAGAGACTCTGTGTATTTTGTCCATTATTACATGACCAAGACCTACAAATCTTTTATATTCTAAAATCAAAACTTATTGAATAAATTAATTAAATCAAAAGATAATTAGTGTCTTGAGAGTTAATCTGAGAAGCCAGTAGCAATCACCAAATCCAGAAGACAGAAAGCAGGTGAACATCTCAAAATGTGGGATGGCTCCAGAGTGGCAGAATGGGTTGGATCTTTGAATGCATGGTAGGAAATGGGACCCAAGGGAGGGGTTTGGTCCCAGAGGATTAATGTGAATGAAGCAAAGATGTTTCAGCTGTAAACCCTGCCTTTCAGGTACATGGGAGCTCTGGTAGTTAGGAACGCATGCCAGAGAGCTTACTTGTATATAAACGAATCCACTTTACTGTGCAAACTTGAAATATTAAGATATTCTTCTAGATTTAACTGAATTCTGTGTCCTTTCTTTACCTATATGGGGAAGATGGCCAGGTTTGGGGGAGCATTTTGAATGGAAGAAGATGAAATTAAGGGGCACCCATAGAAATCAAGCTCCATTTCTTTGATTTTGAAAAGTATGAAGAGAGAGCCTACAGAATGGGAGAATCTTTGTCAGGGTACTTTTCTGACAGAGGATTACTATCCCCCTGGAAAAAAATCTATAAAAAACCCCACCCCAAAAAAAACAATCAATAAATAGGCTAATGAACTAAATAGACACCTTCAAAAAAAGAAATGCAAATGGCTAGCAAATATATATATAAACAACATCTTTAGCAATTAGGAAAATACAAATCAAAATTACACTAAGACTTCATCTCAATCCAATTAGAATGGCAGTCTTAAGAATACAGATATTTGTAAATGATGGTAAGGATGTGGAGGAAAGGGTTACAAAGTTGGTGGGGTTGTAAATTAATACAACAAACTGCGGAAATCAGTATGGAGGGCCCTCAAAAGACTAGGAATGGAACTACCATATGATCCAGCAATACTACTTCCCTGGTATTAGCTAAAAGAATTAAAGAAAGCATACTATAAACCATACATGAATACCCATATTTACAGCAGCACAATTCACAATTGTGGAACCAGCCTAGGTGCCCGTTGACAGATAAACAGTCAAAGAAAATGTGTGTGTGAACAGGGGAGTTTTATTCAGCCATAAAGAAGTATGATATTATGTTATTTGCAGAACAATAAATGGAACTTGAGAACATTATTTAAGTGAAATAAGACCAAATCAGAAAGTCAAGGGTCATATGGTGGAGGTTGAAAGAAAGAAGGAAACATAAAGTTTGTTGGGGGAGCCCATAAAAATAGAAGGAAGACCAGTAGAATAGAGGAAGGAGACCAAGGGAAGGGAGAAGGAGAGGAAAAGAGGAGGTGCTGGGGAATGAAATTAACCACATTATGTTGTGTGCATGTAAGTAAGAATGTGTAACAACAAATCCCACTATTATGTGTAATTATAATACACCAATACAGTAAGAGAAAATCAAATTTCATTTTATGTAAAGACTTTTTGTATAGTGCTTCAACAAAATAAACTAATTGGACCAGTATGAAGGAATCAAGGTAAGAAAATACCTTTGGAAAACTAAAAACATTTAGCACACATACCTTCTTTTTCTTTACATACAATCTATTATTGAGGAAATGTACATTTGTAAAGGTATCTAGCATCTTGGTGCCTTTCAGTATGAGTTTACCCAGTTTCCCTCTGGTCACTAGGTTTAGCTTTCGATGAATTGCTGACAGGCATTCTGTATGGTTGTTGTGGTCTTTGTGGTCTAGGGTGTAGCAGTCTGGGGAAGCTCTGGGAGGACCATGGAGCCATGAAGAAGCCATGGGCTACCTTGAAGTTGTGCCCACACTTTTCCTGGGGATGCTGTGTGGCAATGTCGCCTGCAACAGGCTCAGGTCTTGATCTTGTGAATTTCTTTGGAGAACAGTCATAGGGTCTCCTCTGGTTCTCTTGCTTTGAGTAGAAGACCTCACTCACCTTAAATACCAACTTCATGGAGGAGATTTACCAAAGTATTGAAGAGCAATATAAAACTTTTAGAGAAGTGTTACCATGTTAAAAGAGAATATGATGCTCTACAGTCTCAAATGGTGTCAGCCTTTTGAAGTGTCACCAGGAAAAGCAACCCTGGAGGCAAATAGTGAAAAGCTAGCATCTATACCTCTGGAGAAAAGAGAGTTTATAGAGAAGGATAAATTTAATCATTCAGAAGTGAGTGTATGGATTGCCTGGACTTTACAAGGTGGTTAAATTCACTAGAGAATAAATCAAAAATTAACCAGATAATAAGTAGTTTTTCCAAATAGGGTTTCTGGAGGAGAGAATTCCACACACGGTCTTTCACCTTTACCCAAGGGTAGGGCTTTCCCTTCTTCCATCCAGGTTCCCACCTTTGCCACAGACCTTTGTTCCTCTTCCTTTCCCCTTGAATTAAAAATTCTCTATTGTGATACAAAGGAACAGCTCACAAGACTAGGACCTCTTTCTCCTCCTATTTCTTCAGAAGGCATGTAGGAATCATTCCAAGAACATTCTCTACCATGGAATTTTTTTGGAGTACTGGGTCCTTCTAACAGAGAATCCTCCCACCAAGAGGGTTTCTTATGTTTCTTTCTTCCCCAGGAAGTAGAGTCACTCCCCATCCTAAGATAGTGGTTACTTGTAGATAATAAGTTACTTTCAAGATGGATTTAGTTTTTAAATAAACCTGCTACTGAATATCTAGGATTCCCAATTTTCTTAATCTTCAAAAGTTAATTTTGAATTATTTCTCAATTGAGTTTAGGCAACATCTGTAGCTTAAGTGGTTATATGGTTGACCAAAAGGAAGCTGAATGGCATATAATTCTCAGGATAGTATTTTGTAAATGAGGGTGATTTAATATTTTAAAATGTGAGTTAAAGATAATTATTTCATAGTTATAGGAAATGAAATGCATACTTCACCTCATCAGCCTGTGTTTGTCAGCTTTGTGTTGCTGTGACCAAAAATACCTGACAAGAACAATTAAGAGGAAGAAAAGTTTATTTTGGGACTCATGATTTCAGAGGTCTCAGTTCCTGGATAGCCAACTCCATTGCTCTAGACCTGAGGTGAGGCAGGACATCATGGTGGAAGGGACTTGTGGAGGAAGACTGCTCAGTTCATGGCAACCAGGAAGCAAAGAAAGTGTGTGTGTGTGCGTGTGTGTGACTGAGAAAAGAAAGAGAGAGAGTAGAGAGAGAGAGAGAGCGAGAGAGAGAGGAGAGATAGGAAGAAGTGCAGAGAAGAGGAGAAGAGTATAGGAGGGGAGGGGGTATGTTGGGCGAGGGATGGGAGTAGAGGAGACGACAACGAAATAGATATATTGTCCAAATGCATGAACCCCAGTGATCTACTTCCTGTAGCCATGTGACCCCACCTGTCTATAGGTTATCACCCAATAGTCCATTCACAATCAGTGATTAAAACCAGGCAAATGGATTAATCCACTGATGAGGGCAGTGCCCTAAAATCTCCACCTCTGAAAATATGTGCCATTGAGCATCATTCTTTAAAAATGTGAGCTTTCTGGGGGACTTTCCATATCCAAAACAAGTCCAAGCTCTGTGTGAACTTCACCTCTGCATTTCCCCAGTCCTCTGCCCCTTTTTTCAGAGCTGATGTTACCTGGCTTTTGTCTTTGTCTCTATTTTCTTGCCCATTTTAGACAGCACTTTTGCTGATATATAATTCATGACATCCCACTCTCCTCCTAGACAACTTTGGCAGACAATATTGTCCCAAGAAAGAGGATATAGAGATCATTTGGACATGGTGGAACATAGTGAGAAGAGTGTCAGATTTCAGTGTAAACATCTAAATATAACCTTGACTACATCATTAACTGTGTGACTTGAGAATTTCTTAACCTCTCTGAGATTTAATGATTTCATTTGTAAAATAAAGACAAGGATAATTTTAAAAATTCTTTGAAGTAATGTACAAGAGGATAACTTCAAACATTCTGCCCAAATATTCATTATTAATACATTATTACAAATTCAATACCATCATTTTAGGAAGGGAGATGGAATAACTCTTTCAGCAACGTGAGGCTCAAATTTTACTATTCATTTGTCAGTTGAAAGCCAAAGTGTCTATTATGAGTCAGATAGAAATGCGTGTGCCAGCTGAGGATATAAACCACCTGAATATCAGATGTGTTTCTCTTTGCTATGACTAGAGTGTTCTTCAGGAAACAGAGTACGTGTTTGGCATTTGTACAGAAAATCACTTCACCTAATTTGCCCCAAATTACTTACCTAAGACTATTAAGTGATATGCTTTCCTGTCTTCATTTTGAATATGAAATGTCTGTGGTTACCCAGAGTCGTCAAGAAGGTTCTCAACCTTGATTGTAAAACTGTAGGTGGGTGAAAAGAGGGGCTGCTTGTAAAAGAGGAAAATGGAAAGGGCAAAGGGAGAAGGGTCTGAGCCGATCCCAGGAATCAGCAATGTCACATGAGCCTGAAAACAGGAACACCAAGGCTTTGCTGACATGACTGTGCTGCTTGAACTCAAGTCTGACCTTAAACTCAAGGTCAGACTCGGGGTCCATTCTCTTTACCCTCTGTAGAGCTGGAGCAACCAAATCATTTGGGCCAGAATCGCCAGGAAAATTCAACTGTATGAATAGCTTGGACATAACCCGGTACGTTCCTGTTCTTTGATTTATTAGACATATTTAACTCTGCAGTAAATATTAGTTGGGTGGGTCGAATAAAAGGTAGTGATATGAGGCAGTGGAAGGGAACAAGAAAGTAAACCAAAAGAGCAGTGGATGACTGGGATGAGTCTGTGCTTCTGAGAGCTGGAAGCTGTCAGAATTATTACCTAATTGGCAATAGGTAGGGGGACAGGGAGCCAAAGGTGCACTGGATTAGGGATTCCAAATGACTGTTTTTAAGAAGTATGGTTTAGTGAGACAGGATCAGACAAGAGGCTGGCCCCAAAGCTGTGCAAGCCAGAGCCATGATGCTGGCTGATGCTTGAGAGTTCATGATATCCTCATACTGCCCAGGGACACAGGATAGACAGATGGGGAGATCCTGGGTTCTGGATTCCAGCAGTGGTTTTTCAGTCCTGATCTGCTAGCTTTATTTTCTATAATTAATTAATTTTTTTTTTTTTCAGTGCTGGGGATTGAACCCAGGGTCTTATGCTTGCAAGGCAAGCACTCTACCTACCTGAGCTATCTCCCCAGCCCTGCTAGCTTTATTTTTGAGGGAAATGTTTTAATTAAGGAGAGTCTTATAATTTCCTCAAAGCACACTGTCTGGTAGGTGGACTCCAGCCTCCTCCATAGAAGCAGCTCAATAAATCACCATGCTGTACCCTATAAATATGTACAGTTATTATGTATTAATTATAACCAAATAAGAAATCTTTTGATTGAGTGAATCATCTGCTCCTTCATTCCGTTTGCATGCTGGGATGCTATTTGGCCTAACTTCATTTCTTCTTTTTCTATGGTCTCAAGAACTATGTCAGGAGAAATGTGCCAGAGAAACAGGTCCATAAATAGATCATTACTCACGGGGAGAGATGCCAAATGGCCTTGTTCTGTGTCCAAGAAAACACTGGGACTCCTGAAAAGCAAAATGAAAAATGACAACCAAGCTTATCATTTCACTGGGAAGACAAAGGCATTATAGAAATAGACAGCATGATCCTTGATCTAGCGAGCATTTGAGGGAGGGTATACCAGGCTTGCCCAAGCTAATTAAAAGCCACGGGAATCCTAGAGCCCTGGATCTTCTAAAAAAACTGTATAAACTTCTTACTGAGTCCCTAATATATTCCTAAGAGGAATCAGAGAAGAATACACAACTTTGGGAGGTAAAATTATTCAGGAAAAATGGGACTCACAGTGAGGTAGTAAATCATCCAGAGGTCCCTGCTCAGGAAAAGGTTACTTTTTCTTTAGGTAAAATATAAAGATTAATGCGGATGCTGTCTCATTTCAGGGAGATTCATATAAGCATTGATTTTATAATACGAAACCATGTACATCTCCTAATGCATTTGCATTGAATGTTCTACTTCAATACCCACAAATCCTCAGAGGCCAGAAAAAATCTTGATTCAGAACCATTGTCTAGAGGATGGCCATTTAGTAGTCCATGAGAACAATAAGACTTAAACTGTGGGTAGACTGCAGTTATACCTGTGGTCTAAAATGGGTTAATAAACATTCTATCACAGAGCACCACAAACAAGTAGATAATAGTAAAAGGAGCAAAATTTATGATCAAGAAACTCATAAAAGAGAAAATGCCAGTGGTCAATAAGTATCAGGTGATACCTTTAAGTTTCACGAATGGATGGAGAAATAAGTTTAAGGTACCATTTTGCAGCTGTGAGATTCATAAAAAATTTCAAATATTATTTTCATTGAGTGCAGGCACAAATGTGAGTGAAAGCAGATGCTGTGACACTGCTGATAGTCATGTGAATTACTATAATAGTTCTGAAACCTGGTTGGCAGATGTTTTCAAAGTTGAAAGTGTATACACCTTCTCATTCAGTAATACAACGTGGGAGAGTGTATTCTAAGGAAACACGAGCATGAGTGTTTAAGGATATACAGGATTTGCGATGCTTCCTCTAGGATTTTTGTCTTTACAATGGATTTATCAGGGTAGTAAGTGCATTTTCAACTTATAATATTTTTGACTTATGATGAGTTTATCCCTTTGTAAGTAGAGGAGCACCTGTATATTCAGTGATACTGCATCTTATAGTTCAAGTATCTGAATTCTTATCAACAGGATACTATATAAATTATGAAATATTAGATAAATTGAAATGTTATGTCTCTTTGAAAATGAATTATGTCTATTCATTGGGAAGGATGCCCAACATAATATGGCAAGTACAAAAATAAAGTTAATAATAATAGTTAAAAACATATTTACTACATGACATGTGCCAGGGCCCTATGTCGAATACTTTGCATGGATTGCTTCATTCATTTTCACAGTGCCAATTAATAGTTGAGAAAACTGACGCAGATGTGGGTAGAACACTTAGTGGTAGAACGAGGACTTAACACTTGGTGGGTCAGCTCCAAAGTTGGCACTGTCAGGGACCACCGTGTACTTTTTCTCAAGTAATGTGGTAATGACTATTATAAAATCCTAATTTTGTATAAAAACAAAATAAAAATAGCCATATGTATGTATTTATACATATATGTGATAAAACAATGTTTCTAATAAGAGTTTTGTTTTTAAAAAAACCCAAGATAATACATGAAAGCAGTTCTTCTTTTGTTGATCACAACGAAACCACCAGAACAGGAGCTTTCTGGAAGAGTCTGAGAAATGTCAAGATCTGTGATTCAGCAATCTCTGAATTGATTGGAATCTTCCTCAATGTCTTTTGTGGGGAAAAAAGTAGTATGTTTTGAGAGAATTTCTTGTCTATACTGAGAGGGGAGTCATGGAGCTTAAATATGAAGTCATGGCTGTAAGAGACAGAAAAGGAATAAAAACCAAATGTGTATTTGAGTTTTCCAAGAAGGGCTGGGGTCTAATTAATAACCATGTATCTCAGAGAAAGACTTCCTAAATGAGTAGGTGCTATAGTTTCTGCCATTTAGTTGTTTCTGGCAAAACCAAGTGTGAAGGGATAGCATGTTGTAAGATATTATGGAGTAGGACAGAAGGAGCCCAGAACAAGGGGATGTATGATGAGAGGGCACCCAGTAGTGCTGGTCTATTAGTATCTGTAGAGGTGCCATTTTGATAAAACCCATTATCTATGAGTTAAAATTGGCCCATGGTAATGCCTATGAATAACAGTATTGATTGATCCAGGAGGAGCTAGAATTCTTCCCACTCCTCAAACCCAGAATTCTGAAACCCTTGTGTGACCACCCTCTTTGCTTTCATCTCACTGCCTCTGCCTGCCCTTCCACACTCTCAAGTAAAGGTTTCCTTAGCCTTCTCTTTGTCAGTTCGATCTTCCATCTGAACTTTACTGTCATTCTGTGTTCACTTTACTGCCGCTCTTGACTTCCTTGGCATTGTCCTTCATAGTTTTCTTTTTGCCACTAGTGCTTACTTTCAGCCCCCTGTTCTAGGTTACTTCACTCCATCTTCCTATAAATGCAAGTGTTGACAGGCTTCCATTCTCTGCCCTCCACAGTACTACTAGTATTGTTTCCTGCTTTTCCTGTTCTCATCATTTTATCACTTTTTAAATCTCATCCCCTGAATGGTCTCTTGTCTTCATTTCCTCCAGTTCTTTGTCACTTTTACACTATTTATCTATCCACCCATCCATCCATCCATCCACCCATCCATCCATCCACCCATCCATCCATCCACCCATCCATCCATCCATCCATCCATCCATCCACCCACCCATCCATCCATCCATCCATCCATCCATCCACCCATCCATCCATTCATCCATCCATCCATCCACCCATCCATCCATCCATCCATCCATCCATCCATCCATCCATCCATCCATTCATCCATCCATCCAAAATGCATGTCTCATTATTACCCCACTTCTCAGCAATATCCAGTAGCTCACCATGACATCTAAGTTCTTCATTCTGACACTCAACATCCCCCACTAGCCCACCCAGACTTTCTCGCCATCTTATCCCCTGCTTGCTCAAGCCATCAGAACGCTCCCCTTTCCACAAGCATGTCCAGCATATTTCTGCTCCCATCTCTTGGACCTTCTTGTCCCATGTGCACTTTCCAAGTTTTAACTGTTGTTAGGACCTACTACCTTCTCACCTTTTCAGTTGCTTCTCCTCAGAAATAATTATTCTCGTCTTAATTTTTAATGTTTTATTTTGTAGTTTTCCCAGGGCTCATTCCATTTTTGTTCTTGCCTTGTAGCTAGTTTGTACATGTTCTTCTCTTCCATGTATTCTGCACCTCCTTGAAGGAAAGTAAATGTTTATTTTTTAATTTTGAGTTATAGAGATAGTGCAGATAATTTCGACACCCACTGGAGATAACCACTATTATATTTTGGTGTATATCCTTTTTAGTTTTCTGTATGCCTACATACAATTCTCAATTTTAAAAAATAAAATGATATTACTGCAATTTACATATTCTTTTATAGCCTGATTTTTGTACATAATGAGAAACCAGAATTCAATGAGAGTTTACTGAGTTATACTAGAAACAGATGACCTGAATTTAATCCCTGCTTTACTATGAACTTGTTAGGTAAACCTGATATATTTAACCTTTCTGCACTTCAGTTACCTAATATGTAAAATGTAAATCATAGTATCTACCTTTTATGCTTGAGTGATGATTTAATGACATCATTCATGTAAAATATACCATAGTGTATATGATGTAAGTATACAATATTGTTTATTACAAATATAAAAACTGTATCTGGACATCTCTGTAGTGTAATAAATATGGTCATAAACATGATCTAGGCCCATAGTTTTCAACTGGTGGTGATTTTACCTACATGGGACTTTTTGCCGTGTCTGGAGACATTTTTGGTCGTCACAATGAGAGAAGTAGCAACGTATACCTTCTTGTGGGTGCATCTTTCAATGCACTAGACATTCCCCCACACCAAAGACTCACCTGCCCCACATGACGGTAGAAGCAAGGCTGAGAAGTCACAATTCCACACGTCCATAGCACAGAGGATATGGCCAAGAGAGCCAAGGTGGCTGAGATGCCCAGGGAAGCTGGGGCTTCTCTGTTGTCTTTCTTCTTATAGGAAGCTAGCTTGAGCTTATTCCCATGGTAGGGGCAGTACCAAAGGGCAAAACCCCAAATCCAGACCTTATATTTTTCCCAGTTTAGGTCATGTTTTCTAATGTTCCATTGGGTAAAGCAAGTCTAGAGCCAAGCCCTGATTCTAGGGGCAGAGAAATAGGCTCCACTTCTTTATTGGAGCGACAAACCATTGTAGTTTTTTATTTTAATCTACCTCATAGAGTGGGCATACTTTTAACTGGGACTTATTCTGCTAGACTGGTATCCTTGAAGTCTATACCAGTTTATTCGACAGCAGTTGCTGTATTTCCTTACCTCACAATTACTTCTAAATTGGTGTTAAAAAGACATTAACATTTAAAGTCTTTGATCAGTCAGGTGAATGTAAAAGGATAGGATAGAAATAGAAATAAAATAGAAACTGTATATTAATTCATTTTTGATGTTTCCACTCAGAAGAGCTCAGAATCACATATTGAACAGTCTAATGGCATCTCAATTTGAATGACAGAGAGTACCTAAGACAAAAGATGTAAAAGTATTGACCTTCCCCCACAAAATGGCTTTTCCTGCACATCCCATTTCTGTTAATGGCACCACCATTATCTAATCACTGGAGTTGGAAAACCAGGTCTCCTCTTGGTGTCTCCCTCTCCCTCACTTCCTTTTTTAATCAGTCAGCAGGCCATTCATTCCTTTACCTCCTGAATGTCTCCCAGATTGAATTCATATTTCCCCACTCACATCACTGCAGGATTCATTTAGACTCTTATTCCTTTCTTGGATCATTGCAATACCCTCTGTGACCACTCCCAATTCTTTTACCACACTTCACCTACTCTAATGCCTCCAGAGTTATCTTTCCAAAGTGAATAACAGAATGAGTCAACTACATGAAGAAAATTTCTTGAATTTTTATGTCCTTTGTGGAAACTCCATGTCCTTTGAGAATTAAATTCAAATGCTTTAGCAGATCATTTATTTCTCTGCTCTGGGTGTAATGATAATTCTCACACAGCCCACCTTATGAGATTGTTTAGATACATAAATGAGATGCTGTGTATACATTGAATAAATGAATGAGTTTATGTATCAATAAATGAGTCAATGAATACAAAGAAGTCCTTTATGTGGCTGGACTTGGAAGTCACAAGGAAATGATGCAGCTTGAAGTGTAGTAGTCTCGGGCTCAATTGTAAATAGCCTTGTGTATCAGGGTGAGAAAAGGTTTTATTCTGTAAGAAACTAGGGCCCTGCAATGGTTTCTGCTTATGACCTCTCCAAATAATCTCTAGAAAGAGAAATAACAAACTGTATTGACCAAATACTTTAATGTAAAATAATTATTAATGTGACTGTTCTTATGCATGTTGAAGCATAATTTCCTACAGAAACTTAATCCTCCTGACAGGTTGGGCTCTCTAACACAGAGGCTTCAAGTTCACAAGATAATTTCCCAAACCTCTCTCATGCATTTATTTCTTTAGACATAACCTTTGACCTGCATCAGAATATGATTCCAACAACATTCCCAAAGCACTCTGATGACACAGTGAGTTGGAACAAAATCCTGAATGGTATTGGTGCACTGGAGTCCAGGAGTGATATTTCTGTGAAGCCCTCCTGTCTTAAGCCCTGCTTTATACATGTCCAGTAGCCTTCTAATAAACAGGATTTGTTCCTCACAAAGACTTATTACCTATTATCCAGTGCCCTGTGATCCCTGAGGATATTGAAAATTGATTTGTTTCAGTGCCTTTCCTGAGTCCTAACCACTGAAATCCTTGACCATAGGCAGGGGAGAATTGCAAATAAATAAACAAATAATCAATGGACCTTCTTTGTTTCAAGTCTCTCACTCCCACTCCTGCTGCAGACCTCTTTTGTGTCCATTTGCTGTGTCAGCCAAAAGTGAAGCAGGCAGGACAGGAATTGAGGAAGGCCATTAGGAAAGGAACCTGCCATGATCAGTGAGAGGTAGAGGTAGCCCCTGCCCTGCTGCCAGCATGGAGGCAGGGATGGTCTGCTAGGGAGCAGAACAGAGGTCCTTTTTTTTTTAGTAAAAAGATGGCCATAATTAAAAGGCTGCACGTGGACAACTTAACCTGAGCACTCAGTTTATTTGCTAGGCACTCAGTTTATTTGCTAGGATCCCTTTTAGTTGAACTATTGATTGAATAAAGAGGTTATCATTGGGATGGTGTTGGTCCTACTTTGAATAAGATCATGTTCTTTTCTTGAGGGATTTTTGCATCCTGTGCAGAATCATCTGCAATATTAATTTGTTTTTGAGTATTTATGCTAACAATGAAAAAGACCTAAATGTATTAGCCTTTCTTCTCCTGTGCTAATCCAAGTAACATCCTTTTGATGCCTACCTAAGGAAGACAGTCTCTAAAACCAAGTAATAGGCTGTGAACTCTGTTGTGAGTTCTCATTTCATTCAAGACAGAGTTTACCTGTAAGTCTCCAGCTGAGACAGTTGTGTTTATCTTTCCAAAAGCAGTTTGGCCAAGTGTTTCCAGTAAATCAAAAGATCAGCTAATCGCTTCCTTTATAGAATTGGATTAGATACTCTTCTTTCAAATGGCAGCTTTGTGCTTGCTCCTTGTCTTGCATAAACCTTACATACTCTACGCTATCTTGCACTCCATTATTTATGCAATCCCTGGCTCTTGGTATTCTGCTTTAGGTCATATAAAATCACTTACAGATATTTCAACAGGCACACAAAGGCCTTTTATGTCATAATCCAATTTGATGGGTTTTTCTCCCCTTGAGTTACCTCATGTGGGAATTCTTGTTTTAACTTTATTGATCTGTCGGGTTATTGTGTTGGGCTATGGCTCCACATCACATGCGTGGGATGGAGAGGTATAGTGAACAGATGTACATGTTTTGAGGTTTCCCTTGCCAGCAGACACAATTAGCACCATCTCTTTTAAGTTGTCAGTTTTAAAGCCATTGTTTGCTTTAGAATACATTTGGAACCTACATCATGTTCTAAAGTTATCTGTCTTCTCTACCTGTAGTTGACAACTTCTACTTTATGCTGGTTAGTAACACAAAAGTCACAATAAGAACAACTGCCATTTATTGAGTCTTTCAAAATGCCAGACCCTGTTAAATGCTTTATATGCTTATGATATTAATTTTTTGACATTCTGAGAACGTGCCTATAGTCATCCATAGTATCCATGAGGGGCTGTTCCAAGAGCCTTCCAGACACTTAAATCTGCAGTTGCTGAAGTCCTTTATAGTAAATGACACAGTATCTGCATATAACCTACATACATCCTTCCATATGCTTTAAATCATCTCTAGATTATTTTTAATGGCCAATACAATATAAACACTATGTAAATAGTTGTTATATTATATTGTTTAAGGAATAATAACAAGAAAAAAAGTCTGTACAAATGCTTTTTTCTAAGTATATTTTTGATTGATAGTTGGTTGAATCCTGGATGTGGTACCTGTGGATGCAGAGGGCTGTGTTTGTATTACTATTATTATTGTAGTCTTCAGGTGAGAAGACTGAATAATGCAACTAAGTAGAGTTGAACCTCAAGATTAAAATTTATGATTTGTGACTCTCAAACCTGTGCTCTTAATCATTTCATCATATATGCCTTGAAGGTGGCCCATTACATCTTTCAGTTGTTACAGCACTTTGTCTCCAACCGATACTGGAATCTCTCCTCCTGGAGCTTTTGTTCACGGGTTGGCTATTTTGGCTAGATGAAGCAGATTCCAGTTCTCTCTGTAGATTATTGTTTTTACAGGTGAGACATCCCTCATTCCTTCTAGGAGCATGTACTGGGCACTTGATCCACAGGATTATGTATTACCATGAAAGTGTTATTCATGCCTTAGAACCATAGAGAACTTTTATAGAGGCATGTTTTCAATGCTTCTCCTTCATTCTAATATTTCATTAATATTGTCTTGGATCATTTCTGGCCCCTGGCTACTTTAGTAGATTTTATTACTGTGTGTCTATGTTAGATTTAAACCAGGCTGTGCCCACAACATCCTCTTTGCCCAGGACAAGAGCACCTTCCAGTTTCAATCACCGAAAGTCATCCATAAAATCTGAGGCCATCCTCTGGGCTCAGGACAACTCAGTAGAGGTTAGGAATCCAGTTTGATCTAGGAAATTGGGTTCTTCATTGCCAAATGAAACCAAGGTTTAACGGCTGCCCAGCTGTAGCTAAGCTTCCCTAGGATGAAATTGACTTCAAGTCAGATTCACAGACCTTGTGTTGACCTGAAGACTTTCTGAGTATTACCCATGATTAAAATATGTATATATATATACAAATACATATGCAAGTATATATCTTTACGTGTGTGTGTGTGTGTGTGTGTGTGTGTAGGAGAAGAAGCATTCTTTAGCATTCTTTTATAGACATGTCCCAAGTCTTTAATTTTGAGTACTTGTGTGGCTGACAAGATTTCATTCTGGCAGATGCTTGTGTCATTTAAAATCTAGTCTCTGGGTGGTCGTTCAGCCCTTGGCTATGTGACTCAGTACTCAGCTGCAGAAGTCACTGACACTGCTGGTGACCCTTATTACCTTTGGAGCTCAGTTACCTCCAGGGTCTGGTCATCTGTTAAGAGGAGCCAACTTCCAGTAAATGTTACTGGGTCACAGGCCTTTTTGTACTCAATCTCTTGTGCTCACAGCTTTCCAAAGAGAAATGTCCAGTTCAATCCCATCTTCCTTTTCCTCTCTGGTGGCTTGTGAAAAATATTTTGAAAGAAATTGAAAGGTCCCAGGTCCCGCATTCCTTCTTGCATCTCCTTTAGGCCCCCATACAACCTTGACTATTTCACTAAGGAAGAAAAGAAACAGAAGCAGAATTTCCAGACAGCCAGAAGAAGAAAGAGAAGAGATTCCCAACACATTAGAAATGTATTGCAAAGTATCAGTGACCCCACAGTACTTCATTGACTCTGCCTTGGGTCTTTTCTGTCCTTCAGCTCTTTCTTTGGTTGGGTGTCCCTATCAGATCTGGCTGCACCCACATTTATTCTCTTTGGTTAAGACAAGAGCACCTTTCAGTTTCAGCCACTGTAGGTCAACTGTAAAATCTGAGGCCGTCTTTTGGGCTCAGTGGAGGATCAAGCAATCTAGTTTGGTCTGGGAAATCCCATTGTCGAGTGGAGCCAAGGTCAAATGCCTACCCAGCTGCAGCTGAACTTAATAAAAGTACAGAATGAAAGTACAAAATCCTGAGCTGCTCAGCTCTCCAAGATATAACCCTCTTCCTTTGTCTAGCCAGAGTCCCCAGGCCCTGGTGGGAGAAAGGGAAGGCAATGGTTCTTGCTTTGTGACAAAGCACTTTTGCTTTATAGTCCAAATGTGCCCATGATGGAGAGAGCTGGAAGGGGAAGTAAGGAGAGCTTAGTTGAGGATTGGACCTAATGAAGGGCTTGACACCTTTCTCTGTCAAGTAGAAACTGGGTGTGATAATAAAGAGAAGATGGATTTGAGGATCTAAAAGCAGAGGACCCCACCTTCCTTTTCTTAGACAGAACCTGGGAAAGAACTAGATCTCAGAATTCCTCCATGGTACAGAGGGGTGCCAAGAGTTAGTTCTGGCCTTGGTGGAAACTTCTTTGGGGACTTCCTCAGTAAGGGTGGGTTTGTGGTAGAATACAGGGTAGTGGAAGTCTGGACCCTCTCTGAGTCACCTAACCTAGTCTTTTGAATTGGCTTCTTTTACCCACCCACCTCAACTCCCGCCAACACCATAGGCCTGATTAAAGAATGACTGGGTGGTGTGATCAGAAAGATGGGGCTGGAGAGAGCATCTCAGATGTGCCTCTCTATGGGAAGGGGAACAGTCCTATGTTTACTGAGAAACCACGCATGGCACAGATACCATATAGAGAGCCATGGAGGTCCTGTGGTTGAGAATAGGGGACAATCAGCAACAAGCCAAGTGGACCAATATTGGAAGATGAAGCTGAAATGACCATCTCTCATTCGTGATCATCTGTCTAATGTATGACCAACTCTATCATCAGTGCCCCCACCCCAGTACCTTGGTATACCACAGAAGCCCTCCAAAACATGGACAAAACTCTGGGGGAAAGGAAGATTCTAAATATACAGAGGTTAGGTTTTGTCTTTCTAGCAGAATGACTCTAAGATAGAAATTAAAATCAATTACAGAAACATAAAAAGTATGTTACCTATATATGTTTTTTTTTCTTTTAAAATCATTTTCTTCTGGAACTTTAGATTATATAGAGGGAAATGAGAGGGAGAGGGTATGAAAAATGGTGGAATGAGACAGACATCATTACCCTATGTACATGTATGATTACACGAATGGTATGAATCTATGTTGTGCACAATCAAAGAGATGAAAAGATGTACCCCATTTGTGTACAATGAATCAAAATGCAGTCTGTAAAAATAAAAAAAAAATTACAAAGTAAAGATAAAAAGTAAATTTCTTCTGAAATATTTGCACATTTAAAAGAGTTGCAAGAACAGTACAAAGAATTTTTTATACCCTTCATCCTGCTTCTCCTAATGTCATTATCTTGTGTAATTTTAGTACAGATATTAAAACTAAAAAAAAATAATACTGGTATCCTACTACTGACTATATGATTTTTATTCAGATTTCGTTAGTTTTCCCACTGGGCTCTAATTAAGAGTCACATCTTTATTTGAGAGCGGGTACCAGGGATTGAACTCAGGGACACTTGACCACTGAGCCACATCCCCAGCCCTATTTTGTATTTTATTTAGAGACAGGGTTTCATTGAGTTGCTTAATGCCTTGCTTTTGCTGAGTCTGGCTTTGAACTTGCGATGCTCCTTCCTCAGCCTCCAAGCCATTGGGATTATAGGCATGCATCACTGCACCTGGCTGAGGGTCATAGCTTACATTGAGTTTTCATGTATCCTTAATCTCAGTTTTTAGTTTTCATTACCTTGACACTTTTGAAGAATCCTGGTTATTGTGTAGAGTTCTCTTCAACTTGACTTTGCCTGATTTTTTTTTCTTCATGGTCAGATTGAGGTATATTTTGGGAAGAATACCACAGAGACAATATACATCATACCCAGGGCATATGTGATATTGATATGTGCTATTATCATATGTGTGTTGTTAATCGAGACTGTTTTGTTAAGGTGATGCCTCTTGGGTTTCTCTGTTGTGAAATTATCATCTTCCTTTTGTAATTAAGGAGAAACAAGAAGTTTGCATGGTCTCAAAATATCTTTACACTTTGGGTTATAATCTAATACCCTCCTTATCTTGTTTTTCAAATATTCCAGGTTGGCTCTTGTGTTCTTTTGACATCTTTAACTTTCACTTTTCTAAAAGTTACTTTATTTTTTAGATCAGTTTTAGGGTCACAGCAAAGCTGAGAGGAAGCTACAGAGACTTCCATTCTTCCCCCTCTGCGGCAGTCTCCCCCATTAGAGTAGTATTTGTTATAGTTGATGAATCAGTATGAGTTCGTCATTATCAGCTCGAGTTCATCATTTACATTAGGGTTCATCAACTTATGTGTTTTTCGTTTGTTCGTTTTTTGTGGTGCTGGGTATCAAACTCAGGGCCTTGTGAATAGTAGGCAGGTGCTCTACCATTGTCCACACAACCCTAGTCCCAAGTTACATTTTGAGGAAGGGAGCTTAGTGATAATTTTATCGATTCCTGAATTTTACTTTTCAGTACTGTTCATTTAATTTCGATTGCAATGGTGGCTCATTACAAGCCTCCCTATTTCATTTCACTGTGAAGTGTTGGCGGGGGAGGGAGACCTGGGACCCAGAGTGAGACTGGGGAACACCGTTTTTGTGAGGATGGAAGGAAAATTGTGCTTTCCTGCTAGGTATCATGTGACACCTCCCTGTGTCACATGTGAGGCAGATGTTGCTGACTCTGGTCTCGAGATGGAGTTTGCTAGATGAGGAATAAATTATGTAAGTGCACCCATCTATTACATTATGGTGGGGTAAGTTTTTAAAGCAAGATCTCTGAACTTTGAATTCTTGAAGTTTGGGATAAATCCTGAGAGAATTTGATTAGATGTTTAAAAAATTATTAAAGAAACAATGAATCATGCTGAGGTCATTGGCTATCACATTGACATGGGCTATCACATACTTATTTTAATAGGCGAGTACATCTTTGTCTCTCTCCAGCAAGATGCTGGGCCACTGGGGCAATTCATGTTAGAGAGCTGAATATGCATAGTGGCCAGTGGACCCAGAAAATCATGAAGATGCAGGATGAGACTGAAGCATCACAGCTTAGGTAGGGCACATGTATGTACTAGAGCAGATTAGAAGGAAGTTCACGTGTAAGAACCAGGGAAAGAATCAGACACTCTAACTCTGCATTCCAAAAAGTTTGTTCATTAGTTGTGGAAGAGCCAAAGGTGTAGGTAAGGAGATGTTGTGATTTTCTCTATGGAATGGTGAGATCCAGGATGGATGTGGGGTAGGATGAAGAGTTGACCATAGAGGAATGGTAGAGAATGAGGAACTCTGAAATCCACATAGTTGTTCTCCACTATTTCTCAGATGAACCTACCATATCAGTCAAGCCAGGCTTCTCATGACTGATTCCCTTGCCCAATGGTCCTCTTAGCCCAGGTTTCTAGGCACAGGACAGCTCAATGAACGCACTTCATGTGCCGAGCCTACCTGCTCATGTTGTCTATCACCCTTGAAAACCATCTCCTTTCCTACTCACCCCTGTGTCCAGTGCTTAGAGGAATGCTTTCCATGTCGTTGGCATTGATCTGTGTCTTTTGAATAAACGAATGAAATAATATAATATTAGCAAGTGTTTAAATGAATCCTTCTCTTATCTCCCAAACAGGTATCTGTTTTTTAAGTGCAATGCTAGATATTATAAGGATGACGAAAAATGATTTGATGAAATGTTTTGCTGGTTGAAAGAACAATATTAATATTCTGCAAAATACAATAAATAACATTGCTATTTGGTGTTTATTGTTAAAATAAATTCCTCCCCCCAAACAAATAAGGTAGCATCTGCATTATCAAAGTATACTTTCTATTAAAAAGTAATAATTTTATACTTTTATATATTAATGGTTATTATGGAAATGCATAATAAAGTGAGGGTGTGCAAAAAAAGATGCTTCATTTTTATAGCTGCTGATACTTTTAGTGCTTTCTGTGAGCACATAACTATGCTCAGTGTTTTATACACTTTTACTTATTTACTGACAGTTCTCTCAGGAGCTTCCCATGAAGGTATCCTTAATATTTCTATTTCATAGAAAAAGGCTTCGAGATTTGGAGACGTTATGTTAATATGTAAGAGGGCTGGAGGCTGAGTCCTCTGGCTCTGAATAGCATGGTTTAGCCAGTAGACTGTGCTCTTTTTCATTAGGAGTGTCTAGTTGAGCCCATTCACATCTACATTTATTACCAGCATGTGTGTGTGCACCTGAGGAGAATTAGCCTCTATTTGCATGAATCAACTTGGAGGCAAAGAAGAAAACAGTCCAGGGGAGTACAGCATGATGGCTATACTTGTCTTAATGATCTGCCCCTTGGACCCAAGGGAAGGCGACATTAAGCAATACCATGACAGGGTTTCTTCCCTGAACACAGTCAGAGGGTCCAAGGTGAAGTGAGCATTGAGATATGCCATGTTTGGTGTGGGAAGTGACATCGGCCTATTGACAGCAGCAGGGAACCCACCTCAAACGGTTTTGCTGTTCATGAACACTGACCCGGAACTGGAGTGGGAAAGGGAGAAGCCAATGACTGCCACACGACGATGGGAACTACGAGAGACCCTGGTGATCACACGGAGGACTCCTTGTGGGGTGCGTCAGACATTTCTGAGTGAGACTCCATGAGGGTGGGGTTTCTCGAAGGTCTTTCCTGCACAGACGTAGCAGGAACCAGTGAAATTTGAGTTGTCATAGTGACTGTGATCTCATCTTTTGGTGGAACCCAGAGAAACTCAACCTCCCCAAACCAAAGTTGCCAATCCCCATTGCTCACAGATGATGCAACCGCTTGAGATGTAAGTTCTGTCAAGTTGGAAGTTCACTCTTCTCTCTAATGTGGGCAAAATCACATTTTGTATTTCCCAATAATATCCAGCATTGCAGACATTTAAGTTTTTCTTATTGTCTCATTTATTTTACACTGATCACTTAAGCAATAGTCCCATTTTATAGGAGAGAAAACAGATGCACCAAAAAAAAATTGCTTAACTTAAAATAATTTAACAGTAACAATAACTAATTGAACCCCAAAGCACAATGCTAAGCATGTTATACACACTATTATTTAATTCCTAAATTTACTCTGTGAAATGAGTATTGTTATTTCCATATTATTGAAGAATAAATTAAACCTCAAAAATGTCAATTGACTTTTTCAGAATCACACAGCTGACAAATTGTGGAAATCTGTATCACCCCATGTCACAATCCACACCTCCAGCTTCTGGCTATCCTGGAAAAGGCAGAACTAGAACTCTAGATAACTTTTCTGTCTGTTTTTACTTATAGGGGAGTTTTGCATTGCATGTGAGGTAGACACTCTACCAAATTTTAGCCTGTGAGCTTTTCATTAATATGTATCTAAAGGAAACTTATGATTTTCAGATGGATTCATTTCTCATTTCCACTGCTTTCATTAATTTGAATATCAAAGCATTTGCTTGTTTATACACACTGAAGAATAAGCACTCTAAAGGGAGAGAAAAGCAACTCCCTGAAAAGGTTTTGGCATGTTTTTATGAGTAAAAAATAGTTTATGTGAATCATTCAGGATTTGTGTGCATGATGCACAATAAACCAAATGAGTATAACAAGTTAAATTTATGAATTAAAGATCTGGTAATTCACCAGCCACCTGTCTGTAAAAGATTTCTGAATTCAGTGTCTATGTAATGTTTCCTGTAATTCATGGAGGAAATATGCATTGTGGCCATAAAGTAATGGGATTTAAAATCTGTAAGAACTATCTCTACATCATACACCTGATAAGGGATTAAGATTCAAAATATACAAGGAACTCAAGCAACTCTAACAAAACAACAAATAATCTGATTAAAAATTGGACAAAGGACTTGACATTTCTCAAGGGAATACATACAAATGGTCAATGGGTACATGAAAAAATGCTCAAGGTCACTAATCCTCGGGGAAATGTGAACTAAAACCATAATGCAGTATCACCTGTATTAGGATGGTCTTTTTCAAAAAGACAAAAGGTAACTATTGTCAGTGGGGATATGGAGAAAAAGAAACACTTACTTATAAACTGTTGGTAGGAATGTAAATTAGTTCAGCTATGGAGGCTCCTCAAAAAATTAAAAATAGAACTACAGTATGCTCCAGTAATCCCACTACTGGATTTATATCTGAAGAAATTGAAATCAGTGGGTCAAAGAGACCTCTATGTTCCCATGTTCATTATAGCACCATTCACCGTAGCCAAGAAATGGAAACAACTTAAGTGTTCATCAACAGATGAATAGATGAAGAATATTTGATATGTATTTATATACAAATAATGTAATACTATTTCATTACTATTGATTTTTTTCAATCATCAAAAAGAAGGAATTCTGTTAGTTGTGACAACATGGATGAACATAGAGGACACTGTGTTAAGTGAAATAAATCAGGTGCAGAAAGATAAATACTGCATAATGTCACTTATATGTATAGTAGAAAAGAGTTGAACCCACAAAACTGTAAAATAATGGTTACCAGAGGCTCAGGGTGGAAGAATTGGGGAGATAATGAACAAAAGACATGAAATTTCAGTTAGTCAGGAGGAGTAAGTTCAACAAATCTAATATATATCATGGTGACTGCAGCTAACATGTTGTATATTTGAAAATTGCTGAGTGTGGGATTTAAGTGATTTATCACAAAAATAGTGTTTGAGGTAATGCTTATTATATTAATTACCTTAAATTAGCCACTCCATAATATATATATATATCAAAACATCATGGCATATACCTTATATAAACATATGACGTGTACTCTTGTCAATTAACTGAATACTGGGTATTAAAAATAAAACATGAGAATTTAGATAATTCTTATAATGTTTTCTTTATAGTGCAGTGAAATAATATGTTGAATGTAAGCTTTCTGCTCTATGGTAGGCTGGAGGAATTTTATACATGTAAATAAATGTATATTTCTTTAACACAGCCACTTTAGAATCTGTATTCATTTATTCCAGTAATACTGCCATTTTTTTAAAACACTTTCAAAACTTTCCTGTGTGAATTTTCCCCAGAATCACTTTATAAGGTATAGGAAAGTCAGTTTCATCAACTTAAAATTATAATCTTTCCTTTGTTTTAACAAGAGTAGTGATTCTTCATTTTATAATTCATCTTATTTATCAAACCAAGTTCTGAACTCCCTTTGACTATTTCCCAGAACAAGTTCAGTGCCCCAGTGTGAAGATCTAAAGGACCCTAGAGGAAGCCCCCCAATATTTCAAATAATTAACTTCCCAGTGAGGACAATACCCCATGGGGGCCAAGTGCCTGTCAGTGGACAGAATCTGATCTGCCCTTAAAAACGGCAGCTCTTCCCCAGTCTCACATGTACCCATACTCGCTAAGATTCCATTTTGCATTTCTAGTATCTCAATTCCTCCCTTGAAACCAAAAATAAATTCCTAGCTAATGTGAGCTCTTTTTCCCATTAACTTTCATTTGTGATGACTTTTTAAAAGTAACACATTAATTAAGATAGAACTTGCAAAGCACGTCAGAATTTTTCTTTGAGACAGGCTTTCAGGAATTGAAGATTTGGGCTGCAAGATACACTTCCGATATTGGATTGAAAAACAGGCCAGGAGCTGAAGAGATAGCTCCTCTTGGAGAGTGCTACCTAGCATGCTCAAGGACCACAGTTGGAGTCCCCGGACCCTCAGACGGGGTGGGGACAAAGAGACTCTTTGGAGCTGAAGAGAAAAACAGGCCAGTCAGGCCTCTTGATTGTGGAGCACGTGTCACTTTTTAAAAAATTTGTTCTAATTAGTTATACATGACAGCAGAATGCATTTCAACACATTGTACGCAAATGGAGAAAATGGTTGCCAACCAAGAATCTTATATCCAGCAAAAATCAAGCTTCAGATTTGATGATGAAATAAAAACCTCCCATGATAAACACAAATTAAAAGATTTTTGCAACTAGAAAACCTGCACTACAGAACATTTTCAGCAAAATATCCCATGAGGAGGAAATGAAGAAAAAATAAAAGAAAGAAAATCGGCAAAGGGAGGAACTACATTAAAGGAAAAACCAATCAAAGGAGAAACCAAGTCAAGTTAAAAACCAAAAATAAACCAAAATGACCAGGAGCACAAATCATATCTCAATAATAACCCTGAATGTTAATGGCTTAAAATCATCAATCAAAAGACATAGACTGGCAGATTGGATTTTAAAAAGGACCCAACAGTATGCTGTCTTCAAGACACTCATCTCATAGGAAAAGACATCCACAGACTGATGGTGTAAGGATGGGAAAAAACATATCACTCACATGGACTGTGTAAAGAAGCAGGATTTTCCATCCTCATATCAGATAAAGTGTACAAACAGAGAAACAACATGTATCCCATTTGTTTACAATAAAAAAAAAAAAAAGTGGACTTCAAGCCAAAGTTAGTCAGAAGGAATAAAGAATGACATTTCATACTGCTTAAGGGAATCATACGTCAACAAGGCATAACAATCGTAAATATTTATGCCCCAAAGAATGGAGCATCTATGTACATCAAACAAACTCTTCTCAATTTCAAGAATCAAATTGACCACAATACAATAATACTGGGTGACTTTAACACACCTCTGTAACCACTGGATAGATCTTCCAAATAGAAACTGAACAAAGAAATTATATAACTCTATAATACAATCAATAATAACAGACATACATGGAATATTTCATCCATCAACAAGCAAATACACTTTCTTCTCATCAGCACATGGATCCTTCTCTAAAATAGATCCTATGTTATGCTACAAAGAAACTCTTAACAAATACAAAAAAAAAATAGAGATAGAAATACTGCCCTGCATTCTATCAGATCATAATGGGAATGAAATTAGAAACCAATGATAATAAATAGAAGCTACTCCAACACCTGGAGACTACATAGCATGCTATTGAATGACAGATGGCAGAAGAAAGAGGGTTCTTAGAGATAAATGAGAACACAGGTACAACATATCAAAATCTCTAGAACACTGTGAAGGCAGTGCTAAGAGGAAAGTTCATTGCATTGAGCTCTTTCATTGAAAGAATAAAAAGTCAACAAATGGGTGACCTAACATTACATCACAAAGCCCTAGAAAAAGAAGAATAAACCAACACCACTAAGTAGAAGACAGGAAATAATTAAAATCAGAGTTGAAATCAGTGAAATTGAAACAAAAGAAATAATTGAAAAAAATTGACCAAACAAAAACTTGGTTCTTTGAAAAAAATAAATAAAATTGATCAACCCTTAGCTACACTTACTAAGAGAAAGAGAGAGAAAACTCAAATTACTTAAATTTGTGATGAAAAAGGAAATATCACATTTTAAAGTGTTGAAGCTTATTATTTCAAGTCCCTTGACATAATTCCCCAGACTGGTTTGAGGTTTCTCTGTACTCTCTGAAGTTTATTTAAAAAAAAAAAAAAAAGTAGGAAAGTGTGTGTGTGTGTGTGTGTGTGTGTGTGAGAGAGAGAGAGAGAGAGAGAGTAATCGCACAGGACCTAACGTATCAAAGAGCGGTTTGTCTTATGGGATTCAAAAGGAAGCATTACCTTAAATGGAAACAGTGAAGTAGTTGAGTTTTGAGTTTTGTCTTTGATGTCCTCTCCTTTAGACGATCAGAATCCTTCTCGTCCAAGGTGGCCCCTGACGCTCCTGTGTCCAGTTCCGACTGTGCCTTGCTCCCACCTACTCTTCACAACCATGTTAGAGCTTATTGCCCCTGTTCACAGGTCAGTTTGGTATTGGTAGTATTTAAGATAACATTTAGGGATAGAATGGTGACCAGGAAAGCACAAGTTAAAACATTGACAAATATAAACCCTGAGCACTGGCTGGAAAATTGAAGCTAAATTTACAAAAACCTTGAACCATTAAAGGTAGAACCTTTGCTTGGGAATGAGACCTCCTCTCCACTGAACACCTTATGTTTCATTCCCCTGAATTTTCTGGAACCTCTTTTCAATGACCATATATCATTTTTTGTCCAGATCTTCCCCCAAATACTTTTTCTATCTCCTTCCCTAAGAAATCTTGACATAGTCCCTAGCTCTAAAATTGCAACCCTGGACTTTCTCAGTTGGAGGCTCACTCTTATTCCCAGGTTCCCATCCAATTTCAAACAATTGTTTAATCATCTTTTTTACCAAGCTTACCAAGCCTGTTTTTACTTGAAATCTACAGTCTCTTCCCAGCCACATCCCTCCTGATTTTAATATATGATGGCTGGATTCATAACTCCTTCTTCCTTCTCTGGTTATTTGAACTTCCTGCACTGTTGAACTTTGATAGTCTTCTTGAGATTCTCCTCTCTAAATTCTCTACCTCCTGGCCTGCTTTTCATTCTTCTTATTGCCTCTTCTTTCTCCAGTCCTTAACTGCTCTTGTTAACCCATGACTTCCTGTCTCTACGCTTTCTCTCAGAATGACCTAATCAACACTGAATAGTGCTCCTCTTTATTTCCATTGTTGTGTAGCTCAATCACCTGCCCCACTGGATGAAACTCCTGTATCACGTCTCCTTGTCTTGTTCTCTTCTGCTTCCTACTCAGTTCCCACCATGTCTCCAGAGTCATCCTCTGAAACACAGACCAGTCTAAGCACTACATTCCTTGGAAATCGTTAAGGAATCCTGCTGCCTCCAAAAAATGTGCAAGCTGCTAAAGACTTGTGAAGGTAAAGGAAGGCGAGGCAGGGAAGGAGGGTAACAACGCAGGACGATGTGTCATGCTCTGGCCACTGTTTCATCAAGAGCCAAGGGGGATAGTTGAATAGAATGTCTGTCTACTTGGCTGCACAGGATGTCTTCAGAACAGCTTGTTCATAGATGTCATACCTCAGAGAGGCTGTGCAGTGGAGGGAGGGAAGTTTATCTTCTCAGATCTGTATAATCTTGGTTCTCCATTATTCAGTTAGTCTGATGGGACTTAATTCCCCTGTGTTGTGACATCCAGCTCTCTTAACACCTTATTCAGAAGTTGGAACCCGTGACTATGGTCTGGTGTTTCCCCTCCCTGGAAGTGGCAGGAGGAGTCAAAGAGCTAGTTGGCCTAAGTTCATGTGATAGCTTAGGTGGAAGTCTTATATTCCCAAGCAAGTAACTCCTTCCTGCCTTTGGGAAGTGAACCAGAGGTATATCTGAGGTCTCTTGGTTTCTGCCATACCAGGACAAGTTAAATGACTCAGAGTCTGAGACAGACAAATGAAGCTAATACAGTTTGCACTGTATTAAGTATCAGAAGTAATCTAGAGATGGTTTAAAGTATACGGGAGAGTGTACATAGGTTATATGCAAATACTATGCCACTTTATATAAGGGGTATGAACATTAAAGGATTTGGAGTATTACGGGGGTGGGGGACCAATCTCCAGCGAATAAGGGAGTATAACTTTATGAACTCCATGGCAATAGTGATTATAAGCAAAAGCTTAAAAAGGCTTAGGTGATCAGAAAACAAAAGATAGTGTGTTAGTCAACTTTTTGTCACTGTGGTCAAAATGCTTGACAAGAACAACTTAAAGGAAGAAAACCTAATTTGGGGCTCATGATTTCAGAGGTTCAGTCTGTGGTCAAATAAATCCATTGCTGTGGATCAGAGGAAGGGTATGGTGAAGGAAAGCTGCTCAGCTCATGGTGGCCTTTAACCAGAGAAAGCAAGAAACCAAGGACAAGACACAGTCCAAGGCTCAGCACCCTGTGACCTACTTTCTCCAACCATGCCTACCTGCATACAGTTATCACCCAGTAGTCCCTTCAAATGATTATTCCATCAAATGGATTAATCCACTGATGATGTTACAGCTCTCATAATTCAATCATTTCACCTCTGAACATGGCTATATGGACAAACAAATGAGCTTTTTTGATCCAAACCACATTACATGGCATTGAATGTAAGAGAGGAATCTTCTCTACTCAATATCAAACCAAAAGCTCTGGGCTATCCGTGACAGTGTATAAAGGGGATGGTGATGCCCAGTAAGTAGAGTTAGGCCTGGAATGCAGAGTGTATGCAGTGCTTCTAGAGATTCCTTGAAATATGTCAGTGAAGTCTTTCCTAAAAACTAAGGTTTTGGAGGAAACATACTGAATCAGTAAAAATGAGAATTTATGTCAAGATGAACTCATTTGACTATTTGAGGTCCAAGGTCATTCAGACAGTTAATTGTCCCTCTTTAGAAAATATGTATTGCATTGTATTAGAGGCTTATTTTCTAAAGGTTAAGGATGAGGTGGTACTTACACAGGGTTCTCAACCCTTAGTTATCAAAACTAGGGTAGTAAACATAGGCTAATGTTTATGGAATAAGTGAACGAATAATTGATCAAGAAATTTGGATATCAGTTGGAACAGCTTTGGGATGAACCCACTATAGCTTCTCTCAAATCTGAAAATCTTCTCATGAGAAAATAAAGAAAAACCTATATGACTGGTTTGAGTCTAGAATCTTCAGGAGAACTGAGAAGCATCATGCTTTTTGAAATGACTTTGTATATTTGTGCACAGTTGCATTTTTATCCTGCAGTTTATGTTATTGCATGGGTAATGCTAAAATCCCCAAATCTAAATATGGGTAATGTATTCAGTTTCCAACTGTCAGTCAAACTCTGCCCTTATAAACATTTCTCAGGCACTCACAGATATGACACAGTTTGGTGTGTGTGTGTGTGTGTGTGTGTGTGTGTGTGTGTGTGTGATGTTGTATTTTTCTTCATAAAACCTGAGGATTTCACATAAAAGTCAAGGACCACATTAAAAAACATTAATCACCAGTAAGGCAACAATGAAAATTCCTTAAAGCAGACAGATGTCCTGCTTGAAGGATAATTTTTAAAAATACTTTTTTCTTCACAGAGGATAAATATGTTCATGGGGCTCACCAATTGCCCAGATATATTTCAGGTTAGCAACATACAGACTTTATTATTGGTGGCCCTGAGTTTTTCAGAATAAGTGAAGCTTTTAATTGATTTTATGTGTATGTACTCTTGTAATGCTAGATCATAGGCACGATCCTTACCTAGTTTAGATTCTTTTGTTTTAGTCTCTGATTCAATCCTTTACAATTTCGGGAGCACACTTAAAATATGTCATGACAAATTATAATGGTATATTAAAAGTATGAATTAATGAAATATTTCACAGAGAAGAAAGATAACTGACATCACCCAAACTTTGTCTTTGGCCAAAAGATTCTTTGTTAGAAAAGACCCTCAAAGAAAAGTGGAATGCAGTAGCTTAGCGAGGTAAACCAAAGAAATAAAGAAAGACCCTACATTGTTATAGGATGTGTGTGCCTCTTTGGATAAACCTGCACTCAAATGACATCCAGTGCCCTCCCTTATGCCCATATTACATGTACTCTTAGCTGTCTAAGATGCTGGGTCTCCTGAGATCTCTTTGGGCTTGTGTTTGGAAGCATAGTTTACTTTGGATCATTCATTCACCATTGTGTCTCCTAGATTTTTTCAAACTTCATAATGATGGTATCTTAATTTGCCATGAAGTCTTAGATCATTCTCAGTTTGGCTTTTGGAGCAGCAGGAGGGGTCTTGACTTGATAAATATCACACTGTGTGGTCTTGGCCAGCTGTTTTTCATATAGCCAAGCAGTGAGAAGCCTAACGTAAACTTTCTTTAACATAGACAGGGCGAGTTGATATTTGAGTGGATTATGTTTTCTAAACCATCAAGTGTTTATTTTGAGAGTTTTGGAAAGTCTACAAGCTGTTAGATTGTGTACAGATGCTTCCTTGAACCAAATGGTTGTCCCTTTTTTATTTAAAATAAATTATGATTCTGTGAACTTTGCTTTTCTGGATGAAGCTGAGTTCTCAGTTGACAAATCATGGGACTTCCATTTTTTCACTTCATGTGACCCTTTGTGGCAACCCAACACAAAGCTTCTACTCGTTTGCCTTCTAATGCAATCTCTACAAAGACCAAAGTGATGGTGAATCAGATCATCTCACTTCTCTGCATATGGTAATGTGTTCTTATAGCTCTTAAAGTAAAAATCAAATTCCTTATCATTTTGAATGGCCCCTGGTTATGAATTCCTATTGAAACTTCTATCACTTTCTTGTTTCATTAAGGTAATACTAATTGCTGCAAGAGCTAACGTCTGAAATCTCATGGCTTCACACTAGTAGAGGATTATTTTTTATACATATAGGTCCAGGTGGTGTAAAGGAGAGAAGAGAGATCTATTCTCCATGCAATCACTCAGGATTCAGATTCATAGTGATATGGCATCTTCACATATGGTTTACAAGGACCCTCTAGAAATCAATATTCAGTTGCACTTAAGCAAAGAGAGTGGGGAGTATATATGGAACAGCTGTATTGTGGCACTTCTTAACCACATTCTGTTGACCTAGATTCAGTCAGATGACTATGCTTACATACAAGAAGGAGGAGGTAGAAAATAAAATCTCTTACTGGAAAGTCCACTCCCCAAATTGGTGCAACAACACAGAATAGGCATTCTTTGGTGGATACTAGCTGTCTATTCTATACTCCTCTCCCACATTAAGCTCCAGTCCCACTGATTTTAAACTGATTCCAGCATCTATGCATTTTTGTACCTCAGGGCCTACTTTGTTCTTCCTCTGGGAGTATTTTTGATGCTTTTAACATGTCTGGTCATTTCTTTACTTTCATGCCATTTGCTGAAATGCCATTTTCTTAAATATACCATTCTTAACCTCCCATCAAAAGTAAAAATTTCCCAAGCACCTTGTTGGTTTTCTTTATAATACTTATTGTAGTTAGTAATCATTTGTTTATTTACTCCTTTTATCTGTTATTCCCACTAGGGTGTAAACTCACAATGCTAGGTGTGTTAGTCAGCTTTGTGTTACTGTGAGCAAAATACCTAAGCTTAGAGGAAGAAAAGTTTATTTTGGGCTAATGGTTTCAGAGATTCAGCCTGTGGTGAGCTGACTCCATTACTCTGAGCCTGAGGTGAGGCAGGACATTATATGGAGGAAAGCTTCTCAGCTCATGGCAGCCATGATACAGAGAGAGAGCAAGAAGCTAGGGACAAGGTATAGTCCAAGACCACAGTCCCATTGACCTACTTCCCCCAGCTACACCCTACCTTCCAACAGTTACCACCCAGAAGTCGATTCAAATGATTAATCCAGCAAATGAATTAATCACCCAATCAGGTCAGAACCCTAATTATTGCCTAAAAGTCCCATCTCTGAGCCTTTCTGCATTGGAGATCATGCTTTCAAAACATGAGCTTTTCAGGGGACATTTCTAAATGTCACACAACACGGTGTCTGGCATATAGTAGATGCTTAAAAATATTTTCTAAATTATGCCAGAAGCTCTGAGTAATGAGGAAATAATTATACTATGAAATGAAAACACCATTAATTGACATTAATATAAAGTTGTATATTTATGATTTTATGGTCATGTTTGACATAACACAAAGAATCATTATTATCCTATACTGACATTTTACATAACCTAACACTTTCTTGAATACTTTTAATGGACTATTCCAGTCAGCTATTGCTATACTATGTATTACTTTAAAACTTAGTGGCTTAAAGAAGCAATAGTAATTTTAATCATCTTTCATATATTTTGTGGGGCAAGAATTCCAGAAGTATTAGGCTAAGTTATGTTGTCTCAGAATTTCTCAAATGGTTATGGTCAAATGGTGTGGCCAGGGCAGGCATACAGTCTGCAGGTTTCAGGGGCACATGTTCCTAGGTGTGAGGCAGAAGAGCATGGACCTTTATGGCCTAGCCTTGACAGCCTTGCATCACTCCTGCTGTGTGCTCTTGGTTGGAACAGACACAACAGTTCTCCTAGTTTCAAGTGACATAGACCCTAATTTTGGACAGGAGGAGTGTCAACAGAATTTGTGGACATATATATATATAAACTGTCACACTAACCAGGAGAAAATGACTTTACAGGGTCTTTTAAGGAATTGTTATCACCAGAATGTCTCTCTCAACATACCCTTTTTACACTGGAATTAAACTGCATATTCTTTAATATTGCTTTGGCACATTTGGGGAAAAGAACCTTCTCAGAATAATTGGTCTTGGATCCCCAGCATTAATATTTGACATAACAAATTCTGTTTCCATTAAAATGTTGTTTAAAAAAAAAATGGAGCAAATGTTCTTTAGCTTGGTTAGAATTTCAGAAGAAGTAATTACCATGAATTCTAAGATGCTGCTTTATTAATCATCTCACCAAAATTATTTAAGGAGACATTTTAGAAGGTGCATAATTTGGATTTGAAAACTCACAAAATGTTATATGCTCAAAGCTTCAACATGCATAGCAAACATTAATCAAATATATAATGTAATCCCCTCCACCTTTTTCTTTATACTGAGACTTCATATATAGTTAGAAATATTATATTGTTCCAGTATAACCTTGAACAAGGAAAATAACATTTTAATAAATTGAAAAACAAATTTTTCTTTAGAAGAGTTTAATATTTGCAGAAAAGTTGCAAGAACATTTCAGAAAGTTCTTCAGTAACTCTCACCTGATTTCCCCCATTGCCGACCTTACCGTGATACAGGTATTGCAGTTGATAAACCAGTACCAATAGATGATTATTAATGGAAGTCCATACTTCATTCGGAGTTCTTAGTTTTTACCTAAATGTTTATTTTCTGTCCTAGGATCCCATTCAGGCTACCCCAGTACATTTACTTGTCATGTCTCCTTAGATTTCTCTAGACTTAGTTTTTTAAATCTTCCTTGTTTTCAGTGACCTTGACATATTTGAGGAGTGCTGATCAGGCATCTCAGGTCTCTCATAGGTCAGCCTTCACTTTGAGTTTGTTAGGTGCTTTTATCATGATTGGACAGGGGTTATGGGTTTGGGGGAGGAAGGTAGCCAGCCAATCCCATCATGTCATACCAAGACTGCCAACGTGACTTGTCACCACTGATGGTGACCTCAGTCGTTTGGATGAAATAATGCTTGTTGGACTTTTCTACTTTAAGAGCAGCTTTTGCCCCTGTCCCCTTCATCCTGTGGAAGGAAGTCATTGTGCCTATCACACTTCAAGAGTATGAGGGGAAGTGGCCGTCTAAACTTTTTGGAGTTCTTCTGTATAGAAGATTTTAAAATTCTCTCCTATTAATTTATAACCATCTATTCCAATCAGTGTGGACTCATGGATACTTATTTTAACATTGAGAAATAATCCAGTACTACCTTTTGTTGCTCAAATTGTTCCAGCTTTGGATATTGGAAGCTCTTTTGATTGGGTCCCATTTACATACCCTCATCAGTATTGTTTCTTTGAGCACTTTCTTCTTTGGTGACAGTAAAGATATTCCAAATTCATCTTTTATATTTTCTGCCCCTACCCTAGAATCAGCCATCTCCCCAGGGAGCCCTGTCTCTTTTAGTGGTGAGTGACCTACGTGCTGAGTGTGCTCTTGTTACTGGGTTTGGCTCACTGAATTTGCCCAGCCTGCCACCTCGTGCCATTTTTTGAACAACTACTCTGAGCAAGGCATTTTAGTTACATAAGATGAATTAATTCTCACCCTGTGCCATACTGCCCAGATAAGGAAATTCTCAGTAATGTCCAATGCCTTGCCTAAAGTATATAGCTTGTAAATAGCAAAGCTAAGGTTCAGGCTTTGTTCTCTGTGATATCTTGGCCGGTGCTCTTTCTGTCTTACAGTGTTACCTTGATCTGGTTTCACAGTCATGGATTCTGCCCCTCATTTTAGTCATCTGTTTTGTACTGTGGATGTGCAATACAATGTTTCTATTTCAGTGCAGATCACCAAAATAATGGTCTCAAAGTCAGGACCTACATCTGATGTACAAAAAAATCATCAACTTCATGTACTATCCCCATCATTAATCCTGAAGCTCTTGGATGGGATTTTGGGAAGTGGAGTCAATCAGAGGAGAAAATATTTGGTTCCTGAGACCAGAGGGTATTCACTTTATAAAACAGATGTAGTTTCTTCTCTTATAAACACTGCATGGTTAACAAAGATAATCAATAGAAATGTATGATTTCATTAATAACCAAAGAACTTTTAGAGGAGAGTGTGCATCAGCAATCCTTTGGAAGTTAAAGGATTGGTGATGTTGAACCAGGAAGACTTCTTCCAAGAACAAATATTTAAGTAATGATGAAGAGCATGAGGAATAAGCCTCTTCTCATTCTGCTGAGAGAAGTCATCACCCACCTCCTCAAACTGTCTGGAGTGGAGATAAAAATCTTTCCTAACTTTTCTAAAAATACCTCCTAAACTCTTCAGCACAACTAGAGTTCTTTGCTTCTTCTAGGTGGAAGTTGAAAATGTCAAAAGTGGCCAGGAAGACCAGGCAGTGTTCTATTAGGGTTAGGACTAAGACAGTAGTCGTAAGGACAGAAGAGCCATGTGCTTAAATCCCAGGCTTGGCTTGGTACCTATTAGCTGTGTGACCTTGAGTGAGTTCCTTAACCTCCCTGAGCTTCAGTTTCATTATTGTCTAAATGAGGAATAGCAACATCTTCCTTAAGGACTGTTAGGAAAATGAGCTGAGGTAAAGAATGTGTTTAGCATAATGCTGGGAAGGTATTCAATTATTAAAAGGTGTCTAAAATAAAAGTCAGTCCACAGAAGCTGAAATTATAATATAGCTTACTCTCTGTTATTAATGACAATAATAATAATTAAACATTTATTGAGCACATACCATGCACATAAGTCACTACACATGGTCCGTGACCTATGAGCCTATGATGGTTTGATTTACAGGTTTTTGACTTTACGATGGTGTGAAAGCAACACGCATCCAGTAGAAATCGTATTTGGAATTCCGATCATTTCCTGGTACAATACTCATTTGCAATGACAAGGAGCAACATGAGCCCTAGTCCTGTCAGCCACGTGATCATGAGAGAAAAACAACCTACAGTCCACAGCGTTCTGTGCTACTGAGCTATAATGTTTTGTAGGTTGGGTGAATGAAGTCCATCTTCAACTTAAATATTTTCAAGTGATGACAGGCTTACGAGGACATAACCCCATCATAAGTCCAGAAGCTTCTGTGTTCCAGCCACTTTACTATAGAATTGAATTGGTTATTCTACAAACAGCCTTTATAGTTGTGTTTCTAGGGAAAATACTTCTGCCTGTTAAGGTATGAGAGAGAAGATAGATGACTCACCAGTGTGAGGAAAGCCAACAGGGAAGCCCAAGCAGGTGTCAGTACACTGATGGAAAGCTGAGGGGAAGGAGATGGAGCAGATGGGCCTGAGTGTGGGTTTTGCACAAGGGTATCTGAAGTAGGATTTTCATCCCTCTTTGACAGCTTTGACAGGTTAGAATTTGTGGTAAAGATTTTGATATCTTTGTTCTCAAGCTTTGCTACAGTAGCCAGACCCCTGGGTGCATTGGGAGGGCAGAATTTGAGGGCTGCCTAATGCTCAAACATTTGGTATGTGTGAAGATACATAAACAAAGAGTCAGAAAAACACTCTCACTTCTCAGGTTGCCCTTGACTTGGTAGAAATGGAAAGCTGGTCTCACTGGCTCCATGATCCTTCCCCAATTACCAAGAGACAGATATGCTTGTGACTTACTAATTAGGTGGAACCATCTAATGACTTGATTGCTTTTGCAGTTCCACTAAGAAAGTGTGTGATTCATGTAAGGCAATCAAAACTATAGTCCACAGCTAACAAATGAGCAGACAAGGGTGCCATTCCTAGTGAGCATATCAAGTTTGCTTATTATGCACAAGGTAACAGGAGATAGGGAAAGGGGTGTATCCCCTGAAAGATGACTTTGGATTGTTGTCTATTATCTTGTGCAAACATTTCATAAAGTAAAACAAAGGCTTCTACCCAGGGTAGCTTTGGGAGCTGAGGGCAGAGGAGGAAATTAACCATTGGAAAGAGTTCCCGTGATGGTGCTTAGGCCCATCCAGGCTTTCCCTAGTGATTGTTGTTATTTTCCACGTGGATACTGTTCAGGAGAAAAGCAAGAGAACAAACCAGCAATTTTTTTTTTTAAAGCTGCAATGCTGCAAAATCTCATATTTAATATCAGTAGCATCTTCAATTTACTGGCCCCTGTTACTTGCAAGGTGCTGGATAAAACCACCTTTTCAAAAATCTTTCAGTAGATCAACCATCAATATGTCAGATACAATGCCTTTCATTTAAGAGATGAAGAAGTTGAAGCTGGAATATGAACATTCACCTGTCATTTCTAGAGCCCCTGATTGGAACCTCTGAGAGACAGACCTGTGTCACACCCAGGCAGTGCTGATGATGCTTTCAGCGATGTTTCTGAGTTAGAAGGACCCTAAGAGATCCCTGTAGAAGAACCGCAGAAACCTAGGGCCGGGGGAAGCTGCTGAAGACAAGGGTCAGCAAGTACAAAGCCCTGGAGGAAAAGCACAGCTGATGTGCTCAAGGGGATGAGCGAGGACAGGGTGTTTAGAGGGGGTAAGGAGAGGTGGCAGAGAGCCACTAGGGTCGTTGGTTCTTGGCTTTCCCTGTAAGCCAGGAACTGAGACCAGTGAGCCAGTTGCACTCATGCAAGTGACATGCATGGTGGCTTGGATGAGGATGAGAGCAGTGAGGTCATGGAAGGAGGGGACATTGTGATGGCAGCCAGAGGAAGATACTGCATTCAATAGATACTGGGTAGGAGAACTGGTAGTAAAATTGCTATTCTCAACGTGCTGCACAGGAAGTCACCTGGAGAGCTTGTAAATATGCAGATACCTCCTTCCCACCCCAGAACTCTGGATTTAGTTGGTCTGGGTGTGGCATTGTTGGTAGAAGAGAGAGGTATTTAAAGGTTCCCCAGGAGGCTCCAGTATAATCCAAGATTGAGACCCACTGACCCACTGTTTGTGATTGGCCATTTTTGTGGCATGTGGGCTGTCAGCGTCACCAAGGACTTTGTTGGAAATGCAGACCACCAGCTTTCGTTCCAGGTGATGTGTGTGCACACTGAAGTCTGAGAGAATGGCATTGCTCAGGTAACCCCTAGAGAAGAGGAGTTAGGGGAAAAGAGAAGGGAACAGCATTCTAAGCTGGAGAGATAACAGCACAGATGTCCAGAGGAGAGAGAACGGCGTTTAAGAACGGGAACTAGGTCTTATGGCTGAAGCACAGCCTACCAAGGGGCTATAGGACCAGTCTTTCCATATCGGCTAGATGTGTTTCTGCCTCAGAGTTTGGTCTGGGCTACTCCCTCTCTGCTTGATTCACATTCCTTCACCTCAAACAATACCTCCTCAGTCACAGCCTGTTCTTCTCTTCTCATTTTAATTGTCATTTTTCCTCTAAACCCGTCTCTCAGGTTCCATTATTTGCTCTATTTCCCCCATGACATTTGTAACCTTCCAACATGTTAAATGATTCACTTACTTTTATCTTTACTGTCTATCATCACACTAGAACGTAAACTCCATGAATACACAGATGTTACTTGTTTTCTTCACCGATATATCTTCCACCGCTGAGAACATGATCTGGCACTTAGAAGTGGTCCTTCCTATCTATCTGTTGAGTTAATGAATTAACTAACTTATAAAAATCTGGGTGGGGCATGCTTATCTTGGGGCTTGATTATGAAATCATTCAAGAATCTTTATAGGACTTTAAGTGAGTAAAGAACAAGATGAGATTTATATTTGATTTTAATTTTTTAAATGGGGATAATGGTTAAAAAGTGGTGTTTGGGGATGATAAATATGATTTCACTGTGGACAATGGGATAGAGAGGGAAAATATGGGGAATAAGGAAATTTTAGTATTGTATTAAATCAGATACTCACTTATTTGACATCTAGTGCCAAAACCATGAGGTTTGCCTCCCATTTTTGTGAGTATTCCTGGCTCGTATTCCTGCCTGAGTGACTCATGATCAGAGTGCTGTCCCCCCAAATTGTGACTAAAGCCCCAAACCTCTTTATTTTTGTGGCTTAGCCTGCTTCTAGGTCTTTGGAGGCTCCTTCACTCAAGGAAAAAAAATCTTGAGAGGAGTCTATGGGCCACCCAGCACGCCCACATGCATTCCAGTAGCTAGACTGCAATCATATGGCTACAGCTCACTGGGAAACACTGCCTGTGTGCCCAGGAAGAGGAAACTGGTTTGGTGTATCACTATTTACCTCTGCCACGGGTAGTAAAGGTGAGAAATAATAAAAATTGATTGAGGGAACAGTGAGGAAGATATGCATTTAGTAGATACTGGGCAAGTAGAATTGATTGTAAAATTGCCATTGCTTGGCCAGGAGTGGAGGGCTGGTAAAGATTACATTTTACAAATGTAATTGCCACCAGTGAAAAGATGTTTATACCATATACCATTCAAATCATGTTAATATTCCTCAGATCTTAATGGGCTTTTTGATATGGGGTAATTGCTTGAGTTGGAAAGTGCGATCCTTCCTCCCACCCCCAGGTGTTAGTAACCAGTTGAGAGGGTGAAGTGCTCTGGAGGTGTTAGCATCCCTATATCTTTGCTTTGATAATCAGCTGCCTGTCCTTTGTCCCTGTCTCATTTCGAGAAGGAGACAGGAGAAAGATGCTTTAGCAATTCGTTGAGAAGATACACAGAGAAGTTTAGAAACTTTTGCACCAATAGGAAAGTTATTCATTCTTCCAATATCTTAAAAATAATTTCATCATTTAGTGTACCAAATTAAAACGTGAAGAAAGCAAATTTCTCACTCTGTGAGGTTTAGGAATTCTTACTGGTTTATTAAGGGTTAACAATTCAGGCACACAATGGGAAAAACAGTCTTTTGTTTTATATGCCTACCTCGACAAATCTGAAAAATAAAAGATAGCTACCACTATTATGTAGATACAAGAAAGGAAATTGAGGAGGAATAGATCTAGGTCGGGTGAGATGAGCCCAAAGTAATAAATCATGGCATGTTTGTTTAGTACATCTCTACTTTAAAACTCTAATTTTTACTGGGTTATTCCTCAAAGGAACTTCCAATTCAATTGTAGCTCACCAATATAGGATTCTCAGTTGAAATTTGTTTTGCAGCCAATCTATTGCACAAATTGAGGCAGCTGTGCACAGCATGCGTTTCATTTCAACCACTATATAGTAAAGGGGTGTTATGCAAAGGACCACTAATCAGGGAAAAGGTTCTCTTCAATTGGCAACTTTTCAGGGCCTCATATAAAGGAAGATTTGCATGTTTCATTAAGAATGAACAAACCTATTGGTTTGTGAACAACCTGGATCATTTACATTTTCGAGTTAAAAGAATGCTTAGATGCTATTTCCAGTCCCATGTCTTCCCTCAGTTCATTAGCCTGAATAAACCAAGTTCCCTTGGTAGAGAAATTGATTGTCGAACCGTGGGTTTCTGGGGCCTGGTGGTTGCTGTGTACCCAGATAACCTTAATAAGATTAGCCTTGTCTTTTCCTCTGGGCTTTGAGGATGGCAATCTACCACATTCTCCAATTAAAACCCTTGTCACACTTGGCTTTTGTTTTGCTTAATTTTTACAATGTGTTCAGCTTGAAGAATAAAAGTAGATTGATCTGTTTCACTCACTCTGAGTTAAGTTGCTCCTTATGTGGATTTCCATGCTCTGGCTCATGTCTGTGTATCTGCACCAAAGCAGCCGGTGCTAATCTATATGAATCTATTTTATGGGGAGAGAAGAAAGAAGATGAAACCATGAATATTAATATTCTATTATGTAATGATATTCTGAACACATGCACCATAGAAATCACAAAATGAGGAAGAAAGAATCTTGGGATCAGTGGTATAATTCCTGTCCCAAAGAACAGAAGCCAGGAAAGAGCATAAAACAAACTGTAATTCCAGGCCTGGCCAGAGTCACAGAATGTGGCTCTGAGGTCTCAGCTCTCAGTAGTGAAGTCCTAGGAGGTGTATTGATACATCAAGAAAAGTGAATATGGCATCCTGTGTCTTTGTGGATCAATAAAGTGCCAGACATGAACTTGATGGTTTGTGAATGCTGTATGTCAGTTCATGTGTCAGCCATTATGGAAATCAAGTATGTCACTGAGTGCAACATTTCCTTTTTCCTGGAAGGAATTATGAGACGTGGATCTAATTGATGAGCATGGAATTTTGTATCTCATTAGTCATCATAACTCCCTGATTTTTCTCCCAAAGGAAAATGCATTCCAGAGAGGCAAAGCAACTTCAAAATAACCCCATTAATTAATGACTGTGTTTTTGCCACATTTTTTGATAGTCCATTTTCAATAACAGGTCCATAGTCTTCCTCTCTTTGAATAAGCATCAAGTCTCTGTCTGCTCTTAAAGAAAATATTTCCCTTGAGAACGTGGGGCAGTGTAGACCGTCAGAGAAACAGGCTTCCTTTCTTGAACTGTGACTCCTTGCTCCTGTTCTCTTTGATGGGTATGTTGGTCATTGATTCATTTGTAACCATGGAATATCCCTGTGTGGTTGGTTTTCTGTGAGGTTTAACAGGGCAGCAGAGAGGCGTGTGTGAGAATGTTTGTGTACTGAGTGGGGCAAAGGATTACACCAGTGACCCAGAAGATGGTCCCCACTGTAGAAGCATCCTTGGTACGAAGGTGTCGTGGGTAGGACTACAGTCCAGGCTTATGAAGCGTCATTAAAACCCCCACCCCGGGTCTGGTTCTGAAGTGCAGTGTTTTACTTCCTTTCCCAACCAACAGAAATTGAGGCAGATCACTTGCTGTGTGCCACAAAATTTGAAGCAAACATTAAACATCTCCTGAAAATAAATCCCCATGGCCAACAGTTGTGAGACGCCATTCAAATGAAAGTCATACAAATTGGTTTTTTTTTTTTTATCTTTTATCTTTTTTTCTTTTTTGGGTAAGAGCTGCAGCACAGATTGTTGTTTAATAATCGAGTGTCTAAGGGAAGAGAATTTTTATGTTTTAGGTGAGAACTGAGTTATTCAAATGGCCCTAACAGCATTTTCAAAATATCTTGGAAGCCAGCATTTCCTATTAAAGATTTGCGGTTCAGTGACTCATTAAAGGTCATATGCCTGGGGTCACAGATGCCTGGATCACAGCTCCTTATCAAACTAAATTTAGTTTCATTTAAAAGTATGTTTAATCTGCTCACAACATGGTTGCTCTTATTACAAAATACCTTGATTGTCTCTGTTAGAAGAAGGCTAATATTACTATATTCATTCTCTGCTTAGCTCAACTTTCTACCAGCTTTGTGCTAAATTGTACCTCCTGGTCTAATTTTCTAATTACCAAAGACGTGTGGAATAAATTTTCTAATTACAGATAGCATAGGGAACACAAGGTTCTTGGATGAGAGTAATGGAAAGTGATCAGCAGAGGTGGAGGTGTCAGGTGCCTGCCTGGCTAATAATGGACGTCCTCTTACGACTCAAAAACTCTCAGTGCAGATCTGCTCTCCTCCACAGATTTATTTTTTCATCCCCAAATTATTCATCCTTTGCCTCCAATTGCCACAGGTAAACCACAGCCAGAGGAAGTGCCTGCCCACATGGCCCTTTCTCTCAGGAGGAGAGATAGATAAAGTGCTGAAAAGCAAATAATTGTCGCCTACCTCCAGATGAAGAGCAGCACCAGTTAAAGAAAATAAAATAGGACAATGGTGTAGATAGAGTGGTTGGGTGGGGAGTTCCTGAAGCTAGGGTGGTTGAGGAGGCCCTTCTGAGAAGGTCAAGGTCAAGGAGAGAGCAAGCTTAGGTAGAGGGAACTGAAGTGCAAAGACGTTGGAACTAGAACCACTCTGAGGAGCTGAGGCTCAGGGAGACCAGTACAGCCAAGCATTGTGGGTGAGAGATGATGCTAGAGATCTGATGGCCCTGAGCGGCGACAGATGCAGTAGTTCTCAAAGTGTGGTCCCTGGACCAGCATCATCAGCATCATCTGAGAATTTGTGATCAGTGCATAGTCTCAGGTTCCACCCGGACTCACTGAGTCAGAGTCTCTGGGGTGCAACTTGGCAGTCTGTATAATTCTGATATATGTACCCAGCTTAAGACCCGCTGTTCTAGAGCCTTGTTGATTGTGGTGAGGAATTTGAATTTTATTTTCTATGGGAAGGTTTTAAGCAGGAGAGTGAAATAATGTTACTTAGGTTTTGAGAAATAACTTTGGCCTTTGTGACAAGAACGGACAGATTAGTACTTACTCATTAATATATTTATTCTGACTAAAAATTGTAACTCAGTGGGAAAGAACAATTAGCAGACACATGCCGAGCTCTGTTTACTTTTATTATGGAGGATAATTGTGTTCAATCTCATGCCTGAATTCCAGATGTTGGTACCTGAAAATGCAAATAGTAATCCCCTGCTGTGAGATGTCAGATAACTAAAATTCAAACATACAAGTGGAAATGCAAACCCATTATCAATTGTCTTCAGGCACTAATGTCTTAAGCAGGGCAGATTTTCTAGTTGAAAAAAAAAATGGCTATAGCAATGGGATTAATTAGGACAGTTATAAATTAATATTAGTTGTCAATTTTATTCTGGATGTTAGCTTAGATTTGGAAGGGTGTGTGCATGCATGCACGTGTATGTAAAACATTTCTTGAGTGAGAACTTAACCTTTCTATCACAAAATTACTCTGGATATTTACAGTCTTCAAAGAAGGTTCTAGAGCACATATTCTTAACTACAAATTACCTCTGCCATTTTCCCTTTACATCTCTATTTCCTTTTCCAGTTTATGCCTAGTATAGGTATATAGGGATGTCTTGTCTGTGTCACGACTATCACAGGTATACATTTATCACCTCCTATTACTGGAGATTTTGCCTTCTGTAATATGCCCTTGTTGGTCTGTGCTAGCATCCCCATGTAGTGTTAAGGCTGCTTTTTTAAAAGGGCAAATCTCTCACATACTGTTGATGCCATAATCAGACAAACTAATCCCAAATAAATGCTGCTTCTACTTCTCCATGTGCCACCCACAGATACTGTGAAAAAAGCCACTCTCCATTCCCACTGATGCCCCTCTGTCCTTGGGGCTTGGGATGCCTAGGAGGTTAATTCTCTTTTGTTACCAGCCCCTGCATCTCCCATGCACCTGTCTTAACCCAAGCATTTGAATTTCTCTTTGAAATTTTGCTGCCCTTGTTTCTGCGGTTGACTTTACATGTGTTACAGCCACGTGCACTCATATTAAAAGGCATACTTTAATCCAAGTGGGGATGCACATTAAGTTACCTTAAGCCTGTAGCAGACTGTCTGGTAGCAAGAGGTTTATTGGAGAATGTGTTCAGAACACACCTCTGAGCAAGAAGGAAGCTGACGCTCCAGAGAGAAGAGGGAGCTTTAGTACCTCACCACAGAGGCCTCAGATTCCATTCAGGAGCCCCTGAGCTGGGAGAGACCTTCCTAGGCAAAGGGGCTGAGCCTAGGAACCCTGGGTTACCTGCCTTGTGTGCAGACTACCCCCATAGAGGGGCCTAACCTGGGGAAATTCTTAAGAGGGACACAGGTGGAAAGGGGTGACTTAGTTCTGAAGGGCGGGGAAGAGGACAGGACTGAATTCAGTACATTTACAGAAAGAACTTCATTTTTGTATGTGAGGGGAAAATAATTTGTGAATATTTATGATCATTCCCTTTCATGCTTTTGATGAGCTAATTGGTGGTAGGTGGGAAGTAGACCTGAAGGAGCTAGGGGAAGTCAAATGACTTTACCTGTGCAAAGAGAGAGTCTGGAAGGGAGGAGGAGAAGGTTCTGGAAGGCTCCAGGTGGAGAACAAAAGGCTGCCAATGAGGCCAAGTTCTGAGAGGTGACAGAAAAGTAGGGTCTGTATTGTAGGGTGACCGGGTGGATGTTTTTCCTCACAGAACGTCTGATATCAGCATTTTCTTACTTTTTTCTATGGCTGGGAATCCAATCTCCAGGGAAGTCTCTTCTAATCTGCCTGGCTGCCAAACTCTGGGAGCTGAGATGTGCAAAAGGACTGAGGTCTGAACATTCAGTGTGCCAGTGCTGTGACTGTCCATTGTTTTCACTAAGGGGCCTGCTCTCAACCAAACCTGTGGCCTGCTCAGACGCCCTTTGTTTTCTTTCCTAGAAATAAAGTTCCAGACTCTGCCAAGACAGAAGAAGTACAATAGCAAAAGATGTTGAGGGGGGAAAAAAAGATGTTGGGAGGCAATACTTCTTAGACCTATCTCTAAAAAATCTCTTCTTTTGGGCCTATCTTCTTTCCCTCTCAGACATATCTGGTGCCATGATTCCTAAGCCCACAGGGACTTCTGCAACACAGAATTTCTTGTCTTTTCCTGCTGCTGCTTTAAAATTCTGCTTTCTTGAGTCTGCCAAGTCAGTTACCACCTGTTTTAGTCAGCTTTGTGTTGCTGTGACCAAAAGATCCAATGAGAATAATTTAGAGGAGAAAAAGTTTATTTTGACCCACAGTTTCAGAGGTCCAGTCCATGGTGGGCCAACTCCATTGCTCTGGGTGTAGGAGGCGGCAGATGGGCATGGCAGAGGAAAGCTGTTCGGGTCATGAGAGCCAGGAAGCAGAGAGAGCACTCCACTCACCAAAATATAAACCCCAAAGGCAGGCCCCCAGTGACCTGCTTCCTCCAGCCAAACCCTACCTGCCCATAGTTACCACCCAGTTAATCTGTTCAAGTGAATTAATCCACAGATTAGGTTACAACTCTCATAACTCAATCCTTCCACTTCTGAATGCTTGTCTCACACAAGAGGCTCTTGGGGGATACCTCATATAAAAACCATAACACCACCCATCCCTTCACTTCCTGCCAGCATTTTAGTTTTTCATCTCCTTTCCCATTTTCCTTTGTGAGTTAATGCATTGAAAAAAATCCTTTACTTGGGAGTTAATGGATTTTGGGAGGGAACAGAAATAAATGCCAGTGTTTAATTTACCATTTTAAGTCAGAAGAGCCTTCGAACTTATTTTCTCCTCTCTAGTCTCTGAATTGGGTTAAGAGAAGTAGAGAGTTATATGAATTTTGGCATCCACAGCCCTATGATTCCTCATTAGAAATAGCTGCAGTTAACTTAGATTAAAAATCTTCTTCCCTCTGTGTTACATACTGGCATGATCCAATTCTGTTTCTGCTTGCCATAAGATGAGCAGGGATGTATTTAAATCTCAGAAAGGGAAATGGAGATTAGATAATAGCAGAAATCTCCTGACTGTGTGGGATGTTGAAATGTGCTATCAGGGGAATCCACTGCAGCTTGGGAGTAGCTGAATTGACAAAGAGCTAGGAGCAGAAGCATAGCTCTTAACTTGGCTGGCATTGCCTTTGTAAAGCACAGCAATTAGTGCAGGAAAAAGCACACTCCTCTTCTGGATTAAGAAATAGCTGCGATTTTAAGCAGATGCAGTGCTCTCATTGATGCCTATTTGGATGTTGCAGAGCTGTCCCTGAGATCAAGTTGCTCACATCTAATCAGGGCCTGGGCTTCATTGTTGAGAGTGGCAGGCAGAGCTGCTTCCAGGTGGACAGGGTAACTCGGTGAGGACCATGGAGGGGAGATAGAGGGGAGGTGTCTCTACCACCCAGTGTCACAAACATCTACCTGTTCATAAGATATCTTCCTAATTTGTTGGAAAAGCGATGGCTGGTGACCCCTCTACTTTTATAGAATCATTTGCTTTTCTTCTCTGTTATCCTTTATTTTATGTATGATACAATTTCACCTGAATATTTGAATATTTTGGGGGTAATTTTTTTATGGTGAGGATGAAGATGTTGTGATGAGCAGGAAAGCCTTTTGTTTTTTCAAGGAGAAGATTATTATTATTATTATTTTTTTTTTTTTTTGGTAAGCACAGTTTACCACTGGGGAGTCCTCTTAGGTATTTGTGTGTTTTTGCAAATTGAGAGGCCAGTGGCCATCAGGAGAGAAGCCATCCTTGCCATGCATGAAATTGAATTGGATTATATTTAACTACTAAGTTAAACTCGTGAAAATGAAGTTGTCATTTACTACTTCGCACTGAAAACTTGACGGCTTCCTGCCTTTCTTTGGAATACAGCCTTGATAAAATGCTTATTTATTTCTCCAGGATGTTCTAATCCCACATTTCTAGCAGCATTGTTGCTCAGGAGTATAGGTCATAGGTTTTGAGGTGAAACAGTCTTGGGTGCAAATGTGTGCAACTTTGATTAAGCTAGCTAATTTCTCGAATTCTCAGCCTCCTTATTTGTAAAATAGGATGTGTTAGTATTTCTCTTGGGGTGGCTGTGAGGATTAAATGAGCAAATATGAGTGAATTACTCAGCATGTACCAATGCAAGACGGCTGCTGTCATCACCATTCAAAGAAGGGACTGTCAGAGGGAGGAAAGGTAGAAAGAGGTGTTTGAGAAGAGGCTTGGGAGTGAGCAAAGATGAGGCCCAGCCTTCTCCTGTGGAATCCTGTTTAACACCTATGTGAACTTGGTTCCATGGCACAGATGAGCAAATCCTGCTTTATGAAATGTCCATTAGTTTCCTCCTAGAGTTTATCTTATCACCCACCAGCCATCTTTGTCAGATCCCAGGACAAAGCTCAGAAAAGTATCATGAAGGACTTCCACATCTCATTCACAAGAACGCTTCTTCCTTGCCTGTGCCTCTCCTGCCACACTAAACAGGCAGGAAACACTGTTACTATTGAGATAACCCCAGGAGAACACCAACAATTCTAAATTTATCATTTTAACTAAAATGTCATGAAAGTCCAAAATATTCACAAGAGGACTTGTGCAAGGTAGTAATTTATGCACATGTAAAAGTATCAGTATTCCAAACCTTCTAGCTAATATACTTTCAAATCTGGAGAGAGTCATTAAAAAAAAAAAAAAAAAAAGCAAAGTTGAGCTAGGAAAAGAAAAGGCTTCAAAGGATTAGTGATTCAGAACTGGGTTCCTAGCTTTAAAAAAAAAGAAAAAAAAAGGTAATGCAAAACTAACTGAAGAAAATAGCACTTAGTAAGCAAAGCCGTTGCTTTATATATCAAATCAAATGCATTTCATGCAGAAGCAGGAACCTTTTAAATAAATGCAATGAAGCTTCCTTTAAGCATTTACTCCAGGGACTAACAAAAATCAATTGGCTTCTCAAGGTAGATCTTTAATAAAAGATTAAATCAAAATGGTATTGAAAACTGCATCCATACCATAAAGAAGTGGCCCCTTAAGAGGGATGATAATTCACCATGCAGAATCTTTAGGACAGGTTCCATCATCTGTTCTAAAGGAGAGGATTCAATTGAGGCCTGCCACATTGAATACCAAAGTCTATTCTTCTATATGTTTACTTATTAAAGATCAGATTCTTTATCTTAAATAACCGAGAGAGGGAAGAGTATTTCCAAGCCTCATAATAACAAGAGTGAGTATATTTATGTGTAACTCTCAGGAGAACTCCACTTGGCGGATACAGCCTAATTAATCTTTACAGCTGGTCTGTAAGGAGGACACAGTTTTAATGTGCCCCAATCTGTACATCTAATAGTGGAGGAACACAGAAGATAAATTGTGTTTGCCCTGAATGGCTGTTTTAGAAGAGTTCTCTATGGTCACGTAATGAAGCCTATTCTAGGCTTTTTGCACAGGGGATTGGACTCAGCTTGCTGGGGTGGGATTCCCAGGAGGCCTTTGAATCAGGGGAAATCTGTTAGAAATGTTCAGGCAGTTCCAGCTCTTGAAGGAGCATCGCAGTCTTCGCTATGCTTTGGGGATCAGCAAGGGCCCACACTCTCTTCTGAATTCCAGGGACTGGGTAGGTTAGAGAGGCTGTACACCAGCAAGGTACATGGTGAAAATTCCTATCAAAGGGGAGAGAAGGACTGAAACTCGGTTGTGCCTCACCAGACACTGGATGGGGTGTATTAAGCAGTGTGGTGATGATCCATGATGGTGGTGATGACAGTGTCAGGGACAACTTCCACTGAGTGTTGCTCCTGTAGGCCCAGATCCAAGGGCTCTATTTGCTGTGTCTTCTTTAATTAATACAATATTCTGTGAAGTTGGTAGAATTTTTATACCCCGTGTACAGGGAAGGAAGTAAAATCCCTGGCTTTTGTGGGAAGAGAATAAAATGAGAAATCAGAGCTTTATAAAAGGAGTTGTGCTTTGCTAATGCAAGAGGTGGCGATTCACTTTGCAATGCTTCTTTGACCTTTTCACAATCTAGTCCAATTTTTGATTCAAGGGTCTCCTTGGGAAGTGGTGGCAGGAACTAGACTGGGTATTGAGCTCTGAGAAGTGAAAATGGCCTGGTTTCATTTTAGATTGGTCTACAAACCTAAATGCTTTCAGGGAAAGCCATGCAGCCTGACTGTGCTGAATCTGACAGGGTCTGAGGCCAACTGGAGAGGACATATCTAAATTAAAATAAACAGCAGCAACAAAAATCCCTACTGCATAAGCAGAACCCCTTTCTGATCTGGCTTAGGCCTGGCAACTATGTGAAACTTATGGACTAGATACATTCTAATTTCTTGACTAATAAGATGCTTTCTCTGATTTTTCATATTAAAATGAAGGCAGAGTAGCTGTACCTCTCTGATACGAAAGCTTCAATATAGAGACTTAGAGGCTTAGGAACTGCTGATGGCCATGACCTCCAGCTTTAAGGCTGCCCATGTAGTGAGAATGGAGAAGGCTCAGAGCAGCAGAGACAGGAGCATACGTGAGCAAGAGTCCAGATGGCATTTATGTCCCTGGCCCTAGCTGTCACGAAGCCCCTGTGGTACATTCCCCACAATTTGGTTGTTCAGCAGTTTTCTTCAAGTAAGAGAAAAATATCCTCTAGAATATCTTTCTGAGATATTTCTCCTCCTTTGGCCAAAGTTAGTTGAAGTTGTGTTTCAGTCACGTGCACCTAAAAGTATCTAACTTATTTATAGGGCTGCCCGTGAGGTCAGTAGGAGATGAGGGAGATTGGGGAGATATCCACAGGGTACAGGGCCCATTGACACTCATAATCCTAAAGGCGAAGACCTGGGGTCTTAGAAACAGTGAAGTTCAACATTAGAAGCCAAAAGAGACCATAGGCAATGGGGGAAAACTGACATAAGATGTAAGTTCCTATTTGGATCTGAATCTGTAATTAATGAACCTTTTTCAGAAAGTTGTTGGAAAGGGTTCTGGTAGGGCCAGCTCTCAGGAGGAGGGGAAAGAGCTGGAGGCACCAGAGTAGCCTATAAACTTACTTCCTTAGTTTGCCCCCAGAACTCACTCTGGCTTTTTTGGGTTCCTGTTCCCTCACTGGAGGTGGAGCAAGGGACTTTACTGGTCCATCTTAAAATGAATCTGAACTCTAAGTGTATGTCTGCCTTGTTCTTGGTCTGAGGGGGAAACTTTCAGTCTGTCCTCATTCAGTCTGTTTCTTGTAGATGCCTTTCATCATACTGAGAACGTTTCCTTCTGTTTCTAGTTTGCTGAGTGTTCTTGTCATGAAAGAGTATTTGACTTTATGAAAAGCTGATTCTGTAGCTTTATCTTGCAATCCATCAGTATGGTTTATTATGTTAATTGGCCTACTGTTTCTTTCTTTCTTTTTTTTTTTTTTTTTTTTTTTGCCTACTATTTCTAAAGTAGGTAGCCTCCTGAATGTGAGGACATGTACCTTTGTGGATTTGATTACATCATCACTTGAGTCCTCTGGAAGCAGATATTAAGGGTATCTGGGTTTCTGGGGGTTTGACAGGCTGATGGGTGGTCAAACTCTGTGGGAGAGAAAGGAGAAGGAAGTCCTGCCTGGAAGGATGATCTGGGCCCCTCATCAGTCTGTCAATCACATCGCCACTCACAGACATCTGAGATTCTGACCCAAGTTTTGTTGCAGGCATCAAAGGTTTGAATCCCAGAGGAGAACAGAAGTGCATGGATAACCCTCATACCCTGTGGTCACAGTCATGCATAGTAAGCTAATAGCCACAAATTTCAGAAGCAGGTCACATCTTAGCAGCACAAAGCAGTCTATACTCACCATATCCTGAGACTTTGGTGACCCATCTAACCTTTATCTCATGAGAGGCAGGGCTTCCCCATATCAAAAGATCATTTAAGAATAGGTTCCTGTTATCATTGATGACAAACACTTACAAATATAGGAAGTGAACTATCACTGATGTGATGCTCCCTTCATTTGAGAAAGGGAATTTTTTAAAACAAGGACTTGAAAATGTACTTTAACATGTCTGTTTTATTTTACATCTTTTTATTCTGCAGTCTTTTCTCACCTTTATCTTAATTTTCCAAAAGCCTCCATATATATAATTGAGAGACCCTGCAGAAACTGTGGGAAAAAAAAAAAAGAAAAAAAGATTTTAAAGTCACATCCTTTTTCTATCAAAAGAAGTGTTTATTATTCTAGGGTAAATACCCGGCTTACTGTGGGTTTGGCTTTTTATTACTCTGGTTTTGTTATTCTAGTCTCACTTTAGTTGGCCTCTAAAACTCACATAGGCTGGGTTGAATTTTTTTTCTTTGTTCTCAGAATGTGGTATAATGAACAGGAAGCCACATTAACACTAACACCAAGTGTTGGTATATTTTATGTGAATGATTCTCTAAGGCCTTGAATACTAGATTACTTGGGAAGTGGGGAGGAAGAAATTAACTCAAAGTTCCTAAACATTGGCCCTAATCTGTTCTGAAAGTGAAATTAACTACTGGTATTATTTTCTTCAGAATCATCTAGTTATTATTCTTTGAGTCTAATGATTCTTTTACGTATGAAATAACTAGTTGTTCCTTTAATCTGAAATTTGACTCATCAGTAGCAGGTGTCTGATTCATCTCTGACTCTGATACCCAGTGAGGATGACTAATTGAATTTAGAGATAGCAAGGAACTTCAAGAAATTTCTGCAAGAATATACAGGTACATCCAGTTGACTTGGAGGATCAAGAGTGCAGTAAGAGTCCCTAAGATCTACTCAGTGAATTCCTAACTATGTGAGAGGAGGGATATGTTAATATATTTGATTATAATACTGATTTCATTATGTGTATGTCATCAAAACATCATGTTAAATACATACAATAAAATAAACAGGCTGGGGAGATAGCTCAGTCGGTAGAGTGCTTGCCTTGCAAGCACAAGGCCCTGGGTTCGATCCCCAGCACCCCAAAAATAAATAAATAAATAAATAAATAAATAGATAAATAAACATAAATAAATGCTAAAAATTTTTAGACTAAAGTCTCAAAAGATATTCTAGTAAAATTAGTTTGTTTTCCATCTGTGGGAGTCACATAGGCCATATGGTAGGCAAATGAAATGACCACATTGATAGAATAAAAGTTGAAAAAAAGTCACTTAAATATCCTTACTTGGGAGTGGTTGGGCCACTGGAGTAGGGGCCACAGATGCCAGGTCAGTTCTTAGAGCAATGGGCAGAGGAGACTGAGCTGCCGCCATGATGGAGGCTTATTCATCTATAATCACAAGAGGTGGTGCTCATCTCCAGGGTTTACTGAGATGACATCGGGAGGAATGCAGCGGAGGCCTTTCCAGTCAGTGTTATCCATGTATGGCAGCAGGTACACAACCTTGTCACCAACATTGCTCACACCATCTTCTTCTGTGTTAAGTAGTCCAACATCTGACTGGCAGCAGTTACCAAGCAAAAATGTCAGTGTTGCCATGGTTCCTCTAAGATGTGTGACAGAATGGCTGCTTACTTTGGCAAAATCAGTGAGGAAACATCAAGAAAATTTTGTGTTCACATATGATCTTCTGGATTTTGGCTACCCACAGAACTCAGAGACAGGTAAACTGAAAGCCTTCATCCCATAGCAAGGCATCAAGAGTCAGCATCAGACAAAAGAAGAGCAGCCCCAGCTCACCAGCCAGGTGGCTGGGCAGATGGACTGGAGGCAGGAGGGCATCAAGTATCACTGAAATGAACTCTTCCTGGATGTTCAGAAGAGCCTGCATTTGCTCATGGTCCCAGGGGTAGGTGCTGAGTACCTATGTATCAGGCCGGGTAGTAATGAAGAGCTACCTGAGTGGCATGCCAAGCTTGTGATGAATGACAATATATTGTCATTGAAAAGCAGGACAAAGGTACAGCTGATGAAATAAGCAAGAGTGGGAAGCAATCAATTGCCATTGATGACTGTACCTTCCACTGGTGTGTGCGACTCAGAAAGTTTGACTCTGAATGCAGCATCAACTTCATTCCACCAGATGGAGAGGTCAAGTTCATGAGGTCTCCCACCACTGAGGACATCATCCTTCTTTCTGGGTCATCCCCATTGTGCGGGAAGTGGGATGCACAAAATTGGAGATCAAGGTGGTCATCAAGTCCAACTTTAAGTCCTTACTGATGGCCCAAGAGATTGAGGTGAGGATTCTAGCCCCACTGAACACAAGCAGGGTGCAGGTGATCTGCATGAAGGGGAAGGCCAAGTACAAGGCCAGTGAGAACACCATTGTGTGGAAGATCAAGCGCACGAAGGAATCTCAGATCAGCGCAGAGACTGAACTTCTGCCCACCAATGACAAGAAGAAATGGGCTTGGACCCCTATTTCCATGAACTTTGAGGTGCCATTTGTGCCCTCTGGCCTCAAGGTGCACTACTTGAAGGTGTTTGAACCAAAGCTGAACTACAGAGACCACAATGTCATCAAATGGGTGTGCTACATTGGCCACAGCGGCCCAGTGACTGCTAGCCCATCTACGACCTTCTCTGCAGGTCCAACTGCCCCCAGCCTCCACGCATCAGTGTCTCCTCCCTTCTGCTTTTCTGCCTTCCCTTTGCAACAGCCTGAGTCTAGGTCTGAACCAACTGTACTGGAACTGACGGAGCAGTCCCTGAGCTCCCTGGCAGGGTGGTTTCTGGGACTCCTGCTCTTCCCAATTCATCTGTCTGTCCTGGTCTAGAGCCAGGCTGAGTTCTGTGACAAAGCCAGGTGGGTCCCGTTCCTCCCCATCCCTGTGGCTACGCCTTACCTCAGAGCTCCCCCAAAGGCCAGTAATGGATCCTGAATCCTCAATCCCTATTTGGCTTGGGGATAGTGTGAGCTTCATTTTGTACATGTGACTTCATCCAGTTATGAACCCAATAAACTCTGTAGAGCAGAAAGAAAAATATATATCCTTACTTTATGTTTCCTCCTTCTTCCATTTTAAAGAGAATACAATGGTATAAATACAAATGGTATTTGATAGTGTTTGTTCTATAACATTGAGCAACTGCTAATTTCCACGATGACTGTATCAGACCATCTTAAGTAATGAGCAATACAATTTTCCATTGTTGAGTTCTATATGAGCAAAAAGACATTTTTGATTGCTCTTACCCTGTGAGATGCTTAGAGGAAATTACTGCAAGGATTACAAAGGAAAATGGTTGGCAATGACATTTCAGCTGTCATTTATCTTATAGTAATCAAACATCTTTTAACCTGCTTAGCCTTTTATTATTTCCTTTCTAGAAATTTTCTTTATACTGAAATTATAACTTTTACAGGGAAGATAGTATGAGCACAAAAGAGCTGCTCAGACTGGCTGTGCTGGATTATTGATCCCCGAATGTTAGTACTTAGCTAATGACGCAAATATTTTGACACCTTGCAGCAATTCCAAATGGTGAACATTTAAAACGCACAGAGATCTGCCTTTCCTGGCAAGCTGGTGTGGATTTCAGGTTCCTAATGAACTAATTCTAGAAGACAGGGTAACATTTATTGGCTACTTAGGATTTGCCAGTCATTGTTAGTGTTCATGATATCCCTTATCTCATTTCATCCTCAAAACAATGGAATAAAAAAGTTGGTATTCCCCTTTTACAGATGATTAAAGTGATGCATAAAAAGTCAAGGGATTTTCCCAGGGACATATAGTAATGGAGCTGGAAATATAGAGAAATAGAGATAGTATAAAACTGGAATAATATTGGGCCAACTATAACCTACTTTTTCACTTAAATATGTAGTGTGAACATTTTTCTCCACATCATTAGTTTTCTTTTAAAATGGTATTTTGTATGAACTTATCTAGTTGGTCAATTTTTTTTGATTAAAATTGTTCCTAATTTCCATCATTATAAATCTGTACAATGAACCTTCTTGTTAGTCTCTTTTTATTTCATTGTCATAAATTAATAGAAAATGAATCAAAATTATTATTTGAAGGGTACTTGATATATATCTCTAAGATGCCCTGGGAAGGTAATTCAAGGTACATTAGTTTTCTAGAACTTTGGTAAAAATTCTGCCTCAAATTGGGTGGTTTAGACCAATAGAAATTTTTTGTCTCATGTAGAAGCCAGAAGTTCCACAATGAGGTATTGGTAGTCCATGCTCCCTTTGAAACCTGTAGGGGAAGCCTCCTTCCCTGCCTCTTGCAGCCTCTGGCAACCCCAGACATTCCTTGGCTTGGGACGGCATCACTCAGTCTTTGCACAGCATGCTCTCTTCTCATTGTCTTCCGCCGTGTCTCTCTTTGTCCACATTTTCCTTTTTATGATGACACTAACCCTAGTGGAGTGGGGTCTAGCCCAATGACCTCATCTTAACTTGGGTCACATTCTGAGCTTCTTGGAATTAGCACTTCAACATTTTGTTTTGTTTGGTTGGGTGGGGTGGAGGGGTGGTAGATGTGGAGGTGGACATTTCAAACCATAATACAAGGTGTACAATCTTAAGTGTGAGTCCTTATTTTCCTGAACCTTCACCAGGGTAAAATTAATATGGAAACATTTCATGTTTACCAGTTTAAACATTGACACATTATGTCTGCAGGTGTGCACGTGTGGTTTCTATTGCCACTGTGACTTTTCCCTTGGATTATCGCACTCCTCCTCAGCTCCCTCAATCTGGCTTCCACTCCCTCCACTCCTCTGCACCTGCTCTTTCCAGAGGGCCATTAACTCCTTCCAATGAGTTCAGGGATCACTTCCCAGTTTCATAGTTCCCTGATCTCCTCAATAGTCATGCAGTCTCATGACCCAACTTTCCTTCTTGAACTTGCTCTGAATTTGCTTCATGGCTGGACTTTTCTGTTTTCTTTCTTGCTCACCGCTCCTTCTCTTCTTTGTCCATCCTCTAAGTTCTAGTGCCCTTCATGGTTGGGTACTGGATTCCTCCCTCCTCCTTCCCCTCTTCTCTCCTTCTCTCCCTTCCTTTCTCCCTCTTTCCATCATCTTTACTTGGTAACCTGTTACCACAATTGTTAATGACTCTCAAATCTTTATTTATTGTCCAGAACACTTTCTTGATTTCCAGATTCATATATTTACCTGAAGCCAGTATTTTAGAAACCCAAAACTAGTGTGTTCAAAAGTGAATCAAGATGGGCCCAGTGGCACCTGCCTGTAATCCCAGTGGCTTGAGAGGCCTGAGGCAGGAGGATCCCAAGTTCAAAGCAAACCTCAGCAACTTGGTGAGGCCCTTTCTCAAAGTAATAAAATAAAATAGAACAGAATAAAATAAAATAAAATGGACTGGGGATGTGGCTTAGTGGTTAAGCACCCCTGGGTTCCATCCCTGGTACCAAGAAAAAAATAAGTGAATTGACAGCTATTTCCTCAACTTTTCCTCCCTGTTGCTGTGTTTCCTAAGGCAAGCACCGTCCCACATCGCTGCCCACAGCCCAGTCTTGGCATCTTTTCTATCCCACTGCTCTCCCACTGTGTTAGTTTCATATTGCTGCTGTAACAAATCACTGAAAATTTAGTAACTTAAATTGCACAAATTTAATATCTTCTAGTTCTGGAGATCAGAGGCCCACAGTGGGTATCACTAGGATAAAATCAGGAAGTGGGCAGATTGCACTTTTGGCTTTTCCCATCTTTTAAAAGGCCACCATTGTTCCTTGGCTCATGGCCTCCTTCTTCCATCTTCCAACCCAGATAGGATAGGCCAAGTCTTTCTCACTGCCATCTCTCTGGCTCTCTCTTCTGCCTTCCTCTTTTTGTTTGTAAGAGTCCTTATGGTCCTATTGGGTTTACCTCAAAAATCTAGGATAATCTCCATATTAAGATCATCTGGTCAACAACCTAATTCCATCTGTAACCTCAGTACCGCTTTGCCATGTGGTCTAGCCTATCCAGAAGCTCCAGGGATGAGGACATGGGCATCTTTGAGAGGATGTTATTCTGTCTACTATACTATTGTTAGCTAGTCAGTCACTCAGTTTAATGACTTTTTTTACCTCCTAAATGTATCTTAAATCCCCCTAATTCCTTCATCTTCTGTTGTCCAAAATGTAACTCAGCTCTCATCATCTCTCACCTGTAATACGCTAACAGCCTTGTAAATGGTCTCCCATCTTCTTTCTGTCTTCTTTCTAGGGCACCTCTGCGGTCCCTTCCCTCAGTGTGCAGTCTGTACTTCTCAAGTGGAGTACAGGTCCCTTCATGAGGTAGCCCTTGCCCATATCCCCAGCTTCTTCTCTTGACAGGATCTCTTGGTACTTCACCTTCCTCCAGCCTGATGTGCTTTCTCTCAGTCCTGGGCCTGCACACCAGCTCCTTCACACTAGAATACCTTTTGTTTTTGTCTTTACCTTGATATGGTGTACTTTCCTTTCAGGTCTCAGTTTAAATGTCACTTCCTTTAGGAAGCCTCCGCTGATCCCCATCCTCTAGGATATGTTAAATGCCCCTACTTACTGATACCAGCACTTACTATTTTCGTATTGTGATTTTTGTTTTGTTTTGTTCATTTAACTATCTGTTCCTCTTAACTCTAAGTTCCATGAACACTAGGAGTGAGTCATAGCTGTCTTATCTACCATCCCTGGTATATTTTTATTGTCTACCTAGTACTTGACCTGGTAACTTTTCAATATAAATTGTTGTATAGGGGAAATGAATAATCACTATAGTTTAAATCCTATATCAGATGAGATGACCCTGCTTGGTCCAGCCATGCCTATCTCGTGAGCTTTCTGTCCCTGTCACACTTGCCATTGTCAAGGGCCGTGAGCTTTCTGTCCCTGTCACACTTGCCATTGTCAAGGGCCCTGGCTCCCTCATGCCTCAGAAACATTACCCATTGGCACCCTCTTTCTGAAATGAATTCCTGAAATGCATGAAACTACCCTGCAGATCTCAGCTCAGGCTCACCTCTTCAGGGAAATATCATTTGACTTTCATCCTGTTGTATAATGAATGTTTGTGTCCCAACCTCCCAAATTCCTATGTTGAACTCCAGCTCCCAATGTGATGGAGTTAGGAGCACTTTGGAAGGTTATTAGAGCTCGGGAGTCATGAAAATGGGGTTCCCACAATGGGATTAGTGTTCTTACAAAAAGAGAAAACACCAAAACCCAGTTCTGTCTCCTTACTATGCGAAGAGGCTGAGAGGCAGCCATCTGTGAACCAGGAAGGGGTCTCTCACCGCACCTGTACCAGCTAACACCTTAATCTTGGACTTCCAAGCCTCCAGAACTGTGAAAAAGTAAGTATCTATGGTTTTATTCACCCAGTTGATGGGATTTTGTTATGACAACTTGAGCTAAGATACACCTTCATCTGCTTTCTCAGTTAAACTCTCTTGTTATGTATTCTGCAAAAACACTTCTGTGAGAACTGAGAGCCGTTAACTGTTAGTATGTAAGCATTCATTAAAGGGAATATTTTATTTTATGTTTCTCTTCCTAATAGACTCTCAGGACCATGAAAACAGGAAGGAGCTATTTTGACTCATCATTGTGTCTCATTCAGCCACAAATAAATATTTTTTGGATAAAAAAAAAAATGCATGAACGAGTCCCTCTCCTTTCATCCTCTGAGTTTTGCTCCCTTTCCTTTACTTTTCACTGAGTTTTCAGTTATTGTGCCTGTTGGGGCAACTTGTCATAAATACACCGAATGTTTCTTTGCCTGCCTTAGATTAGCTATGGTGAGAATCCTGAGACCACCTGGGCAGTCTCCATGCCAGGTGGAAATTCATTTGCCTCTCCTGGGGCTTGTGTGGATAACTTCTAAAGAATGTCATCAGGTGCCGGTAGCCCATGATATGTCAATTCCTTACATTTTCTGATAGTTCTGATGGTTCTTCCCTCCTTCCATTTTCTTTTTCCTTCTCCGCTTCTCTCACTTCTCTTTCCCCTCATCCTTTTCTCTCCCTCCTCCCTGCCCTTTCCCCACTTAGTTCCCCCCAAATGATAAAGCAACCAGAGGACCTCCAGTTCCCATTTTCCTCTTAAAAAGCAGACATGTCCTGATCATGGAGGACAGGGAAGGAAGGAGAGAGGGAAGTCACCCAGCTTTGAATGATTTTCCAACTTGGTAAGAATGATAGTTGTGCTTTTATCCAAATCATAGACAAAAATGTTGAACAGGTCAAGCCAAGCACAGGAGACTGGGAATGCTCTTAAAACATCCCTCCAAGTTGACTCTGAAGCATTAATCAACACTCTCAAGTTATTAATGTGCCACCACCAAGCCCATGTAGCAAATGTGAATGATAATGAATCACTGTGGAATCTTAAAAGCCAGATTTAATATTTCAGAGAAATCCATTCATTCATCTATTCACCCAATTGAGTGGTCACTTAATATGTAGCCCTGACATTTTTAACTGAATATTTTGGTTGTGGCATCTATAATAGAGCTTTGAAATTTTGGAATGTCAGGCCTCTGCCCACACAGAAGTCATATAATTAGCTTCCTGTCTCTTTTTATTCAACCGGCAAATGTTCCATAGATACTGACCAATTTTGCATTTGACCCCAGGTCCTTCCGCTTTAACTTTAGGATTTCCGTTCATCCACTCAACTGGCACGTCAGTGCATCACCATGGCAGCTGCTTCCACTTTGCTTAAGTGAAGTGTGGATTGTGACTCTCTCTTCTCATTAGAGTAACTGTCTACCTTAGCATCCCAGCAGCAGTCAAAGCTCCAGAATGCATGACTGATCAGGAGTCTGTGAAGGACGTGCTGCTGGTGTTCCTGGATCCTTCCCCAAGGGAGCAGATCCTTGTTTCCAGCCCCGCTGCAATATTTAATCAAAACTTGCAGTTTTCCTGAAAGTGTGATAGGACACCCCCTGCCTGCAACCCTTCATCCACATGATCACCAAATCCTTTTATTTCTATCCCTTTACTCCATCTCCATCCTTCCAGTTCCTCCTTTATTCAGGCCATCAACATCTTCCATCAGAATTGTAGCAGAATGTTCCAGCAGCTCCCTTCTTCCTGCCTTGCCTCCCTCCAGATATTGTTCACATCATAGCCAGAGTGATGTACCTAGAAAAAAAATGAAATCAAGTCATTCTCCTGCTTAAAGACCTTCAGTGGCTCCTTATTACCTATAGGCTTGGATCCGATCTCCTATCAAGACCTTGAAGGCCCTCTGTGATGTGGCTCCAGGCTTCTTCAATGCTGCCTCCCCATTCTCTGCATTAGGTCTTTTGCTCCCTGTTTCTCTGAATGTGTCACCTTGCTATGCCTTTGTATTTGCTAGTGTGCTCTCCAAATATCCCCACATTCTCCCTCTTTTTCCTGAGTAACCAAGAATTTGCTCAAGCACATCAGTGAAGTTCTCTGGGACACAACCATCTCACCAAACCCAGGAGCACTGGCCATTCTTTCCCTTATATTTTTATTATTTTAAACCAGGTTAAATTAATGGATTATTGACCCTTTGAAGCTAGGGGCTATGTCTATATTTTCTATAATCACAACAACTAAAACATACCAGGTACACATTACATAATAGCTGAGGTAATTAATTCACAAATGCAGTCATACTAGAAAGTGCTTATATGATAGCTGGGTGTGGTGGTACATGCCTGTAATCCCGGCAACTCCAGAGACTGAGAAAGGAGGATTATAAGTTTGAGACCAACCTCAGCACCTTAGGGAGATCCTCAGTAATCTAGCCAGAATCTGTCTAAAAAAAATAAAAATAAAAAGGGCTGGGGATGTAGCTCAGTGGTAAAGCAACTCTGGATTTAATTCCAAGTACCATAAAAATAAAATGCTTATATGGTCCTTGGACTATGTTAGGCACCATTTTAAGTACTTCATGTGGCCTTATTTATAGAGTGAATGCATATAGCCAGGGGCATGCTTTGGTCAATAGGCTCTAAATTGTGGCTTAAATGTCACAGACACATGAAACCCACTTTGGCAACCACTCTGTCAGCATTCCATGGCTCCATTCCTTTGCTTTTACCTTTATCCACTCATTCATGACCTCCTGCAGGCTTCTATCTACCTCATAAACCATCCAAAGGAGCCCCACCCTCTCCCTATGAGTGCTAGTGTCACCCTGAGTGCTGACCATGTGTGGGCTTCAGGCTGTGTTGTCTGTGGCCTTGTAGCTAATCTAACCCAAAGTGAGCTGTCTCGACAGCAACCATTTAGTTCGCATTTATTGAGTTCTCTTTTTCATAGCTTTGAAATTGTCCATACTGGAACTATCCACTTGCGTTCAATTTTCCAAGCTCAATATCCTCCCTTCATTTATTCTCACGTGCCTTAATCAATAGGATGGGATTTCTTACTTAGTTTCTATTCCAAGAATTTATTTCAGCAATATTTGAGGTAATTGAGTCTTCTGTGCACCCCCACCCCTATTGGCTCTAGGCTCTTTCTGGGGAGTTCCCTGATACCTACCAATTGATTCCTAGTAGCTGATTGTTTGCTTGACTGCTGAACTTCTGATCACTGTCCCAACCATATCTTGGAGGTCTCCAGTCCGGATCTTTCTTGAGACTGTGATGGCTCTCTCTGTATGAGTGGAGCTTACCTCTCAGTCCCAATCTTACCTGCATGTGTCATGATAGCTTCAATGTGAGAAAGCATAATTTCTTGCTCTCATTGGGCTTATAAGACTCTCCTTTTTTTAAATGAACTTTTCTGGGTCCTCACATACTATGTGCCATGTGTAATACCTCCAAATAAAAGCTGCTGGGTGAACATCATTATCCATTCTACAGATGAAGAACTGTACCTCTGAAATATTAAATAATTTTCTCAAGTTCATGTAGTCAGTAAGTGGTAGAACCAAGATTTAAATTGGTATCAGACTGATTCTAAACACCAAACTTCTTTTCTGCAAGTCAGAGGAGGAAATACTTGAGACAGAGATGTATTTCTGGGCCATGAAGGAGGTTGGGCTTGTAATAAATGCTCAATCGATATTCTTTGCTTTATATGTTGACCTGGTATTGCTGCACAAGCCTATCTTATTGATTGTGGTCAAGGCAACTGCAAAAATTATGAAGTAGAACCAATCAAAAGTTTCCTTGAAATGAATGGACATGGAACGCCTGGTAGTTTATGACTGTGGGTTGCTATAAATGACAGAGGATGAGGTTGAAAGCACATTCAAACTCAGCAGAAGGTTTACACTGACTGAAACAATTATCTTCAGGAAGATGAGAGTATTTGGGTGTGGTGAACTGGTATAAATTCTGTGTCAACACAGGTATGCTTGGTCTACCTTGAACATCACACAAGGAGCAAGACGGCAGCAGGTACAGCAGTACATTCTGAAAAGGCAGTGACATGCCAACAGCATCACTAGAGAAGCTGTGTGCCGTAGAAGACTGAGTTGACTTTTCTGGAGAATACCATTATCAAGTTGGGAAGTGGCCAGAATAGTAACTGCCCCTTGATAATCTTTAGTATGGGTTGGTGTTATGGTTAAGATATTAGGTGTCTCCTAAAAGCTCATGTGTGAGACAATGCAAGAAAGTTCATAGGTGAAATGATTGGGTTATGAGAGTTTTAACCTAATCAGAGCATTAATCCTCTGATAGGGATTAACTGGATGGTAACTGTAGACAGGTAGGGTGTGGCTAGAGGAGGTGGGTCATGGGGAGCATGTCTTTGAGGTATATATTTTGTCTGTGGTGAGGTGAGCTGTTTGTCTGTCTGCTTTCTGGTGACCACGTCCTGAGCCACTTTCCTCCACCAGGCTCTTCTGCCATGATGTTCTGCCACATCTCAGGTGCAGAGCAATGGAGTAGGCCATCCATAGACTGAGACCTCTGAAACAGAGACCCAAATAAACTTTTCCTCCTCAAAAACTGTTCATGTCTTTTGGTCACAGCAGTGAAAAACTGACTAAAACAGTTGGTTAGCACACTGGTTGTGGAAAGGCAGTATAGGAATAAGTGAGCATATAATAGAACAACCCCATGGAAATGAGCAAGGGTAACCTGAATAGGCATAAAGGATATCAGAATAGGTTTGTGAAACATTTGTATTAACATGTGTATCATCTGAAAAAGGGTAGAAAAACATCTCAATAAGCACATAAATATCAAAGATAAAAGTGAATAGATACCATGTGGAAGCCTGAAGTAAGCATTGTTAATAACACAACGAACATCTGCATCATTTCCTTGAACTTGTGCACTATCTAGTGAGGGTTTGTGATATCTCAGGTGTAACATCTGAATAAGCACATGCACTGGAGCCAGGCATGGTAGCACATGCCTGTAGTCCCAGTGACTTGGGAGACTGAGACAAAAGGATCATAAGTTCAAAGCCAGCTTCAGCAACTAAGTGAGGCCCTAAGCAACTTAGTGAGACCCTGAGTCAAAATAAGTACCAAAAAAAAAAAAAAAAGCGCACACACACTGTGCACTATCAGTGTGTAATGTTGAACTGTTTACTGTCTAAGTGAATATGGGTTTTAAAAGTTAACATGTAATATTTCATTGAACATGTCCTTATCCACATGAGTAGAGACATAATCTAAGCAGTCAGGGAAAACAATGAGGGTGTGTAGTATCTAAGCAGGTGGCTCTCAAACTTGAGCTTGCAGCAGAATTACATGTAGGACTTTCAAAGCACAACTTGCTGGAACTTCACCCCCAGAGTGTCTGATTCAGCAGATTGAGAATCAGGCTCAAAATTTGCATGTGTAACAATTTTTTAGGTGATGCTGCTGCTGCTGGTCCAAGAACTACATTTTGAGAATCACTGCTGTAAGTATGTGTCACACCTATGCGTGATATCTAAGTGAGCTGATGAACATCTAAATGAATTTAAGTAGATCTAAGAGAACTCACATGACACTTAAGGGAAATATGATCTGCACAAGCATTGTGCCTTCTACATAATTACATGTTACAAGTATATGTCACATTTGAATGACATGTATATAATGCACGTGAACCTGTTGTATCACAGTGTTTGTAAAACATACAAAGAGCATGTGTACAATCCGAGGTACGTAGAATATGTGAATGAGAGCTCGTGCCATTTGAATAGATTGACATCTAAAGATATTTGTGTACTTAACATCAGAAAGCACTCATTGTCTGTAAGATTAGACAGACACATACAAATTATTACCATACAGTATGGGAGCTGTAGCAACGGGTATCCAAGGAACAAAACTGCACCAGAAACAGTAGCTATGTTAGGAGCAGAAGCCACCCAGAGGAGGATGTGGAGGTGGAGGCAATGACATGTGAGGTGTGATTTGAAAGCTGATTAGGAATTCTTGAATGACAGCAAAGGTAGGTGAGGAAGAGGTTTCTGTAAGATGGCTCAGCACAGGCAAAGGTATTGAACATAAAATAACCTGGCATGATTGGGAAAACCCTTGTGGCTTGGGATTTCTAGAATGCTAATATGAGATGGGATCAGGAGACTAAAGCTAGAGTGTTCATAAAAGATCAGATCATGTAGGCATGAGGTCCTCTTTGGGCCATGGTACAGAACACGTGGGTGGATTTTCTTTCTTCCCTAATAAGGGATAAAAAAATCAACAATGATTTTAAACTAGAAAGTAATGGGCTTGTTTTTAGAAATATCATTTTGAAGGCTGATCAGACATCTATTGCAACATCTCTTGACTCCAGATGATGAGGTCTTACGTGATGACAGAAACGTTGGAACGTATGGAACAAAATAAGGAGGTATTTTAGGAGGTAAAAATCAGAGGACTTGTAAACCTGTGCCTTGGTGGGTCATGAGCATCAAGTAGAATAAGTGGGAGAGACGGGGGAGGGGGAGAAAGGGTCGGGAGAGATGATGTGTTTGGTATTAGACACAATCACATTAGGACTTCTGCGGCCTTCAGAAGGGGGATCCTTGGGTCTAGAACTCTGGGGACAGTTCTGGACAAAGATAGAAATTCAGAAATACTTTGTCAGTGATAACTAAACTGACGGGCAAGGTGAGTAGAGAACAGAGAGGACAAAGATGGAACCCCCGGGGTCATCAGCATTTGAAAGACTGCAAAAGAAGAGAGTCAGCAAAGGGAAATGAAGTGGAACCATCAAAAGGTGCAGAGCTGCAGATGTCTGCGGTCTCCTTTAAAAGGAGGGAAAGTCACTTAGTTCAGATGACTTACAGATGGTTCTGGATAGTGTGTGGTTTCAAGAGGAACCATGCGGGAATAGGGAGTTCTGAGCACATCCTGGCTGTGCCACTGGGTACTTCTGTGGCCTTGGTTCATTAACTTGAGTCTCTAAGATTCAATTTCCAAATATGAAAAATAGGAAGGCCATCTTGAGTATAAGAAGGGCTTGGTCATTTCTGGTCTGCTTGTGGATGAGGGTTTGAGGGTCATTATTGCAGGGTCCAGTTCTGCAGGTGCTCAATCCGAGTTTCTAAGCCACATGGCACCCTACTAGTTCTTTGACCCTGAAAAAGTTATTTAATTCCTTTAAATCTCCTGTAAATAAGTGTAATAGATTTGTGTAGTATGTGTGTGTGTGTGTGTGTGTGTGTGTATGTGTGCGTGTGTGTATTTTAAGAGATAAACCCTATAAACCCTATAAAGTATTTAATACAGGGCTTGGTCCAGAGTAAGTTTTAAGCAAACAAACTAAAAAATCCAGCAACAGTCAGAACAAAGCCCTGTGAAAAATGTGGGGATGAAGGAAGTTGAATTAATTCACCCCTAAAATCCTTCCCAGCTCAGCACCCTTTTTCTCTCTGTCTCCTTTTTTTCTATCATCTTGTGATGAGCCGCTTAGTAGACATTTATGTCCTAAATATTGACTAGGAAGAAGGATTTGTGTTTTTTTTTTTTTATATTTTAATTTTTATTTGTTCTAATTAGTCATACATGACAGTAGAATGAATTTATGCATTCTGATAAATCATACATAAATGGAGTATAATTTCTCATTTTTTTGATTGTACCTATAGGAGGATCGATCACATTGGTCATGCCATCATATATGTACATGAGGTGATAATGTCTGTTTCACTCTACTGTCCTAGGATTTGTGTTCTTAATCCTGATATACATTGTAGAGTCAAGAGAAAATAATTCTAATGGAAAAAAAAGAAACACATAAAATGCAAATACGGTAAAAAAAATTTGGTTCATCAGCAAGTGCTCCTCCCCCTCCTCTCTCCTGGAGGCAGTGGAACAGCCTGTGCTGCGTGGAATCCAAAGAGAATCTTCCACTAATGACCCACAATAAATTGTTTCCTATGCTCAGTCACTGGGACTGGTGATTATATTTTCTCTGCATATTGCAGTAAAAATGAGACAGAGGTATAGATTTGGATTGATCTTTCTTTTCCTTGAATATACCTGGTCAGAAGGACTCATTTCTTCCTTTGCAAGAGTTCATCATAGGCATTGTTCCAAATATGTAATGAGTGGAAATGTGAAATTGACCAAAAGTGGGTTATTCATATGATCTCTCGTTAATTGTAGGACCCAGAAAGCTGAAAAGATAAGAGGGTCTGGCTTAAAGTATGTCACAGTGGAAAGTGAGATGAGAAGATCTCACCTCTGTGGGTGACAGTGACTGTTTTGCAATGCAAAACCGTTCTCATCTCCATTTGCAAAGACAGGCTAATGAGACCAAGTGGATTCAAGTTTGGACCTGGGAAAGAAGAATTAGGTTTTACTTTCTCATCACTTGTTTTTTATTATTTCCAAAAAAACCTAGGATTGCATTTTTCAGGTATTATTTGAGCTGCCTGGTTCTCTATGTTTTCCACTTGGATTCCTTACACTGCTTGCTTCTTGAAATGCAGCATCATTGCTATCAACCACTGAAAATAGGAGATGAGTATGGGGAAGTCTTTTAGAACACACATTTTTATACGCTAGCATTTCAGATTTTCAAAGAATTATTTTCTGATCATATAAGAGACAAACTTAAATAGTTTGTCAGAAATCATTCTTTGTTCTGGGCGCATGTACTTGTTTAGTTGTGATCGTTGCTCACATTTATTGAGCACTTCTAGCAGCCAGATGTTTTCCCAAAGACTTTGTCCTTTAATCCTCAGAATTAGAAACTCACAGTTAGGGTTATTAGGACACCATTAGAACCCTCCATCAGTAGCTCACCCAAATCACATAGTTTAACAGTGGTAGGGTCAATTCTGAATGCAGTCTGCCTGACTTCAAAAGTCACCCTTGGAGCCATTATGCAATACTTGTGTGTACAAAAAGGTATATATAAGTAAATTAAACCTTAAGAAATGCATACCTATTGCTGCTTGGGTTTCACTGAGCTTGGTGCAGGTCTTTGTGCATTATTTGATAACATGTTGCTTTGTGCTGTAATTTAGCTTATTATCAGTGGGTCTTGACTTTGTGTGTGTTTGTGTGTATGTGTGTGTGTGTGTGTGATGGGGAAGACATGGAAGCCTTTGAGGCTCTATCAAATTTAGGATCTCAAGGAAACATACCTGCAGTTAGACTGGGTTGATTCTTCAGTGATCACTTACATATAATATTGTTTTTCCTCCCATTAAGATAAAATCTGAGTGTCCTTGTATTTTCCAGCTTTTTGAGCTTACTCTTTTATTTAGTACTTCTTAAGGAAAATCCAGTTCCCTCTTGAAAATGTCTGAGTGTTTGCTGCAAACGCTTCTGAATCTCTCTTGCCATCTGCTAACCACTTGTTCCAGCTGTATCTCCAGAACAGCTTTGGGCAGTAGTTGACACAGTGAGATCGGAGGACAACTTAAAGTGTTTCAGAAGGAAACCAATAATTGGGCATCACACCTAACTACTTCTCAAAATTTCTTATTGATGCTTCACCCAAAACATAGTCATCCTGTTGGATAAAGGAAATAAAGGGCTGAATGAAAAGATAAATACAAAGATTCTTCAGAATGAACCAGGTAGTTCAAAACTTTGCATAAAACTATCATCTCCTAAGGGCAAAGAACTTTTTTCTACATTGTTCATCATTCTACCTAGAAGCTGATGCTTAAGACCTATTTGTTGAATAAATTTAAAGACTAAGTCTATGAATACAAAAAGACAGTTCTCTGTACACTATAGGGTAGATTTGCTCCTCTTGTTTAAACTTCCTGTAAAGTCACCTAGAAACCCTTTAAAGAGTATTTCCAAATACAAAAAATAATATTGTCTTCTAAAAGAAAATTCTGCCATCACTTCTTTTTATTCATTTATAAGTTGGTACCATGCCTCATAATATTATGATGTTGTGAAGCTCATAAGAGAAAGTGCTTTAAAAGTGGTAAGAGATAATGAGGAAACTCAAATCTGAAGAGATAACCATCTCATAGCTGCTCTGGACACCATTGATAATGGATAGCATTTGTTGCTGTCAGCTTCCAGGTACTGCATCCTTCTCTTTAGAAAATGGTTCATAATGTCAAAGAAGTTTAATAACTACAGGTTATTGTACCTGTTTTCAAATAATATAAATGGAATTATGTTATACATATTCTTCTTACTATTATGTTCCATATTGCTCTCTGTAGCCAAAACTTACCCATTCAAAGTTATTTATTATTCCATTGTTTCCCTTATTTTTGTCATTATAAATAATATCCCCATGAAAATACTTGCATGTATTCTCATATGAAAAAATGCAACTGTTTATATATTTTATTTATGTATGTGTGTGTGCATGTGTGTGTATGTGTGTGTGTTGCTGGAGATCAAACCGAGGACCTTGTACAAGGTAGGCAAACACTTCAGCACTTTATCACTGAGTTATGTCCTTAGCCCAAGGGAAAATTTTGAGTATTAATTCACATCTTCAGCTTTACTAGATAATGCCCAATGTTTTTCTCAATGGAATAATTTAAATATCAACTAGGAACATGTAAGTTTTCTGTTTCCTACAAGTCCTAGCCAATAGTTGACATGGTCAAACATTTTAGCATTTGCCAATCAAGTGGTTATGAAATGGTATTACCTTATGGCTTTGTGTTTCCTTGATTACAAAAGAGAATGATTATTATTTAATTCATTCATATAATATTTTGATTCCAGTGTGGAGTGCTTCATTTACCTTTGCCTGTTTTTCTGCCTGATATTTTGTCTTTTTTCTTATTTATTTGTTGATAGTCTTTATATTTTATGGAACTAATGAATCATTAATTTGTATGTATGGCAAATATCTTCTCCCAACTTAGATGTCAGTTTGTGTTGATGTGTGTGTGTGTGTGTGCTGAATGTTGGAAGACATCATTTTATTGTGGTCAAATTTAGTGACCTATTTCAGTGATTAACTTTTTGTTGTGTCTTATTGAAGAAAAAATTTCTTAACCAGATCTTATAAAATACTCTCTTATGTAGGCTTCTCAAAGGTGTAGAATGTTGCTGCTTTACATTTGTCTTTAATCTACCCAGAATTAGTTTTGGTATATACCTGAAATGGGCTGAATTTTATTTTATTTTTTCTTTGAATAACAGTGTCCCATAGCCAGATCTTGGAAAGGTCTTCCTTGGAAATGCTCCAACTCCGTCATGCTTGGGCATCTGCATATTGCGGGTCTATATTTCCAAGCAGCATTTTAGAAAGGGAAGCATCATTGTCTTTGCAGCCTTCATTTATTGAGCACTTACCTTGGGCTAGGGACTGTCCTTAAAACTTTCTATGTATCATTCTATTTTACCCTCAATAATCCTGTAGAGATTTATCAGTACTATTTATTTTATCCTTTTTTTACTGATGAGTAAACTGAGTCACATACATGAATTACATAAATTACCTCTAAGTAATCAACTCTTCCTAATAAGGGATCAGGAAATAAACTCTGTTAAAGATGTATTTAGTTCACAAGGCATCGTTTTGGCTTAAGCAATCACAGTGTATCCGTAAAACCCTGTGTTTCTTTAAAAAATTTTAATCCCTTCAAGTTTATATCAAATGTAGCCTCAGTTGAGAAAATGGAGAGAGTGCACACTCTCCCCCTCCCTGCTTCTGCCGTGCTATCTGTGAAAGCCTTTATAGAGTATTTACAGAACTGACACCCTTAATAAGGATGAATGAATTCATTGAACTGTGTAAACAGAAACAGTTCTCTGATGTAAATTAATGTGAGGAATGAAGCAAAACATTTATGATTAATTCTAGATATATTGAGTGTATTTCTTAATGCCTGCATTAGGCTGATCCCATTGACTCATAGGGTCTTCCTTATGTATCTGATCTGGGTAAAGATTAGAAATGAACTGACTAAAGTATTAAATTTAACTCATGTTTGAAAACCTTATTGGACAAAAAAAGGGTTCCTTTCATTATTATAAAAATTTCCTCTGCAGAGGAAATGCTCATTACTAGGAGTCTTTATTAATGAGGGGTCCCACCTTTTACAGAATGACAAAAGTGTGCAATATAAATAAATCTCAACAAATTAATACTTTTCTACACACACAATTCATGCCTCTTGTTCAGTTATTAGGACTAATGAAATTTTTCTACTACCTTTTACACCCCACTCCACCCACAAAAACAGAAATAAAATATAATTTTAATTGCTCATTAAGATGGAGATGTGTAGGATATCTAAAATATATGAAATAATGTGTATCAGGTAAATTGAAAATATGTAAGTAAAAACTGTCCTAGAAAGTCGTTAAAATTCCCCAAGTACAATTTTCTGTGTATTTCTATGGTAGAAATACAATTCTGGTTAGAAATACTCTTAAAATTCTTCAAAATTTAGTTTGTATTTTCTCTCTTTTCTGGAAGATGAGTTAGAAAAAATTTGTGAAGTGGAAAATTTCATAAGTTTAAATCTGAGAGAGAATTTTCTTATCTCTATTGTATTTTCCTTGTTTGGCCTTGGTTTGTTTCCTTCTTTCCCTCCATGCTGGAATTTTTTACATGGGGAGAATTGTACATTTATAACATGAAAGAGCTGAACGAGACTTTAGAAATCACCTAATTCTGAGATTCTCAAAGTGTAGTTCACGGGTTCACAAGGTCAAAGATATTTTCGTAATAATACTAAGATGTTATCTGCCTTTTCACTCTGATTCTCTCAGGGGAGTGCAGTGAGATTACCAGAGGCTACAGGGCATGTGGAATCACAGCAGACTGAATGTAGAAGCAGACAGGAGGAACCAGCTGTCTTCTATTTACTAGACATGAAAAGATTTGCAGAAGTTTAAGAATGCTGCTCTTATAATTGTTTTCTGTTTTGGAAAACATAGCTATTGATAAAACATCTTTTATGTCAACATGCAATGGGTTTATTAATGTTCTTAAGTGAATTAATAAATATTTTAAAATTCACTACTATTACATATTAATACAGTAAAGATGGACTGATACACCCCAGGTGAGCAAAAACTTTTTTCAGTCCTCAGTAATTTTTAAGGTTGTAAAGGGCTCCTGATATCAAGCAATTTGAGAATCTCTGATCTACTATAGTTAAGCACCGTTGTTTTGCAAAAGGAAACAGACTTCAACTTCCCAAGGTCATAGTTGGTGCATTTAAATCCACATTTTATTACCACCTCTCTTTTGACATTGCTAATCATTTCTTGTCTAGAACAAATATAGCAAGGATACTAGAGAGTCAGGGCTATGTCATAGGGCTTTGCTTCTAGTTAGGACAACCTAACTAGAATAATTTACAGAATATAACTAGAATATATATAACTAGTATATTCACAGAAAAGTTTCAGAATGTGCTTACTGAATAAAGTATTATCATGATTAATTTAAAAATCCTTTTGGTATGTTCCTCAAGGGATAAAGGTAGTAGGTTCATGCACAAAGCACTTGGTATTGGTTTTTTTTAAAGCATTTCCACAGGGAGATCAAGAATAATTTAGTAATTTGCAATCCTACTGCCCAGGGACAATCATTGTTAACATTTTGGGTGTATTATTTTATTCTGTTTTTTAAAATATGGTTTTGAGCATTTGAGTGTTACCTCATATTTTAATAAATGATAATCAGAATTAATTAACTGCATGTAATATCTGCCACTGGATGATTAACTCGAGACTCAGCACTTTCACAGTTGCTCTGAAGTCTTGGCAAATACAAAGGGGTGCACTTACCATGCTGTGTCTCTGAGGGGACTCTGTATTGGGGCGGGAAAGGTGGGAAGATTTATGTTCAGTCATTCTTCCAGAATAATATCCCAAACATGTGAATAGTTTGGCAATCCTGACAGTACTGAGTCAAAGCAATTCTTATTATTGTTTTAAATTATTGCCTATAAAATGATATGCACATGTGTAGTGAAGGATGTAAATCATAGAACAAATTTTAGACAACATATTAGTTACTTAAACTAATTGGAACCAAGATTTTCCCAGGCCTCAGAATCATGTGATGATTCAGTTGGATTTTTAAATTTTGAGTTTCAAACTAAGTGACTTCATTCATAATTGAAGAAATACAAGTGAAAATAACAAAAATAATACAATTTTAAAATTAATTCTATACAAATATATTTATGCAAATTTACAGAGCATACATATAAGAATGTTATATCGCTATAATAGCAAGAATGGAATAAAACCTACTACCCATCAAAAATAAGCTATGACATATCCAAACAACTAAATTTGATAAAATCATTAAAAAGAGTGATGTATAGATGTGCACACTGATAGTGCTCTCCAAGATATATTACTAAGATATAACCTGTTCATTTGTGCATTCTTTTGGAAGAGTAAATAAGACATTTTTAACAGTGGTTACTTCAAAAGAGTGGACTATAGGTTGGGGTGGGAGAAGAAGGGAAATCAGGTTTCTGCTTTTTGAGAAATTATGTTCATGTGCTATTTATATAATTAAAAATGATTTAATAAAAAGTCTTAAATGTGTACAGTTTTTGATTCAGCAATTCAGTGTTTTGGGATTCATCTTATACAAATAAATAGATGTGTCTTTTAGTAAGTTTTTCATTGCTGTGACCAAAAGATCAGACAAGAACAATTTTAGAGGAAGAAAAGTTTATTTGGAACTCAGGTTTCAGAGATCTCAGTCTATAGATGGCCAACTTCATTGCTCTGGCTCAAGCTGAGGCAGAACATCTGGGTGGAAGGGCATGGTAGAAGAAATTTCAAAACTCAGCAATCAGGGAGCAGAGAGAGAGAGAGACAGAGAGAGAGAGAGCACTCACCAGGGACAATGTATAAACCCTAAAGGCACACCCCCAGTGACCCACCTCTCCAGCCATACCCTGCCTGTCTACAGTCACCACCCAGTTAATCCACATCAGTGGATTAGGTTCTATCTTTCACTCTAATAATTTCAACTCTGAAAATTTTTGCATTGTCTCACATGAGCTTTTGGGGGACACCTTGTATCTGAACCATAACTGTATGTATGCAAACAGTGCTTCTGCAATAATCTTTTGTATTGCTCATGGTGAAGAATTAGGAGCAGCATAAGTGATCAATCATTGAAGAGGGATTAAATGTAGTTCATTATTAAAAATAATGTTATGAAAGAATATTCCTGATATATTGTTTAGATGATGGCCCTCAAAAAATTACGTACAATGCAGCTCAGCTCTCTGGAATGAGCTGTATGGAAACGTGACAGTGGGGATTAGTAGGTGATTTTTATTTTCTCTTTATTTTTTAAAGAAAAAAACGTTATTTCCTAAGCACTCTCCAAAGAACAGATATTATTACTGTTAAAAGAAAAATAAAGCAATACAAGTCATTTTCAGAAATAAAAATGAAACCTGAGAAGATATTCCTGCTAAGGGTAAATTGATTTCCTCTTAGTGTCCTTAGAATAAATTTTACTTTTTTTGTAGCCCAATTCTATTTCATAGTGCAGTAAAGTTAAGTTTTGAGGATCTATGATAGAATTTCTATATAACTGGTGCACTCAAGACTACTTAATAGTAAATTCTATAATAAAATTATTTTGGGGATTGTATGGTGAAATGTTTGGGGGGGCAGTATTTTTCTGTTGTACCTATATTTGCATGCCTAAACAATGTTAAATAATTCAGTGCAATACTATTTGTCAATATTCTGTTGATGCTGACCTAGCATTTATATGTAGTTTTCATTTATTTTGGCCAAATGAACAAATCATGAAGCACTACCATTAAGTCTGTGAAAATCTTAGATACCAGATGATGAATCCTTTATTGCACCACGGTAGAAACTGAATTATTATTTTCTGAGTCTCTCTGACCATAAAGCAGTGGAGGAATTTCTCTCTGCTGACCTGATTGAACCATATCATTTTGAGGTACCCACCAGCATTTCCCTGTCCCCATACATATTCCTTATCAGCAGGCATAACTGTCAATTGATGATTGCACTTGAAGACAATACAATTTGACAATCCCAAACAACCTACCTATGTATTAACTTAGCATCTAGTTCATCACCCAGAAGCTTATCACACAAAAACATTTGGGGTTTTAAGACAACTTTTCAGATACTGTCATTTTTATATTGCATTAGGAAGCATATGCATGTATATATTTATATTTAAATACATAGACAATCAGTACTGTATTCATGAGTACAGAGAGAAATAAAATCCCTATTCATTTACCTCTGGGATTATATTCTAATAGATGCAATTTGAGATTTTAGGAGCTTGACTATAGTCCATCTAAAAATATCCCAGATCAACAACTTCAAATGCAAATAGTGTTGTTTGCAGAAATTCAGTGTTGTAGCAGAGAAACTTCTTCCTGCATTTAATCATTGTTTCCCTCTGGCATGCAGGAACCCATGCATTGTTCCTCAGTTACCCCAAGCAGTGCAGAGCTGAGCTTAACAGTTTCCGTATGGTGTTTTACACTTTGGAGGAGAAGTGGGAATTAGGAATGCTGAGAGTGCGCTTTCACTCCCCCAAATTGAGACAGGCAGCAGTGCTGGCAGCTGTCTAACTGTGCAACATCTGAGCAGGTGTGCTAAAACTTCATTTTTACACTGTCAGATGTCAGGAGGTGATGCTGGTCGGGTAGTTTATAATTTATGTTCAAATAAACCAGCCAAAGCAAGTCCACGTTGATTCACCAGGAATGAAGCAGAAACTGACCTGAGCATTCCAATGTGGGCCTTGGGTATTTGGATATTTGTAGTGAACATTGTTTGGAGTTTGCAGGGCAGATCCTTTCCACCAGTATTTTACTTCTATTTTGGGGGGAGCTGAAAAATCCTGAGAGACATGCCTGAGTACTTATAGAAATGTGGCTGGAACCTCAACCATGGTTGTCTTGTTCTTATAGCTATAGACAAGGAGGCAGGAAAATGATGATCAGAGATTGGAGAGGAAGTGGCGAAGAGAATTTGTCTCTTGCTGAATCCTTAAGTGTTTTAATCCTTCCTCACTGTGATTCGGGCTTTAGTAACCTCACCATAAACCCTAAATACTGACTCTGATTTACTCAAACCAAAATCAAATCCCCCAAAACACAAAGAAATTAGGTCAATGTTTTTGAACATTTGTGACTTGATGCTCTGTTATTTGTTCTTTGTTTATTTTTATTTATTTATTTGTTTTTTGGTATCAGGGATTGAACCCAGGAGTGCTTTACCACTGAGCTACATCCCCAGTTCTTTTTATTTTTTGAGACAGGGTCTCGCTAAGTTGTCTAGGCTGGCCCAGAAATTGTGATCCTTCTGCCTCAGTCTCTCCGAGTTGCTAGGATTACAGGCATGCCCCACCTTACCTGGCTGCTATTTGCTCTTTAGAGAAGCTACAAGAAAATGATATAAGTAAGAAATATATGACTATAATTTATATTTTAATTTTTTTCTGCTAGAAATGGATCTTTCATAGGATGAACTGGAAAATTTATCATCCCAGGATCTTTACAAATCAAAATTCAAATGTTCCCATGAAACCACCATTTGTATTCCTAATGGGAATTTTTACAACTCCTTAAATATTCCAGTTTTGAATACGCTTGGGGGGAAATGTAATGGTGTTAAGAAAGATAAGAAAATATCAGACTTCTATTTTATGCTGTCACTGAAGCTTTTTCACATGCAAAAAAGGGAAAAAAAAAAACAAAACAGAAAACCCACTCCTATGATGTTGATTGGCAAATGCATATTTTTCACAAGAAAACTTTTTAAAAAATTATTTTTACATATTTTTACAGAAACTTGAGCCTCTAGGGCTCTTTTGTTGAGTGGTCTCTGCCCAGGAAGAAGTGAGGACAGGCGTGGAATGGTTAGTGGCAGGGACCATGGGCTGAGAGGAAGGGCTGGAAACTGGAGGGAAATTTCTTAGGAGAGGATGGGAGGAAGCTCGGTTGGTGCACAGGAGGAGAGGAGAGTAACCCTAGAGAAGGCAGTGACATGGCAGAGAACAGGTGCAGTTTCAGTGACCCCATAGGAGATCAGGCAAGAGTAATGGAGGTGTCCTGAAAAGCAGATCTGAAAATATGTAATACTGAAAAATTGAGAAGTTGAATAGCAGCACAAAGACCTAGGGTTCTGAGTCTGACAACAATTTTCCATTGCATATACAACAAAATCCAAAATCCCCTAAGAAAAAAATCTGCAAAATCCTACAAAATCTAGCTCTAACTTTCCCCTTCAGCCTCACAACTCTAACACTCCCAGTACTCACTCTCTTCAGCAAATTCATCTGCCTATAGTTCTTCCAAATTGTCCCTCCTTTTCTTCACTCAGGTCTTTTCCACATGCTGTTTCTTCTGCCTGGATCCCTGTTGCACCACTTCCACTTCCACCTACTGCCCTCTGATTTGTCTGACTCCTCCTTTAAGTGCCAACTTCAGGGTAACCTTCAGAGATGCTTCTCCTGACTTAATTTATAGAGTAGACATTCCATCCAGCTACACTCTGTCACAGTCTTGTTGAACCCTGTACCTGTTCTTTATAGGTCTTATTACAATATAGAGTTAATTGTTTATATGGGTCATTCACCTGCAGGCCCCATTAGACTAGATTCCATAAGGTGCGTGAATCATGTGGGTCTTATTTATCACTATGTAGTCAATGCCAGGCATAGTACCTCAGATACTTAATGTATGTTCAGTTAATTCACTCATTATGAATGAGTGAAGACAAGAAAGGAGATTACAGGTTAAAAACAAAAGAGATGCTTGTAACATCAATATAATTGAGAATGATTTAATGGTTGGCATCAAAGAAAATAAACTATAACTGAATTTGGGGAACTGTACAATGATTTGGCCTCAAGAATTTCTAGTTTCTAGGACCAAGTCATTAGATACAGCCTGAATTTCATCAAAGCCAATTTGATGCCCAGTTCTCTAAACATTGAACTGGATATTTAAATTTTGAGTAAAGATGTAATTGATCTGGGTCCAAAGGTGATTGTGGTGTGAGGGAAGGGACCCTATGCCTGTGGCCTTGGAGAGAGAAGTGTATCGAGTAGCTTTCCATAAGAGCTTCTCTGAACACTGTTTGCCAATTTTCTCTTACGGAGGCTTTGTTTAGCACTCCATCGTTCCACTGAGCTTGAGCTAAGTGTCCCTCCACCAGGCTTTTCTAAAATCTTCTTTTATTCTATATTTTAGTGAAATTCTCTCTCATAGCATATCCCTGTGGAAGTACCTCTATTCATTTTTCCATCTTCAGTGTTGGGTGCCTAGGTATAAGATAAACTGTGAACACTACCTTTTTCAATTACTATCGCATTTAGAGTTGGAAGCAGCCTGATCTCATTGTTTCATACTCTTTGCTTTGTCTTTCTGGCTAGTTTGTAAACTCCCAGGGGCAGGATTTATCAGCTCTACCCTATTGTTGTGTCTTGCCTAAGAACGTAGCCAGAGGATATGCTTCATCTGTATTTGTTGATGAGTTTCTTGATTGATGGGGAAGGTAGAGTGGACCACAACACAGAGATCAGGGGTATTGATGCCGTCACTGTGTCCTGGTTGCATGTGGCAGACATTAGTACTCAGTCACACCTCCTGATTCTGTCTCAACATAGTGTTCTGTGTTCTGTGGTTACTATCAATCCTTCAGAGTTGTCATACGAGATGAAACTAAATAATTGACTTCTCTAGATTAAAGTCATGGTCACCAGAGGGGACCTGACTTCACCTTTGGACTTTGGACTTGACCTCCTTGTGGTTTTGGATTAGGCAAGAAAACACCTTTTTTTTTTTTTTTTTTTTTTTTTAAATAGTTAAGTTTCATTTAGGAACCTTGAAAACAAGCTATGTTTGCCTCATATAATATAGCAAACATCAAATAAGACGATGTATAAAAAGTGCCTGCATGGTTATTTTCCTTTGCAATGAAAATATGTAATGCAAGAATGGGAATGAAAGTAAGGACAGTCTGAGGCTAAAAAAGAGGAATCTTCCCAAATTGAGCCTCTGTAGTAGCAGTACTTAATACTTCATTGAATAATGGTTTTACTGCTTTAAATGTGATATTTTGAGCACCTGAAATCTGGAAAAGTTTAGGAAATTGCCAAATTGCACACCAATAAATGGTGCAGCAGGCAGAATCCCAGCAGGAGGCAGGGTACACTTGGATTTCCCTGATTTAAGGAGACCTTAAACTTGAAGATCCAGGAAGCAGACGTGGCTGTGTAAACAGGGTCACCAGCTCAAGATGAAGGATAAGGCATGTGGCTGGCCCAAGGTGACCCTGAAGGAAGGAGGTAGAGTAAAGTCACAGAACCAGACCTCACTCTCCTTTCTCCTCCATCTCCTGCTAGTGCTTTCCCTGGGAAAGCAGAAAGGTGTGTGGGGGGGGGGGGGGGGGCAGTTGTCAGGATGTACACAGGTCAGCCTGAGGACAGAACAGGGTGAGAAAGGTAGATCTGTAGGTAAGCAGCAGCGATATAGGGATTTGAACTTAATCTGGTTCCAGGACAGATGCTCTCAGCAAGCACGTGTCCATATCTAAGTACAAAATGCTTAACTACCATAGCGCTGGTCCCAATTTAATGGAGATGAGAATGACCATTGTTTCCTGGTTTTCCTGAACTCCTTGAAAAGCACAGTAGGTGGAAGATCCCACACACGGGTCTCTACAGTGGGAGCCGAGAACTTGAGGACCATTTATGAATGATCTGGTTTGACTGATTTACTCAGTACATTTAGGAGGTGGTGGAGAGATCTCCCTTTTATTTTGTTACCTCTTGTAGCTAATTATGTTTCTCCGAGTAGTCTGAGCCCCGCAGCTTCTGGGGATGACTCTAGGTTCTTCTTGCATCACATCCCAGGGACAGCCTACATTTGATTCTGCTGCCTGGTCATGTTCTGCCCAATCTCTGTAGTAGGAAGGACTTTCCTTTACAACACCTCATTCCATTTCCAGGGCAAAGCTGTAGCCAAACCAAGTACCCTGCTTACTCCTGGAAGATGGCCTTCCTTCTTTGAAACAGAGTCTCAGGAACAAATGGGAAAAGAGGCAGCCTAACATTTACATGTGTCTCTACTCCCAGAGTATCAGCAACCTGCATAAATTTAGCCTAAGAAGGCAATTGTGATAATTGTGGGAACAGTGACTGGTTTCAATTGCACAGTTATTTACTGAGTGCCTACCATGGGCCAAACACTGGGGTACAGTGATGACTACAACAGATGTGGTCTCATTACTTTCAGAGTTTTACTTTTAAAAGTACGAATTGCCAGTTCTGATTAAAGAATGTGTCTTTTTCCCCCTTAGGGAATATAAGAGAGGGCAAGGGCTCAAACTTCAAAAAATCATGAATGTGAGAGACAAAACATCCCATTTTATAGAATAACCTTTTTAGCAACCATTACTTAAAGCAGGACAGTGGAGTGTGTGTATATACCATATGGCATGTGTGCATTATACTTTTTGTCACATAAAGTGAATGTACACTTAGCTGCAGCCTATCTTAATGAAAGGATTTCTATATTTCTTTATACTTGTGGGATTCCCACTGATTCATCTAGGAAAGAAAATAATAGCAACAATAAAAGTCATTTAAGGATGGTCAGTTAATGCCGAATTCCATCTCTCTCTCACAACTTAATAGTAGCTCTTGGATTCTATTTAACTCCCTGCAGTTTTCCAGAAAATGAAGAGGAAGCTCCTGTAGAGGCATAAGAGTGTGAAGATTCTCTAGGAATCACTACAAATCCAAATGTGACTCTGCAGCCAAAGGTCAGTATCATCTAGACCATCCAATACATGACTGTGGAGTACCTACTGTCTGTAAGAAAACCAGGACAACCACCCATAGGAAGAATGAGTTTGGAGGCACACCTTAGAGACCAAATATACTTTTTTAGAGAAAAGGTCTAAATGCTGGACTGAATAAATGGATAAAAAATTGGAGAGATATTAAAGAAGAAGTGAAATGATCTAGGACTTGTCTCAGAACTGGGAAGGGATGCCTAGATATCTCTCTCTCTCTCTCTCTCTCTCTCTCTCTCTCTCTCTCTCTCTGGGGTCTGGATGCACATTGTTTGATTTAAAGATGCATTCCAGCTGGACCAGCAGATAGATGTTAGAAAGCAACGAGAGCAATGGCTAAGGAAAGTAGAGGAAAGATTATGAAACCTCTAGATCATGCCAAGGGGATTCTATTCAAGCCTACAAGACATCAGGGAGCCATAAACTAACAAATTCCTTTCCTTCCTTCCTTCTAAACATACAAGTGGCATGATCAAATTGCTGTTTTAGAAAGAGTACCCTTAAATACTTCCCCTTAAATTAAGTTAAATGTTGTTTCCTCCATGTTCTATCACAGTTTAGCCCTTGCCACACGATGACTCATCTATTAACTATTTCTTCTTCCTCCATGACTGCCTTTCTCCTTCCAATTTTGGAAGTCATTGCAGGCAAACCATGCGTTTTAGTCTTTGATTTTTTTTAAGGCAAGTACATGGAATGTGAAGTTTAGATTTGCATGAGAAATTTGTTTCTGGAAACTCTTGAAGGTCTTGGGCTTGGATGCAGGTCTAGTTGCAACTAGAGTTGGGCTTCTGGGAATGGCCAGCCATAACTGGGCATGCAGCACTGGAGGCTCCTTGAGAGTCCTTTTCTCTGTCCTTCTTATCTGTCTCCTCTGCCTGTGTTCTTTGTCTTAGCCCTCAACCTGTGTTTACTATATGAAAGGTGAGGACCTCTTCTTTGAAGGATGGACAAGCTTGGATGGGACCTTCAGAGTGGTGCTGTCCCCTGTGTAGGGTATCTTTGTGTTCCTAGACAGTAAGTGACTTTGGCAGTGTTCAAGCCCATCTGGTCTCCTGAGATGCTTGTGTAAGATATTTCACACTGCCCAGAGCTGAGGAGCAAACCCTGGCCATCAGATGTGACCAGAGGAGGGCAGCAGAGGGCTACAGACCATGGTCCAGCTTTCCTCTGGAGTCCACTGAACCACCAGGAGATGTCTCTGTATGTGGTGGTACAGAGGACAGAGAAATGCCCACAGGCCAATAGCCTTTGGACAGAGGTGAGGCTGTGGATAAATTGAGGAACTGGCGCCTTGAAAACCCTAAAATAAATTAGGGAACACCAATGGTAAACTGGACACTGGTTGAACATGTGGAGTAAGGGCCGCCTTTTGCCTTCTGCAGACCACCAGAGGTGCTGTTGAGCGGTGTGAGGTGTCTTCCATGGAACCTCAAAGAAAACCTCAGTGGCCTTCAGTCTTTTTATCTTCCTGAAAGAGCACAGTGGCTCTGGGCTCTTCCATCCTTCTCCCAAGCCCTGCTTCTCTCCCCACCCAAACCACCCATTTCTTTTTTATATGTTGTTCTATAGTCAGTAGTAGAGGCCAGCCCTCTACTTATGTGAAAATTTGGGCATCCATTGTCTACCAGCAGCCTCACTAGTGAACATCTAATCTTGGTTTACCACAGCAATTAGTAGAAGTCAGATTTTTCTCTCTATTTTTAAGCCTGTGCTTTACTAAATTTTTGTTTACTGACTTAGGTCTCTGTTTCCTTTCTTGTAGCTAATTTACGCCTCCCATCTTCACACCCTGAATGATATCCCGGCCTCCTCTTACTATGGCTTCTCAGGATACAAATATCTTCACATATACGATAATAAAAATATCCACTAAGTGTGATAATGAATATACAAAAATCTCTCACGAGTTTTTTCCATTTTTCCCCCCTGTGGGAGTCTTCACTCCTACTGTAAGAGCCAATGGAATCAGTTGGGAGTTCCTGTTGTTGGCCTTGATGGTTAGAGTCACTGATATTAGGCTTTGTGCCTTATTTAAAAAAGAGATACCATTCAAATGTTCACATTTATTTTTTCAAGTCCATTGAACAATTATATCAATGTCTTTGCTCTTATTGTCTTTATTTCTTATTTCTCAAAGATACATCATGAATGACCTTATTGGCAGGAGTCTCATTGCCTGATAATGTATCATTCTAAATCCCTCATTCTTGCTCTTCTTTCCAAAATTAGTTAGCAATAGGTACTTTTGGGTGAATGGATGGCAAGTGACTATTATATAATAGTTGCCATTTCCCTTGTGTATCCTAGGACCTTGCCAAAGAAAATGGTAACATAGTGTTCAAAGCTGTACAAAGAAAATGGTAACATAGTGTCCCCTCCTTCCATAGATGTAATCATGGGATCAACCCCCAAAGAAGGGTTTGAGGACCAGTTAGCCCAGTCACTTATCCCATGTGGCTTAAGAATGTCTGTACTGTAGGAGAGGAGTATGATCCTATGAGGCTCTTTCTATTCCGTTAGATCGAAGATTTAGAGGCTCTTCCTTTTTATCACCATGATCAGATCCTTTGCTTTGAGCATATTGATACTATTCTTTGTGGTTAATGGACAGAATTAGAATCCATCAGTGGGTAGGTATTACAGGGAAGCAAATCTTAGCTCAATTTAAAGAAGCATTTTCTAATAATTAAACCTGCCCAGAGATAAATGTTGCTGATTCACAAGCGAGTGAACTACCATTTCTGGGAGTTTAGATAGAGGCCGGCAAGCTGCTTGTCACCACTGATTCTCTCTGATGGTCAGAGTCTTTGTTTTCAGAGTCCTTTTAGTATTCAGGATGCATAATGGTTATAGGCTTCCAGAATGGGTTTCTAACAAGTTTCTATTGATGCTTAGAATCTTAGCCAAAGGAATAGTGCAATACATTTTAAAAGCAGTACCTAACTTCTTTTCACCAGTTGAACAAATTAGCATTCATTGCGCTTCTATGTACCAGGTGCTCTGCCAAGCACTTGTACACATAAAGCTCGCAAGAACCCTGCTGGAAAAGGTTTTTCTTTTCATTCCATAGGTAGGAACACTGAGACTCAGAGGGTTTAAATCACCTGTCCAAGGTCATTTCATAGCAGAGTCCAAATTTGTAGCCAGATCTGTCCGAAGTTCTGCTTTTTTGACACACTCAGCCACCTTTCATGAAGATATAAAGGCCCTGCTTGCCAAAGCTCTATATCACCATGCATTTTAGTCACAAATAACAACATTTCCAATAGTAATTCATGATCAAGAAGCAGTTTGTAATTTTTTATCAATGGCTGCTGGGTAAACCCCACTCAGCTTCATTTCACATCCACCACAAAACATGTGCAATCAGTGAATTCCCACCCTCTGTGTCAGCAAACGGAGTGGATGTGGTGCTCAGAGGAGGCGAAAAATAACTCCATCTCAGATTTACAAGAATTACAGAAATATTATAATGGGCTATGCTGTGAGAATTGTGTGTATGAGCAAGTGAGAACAATGAGTTCTTCTGAGGGTAGCAGATTTTACCTTTGCTATTACACTGGCTGGGTCTGTCCTCTTCTTCAGATATGACATATGGACTAGGTGAGCCATTAAAATGTGGCCTTGAAAACATGGTTACATGATTTCATCAACTTGTGGTTTGAAGAACTAAAAGGTCAGAGTCACCCAAGGAACATGGAAGGAGCATTTCTCACGGCTTCCTGGAACACTTCCAGTCATCTTTGGTATTTATTTCCTTTTTGTGAAAGCGGACATGGAAACTTGCTTTGTATTCATTTGTTTTCCAGGTTAGCTCTTGCAGTTTGCTTTGAATGTGCATAGAGGGATTTTTTTTCAAGAGAAGGATCTGAGCCATAACAAGGAATCAGATCTGGCAGCCTTCCCTGATCTGTCACTGAAGGGTAATCTCACCACAGGAACATTGTCATACATCATAAAGATATATCCCCTTTCCAGGTATTTTAACACTCTTTCGTCTTTCCTTTGTTTTGCAAACACTGACATCAGTCTACAACTGGTACATTTAATAATATTACTAGCAAACAATTAATTGTACTTGCCGTGTGCCTGGCATTGTACTAAAAGCTTTTTATCTCACAAGAACTCTGATGATTCTAATTTTTTCAAGGTGAAATCTACCTCAAGCTTAATGCTTTTCCTTAATAGGTGAGAAGAAAAAAACAAGTAGAATTTTAAAAACCCTGCAAGCTTTAGGTATTTAATTTAAAACAAAACGAAAATAGTATCGAAGAAGTATGTTGTCGCATTTGTAAAGTCATAACTCTGTTCATCTTAGTTTTCAATCTTGTCTGAATTCATAGATGCAGGTAACTAAATTTATCATTAAACCATGGATCCTTGTGTAAAAAAAGCCAACTCTTAAATGAAACCTGCAAGAATTGTGAATCGGAGTTGTTGGCTTTTGCACATCACTTCCACCTCTATCAACATCTATCCTTTTGTTACCTAGTTTGCTCCCAAAGTCTGGTAGATTTCAGTTCTGTCCAGAAGAGCTAGATTCATGTTCTTCTGCATATGTTTTCAGATGTATATGGTTTTCTCCTGAGTGTGATGTTTTGGAGCTTCCTAAAGTAGTGTTTCCCTGACACCTGAATTTATTTTCAATTTGGAGGATTCCTCTGCACTTATGCCAAGGAATTAGTGTTCCTGTAGCTTCTTCCCAAGGATTTTGCTATAAATGATTCCTTCATAAGTCAAATCAATATATCTCTATATTTCTAAAATCCTAAATAGATTTCCATGCTGTAAAATTGAGACCAAGCATTTATTAATACAAAAGTCCTCCCAAATTGGGAATGTTGAGGAGCTTGTATTAGTCATCTTTTTCTGGTGACCATAACAAAATACTTGAAACAAGTATGAGACTAATTTATAAAATAAAGAGGTTTATTTAGTTCACAGTTTGGGTGGCTTAAAGTCCAGATGACATGTTGCAGGCTCTGGTGAGGGCTGCTCTTTGGCTGTGTCACCTCATGAAGCTTGCAGTGGTGGAAACGTGCAAGAGTGAGTGATCACATCACCAGACAGGCAGGAAGTCAGAGGGAGACAATCCCTTTTGAGGGCATGCCCGTAGTTGACCTAAGGACCTCCCTCTGGACTCTGCCTCTGTGAATTTCTACCATCTCCCGATATTGCTGTCCTGCGGACTGAGTTCACAGCATATGAAACTTGGGAAATACAAATCTCATTTCAATCGCAGCATAGTGCTACCTATAAGTCTCAAGGCCTTCAAGAGACCAAGAAATAAAACATCTTTAGGATTAGGCCTCCAAGCTTTGAAATCAAATGGCCTTGGTTTGGTGTCCTACCAATGAAAACAAATGTGGGTTACCATAAATGTACTGTACCCAGTGATGGGTGGATGCTTAGAGGATGGTAGGGAGCCTATAGGGAGGAGTGAAAGCTAGAAGGGAGTTGGAGGATCATTTCAAGAAGATGAAAGGGGAGAGGTAGAGAAGGAGTGGGAGGAGTTAAGACTATCTTCAGGTGATATCGGAGATATGGACAGGGCTGAGGTGCAGGTGAGGATTAAGGATTACAGAACTCTAGAGAGAGTAGTTCAGGAATTTTTGTGGGATCTAGAAAAGGATAAGCACCTTGTGATATTGGAAAGTTTCTTGGTATTTTGGAGAATCTGGGTGTTATGCATAGAGATACATTGAAGAAAAACTGAGTCCTATACTTTTGAAGAACCAGGAGGCTGTGGCTTATAATTGGAACACCATAAGTCAGTACATCCATTTGTAGTGAAACTATAGGGAAGAAAAACTATACTGAAGTCATGATCTTCCATATCCTAACCTAACAGCTTTTGTTTACATGCAGAGTTCTTTTCTTTAAAGGATGGGTACTTGCTTTTGAAAGTGAATAGAAATAATTTTTTCCTTCGAGATGTAATGATCATCTTACCTACTCTTGCCAACCTTCTATCTCATTTGAATCGCTCCATGGCAGACAGCGTATTGAGTGCCAAACGCAGTTCCAGTTGATGCTTCCAATGCCTGGTAAACCAGAACTCCCTTCAAAGCAGTGATTGGCTACTGCATTTGGCACTCGACAAGAGTGTAGGCTTAGCATGACAGGTGAGCGGCATTTGTGCTGCTCATGTGATTTGTTCAAGTTAAGCTGTGGGATCTCTCCAAATATGTAAGTAGTCATCTATTCTTTGCCTAAATTCATATAATCTGCTCTGTTGACAGACTTCTCTGATGACAGCTTTGGAAGAAGACAGTTTCATAGTACTCTGTCAATGACCCAGTCATTCTAATCCTAGATGTTTATCCAAGAAAAATGAAAGCACAAGTCCATACAAGAACTGTTCACAGTAGCTTTATTTATAATACCCCTGGAAATAAATAAATATCTACTCATATACAGGTGAATGGATAAGCAAATTGTGGTATATCCATACAGTGGAATACAGCTCAGCAATAGCAATAAAAAGGAACAAATGGTCAATACATGTGACAGCATGACTAAATCTCAAACTAATCATACAGATTGGAAAAGATAGACAACAAAGAGTATGTGCTGTATGATTCCACTTAGGTAAAGTTCTAGAAAATGAAAACTAATGTATTAAGACAGCAGATAATGTAGTTGCCTGGGCTTGGGAGGGCGAAGGCAGCAGATCATCAAAGGGCAATGATGAAACTTTTTGAGGTGATACATTGGCTCATCAACTTGATTATGGAGATGGTTCCATAATATATATGTCAAAGGTCATCAAATTACATTATAAATATATTAGGTGTTTTAGTTATACCTCATGAAAACGAAAGAAAGGCAAGACAATTGGAAAGAAAGGAAAATTTTTAAAAATTACGCACTGAAGCTATTCTACATCCTGTGTTTTCCCACAGCCTCCCTGTTTCTCTGGTAAAAAGCTTCTCCTTTGAGATCAGGGTGTAGGATGACATTGAACACCTCAGTGGCATTCAGGACAGACAGAATTTTTATGATCCAAGCTCTGCCACTTACCAGCTGCATGATGCTGGAAAAGCAGCTGGGGTCCTTACACTTTAGTTTTCTCCTTTGTGAAATAAAACTAATAAGATACCAACCCAAGAATTAGATTAAAAAGTCGGGTACTTCATAAATGGTACCATATATATATATTACTGGAAACCTATTTTTCTTATGAAACTGGTACACATTTACCCAGAACTTTCTTGCTTTTTAAAATTCTTGCTGGTTTCCAATTAATTACTAAGAATAAAACTACTAACAAAGAGAAGAATATGCTTGAGAATACAAATAATACCAAATCCCTTCTGGATCCCCAACTACTTCATTCTCCATCAGTTGTACTAAGCTGAGGTGCCAGTGTTGTGTTGATGTGTTCAGATGTTCTGAGTGGAGAGCAGAGTAACACAGAGAGTGTGTGTCAGGGCAAAGTGGAAATCGATGAGCTGAGGAGTCAAGAAGTACTTGAAAGATTATGAGTTTTGACAGGGTTTGGTTTGTCTGTCTGTCTGTCTGTCTGTCTGACTGACTGACTGCCTGCAGTGCTGGGGGGTCAAATCCAGGTCCTTGCACATGTTAGGCAAGTACTCTACCACTGAGCTGCACTCCCAGCCCTGGGTTTGACTTTAAATGGGAGCCTAGCCACTTACTATTTACACCTGAAGCCCTAGGTGGGTTATTAAACTGCTATGAACCTGAGTTCACTCATGTACATACTGTGGATAACAGAACACACATCACAAATTGGTTGTGAGAATCACTAACAGTTATGTTAATATTAGAAATAATTTCAAGGATAAATATTTGCATGTAATGGCTCCTCCCCTTCTCTTTTCTGGATAAGACCAACTGCATAGTTAACAATGAAAAAAAAAAACATGTGGTTTAACTTTTAATGTTTTTTAAAAATTACTTATTATATCACTCTTGTGAGTGCATTCTGAAACAATGGTGGATGTGTAGAAGTGAGAATACCTGATCTCTTCAGTTCTCCCACTATTATTTGTTTGAAGAGCAGAATCCCTATTTGAAAACCTCAAAGTGCAGGAGGGTGACAATAGCAGTATTTTTGTTTTAAAACATGAAGTACCCAAAAAGGTACCTGAAGTCAAGCCTCTAATTCCTCAGGCAATCCCAGGTTCCTTGACCCCAGCTGTGTCTGTTGGGTGGGTCATCAGGTTGAAAGGAGCCAGGTGAGGAGCACTTGGGGCTCAGATGTTTTGTTGCAGAAGTGGAGGCAGAAAGCAGGAGGATGAAGCAAGACTGTGGAGGGCTCTCCCTCAGACAGCAGCATCAGCTCACAGATTCACAGATGGGAAAGGTTTGCCAACCCTCACCTTCTCTTTCTTAGTTAACCTTCTATGAAGGCTGTTTGAGAAAGGTTCATTTTTTTACCTGATTTTGCAAATGGGGAAGTGAATATTACAGAAACAAGTAGTGAATAACTGTTTTGAGTGAAATTGCTAGCAAAAGGTTTAAAACCAAGCCATAGACGCTGTACTCAGATGCAGTTTTTACCTTTCCATTTACTAGCTGTGTGGTGTGGTTCAAGTTACTTAACCTTACTTTGTCTTGGTTTCCTCATCTGTAAAATGGTGATAATTAATAGTTCCTGACCCATATGGTTGCTGATGGCATGATATGGGCTAATGTGCTCAGAACAGTACCTAGCTTGTAGTCAGTATGACTTCTGTTTTGGCTCTGGTGCTTTGAATCTTTGCTATGGGAGTTTTCCTAAGAAAAGAAACTTTGGTTTATTGGGATCATTCTGGCTTTTGATAACTGCCTTTTTCCTGAATTATTTGACTGGTAGTGTCTAATGACATTGTAGTGGCTTTTAAAGCAGGTAGTTTGGAAACTGAAGGACTGTACACAGAGAATTCCTAAAAGACTTATGAAAAGATTAAGATCAATTACCACTACAAAATCTCTTACAGTGAGCAGGCTACAAATCCCTAAAGAATGCACTGGGACTGCATACCTATTGAAAATGGCCAAAGTCCAGAACACTGACAATACCAAATGCTGGCAGGGATGTGGAGCAACAGGAACTCTTCATTCATTGCTGGTGGGTGTGCAAAATGGTACAGCCACCTTGGAAAACAATCTGGCAGTTTCTGATAAAACTAAATTCATTCTTGCCATACGATTCAGGAGTCAGACTCCTTGGTATTTACTAAAAGGAATTTTAAATATAAGTACATTAAAAAATCTGCATATGTATTTTTATAGCAGTTTTATTCATAATTGCCCAGACTTGAAACAACTAAGATGTCCTTTAGTAAGTGTATGAATACACTGTGATGAATCCAAACAATGGTATATATCATTCAACACTTGAAAGAAATAGAATCAAGTTATGAAAAGACGTGGAGGAAACTTAAATGCATATTACTAAGTGAAAGAAACCAATCTAGAAAGTTTACATGCTGTATGATTCCAACTATATAACATTTTGGAAAAGGCAACTATAAGACGGTACAAAGATCAGTGGTTGCCAGGGGTTGTGGGTAGAGAAAGGAATGGATGGGTAGAGCACAGAGGATTTTCAGGGTAGTGAATATACTCTGTGTGACACTCTAATAATGGGTACATGTCATTTTCCATATACCAAAACAACTGTAATATAACTATGAACTTTGGGTGATTGTGATGTATTAATGTAGGTTCAACAATTATAACAATGTACTGCTCTGGTAGCGGGTGGTGGGAAATGTGGATAAGGAGGAACATTATGCATGTGTGGAGACACATGGGACATATGGGAAATCTCTGTACCTTTCTCTCATTTTTTCTGTGACCCTAAAACTTCTTTTGAAGAATTAAATTCTTAAGGAAAAAAAAGGAAGAATGTGTTGGGGAATTCTGTACTTATGTGGGTTTTGTTGCCTCTTTTTTTTCTCAGTCTGGAACTTAATTGATCTTAATCTCTTCATAAGCCTTCCAGGAATCCTCTGCATACAGCCCCCTCAGTTTCCAAACTACCTCTATGTCTTGAATGATTAAGCAAGGATTATGATTTGTATTCTCATGTCTAAATTTGGCCACCAGATAGATTCAATCATGCTACAAAGCTGAGCAACTGAATTAATGTTCAGCTGTGATAGAAATCCCTTGGAATCAGGCTTCAAGTAGGAAACTGTGTTAGAGGAAGATAAGCTTGAATAACAGTCTCAGAAATAACACAAATTTCCCCCTTTATTTTCCTATATATAGAAATTTCCCTGTCAATATCCACTTTGATCCACTCTGTACCCCCTTTGCTGTACAGGGTCCCTATCTCCTTCCATAAAATGTGCTTTTGATATCTTATACTTCAGTACCAATTTCCTTTTAGTAAGTGCAATGTTCCGCTGCTAGGAAGAACATAGATTTGATGATTTCCCTCTGACTTTGTATCTAGCTAAGCACTATAATTTATAGTCATATGAGAAAGAAGGAATATAAACAGGTTGAGTTTGGCTTCCAGTATCAGATGGAAATAAATTTGAATTCTAGCTTCACTATCTAAAGCCTTTTTTCCTTGGCAAAATTATTTATCTTAACTTCCAATTTATCTGCAAAAAAAGAACAAAAAAAAAAAAAAAAGGGAAATAATGGTTGCAAATACTATTCTTGAATTTATCACTTTAGGGAAGTGAATAAAATTAAAACAAGGTAAAACTACACTTGAGCCATACAGTAATGTGAATTTGTAGAGTGTGGGTTTATAAACCCAGACTCTAAATTTAAACAACCTGAGTTCAAGTCCCAGCTGCACCCCTTCCTGCTTTGTGAGTTTAGGCAATCTGCTCAACTTTCTTATGCTTCATTTCCCCCATATACAACTTAATTAATAATGCTGTATGTTGGTAGCTGTGAGAATTAAATGAGATGATATACACAAGGCACTTGGACCACAGAACTGGCACATTAAAAGCATTCACATACATGAATGAATGACGGTCAAGGAAGTCACAGATCACAAACAACTAAACTCAAGTTTAGGTTTGGAGGTCCAGGAATTGTGTAGAGATTTTCATTTTACTGTATGAAGATGAAGTTGGAATCCACTAATAATTTCTACTGCTCCTCAGGCCAATTTGATTATATCTCTGTATTAAGCCTTAACGGACTACTTATGCTTCATAGAGAATGTTCAAGTTTGCGGCTTGGCATTTGCTACCTAGTTAAATAGAGGAGCCTAAGTCATTGAAAATAATTTGAGGACGGCACTAGATAACATAGTTCAAGGGCTAAGTGATATGTTGTGGTCTGTAAGAAGAAGAACAATCAAAAGGTCAGTTTCAACTGATCAGAGAATCTGGGAATGACTTATGGAGACTACGGTAAATGACTAAGAGCTTAGAAGACAGAACTGACAGATTCAAATTCTAATTCAGGAGGCCCAGGAGAGCAAATGGTGGGAACAAGAATGACTTTTGTGGAGAGGACCAGGAAATGAATGATAAGCCTGCCTTCTTCGGGTTAATCAGAGGGTATCTGTGAACCAATAGAATTGAGACCAGGTGTAGTATAGGCAGTAACAAGATCTCTAAAGAATCAAGCTTAGAGTTCTGCTCTCATCCTTCCTCGTTTTACAGATGAGGTGATTAAGGCATAAAGGACTACTTTACGTAAACTTGCTTACACATGGAGTCAGAGCTGCTGTTGGACCTACCCTGCCAGCTCTGACTCTGACTAGTGAATGGACAACAGCATCGCACCACATGTGGGGTCTCAGTACAAAGAAAGGACTGCTCAGATTCCTTTAATACTAGCCCTGTGGTCATGTTTTCAATTTTATAGAAATTGAAATAGAAACTCCTGATCTACTTTTATTTTCTGTTCATATTTCCCAAAGAGAAGGAAGCAAATTTTGGTTCATTGGCCACTCAAAGTCCTCATCAGTCCCCACTGGGAACACTTGGTCCTAAGCTGGTCATTTGATTACGAGAGTGCTGGCTGAGAAGCCATTTCTGATTCCCGGGGCAGCATGCTTCCACAGTATCGCATTCCTTGCACTTATTTACTATGGTTTCAGACTCTTCTCTTAAGGATCTCCTATTTCTATTGCCGCTAAGCTAAATGACCCAGTTTTGGTTTGCTTTGTTTTTTCCTGCAGAGGGTGATTTTTTTTCTCTCTCTCACTTTTACCAACCACTTCAAGATCAATGAAATGTTATTATCTTCTCCTTAAATGGAGCGTCCAGGATTGCTCTCCCGGTTGCTCCTAAGATCTGCTGATCTGGAGTTTGCATTCGGTCAGGTTGTGTTCCTGAATCATACAGTTCATTAGATTAGAAAGAGGTTTCTCTCCTGCTCAGTCACCTCTGGCTTAAGGGTTACATGTCTGCTGTGGGCGTCCTTTGGGATCAAAGCTGGAGACTGACATCCTTTGGAGATCCCTGTTTGCCCCCATATTCTTGTGCAGTTGTTTCCACCTTTACATATTTCAGTTTTCCCTGTCTGCCTCCGTCTTGTTTCTTGTTCTCAACAAGAAAAGGAGCAGCAGGGGAGTCGGGTAAATCCTGTATGTTAACACAACCCCTGGTTTATTTTAGATAAACCAGATGGCTGTGCTGGTAAAAGGAGGCAGCCAGAAACTGCAGACAAAATGCAAAAGCAGATAGTATGTGCTGGGATTGAGTTCACAGGGATTCAGGCAAGTTTCTCTAATATATATTTTTTATATGATTTAACTTCTCTTCTTTGCCTCCAAGTGGGTGTAAATTACTTCTGAGTTTTTTTTTTTTTTTTTTTCCCTAGCCCTTACCTCTTCTTCCTCTTCTCCTTTCCTCCATTTCCTTTCACAGCCCTTAGTGAAAGGCATGTCAAAATTCATAGGGAACAATTATTTTATCTTCTCTCTCACCATTTATCAGCAGCCTCTTCCCTCTAGAATCTGAACTACTACTTGCATGTTGCAAATTGCTCTGGAGTGCCCTGAGGACACAGAATGTTCCTACAAACAGCTTAGGCTGTCAGAATTAAAGTTGGGAGAATAAATGCATGTATATTCATCAAATCAGAGGCTATTTCACAGGTCATGTTGAAATTTGAGAGTAAAAATGACCTGTGGGTTCTCCTTTTCTGGTCCTATTTGATACTATTCAACACATGGTTTGCATGACAATGTCCTCTTTCCTCTGACTTTAAACTGCTTTGATTACCCTAGCTAAGCTCCTGTTTTCTCTGCCTTTATGTACTTAGTTACTATTGAAACTTTCACTCATATATCCCATCCCTTCCTCCCTATTCACTTTTTGGTTAACAAGGTAAATGCATGTTTCTTTATGAATTGCATTTATCCTGTTATGCTTGCCTTTCAAAGCTTTGTGTACTTTTGTATGCATAAGCTTTTGTAAGTCATATTTGCATGAGGAGGACTTGACTGTGGATATCTGGTTTCTCAGTGGCAGCCCCTGCCCTTCTGCTCTTCTCACTGAGCCTACTTCTTTAGCTCTTTAGGGCAGTCCAGAGCTGACTGGCAGACTGGGGAGCAGATATGGATAGAAGGATTCTTGGTATGTTGGATTTGGAAAACACAGTCAAGAAGAGAAGCATCTGGCAGGGAGAGGTTCCATGGTGTTTTAAAGTATTGCTGACTGAGAAAGAAAGGGAGAAGTAAGAAGAGAATAAATCAGTAGAAATGGAAGTTGGAGAGACAAGAAATAAGTAGTAGAAATAGATGGAAGAAGAAAAGATGAGTTACAATGTACAATTACTGTTAGCCCATACTCTGCCTTTGAGCAAATTTTTTAAAAGATGACAGTTCCTCTGGGTCCTTCATTTTAAGGTGTACAGCTTAGTGAACAGAATGGGCTGTGTTTAGCTATCCTTAGCTCTCTTGGCTGGGTGCCCTGTGCAAGGCAAAGCCTGCATGCTGTGCAGGGCAGTCCTGGGTGTCCTGATCAGAAAAGGCTCTAAAGAGCAGTCTATGACTTTTAGCATTGTTATCTTGAGAATATAACTGGAGGCTTATGCAATGAGAGAAAATAGTCTGCCTCTGAAATGGTCATGATAACATTATTTTTCATAATGTATTTGGGTTTACAAAGTTCCTGAGAATCCATGCATCATTTGATCCCCAGATAGTTCTGTGAGTATACTGTTACCCCACTGTGCAGATGAACATATAAGTTCAAGAAATCAAGTTATTCACAGGTGGTACATGGTATCCAAGTAAGAGGCAGAGTTAGAATTTAAATCTACAAATCTACATCCTCTTACTGTAAATTCTGAGATTTTCTGCTGTACCAGGCTACCCACATGGCACAGAGATAGAATAAATGAGGCTGTGTGTGATTTAGCACTACCACCCTCATGCATATGCATAATGAAGTTATGAATATGCAGTCATAACAACTCTGTCATCTTGCCCATGATAACTGGTATCATGGAAAGTAGGCTATGGATCAACACAGATCCAGTTCTCCAACACTGAGGTGATCTGGAGAAATGAATTCCTAAACCTCAATTTCTTCATTTGTAAACTGAGTTCAGTAATATCAACCTTCTAACTCACTGGGTTCTTAAAAACCACAGTCATAGTTCTAGTGTTAAAATCCATAGATCAGAAGCTCTGTTTTATTTATTACTTTATCTCCTAAGACTAGAGCTGTACCTGACATGAATAGATTATCTAGATTGATTGAGATTTTATATTTATATGTATTTAGAGAATTAATGAATTTGAACAATTGCTGGGTGCTTGGTAAATGTTTTACAGACATTATTTCATTTACTCTTCATCACAATGCTATAGGCTAAGTATGATAACCTCTATTTTGCAAGTAAGGAAATCAGACACAGAATGAAGTAAACTCACCAGAGGTCACATGGCTTGTGAGAGGCAGGGCTTGGATGCAGACCCAAGATGGTCTGACCCTAGGGTTTATGCTCTTAGCTACTAGAATTGTAGTAAGGATTATAAGGTGGTGGATTTAGCACAATGCACACACAGAGATACTCAGTTAATGAGAATTTCTCTTTGCTTCTACTCTAAACCCCAAAATCATGATAGCTTTTTGAATGTCTTTAGAGTAACCAAATGTAAGAAGCTTTAATAGGTGAAGAACTGTAGGCCCAGTTTCTGAAGACTGACCTGTCAGAATGTCTCTCCCCATCATACCTTTGCTGATAATGATTTCATGGGGTGCCACGTGATGACTTTCTCCCTGAAGCCTCTTTAACTTGGGCAATGCATGCTCTCATGGTTCTCAAGGTATGGGAGACAATGATGCTAGATTCTTTCCAGGGATGTGGAGTAACAGCCAAAAGTGACTAACCCTGTACTCTGGTGAGCCCAGTTCTCTATCGTTAGAATGCATTCATCACAAAAGGCTGCATGGCAAAAAAATTAATTTTGCCATTGGTCAGCTTTTTAAAATCAATCTGTTATGAAATAAATCTGTATCTCATCACCTTTTGGGAACAGGAAAAATGATACTTAGAAAACATTAAATAAGTTGAAATTATTTATATTGATAAAACAGAATTGCTGGAACTCTCTCCAACCCCATATGTAAAAAAGACCACTATGTACCAGCCACAGGATAGGTACACAGGTCAGAAAGAGGGTCATCTTGGATCCTGCCAAACTCCGTATTCAGAGACAATCTGGGATAATAAACACATGAACTTTGGAGTAGAAATAAATACATGGATTTAAATCCTAGCTCTGCTACTTCTTAGCTTTGACATCCTGGGTAAGGCGTTATCGTCCATGAGCCTTGGCCACCCTCTGCATTTGAGGGTGATAATTCCTGCTTCAGAGGCACACAGGAGCATTACAGCAGAGTGCCTGGCATTTGCAGAGCTCTGTGAAGCTGGGTTCCTTTCCCCTTTGGGGCTGATGGTGTGGTGAGGAAGTAGTTGGCCACAATGCACCATGTGACAGCAGAGAGTGAAGAGTCAGCGTGCTGCGTTCAGACTGAGAGTACCGTCCTTACACTAGCTTTTGTAGGCATGGAAATGTAAACAGAAGTTACATATATTGGCCAACAGAAGGACCATTTTGTAGATATTAATAAACTCAATATTTTAGAAAAGCTTTAGGTCAACAGCAAAACTAAAAGTACAGAGAGTTCCCATACACCCCTCTCCCCCACATGCAAGTCTTCCTAGAACAACCATTTTGAAGTAAAAGATGGAGTTGACGTCGGTCCAGAGCCAAGGGCTGGGGACCTGGAATCTGGTCCAGATCCCAATCAGCTGGAGAGTGTTCCCTACTGTGCCTCCACTGCTCACCTGAGCAAATGGAGTGAACATCTGCCAGTGTGCCATTTGTGGAGTTAATGAGGCAAAGCTGGTGACTCCAGTCTCAAATGAGAGAGAGATTCCAAAAGGAACTGGGAAGTTATAATTTTCTACCTACCCACTCCCCCTCTCTCTACTTCCTTCTTTTTTCACCTAAAGAACTGAGGCTTTAAACTCTCATAAAAATTAGTTTTGAAGAATGGACTGAGTTGTTTCTAGAGAAACAAAATAAACTTAATAAGTGAACAGATTGTGTAAACCAGACTGGAGTTAAGTTCAAGCTTCCGTCAATCAGTGTTTGAGGTCAACTATGTTGTTGGTACTGCACCTACGAGATGCAGGTATTTGAAAAGCTGACAAGGAAAAACCAGCATTGAAGCTGTTGGGTGAAGATGGATGCAAACTGTTTTTTGTATCATTACATAGATTGGCAAGGGAATGAATGGCAGGGTTGGGTGCTGTATGCACCTGCAGAATAGCCTCTTTCCCTCCCACTTCAATAGTTCACTATCATCTCGTCGGTTGTAGAACAATAAATGGCTCCTTCTTGAATACACAGCATGGCAGGTTTTTAAGAACACATAACAACTCAACAGAGAAGCTGACAAGATTGTGATACCCTTAGATATAGTGTGGAGGAATGGGGATAAGAAGACAGCAACCGATTACTCACCATGTAGTTTGTCCAGCGTGTCGTGGGCAGAATTGTTGGTGGAAGGTGTGATAAGACTTAGTGACTCCCCTCAATTTGATATGAATGTATTCTGTGTAGCAACTTAGGAAGAGAAATGCAGGGTTAGAATGCTAGACTAAGGTAAGTAGCATAGCAAGACACCACGCAAGTGTGAGAAGCAGGTGGAGAGGGACCTTGAGGTGGTGACCGAGGTAGCACTTTCTGCTTGGAGGTGTTATGTTGCTGGCACCTGGCAGAATTGCCATGAGAATAGGATCCAGATGTGCAACTTTCTGTCTGGAAGGATATATGACACTTCTGTAGAGCTTATCCCTGTGTAGGAGTGTCATATCCATTCAGAAATATTCCTTGAATAGAAATTAAGCATTAATTACCAAATACAAAGGACATGGCATTCTGTTAGCCCCTGAGAGAAGAGATGGATCTCCTAGAAGAACCCATGGGAATATCCTGTGGCAAGAGGGAAGATTCTAGACTGTGAAGTATTGGCGATGATATCTCATGTTATTTAATCATTACCATCATAAATTCTTATGGACTAAGCATGTTGTATATCAAAAATAGCTGTAATTTACTGAGTATCTACTCTAGGCCAATCACTGGGGTAAGCATTTTGTGTGAATTTACCCTATTTTATTCTTGCTGTGATATATGAGGTAGATATAATCACCACTATTTTGCCAAAAAATATACCATAAGTAGTAAATCTCACACTTGCTGTTTGATGGAATTGAATTTAGGTCGAAGCCCAGATTCTTGATAATAACGATGGGTTTTTCCTAATACATGGCAGGCAGTGGTCAAGTGTCTCAGTGGTCAAGTGCCACTGAGTTCAATCCCTGGTACCCTCCCTCCAAAAAAGTTAATTATAGAGCTGGGGATGTAGTTCAGTAGCAGAGTGTTTCCCCAGCATTTGTACTTCCTTGGGTTTCATCCCCAGTACTGCAAACAAAAGTAAAAATAAAGTTAATTATATAGTAATTGCATGGATATGGGAAAATCGTAAGTATGTAAGTAACTGAAATTGGAAAACTACACTAAGACACATGTTCTGGCCCACTTCTTGAACCTCTATCACTGGCACCATACTCCCTAACACCTCATCCCTATACCCACTCAGGGACTCCCTAGATCAACCCCATGACTGACTTTCTCTGTGGTTTCTCTTTTGTGTCCTAACAGTATAAAAAATAAAAAGCCTAACCCTGCTAATGGCCATATGACTGCAGATATATCATTTCTGTCCCAGTTTGGTTCTCCTTTTGTCCTCAATTCCACTTTCTGTCCCCCAGTGGCTATCCCAAACCTTTACTACATTTCTCCATTCAAGTTCATCTGGTCACCATCTCACTAAATGATCTAAGCTTCCTTCTTCACCAAGAAAACATCTTATCAAAGTTTGTCTTGCATATAAGTAAATAAAAGCAAAGAAAGTTTGAGTAACTTCAAAGTCTCACTGCTAATTATGGTAGAGAGAACATTCAAACTTTGTCACTGTGACTATTACCCTCCTACATGGTATGCCTCTCTGTGGTCATCTGTTTGGAACAAGTTAGTTAATAATGAGTGAATGTGTTAAAGATTAGAACTAAAACTTTGGTCCTTAGCAGGTAGCTTCTGAAGTTGGGCTCATCTTTAAATGTGGTCTGGCTCCACGTGTCTTTGCTTGGACTTGGTTTGACTTGGTTGGCCCAGTAGGAACTCCCAGGAAAGTCCCTCTATGACTTAGTCTTCCCTCTGTCCCAGCATACATGTGGCCAGAACAGCTGTCCCTCTCGCCTTCCCCTGCCTCAGCTCTCTCCTATGCTGTTTCTCTTGCCTGAATGCTCTTTCTTTTCCATGGTGAGGAAAGGCCCTGCTGTCATGTGATGAAGGTTTTTCTGGGTCTGGCATGTTTCACTTAATATCCTCTGGTTTCATCCATGTTGCTCAAGTAGTAGAAGCAGAGAATAAAATGGTAGTCACCAGAGAATGGGGTCTTCAGGGGATGTTGGTCAGAGGACACAAAATCTCAGTTGACAGGAAGAATGAATTCAAGAGGTCAGTTGTACAACATGGTGACTGTAGCTAATGACAATGTATTATATACCTGATAATTGCCAAAAGTAGATTCTAAGTGTTTTCAACCACAATATGTGAGGTAACACATATGCTAATTAGCTGACTTTACCATTCCACAATGCATACATTTTTCAAAACATTTGAGTACAGTAAATATAATCAATTTTTATTTATTTAGAAAATAAATAGATAAAAAGAAAAGCAAAAGGAAAATATTTGCCTAAATGTAACTTTCTCTGGGAATCTATTAATCATCCCACAATTAGGGTAATATTATTTCTTCCTCTGGGCTTCCATAGCACTGTCTATATATCTTTTGGTAGCTCTCATAGCACAACATGATTCTTTCCATGTCTCCTTCATTGAGGAATTATTACAGCTTATTCATCTTTGCACTCTTAGTGATGTGCAAAGGGCCTGGCATACAGCAGGTGCTCCATAAATGTTGATCAAATAAATGGCAAGGTAGGTTTGGATTCTTATTGTAGTCAGAGAAAGGTTCTCAGAGCAGAGTCTTGAGTGAAGAAGTGGTAACAATACCTGATGATAAACCAATATTAAGCTTCATGGATAGGGTCCTATGTGGTAGAAAGTACATCTCCCCCAGAAGACCTCACCAACTACCACCCAATCCAATATAAGAAATTTGTTAACTAGGCAGAAATAAGGGGAGAACGCTTCAAAATCACTTGCTCCATGTTCTGTTCTTAGAAATTGCCTGGGGGAATTCAGAAACCAGTAAATCAGCATCACTGAAAGTTCAGCTGAACAAACTGGCTGAGCAAATCGGCTCCAAGCACGAGTTTCAGAAGGAATGAGTTCCCTTCTCCCAGAAAGGGCCTAAAGAGCATTAGCAAAATGCTCTCTCTCTAAGATCCCTCTGTGCCCCCAACCAGCAGAGCCTACTGCCTGTGCTGAGAGCAACGGCAGAAGATTATCTGACCGTCAGAGGGCAAGGTTCTGCCTCCAAAACACTTAAAAGTGCCACCAGAAATGCATGGGATTCGCTGTGAAAGGAGACAAGAGAGGCTTTGTTTTGTGATACTGATATTTTGCAACTTCGAGCCTTGTTCTTATCACACTTAGCATTAAAAATTTTAAAAGAGACTTCTGCTTCTGATTTATGTTGCTTAATTCAAAAAAAAAAAAAAAAAGGACTAGGATCTTAAGACCATGTTGCTGGATAAAACCATCATTTTGGCAGCTCTAACACAGTGTGGTCACAGCCCAGTCACTTGTTAACTTTAGAAATAGAGAGGAGCTGCCTCTGTGGGCTGGGAGTGACTCCCCTCCTCACACTACAAAAGAGATGCTGTGCTTGGAAGTACCTACGGGCTGGTCATGGCCTCGTGTGACCTCACTCGCAAGTTGCTCTCTGTGGCTCAGAGCAGAAGCCAACTCCATGCCTCGGGGTCTAGCGTATTTCCAGCGTCTGTACATTTGTAATTTATAAGGAGTGTCTCGTATGTGTGCACAGTAAGGGCTTTCTGTGAAATTCCATTTTGTGTCTCTGGGTGGTCTTTAGGAAGTAGGCGCTTGGAGGCCATGGAGGCAAATGTTTCTTCTTAATGCCAGGGATGATACCGAGAAGGAAACTCTGCCCCGAGTGCTTTTCTGGATCCTGTGAGTCTCTTTAGTCACAGAGGGGAAGAGCAGAATAGCAAAAAAAAAAAAAAAAAAAAAATCACAGGAGGGACAGACAGCTAATAATGGAGAGTGAAATTTTGGAGGAGGCAACTCAGGAAGCAGGACAAAGGAAAGGAACTTCCAGAGAAGGGGAGAGGACACACATGGAGGTGAGAGGAGATGTAGCTTTGGGAACCGGAGGTGACCATCTTGAGGGAAGCCAGCATCTGGAACCACAGGGGCCAGGTGCCCTTTACCATTTGATGTGTGTCTCAGGCTTCTATTTCATGAAATCCCCACAAGGATCCTGTGAGATATTAATATTGAAGGCATGGTCAGTGAAATTAAGTTATTTGCCTAATGTCATTCAGCAGTGGCTAAAATGGAATATAAGTCCAAGTGGGTTTTGACCTCAAAGGCCATTCTTTAGGGCCAAATCTAAGGTGCCATCGTTTTCCTGACTCCAGGTGTCCTACATACCATGGTCACAACTAAAGTCCAGTTTGGACACTGACTCATCTGAGAGTGGTCATGAGAAGGCCTTGTATGTGCAGAGTCTGGCTAGCTAAGTTCCCTCACCTTGTCATAGTGTGAAGTAAGCAGGATCGCTCCTACTTCCTCCTCAGGAGCCAGCCTGCTGGGACCTACAAACAGTTCATGCCCCTGTGCTCTGATCCCCTTTGCACCGCTCTGCTATTCCATATCCTGGGAGGAATCTCGGGCTCTCCTGGTTATCTAACTGTGAGCTTATCCTGCATTCACTTGTCTTAGCAGTGAGGTTATTTCCACACACAACTCCTGCCAAAAGCCCCAAAAGACTGAACAAATAAATTGCTAGCAGCAATTCACAGTATCCTGACTTGAGATTTAGATCACCCGCCCCCCACCACCACACATTCCCTCATTCCTCATTTTCAGACAGTGGCTCTGACTTCTTGTCTCATCTTGTGATCACTCTTATACATGCTTCTGCCACTGTGATACTATCAGCCATGAAGCCCTCAGAATAGCTAAATAGAATCTAGTGCCATGCTCTAACCCTGTGATCTAAATAAACCTCTTTTCTTTATAAAGTACCTGGCCTTAGGTATTTTGTTAGAGCAACATGTAGACTAATACATGTACCCGACATTCTCTATTCCAGGACATATCCAGAAAGTTCCCCGTTTATTTTTTCACAGAATTTCTCCTGGTTGGAAGGCATTCTGTCATCATCTCTAAATATCCAAATCAACCTATAATTCAATTGCCAATTACCACAAACCTTTCATAAGAGGTCCTCCCTGACCTGCTGTCTGAAGTGATGTCTCCCATCACTAAACTCTCATCACAATTTATTGAAAACTCTATGAAGGATCTTTATATTTTAAAATTGTATTAGAAATATTTTAGTAATAAGTACTGGTGTTATGTATTCTTCCAGGATTTTGCTTCACAGAATTATGACCAGTTGACATATTATGTTCTTCCTGTGTTTCCCACATACTACAGAGATACTAGGAAAACATTCTTACCAGAGCTGTGATGAAAAGCAGTAATTACCATAGAATGCTATAGTTACATCATAAATTAAATGAATAAAGCATAGATACAAGAACATAATAGGGACTCAAATATTTGTTGAATAAAGGAATGAATGGTAGATACGCAAATGAAAATTCTTTAAGAGCTCAACCTTTAAAAACCCCTTACCTTGTGATTATTACCCTTTAATATACTTCCTAGGCTTATCTATGATAATTCTAGTACCATATAAAGCCACACAGTCCTTCCTGTTACCTGGTATACCACCGGGGATCCATGGGGGTCTCACTTTCACCACAATCCATACATGTTGTGCTCTAGAGGCAATTGAGAATGAGAACAGTTTAGCTGGTTATGAAATTATGGGGGCACATTTTCTTCTCTTTAGAATTTTTTTTTCCATTTTGCTTCACCATATTCCATATTTACTGTTGCTAGAAAGAAGTCAGTGGTCAATATAATATTTTTATTCTCCTTGCCTTTTACAGGTGGATAGCTTTTATTTTAATCTTTGGAGTTCAGCAACATCATCAGTATTTTTATTGGGCATTTTTAGGGAAAGGTATGCCTTTTATTAATCTCCAGTTTCAAACCTTTATTCTAGGACCGTTTTAATCTTTTACATTTTTTAGTATTTTTATCCCATCATTTTTTCGTTCTCTTTTTCAGCAGCACCGATTATAGGTATGTCAGATTTCCTTTGTCTTACATGCCTGTCTTCTTTATAGTCATGCTAACATCTTTTTTCTTGTTTTATATCATTTCTTTAAGCCTCTCCACTATGTCTCTGGCTCTGTTTTTAGTTGTGTTTATTTCACATTTGTGCTTTTAGTGGGGCTTTCGTTTATCATGTTATTGTTTTTCTTTTTCAGGTCCTTTTTGAACACAGCTAACTCACTCCTTTTGTATTATCTTTTATAATCTTATAATACTCAACCATTTCAAATCCTCTGTATCTCCTTAGAGCTCTTTCTACGGCTATTGGTAATATTTTTTGTGGAATATTGGAATTTATTAGTGGAACTGTTCCTTTCATATTGTGTTATCTGATCTTAATCCATTTTTTTTTTCTTTTTTGTTGTTGTGGGAATTTAGTTTTTGTTTGGTTTAATTTTGCATGCTTTATTTTTGTAGCTTTCATGCCTAGGTCAGTTGATGCCTTTTTGATTATTAGTTATTCTTGACTTGGGCCACTTGTTTCAGAACAATATAACAGTGTAGAGTGAAAGAAAATCATTAAGTTGGCTTATCCTGTAGGTTTAACTGAGACTTCTGACCTCAAGTGCCTTCTCATAAAATCATGTATCTTTTGCATGTATTTTCTCTCTCTCTCTCTCTCTCTCTCTCTCTCTCTCTCTCTCTCTCTCTCTCTCTCTCTCTCTCTCTCTCACCCTTAGGCACCTGACTTTAATTTTCACCATTCCCAGATCTGGAATGGTTTCAGCCCAACCTCTAAGCATCATGCTCTGGCGACTGCTGCCTCTTGTCCATCCCTCACCCGGTTTTCCTCCGACAGTCTCTGTGTAAAGGCAGTTGTGCCGTGGACCGTGGCATGAAACACCCAGTTTCTGTTCCTCTTCAGACCCACCTCCCTGCTGATCCGTCAGGATATGACCTGCTTCTTTTATGATGCTGGTGTCCCCAGACCTCATTGCCTCAAGCAAATTGCCATTTCAGGAGACCTTACAGGGCAGTGGCTCTTGCTCTTGGTGCAGTCTGCTTCCTGCGTGAGTGCTGGTGAGTGTGTGCTGGCTCTCAATAGCCTCCACATTTCACCGTATTGCTCTGTGGTGCTGCATAGTTGGGCAGCATTGCCGTTTCCAATTAAATGGATTTCCTTCCTTCATAGTCATGTTAAAATGTGATATTTGAGAGAACAGAGTAAAATGGAAATGCTTTTCATCTTCTCTGCAGGTCCAGATGTTATGTTTTTTAAGGTCAAATCAAATAAAAAAATCCTTGTGTGGTTAATAGAAAAAAGTCTATGAACCAAATAACACCAAAGTAATGGATATTTGTTACTGTTATGATTCAGCTGTGTAATTCTTTGGAACTCTTTTCAGAATAAGAAACAACTTTTAAAATGTAGGACAATATTTAAATATAAGGTGGTAACATTTACTACAGAACAGAATTTGTATAAATCTGGGTCATCTTAAGAGACTTAATTACCAGCATACTCAAAGGCCTTTTTATTGATTTGGCTTCAATATTCGTACTTATGGTCAAAGGAAAATATGTTAGTGTATATTGAGCAGGGGAAGGTATCAGCTGTTGTAGAAAGGAGAGACAAGGACTTGTTGCTTTAAAATAGCCTGACTTAAGATGGAATAGCAGAACATCCTAACAAGAAATGAGCTAATTGTCAAGTTCTCGGGCATTCTGGATGAATGCTTGCGTATGTACGCATGAAGCCTTGTTTAGGGTGTTACTTGTCACCTCCCCTCCTTTTGATTTTCAGAAGGTTGATGGCTGTGTAGCACCAATACAGCTATTTCCCCCTTGCTGAATTCACAAGGGAGTGCTCATTCATCAACATAGATTTGATACTGAGATCAAACATGGCCTCAGAATCTTTCTCAGTAAAAACCTTAAAGCATCTTTTAAGTTGGCATGACAAAACAACCTGTTTGCTACTCCCGCTACTCTGAGTCTAATTCACCATCAGGCTTCTTGATTTATTCATATTCCAAAAATAATGAGGAACAGGCAGAAATATGCACAATTATGCAAAGAAAATGAGATTTTATGTCCAAAAACATTTGATTTGATTGTTTCACATGTCATTTGAATAGGGCAGCCATTTAAATATTCAACATTTTAACAATTAAGCAACATTTTATTGATGCCTTCCATGGGCCAGTCAGTACTATCAAACTAGAGTATAAGGATTAATAAACTATAAGGAGCTAGTCAATTAGTTAGTATATGTTTATTGAGGACTTCCTCTGGCAAACATGGCACTGGGTTACAGCAGTGAACAAAAGAGCTACTGACCTTGTTCTCATGGAACATGCAGTCTAGAAGGGAAGATGATTATTCAGAACACATAATGGTTGACTAACAAGCACATAAAATCCTTCAAAGTAGTAGACTATGTCCACTAGTACTAACATTTGACAGGAGGTCCTGAGTTGGTTGTGGATGGAGGGATTTGCAATCTAGAATTAGAAATAGCCACCGAAGCTAGCAAATAGAACTTGATATGATGCACGTAATAGCAGAGTCATAGACAAGAAACAGCAGTAAAATCAAAGACATAATGATTAATTCTGTCTTGCAGGTCAGGAAAGCACAGAAAGGGCAGACCCAGGGGAGATTTTAATGAATGAATAGGATGTCGATGGGCAGATAAGGAGAGCTAAAGGCTTTCCAGATAGATGAAATAGCTGGAGTTCAAAAACTAAGGAAAGCCATCACCTAAGTATTTTCAACCGTAAGTGATTCTGAATAGCAAGCAATAGTCAGAGTTAAGAAAGTCCCTGTATGACCTGTAAAGAGGCTTGAACTTTACTTTCTATGTGCTGGTGAGCCTGACATTGAAATAGTCCCACTTATTTCAGAAAGATCATTTGATAGCAGGACTGAGGATGGATTTGGTGGGTGGATTAAAACCTGGAGATAGAAACCCAAATAGGAGGTTATCATACCATATGAGGGAGATAATGAAGAATTATAATGAGCTATTATAATGACAGATTTGAAATGTCAGATTCTAAATATCTAATGTGGTTTACACTTTTTGTTCAGTACTTTCTTTGGTTTTTCTGTGATAATGGCGATGGAAAGCAGAACATATTTGAGAAATATTTATGAGGTAAAATTCACTTGTTAGTTGGTCACAATACTTGAGAGTGAGAACGGGTGACTGGATATTTGGCGCTTTCACTAAATAAGATAAATATTTTAGAAGATTTGCACTAAAATTGGTGAGTTTGGTGTTGGACATATGGATTGTAAGTGCCTGTACACATTCAGTAAATATGTCTAGTGGGTGGGGAGTCCATGGGTCTAAAATCAGAAGAATAATCCTGAATATATGGATTTGAGTAGTAGTAGCAGATGTTTTAGTCATGTTCTAACACATGCTAACAAACTGGAGTAAGTAAAATTACCCAGGAAAAAAGATGTCTGCAAAGAGAACCCTGGGGAACATCAATATTTAAATAGTTTGCAGAAGAATAGAATCTGGCAAAACAGGGTGCAAAGGAATCATCAGAAATAAAAGGGGGAAATCAACAGTGATGTCACAAAAGTGAAGGTAAATGAAATTTGAAGATGGTTTCAGCAGCATCACACGTTACAGAGAAATCAAGTAAATTAAGGTCAGAAAAGTGTCAGTTGGATTCAGCATTTAGAGGGTCGTTGTTGACATTTAGTGAAAAAAGTTTTGGTGGAGAGATGGGCACAGAAGCCAGATTGCAATTAGTAGACTGGGGAATGACAACATATGGAGCACTCTTTAGATTGGATGGGAAAGATAAGGGAGGGAGAGTTAGAAAGACAGCTGGACGAGGATGGGAGAGGGTTTCTTCATGGAGCAAGAGACTGGAAAAGAGAGAGGTGGGAGATGATAGGACCAGAATTTAAGTAAAGGAGCTGGCCTTTGTTATAATTTGGATCTCTACTGAAATGTGCTATGACAAATAAAGCAAGTATAACGGGTTTCTTTGGAAAGAACAGGAAATATTAGTCACGGAGTAGAAAAGTGAGACAGTGAAGGGAGACCACCAACAAAGGATCCAGCCAGCTGCCACTGCAAGTGGCTGGAGCTTCACCCCCTGGGGAAAGTCTGAACCAGTGTAAGGTGCACAGCTTAGTGTTTTCTCACCCAAGGGCCTGGGGAGCTGGAGTATCACCCCAGCTACCGTGGGACTTGGGATGAAGGCTCCCTTTATGAGTTTTTGTTTCTTGGCACTTCCAACCTCCATTGCAGATAGCTGAGCAAATACCCTCTGCTTCAGGTAAAATGGTCCCAGGTAAAGAGATGTTGCAGATACTGCACGGGTAGAAGCTGGGACAGGTCAATTAAAGTAGTAAGGTTCATGGGTATGTACTACACACCAACACCTTCTCCTGTAGTTTGGAAGATTGTTTTTTCAACTGTGTGCATGAAGTCTTGGTGTTGAAGAGACTCTTCATTGCCTCTCCTGTAGTAAGTTTATGTGTACTCAATTTAGTTCATATCTTTGTCGTGTGTGCTCAATGTTAAGTCAAAACATTCCTAAATAGGAATCTACGTGATTAAAAACCTCTCTCCCATCTTACATATATAATTGATAATATAATCTCATTGCTGCCTGATTGCATTTTTAATAGTAGTAGGTCTTATTTGATTCCCATAGTTTATCTTGCAAGAATACCCAAAATTGGATTTTCACTGTGAAAAATAAAGTTTGTGACTAAGTACATAAAAATTCAAAATCACCAATGGATGACTCTAGGTATTTAGGAATTCAACTAAAGTAAGGAAAACTTCACTCAAAACACATAATTTTTATTTGGTCTCTGTTATTGTAGCGATTTAAATATAGACATTGTCCTCAAGCTTATCCTGGGTGTTTATTTTTATTTTTATTTTTGCACAAAGGTTTGAACCCAAGGGCACTTAATCACTGAGTCACATCCCCAGCTCTTTTTATTTTGAGACAGGGCCTTGCTGAGTTGCTTAGGGCCACACTAAATTGTTGAAGCTGGCTTTGAACTTCGATCCTCCTGCTTCAGACTCCTGAGCTGCTGGGATTACAGGTGTGCACCACCAGGCCTGCCAAGTTAATCCTGTTTTGAGTTGTCTTGATTTGAAAGACTCAAATAGTAATTTAGACTGTGGGAACATAGATTCTTTGAAACTGTTTTTCACAAAAAAACCACAGTCTGGTTCAAAATGGTTTTTCCTCTCCATAATAATACAAATCCCATTATTTCCTCTTTAATGTGTGAAGCTTACTACTATATATCAGACGAAACATAATATTTCAACATGATTTTCTCTGCAGAGTGGGACACAGTGCTGAGCAGAGGTGGAGTCAGAGACTGACTGGGTTATAAGCCTTGTTTTATTTGACCTTTTAGACTCAGTGCATATCTTACTTTATATATTTTGAAAGGTTCTATGAAGAAAGCATGGTTTGTAGAACAAAAGAGAAAGGCTAAAAGAGGGACAAGTGGGAAGAGGTGGTGAGTCAGAGCTGTCATGCAAAAGAAGAGAGTCTAAGGAGGCAAGAATGAGAAAGTGGTCACTTTTGTCACTTGAAGTACACTATGAGTAAGAAGAGCATGGATAGGAACTGAGCTGGTTGAAATAAGCAACCCTTGTGTTCCAAGCTGTGGAATTAAACTTTCACATCTCATTTTTCAGGGACTGAGACACTCAGAGCTGGACCCTTAAGACTATAATTTAAGATTCTTCCATAGAGAGGAATTATTTTGCTTATTGTGACATGGTGGTGCTGGGGAAAAAAATGGACTAAGAAATGTTTTTGATGGTAGTGTTTGCATTATTTTAAGGATGAGGAGCCTAAATGGAGGGTAAGTGAAAGAACTTAGTACTTATTTGAGTTTCTAAAGCTGGGGAGAGTTGGAGTCTGTTAGATCCAGGAAGAACAAAAGGAAAGCGGTTTTAATCCCCTCTGGGTAGTGGCAAGCTGGCCTTCTTCTAATTAGAGAAGTATTTACCTCTGAGGACTTGGTTTGAGGATTGTTTTTGCTTAGTTACTACATAAAGCTGATCAGGTTAGTTGACCATTCTATTTCTGTTTCTCTCACAGTAAAATAGGAGGTGATCTCCACTTCTAAGGATTATGCGGGGACCCTAGGAAGACACCTGTGTATCGTCCTGCCGAGCTGATGATGCAAAGTGCCCATGTGCCTTTTGCTATCTTTACTTTGAGGGCATTTGGTACTTTCTTACTCTTCAGTCAAAATGAAAGCTTTTACTTGGGAAATCCATTTTGTCATTTGATTTGAGACTGAAAACTTTTGTCCAGAAATAAGCATCACTAATTCCATGATGTATGCAGAAAAATCATGAGGATTTAAAATGTGACCTCTAAAGCTATTAGAATGATTACTTGTTTCACATGGACCAAAGACCATCAAAATGCTCAGCTTTGATGGAAGAAAATTGGACAAATTCCTGGATAAAGGATGGTCTAATTATCCATCAGAATTCCACAAATATTTATACAAAAATCATAGAACTGGAAAGAATTGCAAGTTAAATGAAAATGTGATTTTAAAAGAGAAAAAGTTCTTAACTTCCTCAGTCACTCTAGCCTTTTCTATCCACTCAAAATGTCATTGAAATATTTTAAAAAAATAATTTAACCATTTTAGTGTGACAAGTTGTCTGTAGTTGGATGGTTGACTGGATATAAAACATTATACTCCTTCAGCTATTAAAGCTGTCCTTGAAAAAGAATATCTCTCAATTTCCTTCAAGATCACTTGTGCTTCAATGAATAGCATTAAACCTATTTGCCTTTGGTAATGTCACTTCATCAGCATGGTTTTTGCCCTTGACCTGCAAGAGATACATGTAGGAGGTTCCTAAATGAATTGCACTGTCAGCTGAATACAGGTATGATTTTCTGATCACCAGAGTTGCCTGCAAATAGAGCAATATGGAAGAACGTTTCTGTTCACTGCAGGTATTCAGTTACAGGGTCAGTACGTGGTAGTTAGCATGTTGCCTCAGTTATTCCACGGTGTTCTGGATCCAGCAAACCAAAGAGGAGGAGGAGTTTGAACATGCATTAGACTGAAGGAAGTAATGAGTTACTGGATACTTCTCTTAAAATTCTCCTTATCCTTTATGAGCCACATTAATAAACTGGATTTGTAGCCATTCTGGTTGTCTGACCTTAGACAAGTTATACAACTTCTTTAAGCCTCAGTTTCCTTATCCATAAAATGAGTTTATTGAAGATAGTGCCTGCCATGTAAGATTATCATGGACACTCATTAAGGCAATCCTCTGGAGCTTAGCTCTGCCTAGTTCACAGGAAGCATTCAAAATATAAGCTATTGATTATAAGGAGAACAGAGGGTCTTAACAGGGGATATTACCAGACCTTGAAACTACTTGTCTATCTGAAAAATTATTACCCTTTAAAAACGGTGCCAAAGCACTTTTCTGAAACTGTTAGCATAGGTTAGCCATGTGACTTAGATGGCTTACAGGTTATCTTCTTACCCTTAGACTCCATTATTTTAAGTATTTAATTCATGGTAACAATTTAGTGTAAATATTTTAATACTTTCTTCATCCCAAATGTCAATAGCCTGACTATCCTAGACAAGTGTTGTTTAGGACAAGGAGCTTGTATGGTAGAGAGTCCTCTGCCTTTGGAGCTCCATGGACCTAGTTTGTTTTAGCTTCAATACTTGTCAGACTTGTAATTCCCTGAGATGTTACTTAACCTCTCTCTATCCACACTGTAAAATGAGGATCAAATAAAATCTTCCTTAAAGAAATGCGGTGAAGAAGTAATGAGCAATTCTGTTATGTCATCTGGTGGTAGATAGCCACCAATCTTTCTGAAGGGTACAATTTTCTCCTTTCAAGCAGGTGTGTTTGCATGATTAAACACAGTCTGACAGTATTTTTTTTCCCCAACTCCAAACAGCAGGAGCATCTTCTGCCTTGCCTTTGTCCTGACATAAAATTGATGTAAGATTTTGGATGGCACCCAGGCTATGGTGGCACAAAGGCTCTAAGTAAATGCTTTGGTTAAAGACAGTTTGGGTATATCTGCCAAGCAGTCACAAAAGCGCCTGGCTTCCCAAGGGCAAAGCAAATGATTTTGTGACTGGCTTTATTTACTTAGAGAAGAACTTGTGAATTTTGTGCCAGCAGCACATGTACACATTTCTGCAGCTACCTCTTCTCCCTTTTTAGAGCCATTCAGGCATCCTAGCGTGATGTGCTAAACTAGAGGGAACAGGACTCATTAATTCATTATTAAGCTTGGGCATTCTAACTTCCACCTCACCATGGCTTTTGATTTTTTTGTTTTCTGGGGCTTCTAAAATCTTCAGAGCTTGACCTGCTACTTTGCTGGCATTGACCCATCACTGAGCTCCACACGCTGGGTTTTTATTTTCCTAGCTGCCTGGATGGGTTTGCTCTGTGTTGGGGAGAATGTGGTTAATTAAGGGCTTCGGGCAGAACCCACAAGTGCTTTTTAAGTTTTTCCTGCTGATTGGTTCATTGCTCTCCTTATCTCATTATCCAGATTTTTCCTCCAATCTCAAGAATGAATTTCCTCCTCATAAACCCTGCTGGATGATATGTAGCCTGCATAGTGCTACCTGCTTGATCGCCTTGTGGTTTCTCTGTGAGAAAATCATGAAATTAAGTCGTGTTCAAATCTGAAGCTTTTCTGAAAATATATGTGAGCAAATTAGGTGCCCTGGGAATTAGCCAAAGCTAAGTATCTAATAATCTTTTTATCTGCTTGAATAAGGAGAATGTTTAATAAGTATTGCTAATGTTCTATAAAAACAGTTCCTTCTTATTAAGCAGAATTGTATAATGGTTTCTTCCTAATCAGTGAGGTGTGGACAGTCAAGGACAAAAGTAGCAAACTGAAGTGCAATGACTAAGTGTAAGGAGCTTTCACTCAACACATGCTTACATAACAGCCGGCATGAGCTGAACACTGCACATGTCTGTAATTGACCTCTCGTGATACAAAGGAATAGAAGCTCATCAAGTCAGAGAGACTTGTTGCACAGCTAACTGGATTCTAGTTGGACCTGGGTTCAGACCCACCCTTGTTCAGACTATCAAATTCATGCTCAAGTCCATCAAACAAGTTCTTTTACAACTACATGCAAAGTTATTACATTTACTCACGTGATGTAGTTGATGCTGACCTAGGGAAGAAATCCTGTTATTCAGGTAGATTTTAGTGACATCAGATTGCAGCACAGGTTGAAAGTGAACCTGCCCAGGTTCCACTGTAGGCTATGAACTAGCAAAGTATAGAACCAAAGGAGAAGAGGTGTTAGCTTCTCCCAAAGCTTATTTATAGATAGCAACACGGTCAAATATCTAACTTTGTGTGTATGGGGGGAAGGTCATTTACTTATCTATGTACACTAAGTAAATGCTTATACATTTTTCTATTTCCACCATTTCTGTGATCCTTGCCTTTTGCCCTTTGTTTCCACTGAAAATTAAATTTAGTTTTTTTGTTTGTTTGTTTTTGAGTAATTTTAGCAAAAGGACCAGGTGAAAATCTGACCCAAAATGCTGTTGTCAGTTGTTCAACATCATTTATTTTCCTTCTGATTTGCATATTCATGACTGACTATGCATGAATCACAGTCTTTTGCAAATATGACAATTCATTAGACCAGCACTTACTGAGTGCCTACTTGATGCCCATCTGGTCTTTATTGCAGAGACACAAAGAACTTGTAAGTTGATCACTCTTAGAGTTTATAATTGGGGTGCAAAGATAACACAAGTGCTCCTAGAAAGTTAAATAAGAACTTTGTAAATGCCTCAAAAACAAAACAAGAGCACAAAAAGCAAAACATGGACTGGGCAGGGTTTAAGAGTTGCCTTCTCCCACTGTGTCATTAATGATGTAATGGTGCCTGTAATTCAGCACTGAATCAATGGTTCAGATGCTAAGTGTACACGGATTATTGATGGATCAAAGCACAATTGTTATGAATGAAGGGCTGAGTTGAAAACGGTTATCTCAGATGGCTTCATGGAGAGAAGCAGAAATTAAATGTGCCTGGAAAGCTATGGAGTTGGAAAGGCAAAGAGAAAATAAGTATGGCCTTAATATGTATTTAGGGACCCTGACTTATTTGGGGAATAAATTTACAATATGCTATTGCTTTGTTGTTTTTCTTTAAAAATGGTATTTTAAAAGAAGGGATTATGAGGTGATTCTCAGGCCTGTGCCTAGTGTTCCTAACTCTGTACCAGATGAAGGCTGACAGGAAATGATTAGGAAGACTGAAGAGGAGGCTGCAGGTGATTTAATGGGAGAGCAAGCAGAAAAGTTTTCATAACTACAGCAGACAAAAAAAAAAAAAAAAGTAAGATGTAGTTTGAGGCATTTAAATAAATATGGAAAAGCATTTTGACATTCACTCCATTCCCACTTTAGTCAATTACTAAATTCTAACTATTTGCTCTAATTATTATTTTTTTAATTCACTCCCTGTTCATCTCTGTCACCTTACCCTTAACCAAAGCCACCTCTTGTCTAGAGCAGAAACTTCAGCTGGTCACCTCACTGTGTTCATTTCCCGTCCAACTCTTTTGATTCCACTCTCTGCCACCTGCACAACCTTTAATAATAATAATAATAATAATAAAAAATCTGGGCCATGACAATGTTTTTTCCTTAAAACTTTTTGATAGAGTTAATTCTTAGAATTAATTCCATACTTTTTAGCATGGCCTGCCTGGCCCTGTCTTTGCTCCAGCTTCATCCCAGGTCTCCCTTACCTTCCTGTCTCAGCTATATGTTCATGCTTTCTGTCATTTTGGAAACTTCCCATATGTGATTCCCTTTGCCAGGAATACATTTTACTATCCTACTCTCCATTTTCTATGCATCCAAAGATCATCTCTTCAAAAGACTCTCCTGCCCCCCAGATTCTGTTCAGTACCCCTTGACAGATCTTGACGAGACATTGTTTTGATCTTGCTTGTGATGATTTGTTTAATGTCATTTTCCCAAGAGACACTTGGGCTACAACTGCTGAACAAAATAGTCTAGGAGCTGTGAAAAACTACATTTTGAAATTTGGAGAAAGATAATAAATCTACCTAATAGATTATACACTATATCAAATGATAAGTGGTACAGATAAAAGAGAAAAAATATATAGGGTAAAGAAGATCAGAATACTAGATGAAGGTAGCAACTTGTAATGTTAGGAAGAAAGGTTGGCATTTCTCTATCCAAATCAAAATTAACTAGAATATTATGGTGTTAAATGTAAAACCTAGAAGTCTGAAGCCTGGCATGGAATGGTCAGTCCTCAATAAATGTTCATCAAGGAGACTAATGAGCAACATTATCATTATTATTCTCATCCAAAATTCTAAGCTTCTTTCAGTCACAGAATATACACAGCGCTCCCTGATCATGTAGCAACAGTCCAGGTAAACCATGACTTACCCTGACATTGTCTGAATCCTTTTCCAAAATCTTTTGGTGAAAGGAATTCTTCTCACTTCTTTTTCCTGTCTTTTGTGAGATCCCACTGGGTCTGACAGAGTTAATTATCCTGCTATGAAGGAACTGGGAATTTCTCAATACAGTGATTTTTGGGGATACCAGAGCATCTACTAACAAACACTGGTTCAGTCAGAGGGTGGACGTACATGAGGATTTGGTGTCTCAACTCATGGACTGTTTCCCTCTGTCTCTGTGTCTCTTACCTCCCCAGACTCTGCCTTATCCACACACATTTTTTCTTGTTTCTCCTTCTGAAAACAAACAGCCTGGCTCCTAGGCAGCTTAGCTTTAAATTGGAAAATGCAGCCTTGCTTGGCAGAACAACAGTATCACAGCCTCCCTGTTGCGCACAACAGCTTGTGACATACCTCCCTGCAGGCAAGACCATAAAGGGCTGTCTAATACCCTGGAACCACCACAGCCAAAAAGACTTTCCTGTGCTGCAGCTTTAGAATTCTAGTCTATGGGGGCATCTCCTCTCTTCTCCAGTAATTTCTCACTCTGAACTTGATCTTAGGTTTCTTTTTCTTTCTGCTTAATTAATGATCCCTGTCTCTTGGATCATTAGAAATCACTGTGCCCTAGAGATGACAACCAGAACAGAATTCAAAGGTCAGTGGAGAGGAGCCACTGGCAGGAGTTCTCACAGGGCACTTTGGTCCCTCTAACCTTAATAGCATAACAAATGCCCTTTCTTAATAGAGGCCTAGATTCAAACGGGAGCTCCTATCCATCTCTTCTCCCTGTTCATCTCAAAAATGCAAAAATTGGATTGAAGCTAGCCCTCATGTGGTTCTAATTACTTCTTATCTAAATGATAGTTACCCTTAGTAATTCTCCCTTATCCCAGTGGTTACCTGCCACCACCCATTTTGCATATTCTTAGCCAAAGTTAATGAAGAAAATCTGAAGACCTTAGCTCTGCATTCAGCAACTCAGCCCCTATCTCCATTCTACCTAAACCCAGTGTTATTTTCCTCTGTATCACTGCTGTGCTGACCCAACTTGCCTAAACATAGTTTCATACCACAAATGCAGGAGGGGATATTCTGTTCCATACTTGGTTCATTCCATCCTTCATGTCTAGAAATTCTTTCTCCTGGGCCTTTTCATAACTTACCCACATTCACAGGCCCAGTACAACTATCATCCTTGAACATAATTCCTCATTCCTGTGAATTCTCACTGTCTACATTCATTTAAAAAAAAATAGATTCTGCAATTCTGCCAGCATTTTTTCTCTTGCTCAGTGTCAAGCTGCCTGCTGTCCATGCTTGCTTGAGTCATATTTATATCAGTCAGGGCCTAATATTAGGCCTTGAACCTAGTGGGTCCTTAATAAGGTCATATTGGATTGATGGGTGATTGGATACAATGGAACTTTCTTCTCAATGCCTGACTTCAGAATAGTTTAGTAATGGCACTAGAACACTAGAGCCTTTCTGTGATATAGACCATTTCAGAATAGAAGTTAACATACTAGAAATTCATGTTCAAGCTTACCAGTGGACATTTTTCAATGTAAGGGTGTTCTTACCATGATAAAATAATTCTTTACCTTCATATAGTCATTCTTTCAATATGGATCATGATGGCAACATGATAGGGGTTTAAATTATGAGTTTGTGGTTGGTAATTGCAATTACAGTTTTGCATTTGAAATTTCATAACCAGAGCAAGATGCAAAGAATACAGATACATAGGTATGTTTAAGAATCACAGTCATCCTTTTTATTTGAGAGCAATGACAAATTATTCTCTGTCTATTTCTCCCCAGACTTAAAACTGAGCATGACTTCTGCTGCACCTTTCCCAGTGTCTCAGCCTTTGGGGAAATGTGTGAGTGTGTGTGTTTATATGTGCCCCATTTCTCTCTTGCTGTGCTTCTGATTCTGGCTCCAGTGCTTCAAGGTTTCAGTTTAACAGAGCACCAAAACCTAATTTTCTTCCAGTCTTTAATTTTGTTGAAGGAAACATTAACTTACTTCTTTATAATTAAGAAAATCAATTTGTGCCCTTCTGTTTTTTGCAGCTGTTTTTTTTTTTCCCCCTTAGTGGAAAGTTACAGGTAAACAATATAATAACTTAAAAAACAAATCGGCAATACTCTGCTTCTTAGAGCCTTTCCTTACTTAGAAGTTCTTCTGGTGGTGAACCAAACGATGAGGCAGACTTCTCATCAGGGATTTTGATACTACCATGCTCTCTGGTTTATTCCCAACTGCTTCAGGTCACCTGCTGAACTTCATAGTTGCCATCATCCTTGTGCTTATCATTGTTCTGGAAAGACTAGTCTCTTAATAGAGATGACTTCCTTTTAGATGGACTTGAAGTCATTTTTTCAATATTCTTTTTGTGGTACTTAAGGCATATACTTTTTAAAGTAGTAATTGAAAGTGATTTTTTTGCATAATCCATAAGACCCAGAGGTAGAATTCAGTGGAATAATCCTTCCTCTTTCAATTTTACACTTTTAAATGTGTTCTGATTTACATTTAGTTTCCAGAAGTTCCAAACACTTTGTTTGTCACAGTTCTTGGTTCTAAGGTATAGTGAGTCTTAGCTATTTGGAGCAAATAGAAAGGATTGACCCAAGACCTGGATTGAGACCATATTGACTTCATGCAAGAATGTAGAAGGACTGACCCAAGACCTAAGATGGGGTCTGGAGCTGAGGAACTGATGCAGAGGAAATGTGGACTTATGATGGAACCAAGTAACTAAGGCACATTGTTTATGTCAATGTCTGTTGCAAACCTGCTACACACCAGGCACTGTATAAAGTGCTAAGGTTACAGCACCTCTGTTTTGTTCAGGAAAACAAACCTGGTTCTGGCCTCATAGAACAAACTGACAATACAGAAAAGAAACGTACATGAAACAATTACACAAAAAATGATGAAGGGGCTGGGGAGATAGATCAGTTGGTAGAGTGCTTGCCTTGCAAACACAAAACCCTGGGTTCAATCCCCAGCACTGCAAAAAAAAAAAAAAAAAAAAAAAAAGAAGGAGTAGTATGGTGAAAGTATATCATAGACCTAAACCAGGCAGGGAGGGCAATGAAATGTTCCCATTGAAAGTGACATTTAATTGGAGCTCTGGAAGATAGGCCAATATTTTCTAGGCAAATACTGAGGAGGAAAGAGTGTAGTAGGCGCAGTAGGAATGGTTTGTGAGAGGGCCCCAGTGAGAAAGAGCTTGACATACTGTGAACACAGAGTGAGTAGCCTGAATGCAGAGAGATGTGGGAGTTAAGCATGGGGTGGACAGGGTTGCAAAAAGGGACTGTGGAGGTTTGACAGAGGTATAGCAAGCTCAAATATGAACCAGGCCAACTTCTGCCTTGGAAGACCCACCCAGCTGTGAGGGGCTCAGTAGCAGGAACCTTAGATATCAAGTCATACACTGGTGGCAAGGGGCAATCGCTGCCTTGTAGACTGTCCATCTAGGCATAAGACTGAAGTGTGTACCAGGAATATTGGTAAATTCAAAGGATTCATGTAGAGAAATAGAGCAGCCGAGTCCTAGTCATTCATTGAGATTTAGGCATGGATCCAGGCTTAGAGAGACTGAGGAACTGTGAGAAGACTCATCAGGCCAAAGCAATAGGAACAAAGCAGACGACTGATCTTATAGACCAGGCCAATATACTATGGGAGCCCTGGAATTATCCCTTGGTCTGAAATTAACTCAAGAGCAATCTTGGGCCCCTGAATCTGGGTATTTTGCAAAGATCTGAGCCAATTCTAGGTTTCCCTCAATTGTGGGTTTTATGTTCTTTGTATCATTTTGTCTTAAGCTGAGCTAGTTTAGAAGCTGGACCATGAATCTGACTGTGAGAAACTGGAGGAAAGAGACTGGAGAAAAAGGGAGTGCCAGTCCCCCCTCCTATTGTGTGTGGGTCTGCACGTTGTCATCCTTGACAAGCTTTGAAAAGCATCTCTAAAATTGAACAGAATAAAGTGTTTCTCTTAAAAGCCTAAGTATGCACTCCTAAATCCCACACGACCTATTGATGAAATGTATTCTGCATTCACCTACATTCTCATTTGATTTGTTCCTATCCCTTAATGTCTGCTGCTTTAAAATATAGCGAGGTTTTTTGAGCTTTGGAAAATTAAATGCAAACTGTGATCCTGGTTGGAGATCATGCACTGAATAGAAATGATCCAGAACAGGGAGGGGTAGCTCAGAACCACCCAGGAAGTTAATGCCTATTTAACATGTGTTAAAGATGAGCAGCATTTGGGGATTATGGCTCACCCTGAATACTAGGGAATAAAATGAAATGTAACTCTTAACTCATATTTCCTTACTTTTTAGTTTTCTTTTTTTTTTTGATGCCAATCCTTTTTCACCTACAATTAAAATTTGTCATCATAGGAAATAAACTCTAGCCCCCACCCTTTGATTCTGGTTATATTCTAACTTTAATATTAAACCAACTGAATTTTGAGGAACTTCCAGGAAGTTTCCCCATGTTAAATGTTGTAGAATTCACATCAGAGATGTCTTTGCTATGGTCTGGTCCTTGGCTTGTGCTGTCACAACACTGGCTTTGGGTGGGTGGAGTTTGACACCAGAGAAAAACACAAATGCAGGACCCAAAGATTAGCCATTATGTGTAAGAAGTCTTACAAAAATTAAAGGAAACTTAGTGAATATTTAGTACTCTGTAACTAAAGGATAAAAGTTCCATGCTACAAAGAGTACTTCCCAGTATTACTTGGAGTCCCCAGAGGAGAAATGTTTCCATACTGGAGTTATTATTCTATCAAACCTCAGTACTCTCCCTGATACTTGGTGAGCTGGGAGGTTTCTTACTTTGGTTAGTAAAACCAAAAGTATCCTTGGCCTTGTGTGACCCCCAATGGCTATGGTTATTTGTGTTAATCCTTTTGGACAGTTTATCTCTGGATCTTAGGTAGTTTCATCCTCTGCGTGTGCTTATCAGTATTCTGCTGAAGACTCTAAGACCCTCTGCAAACCTCCAGGCATGCTCTCTATGCAGTGTTCTCCCCTCTGGAATTCTGCCTTGACAACTCCAGCTGTTTTGGCCTCCCACCCAGCTCAGGGAGACCAAGGATCATTTATTTGGGTTCCTCTCCTGTGGCTGGGACCGATAGACTCTCTCTAGGCAGTAAGCTGGGGCAATCACTGGCCTTACCACTGTTTTTTTCACTGTTTTGGGGATCACTGCTCTTCATGGCCAAACTCTTGAATAACTTTGTCTTGTTTATTCTTGTCTATGTTGTTTAGTTGTTTCAGGCATGAAATCCAGTTTGTTGCTTTGCCTTGGATGGAAGCAAATTCCCTTCAGGGCTATTTTAAGGTTATTAGGATTGTTTTCAAGGCTTGGTTTTAGAGTCCCTACTCCCTATGATTTAAAAAAAAAAAAATACATGAAGAATTGACATCCAACAGTAAATATTTATTTTGTGGCAAAGTGAAATGAAAAGATTTTTATGACTCTTCTTTTGGAATTACCTTTTGCAATCACTAATTCAGTTTACAATTATTTCTAGTTTCTCTGGAAATCTTTACAATAAAGAAAAATCTCACATAGAAATCATTTGCAGATTTTTATGAACACTAAATTTAGTAGTTAATGAAGTTGCCAGAGTTTACCATTTTGTATATCTCTTTATGCATTTGTTCATTTGATTTTCCATTTTTTTGGTGCTTCTAAAAATACTTGTTAGCTGGTCATGGTAGTGTATGCCTGTACTCCCAGCAACTCTGGAGGCAGAGGCAGGAGGATCACAAGTTCAAGACCAGCCTTGGCAACTTAGCAAGGCCTACTCTCAGAAATAAAAATTAAAAAAAAAAAAATTAAGAACTGGGGATGTAGTTCAGTGATAGAGCACCCCTGGATTCAATCCCTAGTACCAAAACCAAAATAAAAAACCTACCACCCAAACCAACAACAAAAAACCTCAACCAAACAAACCTAAAAATATTTCTTACATATTTTATGGGCTCTTAAGTAGCACACAGGCTTAGGAATTGGGCCTGTAGTACCCAGAGGATAAAGCAGCCTTTCTCTCTTCAAAGTGGTTGTAGCTACCAGTTACAGTAGCTTCAGTATTACCCCAACATGGTCTTTGAGCTTTGGAAGCCCCTTGTTTCCTCAAATGCCAGTAAGGTACCTTGACAATTTCCAGATTTCCTTTGTTTAGTACTAGGGCAAAACCAAATTGTTCCCTTGGTCAAAACTGTGGTCTTTCTCTCAGGAGAAACAAGTTCTTCATCACCTCAAAGGTCGTCCTGTCTCAAGGGCTCTACTTTTAATCCTAAATTAGTGATTCTATATCAGGAGTGTCCCTGGCGCCTCCTCTGCTTCCCCCTTGAAGGGGACATTTGGCAATGTCAGGAGACATTTAAGTTCTCACACTTGGTTGGGGAGGCTTGCCACTGTGGGCATCTTGTGTCTAGAAGCGGGGGATTTTGCAAACATACAACAATGCTCAGGAAAGGCCCTCCCTCCAAGCAACACATTATCTGGCATGTGAGTCAACAGTGACAGGGTTGAGAAACACTGTCCTAAATCAAAGTGGGCTCAAAGTATAGAATTCTTGGGCATACCGGGAAGAGTACAATTTTGAGTGGCCTTGGTTGCTTTGTGGATTTTTATTTTAGTGAACTCTCTTCATTCAGGCCATCCTAACCACCAGGGCATTTTTAGCAAGACTAGCTCAATATACACTACCTATACAAAGAGCAAGCTCTAGCTTACCCTAAACCATAAATACTGGGCTGCTGAGAATGACTGCAGGCTGTGACAGCTGGTAGTTTAACTCACACTAGGGCTGGGCAAAAGGCTTACTGACTCATGGGGACTCTTTTTCAAGAGCATTTTTGTTACTTGGAATTTCCCTGACTGGTCAGCCCAATCCGTCTTTGCCTAGGATAAAAACGAAGAGGCTTGTCTGCACCCTGCTGTCAGTGTGCCTTGTCACCAGACCCACCATGATTCATGATTACTTTTATTTATTCTGAGTTAACTAGGACTTGTTATATTTTGCATAAAGAGGAGATTTTATGAGAAACTCTGTGGAAACACATGAGATGATGCTCAGTTCTTTAGTGGGATTCTGATACTGCCTAGAAATGAAGAACTTATTCTGAGTTAATAATGAAGTGTAGTGTCTATCAATACGGATCCCTTTATTATTTTTTTCTTTTATGTTCCCATCAATTTTAGTCAGCCTTGTGTTACTGTGACCCAAAGACCTGACAAGAACAATTTAGAGATGAAAAGTTTATTTTGGCTCATGGTTTCAGGGGTTCAATCCATGGTCAGCCTATTCCATGGCCCTGGGCGGGAGGTGAGGCAGAACATCATGGTAGAAGAGCATAGCAGAGGAAATCAGCTCAAGATTTAGCATCCAGGAAGCAGAGAGAGCGCTCTACTCACCAGGGACAAAATACAAACCCCAAAGGCATGCCCCCAGTGACTTACTGCTTCCAGTCATACCCTACCTACCTAAATTACAACCCCATTAATCCCTATCAGTGGATTAATTCCACAATTAGATTATAGCTCTCGTTACCTAATCATTCTGCCTCTGAATATTCTTGCATTGTCTCACACATGAGCTTTTGGGGTCACCTAATATTTAAGCCATAACGTCATCTGATATGGAAATAACCAATCCTATTTCTTCCCCTTAAGGTATTCTGATTATGAGCTTTTGCATAAAGCATTGCATGTACATAAACAGAGTTTTGGAAGCATCTACATCTCGTTTTTGGATTTCATACATTTGATCTGGTTTGTTTTTCAGAGTTTCACAGACATGTTAGACTTATTCGTCTCTCTGAAACATTTGTTCCTGCTATTATCTTTAGCTAAAATGCTTCTCTCATCTCAGTCTGGTAAGGAAGCAACTAACATTTTTCAGTCAACCTAAATGGCCATTTCCTCTAACAAACCTCCTTACCTTTCCTCCTTCCAGTGCTACATTATTATTTCATGGGTCTTAGACACTTTGCCTCATGGGCCTCTTTCTCTGTGAAATGTAAAATTTATATTTCATATTTGAACTGTCATAAACTTGAATATATTATTATATATTAAAACCTTTTTTTCTATCTGAGTTAATTTTTTCTTTTCATTTCAAAAGAAATAAAAAATTTTCATAGGCTCCAAAAAGGTATCCTGAGTCCTTGACACTGTGTTTGCTATGAATAACAGAAGAGAGACCTCTGACCCCAAGATTTGGATCTGATGATTCTTTTGTGTCAACCTTATTCCTCTTACTTATTTTATGTTGGTACCTCTAGCACATTATTGTATTTGTTTGTATATTTGTTTTTTAATTTCTTCTTGAGACCTGTCATCTCTTGAAATTCTGTGTATTTGACTAGCTTATTGCTTCTAATCATGGTTATGGATTACCTGATATGAATTAGGGACTCATAAAGAATGAATGAGTGATGTAGTTTGTTCTGGTATTTTGAAACCTCAGGTACCAAAAAACTCAAATTCATGGGAACACAGCAGAGCTGGGCTACACAAGAATCTCCACCACTCTCATGTATGATACTTTTTCAAACAAGACCTCTGACAACTTCTGCTTCTGTGAAAGCAGAGTAGGATGTATTCTCTATTCCTCTCACTGAGTAGAATGAGAAACCTAGAACATGATATATAAAACCAACATAATAATTCTAAAGACAGAGAAAAGGCTGACTGGTTAAGGACCTTACATAATAAGGAACAATACAGTAGTGAGTTCCAGGATTTTCTTTTTATTTTACATATCTCAAATTGAGGACTAAAGAAGCTGGCAACTGCAGACATCAATAGCAACAGAGGGGAGTGTGGGTGGAAAAAGCCTGCTCACTCTAGCCAAAGGTCCAGGAAAAGCCTAACAAACCAGACAACTTTGAGATAATGCCCGCTGGGCCCCAGTCAAATGCTACCCCTGCCAGCAAAGCCTGGGTTGTGAGCCTAGACATTGACTCTTGCCAGACTATAAATAAAGTCCTCAGACTCCTGCTATGGCCGTGGCAGAGAAGGTCAAGTGGGGAGCCAGGACTTTATTTCCTGCTGAGCAACAGTGAGTTGCTACCCCCACCCCACAGTAACAGGGGAGAAAATGTGGGTTGTCGATATTGCCGTTCCAATTAGCAGTAAGGAGGCACCCCTCCCCTCTCCTCGTTGTGGTATTATCCAAGGAAGCCCAGTGGAAAGTCAGCTTTACCACACTCACCAATAACACAGCCCCACCTCCCCACAGAGGCCGTGGAGGTCATATGAGAAGCAGTAAACAGATACCTCTTCCCCTCTCTGCTAGCGTGATTTCAGTGGAGGCCTAGTGAGAAGCCTGAACTTCACCTCTGGCAGCTGTAACAATGGACGCCTCCTCAACCAAGTATTAGAAGGTCAAATGGAGATCCTGGACTCTCCTCCTCCTATGGCAGTACATGAGGATATTTCTCCTTCATCCGCTGAAGCAGTGTCAGAGGACAATCTCAAACTGAATAAAGACAATCAACCGACACCAATACCAGGATGATGTGGATGTTAGGATTATCTGACAAGAATTGTGAAGTAACCACCATACAAATGCTTCAATGACAATCATAAATGTGCTTGAAATCAATAAAAAATTTGAAAGCCTCAGCAAAGAAATAGTTTCCATTACTGAAGATTTATAATATATTTTGAAATCAGGAAATGATGCCTTTGGCTTTGTTCTTTAATATTCAAGATTGCTTTGACTATTTGGGGTCTTTTCTGGTTTCATGGGAATTTTAGAATTGTTTTTCTATTTCTGTGAAAAATGTCATTGGAATTTTAATAGGGGTTACATTGAATCTATAAACTACTTTGGGATGTAGTCTTTTTAATCACATTAACCATATTAATTCTTCCAATTCATGAACATGGGATGCCTCCCCCTACTTTGGGGTCGATTTTTTCATCAATGTTTTATAGTTTTCAGTGTTCAGAATTTTTAAGGCCCTGGTAACATGTAAGTAATGTCATTTTTTTGATGATGGTATTGTGAATGGGATTTTTTCTTTATTTTTGAAATAGTTCATTGTTAACATGTAGAAATGCAACTAATTTTTGTATAGTGAGAATTTTTCAAAGGGTATTTTTTTGTGGGTGTGGTGAAAAGAATGAGCATCTTCCACCATACTAAATACTGCTGAATCATTTTTGGATGTGGTTGTTCTGCAAGGTACTGCTTCCAGCTGTGTGGAAGAGCATCTGCTGCTCCACACTGCTCAGCCCTCGAAACTATCAGACTTGCTTTTTGCCAATTTCAGAAGTGTGAAATCTCCATGTTGTTTGTTTTAGTTTTCTTAACCTGACTTAATTAATGAGGTTGTGAATATTTTCATATGTTCCTTGGCCATATTTCTTCTACAAATTGTTTATTCACTGAATCTCTTTTTCTAAGTTGTTAGTCTTTTCTTATGATTCCTAACACTTAATTTCATTTTGTCTTGACCTCAACTTCTATATTTTTTGCATTTTAAATTGCTGTTGAAAATCTGGACTAACTGACTGGGAATGTAGCTCAGTGGTAAAGCATTTACCTAGCATGCATGAGTCCCTGGGTCCAATCCCTAGGATCACAAAAAAACGAAGCCAAGAAAACACTCCCCCCCACACACACCTACCTGTATTAGTATTCAATGGTCTTTGAAATTAAAGTTTAACAAGACTAGTCTCTGATTAAAAATTATTATACTAGTAAAATATGCATATAAAATGCATAATTAACAACATTAAAAGGCAAGGAAGAGGGCAGAAGAAAATAATTGCAAAATACATATCTGATAAATGACTTGTATCCAGAATATACAAAGAGGTCGAACACCTTGATGATAATAAGATGAATAATCCAATCATAAAATAAAAATATTTGAATAGATATTTTATGAAAAAAGATATGAGACTAGCTAACAAGCTCAAGGAAGAATGCTCAGCATTATTTGTTATTACCCAAATGCAAATTAAGACCCAATGAGATACCATTTCATACCCACTAGAATGGTTGTAATAAAAATGATAATAAAAATGTTAATGAGGATGTGAAGAAATGGGAACCCTTATATATTGCTGGCAGGAATGTGAAAAGGCATAACCACTCTGGAAAACATTTTGACAGGTCTCTTAAAAATCAAACCTAATTCAACATGTAATCTAGCAACTCTTACAGGTAGCTACCATGGAGAATTGAAATATATGGTCATACAAAGATTTGTACATTGATGTTATTTGTATCACTATCCATCATAACATTCGATACAATAAAAAAATTTGAAATGGCCTAAATTTCTACCTCTTGGTGGAGTTGTAATAGCCATGTGACAAAATACTATTTGGCAATAATAAGGGTGAAAATAGCTGATATGTGCTACAACATGAGTAAAATCTCAAACATTATGCTAAATGAAAGAATCCATATACAAGAGACCACATATTATATGATCAGATTGACTCAAAATATCCAATATAAAGTCAGAAAGTCGATGAATGGTTCTGGGTTTGGGAGATAGTGAAGGAGGTAATAATGGGTCTTAATAGAAAATAGGCATGAGTTCTTTGGGGTGATAAAAAGTTTTAAACTTTTTTTGTGTGTGTGATAGTTGTACAACTTGATAAGTTTCTAAAATGTTATTGACTTGTACGCTTGAAATGGGTGAATTGTATGATATATAAAATATACCTTGGTATAGTCCCTCCCCTTCCCTCTCCTTCCTCCCTACACACATACCCACACATACACACATACCCAGAAGAATGAAGATAAGGGAGAATTTTATATGATACCCCAAAGTTTGTCTTTCATTCTTCCTTTTATTGTACTTCTTTTTTAATTAGAGAAGTCATCTAAAATACTAGGTGTCTAATTTCTTGGCTTCTTCTGATGCCCCTGTCCACTTGGACAATAATTAAAATATTTCTTTTTTGTATATATGGCACTGTATTTAGTTGATGCTAGCAGGAAAACACTTCTGAATTATAAATACTGATAAGTGAATTCTAAGATTTGAGTTAATAAGGCTAAAATGAAAATAATACATGATTGCCAAATCAATGTGTGAAAACATATATGCATGTAGATTCCTTTATTGATGTAGAAAATATTCTTCTTAAATCAAAGATAGAAGGTGAGCTGGACACAGTGGTGCATGCCTGTAATCCCAGCCGCTTGGGAGACTGAGGCAGAAGGATCACGAGTTCAAAGACAGCCTCAGCAAAAGAGAAGCTCTAAGCAACTCAGTGAGACGTGTCTAAATAAAATACAAAATAGAGCTGGAGATGCGGTTCAATGGTCGAGTGCCCCTGAGTTCAACTCCAACCCCCCCCCCCAAAAAAAAAAATAGAAGGTGAAATAATAATGTATTGTGGGTATTATTTTTTAACAGATAACATCCATTTTTAATGGAAAAATAAGCTATCTAAAACCTTAAATAATTTAAATATTATGATTGGTAGGAACTTATAAAACATATAATATTAAATTTGGTCAGAGCAGGTTTCAATTCATATGTGAATAGTTGGCATCTCAAAAAGAGTAGGTAATATATTTTGAATGTTATTCCTGAAAAGAGAAGACTTAGTAATGAGAGAAATAAAGACATTAACATTAATTTGTGACCTTTAAAAAAAAGTACAGTTGGCCATTCAAGTAGATAAGTAATTCATATCACAATCCAGAAGAACTGGTGACACAGAACTGAATAAGTAAAAGATAATCGTCAAGAGCAGACACAGAAAACGTGTATCATTGCTTTAGTTAAAGAAAAAAAAGTGTTGTGGAAAAATTATTTTATCTGGGAAGTTTCATAAAAGCTTAAAATTCTCCATTCCAGTGCTTTTATTTAGAAGAACCAAAATTAACGGACCTCCTAATACAAGAACATTTTCAATTTGAAGCAGGTTGGGGATATTCTAATAAAATACTTTAACAGTTATCTGCTGTTGCCCACCTAGTCCATTCTTACAAGTTAGGAGAATGTAGTATTGCTTTAATGTTTTGTGTCTGGGTCACAAACTGGGCAGAGGGAACTCAGACAGATTGGTGATGTATTAACCCAAAGTAGTTAATGGCCATGTAGTCAAGGCAAATGATGGTGAAAGAAGGAAGTCAGAGGTTAGTGCCTACCCTGAATCATGACATGACAGCAGTCTCCCAGGTTAAGGACCTAAGCAATGCCCTGCAACTAGAATTCTATTTGCTATACGTCCATGCACAAGGGGCCCCTACCTGGTCACTTTGACTCTAAGACTATTTGCAGCTGGTGTACCTTATTTTCTTTTCATTAAAATGATTATTAGTCCTGCCTCATTGTGCCGTAGATCACTATTTTGCATTGTTTATACACAGCCTGCTTGTCTAGAGGGTTACTGATATTTTTATGTATGTACCTAAGGGACTTCTAAACATATGGCTCTTACACCATGAAATTTATTTCTGTTTCAGTCTGGACAGTTCTAGACGGTACAGTCTTGCTACATGATCTGAGAAATGGCTGTAGGAAACAACACTCAACGAAGTTATTCCATCATCCCATGTTTTATATTTGTTGAGGTATGTGTATTTTTTTAAATTTATGGCAAATTGTAATAAGAACAGATTTTATGCTGAGAGCTTGGATTGTTTTATAAGTTATTTAATCTTATGATTGATAAGTAAATTTTGGTTAATATTGGTAAAGAATTACATAAAATGTTTCTTAAATAGGAAGACATAAAGTAGGAAGGCTTTTAAACTTTATATTTGGGTTACAGAATAATTTTTTATCATATTTTATTTTCAATTGTGATCCAAATGTATTAACTCTGAAAGAGAATGCAGCATTTTAATTAAATTCTTTTTAAAAATTCAATATCCTTTTTCAGGATTCAATAAGCAAGGCATTTTACTGATGTTATTTTATGGTCTTTTGCCTTGGAGCCCAAATAAAGAAAAATAATCATAAAGTTGCCCATTTCCACTGGGTACTTTTCTTTGGTGAGGTGTCGGGAACTTGTATAACGTGTGGTTTCTTTTGGTCATGAATTACTTTGTTGGGTTGCCCCAGTTGTGGGCCAGAAAACAGTTTTTCCAGCATCCTTTTGGAAATTTTGGGAAATTTGGAATCATGATTTAAATTAAATAAAAATCTGTCTACCTGATTATCTCATAATAAAGATGTTGTTTTGCCAAAGATACTGCTTATGTCTTCTCAAGAAGATAGGGGATTGAAGGGATTGGTTTTCATCCTAAAGATCAGGTTTAAAATATGACAATATAAAGAGTCAGTGCCTGAGCTTCCTGTTTGCTTGGTAACTGCATAGTCGCCATCCCACAGGTCAGCCATGGCATATTCTATCACAGGCGTCTTTTTGACCTATTGTGGGAGGAACCTGCTTGTTGATATATTTTATTATCTATGTGAAAACAGACACTCGGGTTAAATAACCACTTAATTAGCAAAAATGGACTTTCAGTACTTAGGTTTTTTAGACATAGCTTATGAATCATTTTGATAATTTTTTTAAAATTTAAAATTAATTCCCCTTTGCAATAAATGTATCTGTGTCTATGTAGTGAGATCATTTTGAGCATTCTGAATTTTGGACAAATAGGTGTGTGTGTCTGTCTGTTGAGTTTCACCTTATGGATATTGCTTGGCAGTTTAATATTACTTGATGATTTATTCTCCAGTGATTTTCATGAACCAGGTTGTTTTACAGAATCAGAAAAATGTAGAGAAGGTTGGGACAGAGATGCTAATGTAAGTCAAGGAACACACAGACTTGGTCTAAGCTAAACCTCCGAGAGGATAAACAAAGACCTCAGCTCCCAACCATAAACAAGCCTCTGCATTCTCTATAAATATGCTGCACAGAGCCAAAGATAACTCCAGTCAGACAATAGCTACATGTTATGCATACTGTGGATTCTAGTTACTGTTGTTCTTGTGATAAAGGAAAAGGAATACTTATTGTTGCTGCTCATGCAGAAAGGATACAAGGTACAGCACTACCTTTTAAACTGTTTTCTTTGTCCCAAGAAAAATAAAATGTTAAAGTAAACTGGGAATAATTGGAGAATAAGTCATTTGTCATCATCTTTATCCTCCCTGCAGCACTTTTATTTTATATTTTCTCAAAAATCAAACAGGAACCAAGTCTCCAAGTAGAAGATTTAATTTATTGCTGGGAGCTGTAGTCTCTGAAGGTTTTCAGCTCTCTAATGCGTGAATGATGAACTTGGCTGGTAGAGCAGCAACTAGAGAGATAAATTAGTCCTCCTGTAGCTCACCTTGACACAAACATAAGTCTAAAAGGAAGAGGAAAAATGGTTTATTCTTTTTCTTGCTGTGTTGTTCTTATTTTGTATGGAAGTTTGAGATCTATCATGACTTCTCTCATAAACAGGCAGGAGGAAGAGAAAATGAAGTGTAATACAGAAGAAAAATTGAGGGAGGAGGTGATTCTCATGCATTTTTTAAAATCAAATGCTTAGTTACATGCCTCATTCCAGGCACTAGAATGGCGATATTAAAACACTTGGCCAAAAACAACCTGGCTAAAATGTCAGTTGGATCAATGAATGTATTTTCAACTGTTATTTTATAATTATAAAGGAATTTAAGCATGGAAAATAAAACAGACATATTCAAGACCAAACCTTAAAATTTCGCCAATTTTCTTCAAATATTTTTTCAAGGAAAACAAAATTTTGCAAATTTGCTAAAGTCCCGCTGTCCTAGATCCAGAAATGAGTACATATGTGAAGCTAGAAGCTTCCTTCCCCTGCATGGTTCCTATACCTGTTTTTGTATTTTTCTTACATATATTTATATTTATAAATAACATTTTAGGGAAATTTTACATAAATGATACCTTCCAAAAACTTCCTTTTGCAGCTTACCTTTTCATTCAGCATTATGTTTCTGAGATTTATACAGATTAACAGATCATTCATTTTAATCATGGCATTTTATTCTAGTATGCAAGTGTACTTTACTGAGGGACAATTTGATGCATTTATTTGCTTAAATTTTTTACTCTTTTTTTTTTGTAGAAAGTGTCCTTATTTCTAGTTTTGTGTGCATTTATACAACAGCTTCCTTGGATTGACACTTACAGTACACTCGCTAGGGGATTAGACCATTTTCTACATGTTTGTTGCTACAATATAGGATATTTGTATGTGAATTTTCTTAAACTTCTTCTAAACATTCTACTTATAGTTTTATGGCTGCGTCTGTGTATTTTGTAGAACTTTTCACACAATTGCATTATCTACAAATAGTAGTCTTCTTTTTCAGTTCTTATGCCTTTAATTCTTATTGATTTGGTTAAGACTGCCTGTATAATGTTGGGCAGAGGTAATATAGAAAACATATTTCTCTTGTTACTTGACCTTAAAGGGAATACTTTGGATGTTTTGTTATCAAATTATGATTAAGTGTGGTGGTTTTTTTTTTTCTATTCCTTATCTTTTAGATTAGATCACTTCATTTGTTTTAATCCCATTCCCCCCTCCTGGGCTATTGTAGGTATTTGCAGTGGAATGTTCTCAATTCATTTTTTTAATCTATAAATATATTCATTCATTCATTCAGCAAAAGTCTAGTCAGTATCTACTTCTTTTTCCAAGGCATATGTATTTTGCCCTTTTTGGATACTTTACGTAGTAACTATGTTCTATAACTTGAATCTCCCCAAGTTCTTTGTAGAGGTAGGATTGTTGGACCATGCCTTAACTGTGTGTTGGGGATACAGCACTGGAAAGAGAGAGACTTGCTGCCCATAGTGGAGTATCAATATGTATTTTCTTGGTGATTTTAATAATTATATGAGCATAGAGTTTGGACTTGTGGATGTATTGTTTGTGGTAGTCGACAGGGAGAATAGGTGCCAACCATCCTCTAAAATTCAAAGTTGCTGATGAATTAGGAGCCTGCCTGGACCCACCCAGAAGGCTGAATTAGTTATAGAGAAGCTCTGGCAAAGCAACATGCATCATAGAAGATCTCATGGTGGCAAAAACGTCAGGACCAGCCTTGCCCCAGGTACTCCTGGAATGGTGCCAGAATGAGCCCTTAGATGTCACTGGAGAGAGAACAAAGTTTGTGGATTACAAGAGCACATGTTGAAGGTAATGGAATGAAGGGGATGAACAGCAGGAGGAGAGCAGAATGGATGAAATGTGATATGAAATGGACAAAGCAGCTTTGGAAGTCAAGCCCTTACACGTTAGACCTGCAGAAAAATGTCTCCTTTATATATCTCCCGGTATCGGCTGACCTTTAAATGTACCTTGCTGTCCTGGCCAGAGTCTTTTAGGCTGAAAGCTTTTGATGATAGAATAACCATCATAGGGATAAAATATAAACTTTTATTACTAATAAGAGGGAAATCCAAAATCACTAAATTTCCAACATGGTCCACAAGAGTGTTTCTGACCAACCATTTTCAACTTTTCCCTGCTCTGATGAAACTAAAACAAATAAAAAATAGCGAATGCTGAACTAGACAAAATCTAGAGAAGTAAGGGAGAGAAGGAATAGGAGAAAATGAACCTTTTCATGAACATGGAACTATTTATCCTCTCATCCTCATTTTTGCTTTTTTTTTTTTTTTTTTATATTTTTAGTGCTAAGGATTGAACCCAGAACTTGTTCATGCAAGGCAAGCACTCTACCAATTGAGCTGTATTCCAGCCCCTATTTTTGCTTTTTAAGTTCAATAACATTAATTTTTGGTCAGGATAAAAGTGCCTACAACAAATGAAATAAAAAATGAAAATAGTGATAAAAATATCAAATAGCCTGTGTGTTTCATTCTTACTCCCTTTTTCTATTTTTCCCATCTTGGGCCTTCCCTGCCTCCCCTTCCCTCTGATTCTCTCTTCCTTCTTTCTTTCTCTTTTCTTTCATTTCTGCAATATTTCTCATATATGATTATCAACAAAAAGAATTCTTCTGACACACACTCGAGTTGGTGATTGAAACCTCTGAAAAACAAGATTGTGAGCCGTTTGAGGTCTCCCACGCTCCCCCACAACTAGTACCAGATGTATTTTTCCAAAATGCTTTACACTACCTGTCCCTTTTGACAGATTTTCCCAGATACCAGTAGACTTCTCTCAAGACAATTTTTCTGTCTTCTCTGTAAAATCATGAACAGCTTACACAGCCAAATCTCTTTCAAATATATTTGTGCTAAGAGCAAAACTCTAAATGGAGCTCAGCAGACAGTATTAAGCGCCAGGAATTTGGACATAATGAATGCAATTGTGGCTTGATGTGTACAGATATGACAGTTTTATCATTTTGATGGTTTCTTCTACTTGCAATTTTTGTTGCCTGTTTTTGACAACTTACTTTTCTCAGCTTGATCTCATGGGGTTATAAATCACAAACGTGAAAATAGATAATATCATGAAATTCCAGAACTTGATGATTCTGGGTGTGTTCCTCTAGGGCCAGCAGTGAAGGAATTCCACATCATCACTTTTGGACCCTGAATTTCATTTCTCTGCTTCTTGTTTTGTGTGACTCAAGTTTTGAAAGAAGAATGTCTCTTGACCTTGTGTTTGCAGGTGCTTAAATTCAGCAGCATTGGCTTTGTCTCTGCAACCTAGATCGCAACTCTCTTAGATTTTTATATTTTACTCTGTCAGCGCTAATTTTTTCAAAACTCTGCTGGTTCCTGCTAAAGGAGAAAGCATCAAAATCTAATTCTCATATATAATAGAAAGGGAAGAGAAAACAAGTTGTTGTCAAGTGTTCTGTGTTGGGCCACTGGCTCTGCCATTTGTTGCCGGTATAAACTTGTGTATTTCTTTTCTTCTTCTTCTTATTTTTTATTTTTTAATTTTTTATTGTAAACAAATGGGGCACAATTGGTTTCTCTGTACATGGAGTAGAGGCATACCATTTGTGTAACCATAAATTGACATAGGGTAATTGTGTTTGATTCATTCTGTTATTTTTTTCCTTCTCCCCACCCCTCCCAGCCCCTTTCCCTCTATACAGTCCCTCCTTCCTCCATTTTGCCTCCCTCCCACCTCCCATTATGTATCATCATCCGCTTATCAGCGAGATCATTCGCCCTTTGGGTTTTTGAGTGACCTCAGTTCCTTCATCTGTGAAATGGAAGAAATGCAATTCCTCATGAACACTTTTGAGAAATAATGAGGTGATGTACCTATACATTCTTGCCAAGTAGTAAGTGCTTAGTAAATATTCACATAAAAGTAATTTTAAAATAACAGCCCTACACAACAAAGATGAAAGGGCAATCAGCCCTGTGGACACACACAGATACTCTCAAGAATGTCAGAGCCCTCACACCCAGAGGAGGATGCTGGCAAGTTTAATCCCAGGTATGGGACGTTTCTGGACTTGGATATTTTTACGATCTATACTGAAGTGTGTTGGGTAAGGTATCAAACAAGTGATGAAAAAGTCATGGATCTGTTAAACTGCAAAGACAAATATTAATTATAAAGTTATTTTTTAATTAAAGCATCATATAACTAGTATGTTTAATACTGAACAATACTGATATTCAGGTATCTAGTTTTTTCTTAGAATTAACTTTAAAAATGAGATATTTTCCTGTCTTTAGATGCTCTTCCCACTGAGTGAGGCTGCCTGTGTTCTTCAGTGTGGAGTCTAAGTTGGATGTTTTGGAATCAAGATCTCAGTTAAAATAAATTATTAAAAAGGGAAGGGAAGTTAGGAATAAGAAAATGCATCTGGCCCTTGAGATCAAAGGATCAGGAGATGAGGAAATGGGGCTGTGAGGGAAATCAGGTGTTTAGGCCCCCCAAGGGAAGGATGGGGAGTTGGTCTAGAGAAACCCACACACTCAGCTTTCTAAGATCTCCCACTACAACTTCTTCCTGTTTTCTGTAAACGTCTGCCTTCCTGTCTCAACCTGCCTTTCCAAAATAATAAAGACCCAATCTGATTCTGGGGGGAAACACAAATCTCTAATAAGTATAAGAAAATAATGTACAACCTCATGAGCAATGCAGAAAACAGCACTGATAAGTGCTGTAAAATGCCATGGGTGGATTTTGAATGGGGAAGGGATGAAGTCAGCATGAGAGCTCCTTTGCTCTTGTCAACATTTTAATGAAATAAATAACTGCACGTATCTCAAAATGTAAGCCACCTGTAGTTCACATTTTAATATCCCCAATAATAGTATTCTGCCATTAAAGACAACACATTTGACATCTGTCTGCTATTCTAAAATGGACGACTTAAAAACATCCTTGGATAATATTGACTTTATTTGATAGAAGTTTTGTTTTTAAAATTTCAGATGAAAAACTGAAGTATAGAGCAGTTAATAGGTGTGCTCAAGGTAACACAGCCAATAGATTGTTTGAACTGAAATTTTAACATAAATGCGAATATCATGTTTCTCCCACTGTGTATGCACATGCTTCATTATTGGTCTCCTAGTCATGTTGAAGAGATGGATTTTCTCTGCTGGAGAACTAGTATTGAGTAAGGAGGTCCTTTCTCCTATGTTCAGAGGACACAATTTGACATATGAAAATATCAAAATGTGAACCTCCCTCTCTGCAATCTGCTTTAAGAGTTTAAAAAATAATTTTACATTTTTATTCAGATAAATCTCAACTATCTAGAAATCTTTGGGAAATAATCTTTTGTTCAATGGATTAGGTTAACTGATATAAATCAGAACTCCTTTTGCTTTCTATAATTTTTGTTAAATAATATTCTTTTAAAAATATTTTTTGAGTGATCTCAAGTATACTGTATCACAGAAAATAAAAATCATGGCTCAAGTACCATAACCTAGATATATAAATTGTACTATTTTGACATTATTGGTTCATATTTTGATAAAATAATAATTTACATGCATGAAGCTCCCATGTACTCTCCCTTGTAGGATTTCACTGTCTTCTTTGCCTCTCTGGAGGTGACCAGAAGCTGAATTTGGTGCACCGTTTTCTAAGATTTAAACAGTTTTCTAGAATTGTTCATTTTATGCCTAATACACTCAAAATACTGAAAATAATTCATTACTTTTCTGTTTTTAATGTTAAGATATTTGAACATGGGCTGTGGTTGGATGCTACCATAGCCATAGATGCATAGAAGATTGAATTAGATGTATAGACTGACCCAGGCTATATCTTATAAGTTGGTATTTTTAAATAACCTCTGCATAAATCTAATAGTCAGTATGGGATACGTTCTGCACTGATAATGGACTTTGCCTAAATCTCAGTGGCTTCACACAACACAACCCAATTTCTTACACTGCAAGTCCCATGTATGTCAATGAAAGGACTCTTTTTATTAGTTTCTCAGGGACCATCCTGCTGGAGACTCTATTTCAACATGTTTCCATGGCCACTTTGGTAAAGATAAGAAAATGTGGTGATTCACAGCACAGACTTTTAAGGTTTTATATTTAATTAATATGTCACCTCTGCTTATATTTAATTACCCAAAAACAAAAATATGTGGCCTTTTCCCATTTCAGAAGGAGGAGAGAGTTACATCCTACAAATATATTGAAGAGAGAGATATTTTCACAGCCTAAGTAACCACCACAGTGTTTTCAAGATTTTCTTCCTACTAAAAATTAAATCCCAAATCAAAAAGGTTTTACTCAGCTAGTTAATTGTGGCGTTTGCAAGTGTCATCAATTTTTAAAAATTATTAAATGATTAATATAGTCAATGGCACTGATAGAGTTTCCTTGTCACTCTGAATTTAAGCAATGACCAGTTTGCTACGTTACAGGAGACTAACTCTACAGGAGTGACTAGACCAGGAGGTCATTGACATTTTGCTATGAGTCCAAGTCACATTGTTCTGAAGATGACAGTCTGAGGACCATACATGCCCAAGTGGCATTTTCCAAATTCCACCCTAGAATGCTTCCCTCAATTTGCCACCTACTTTGTGTCATTCTCTGGACTACCTTGTCCCTGTGCTGTATATCATCTGGTAACATGCTCCCTCTCAGTTTCCCTGAGAATTAACATTTCATTACTTTAAACCAAGCATTCTTCATAATGTTGGATGGATACATCAATACTTTGATCCTCAAAGAGTGTTACATTCTTCCTCTATAGGGCATAAGTCCAGACAGTCATACAAAGATACTGACAGATTCTGAACTTAAACACGTTATATTTTTCAGGGACATAACAGATAGCATCTTGTCTCTTGATGCATATTATTTTGTTTAGGTGGAAATGGAATCTATTCTTTGTTTTGTGATGTATTTTCTTTCATAGAATTCATCCTTTTATAAATATAGTTATGAACCAGTCGAGGTGATCATTAATATGGTGATCGTTGGTATATGTGGTTTGTATTTCCTTTACATCTTAGTTCCAAATTACATGGAGCAGAATTTCTAAGCCAACGCAATACTGCCATTTACTTAAAATGTTCTAATCTATCTCACAGTCTATAAAAGTAGACTTTAGAGGAATGCTCACTTTTAAGAGAAGGATTATAAATTGCAATCTGTGGGGATAGTGGCTTGACAATGTGCAGTGAAATTTTTGAGACTTTGTATTCCTCTTCAATCCCCAAAGTATACTCCTAATAAATCTGTCTTACAGAAATAATCATGAACATAGAAGATTTTGCTGCAAGATTAATTTATCCTAAAATTGTTTATAATGTTAAAAATAAATCTCCAATATTAAACTACAGGACACTGATGAAAAAAGTTCATATTCATTCATACAGTAGAGCATTATGTAGTCATTAAAATTGTATTATAAAAAATACATACTCCCAGAAGGAAACAGCCATTTGAATATGCAACGAGAGGAGGGAATGGGTTCAACTCAGTTATAATCTAAGTTTACCCAGGCTTCATCAACTGTAAATAAGGATGGCAGTCATAGCATCAAACAGAATTAAGGTTCTAGACTTTTTATGCTAAACATGCTGTAGATCACTTATGCAGCCCCTTCTTGTTTCATGTAAGGTAACTGAGATTCAGAGAAGTTAAGTTACTTGTCCAAAATCACACAATCTGTAACTTTTGACCCTTTCAGAATTAATGACAACTTATTTGTTCATTAGTCAAATTTCAAAAGCAGAACCATAAAATTTATTTCAAAATGTTTATGGTAAGATGTTATGGTTTGAATGTGGGATGCCCCCTGCAAGCTCACATGTGAGACAACAGAGGAATGTGAGAGGAAATGATTAGGTTATGAGAGCTGTTACCTAATCAGTGGATTAATCCATTTGATAGATGAATAATTTGTACTGGGTGATAGCTCTTGGCTAGAGGGGTGTGGCAGGAGGAAGTAGGTCACTGGGAGCATACCTTGGACTGTATATTTTTGTCCCTAACAAGTGAGCTCTCTGCTTCCTGACTGCTGTGAAATGAGCAGTTTTCTTCCACCATACCCTTTGGTCGTAATGTTCTGCTTCACCTATGCCAGAGCTGTGGCATAGGCTGACCATGGACTGAACTTCTGAAACTGAACCAAAATATACTCTTCCCCCTGTAAGTTGTTCTTGTCAGGTCTTTTGGTCACAGCAGTGCAAAGCTGACTAAAGCACAAAAACAAGTTCATAATGTGCAGTAAGCTATCTCTTAATGTACTTAACACAATGTGAGAGGGAGCCTTCAAGAATAGGAAGCCCAGGCCTACAAAGATTCTTTAACAGCTCTGAGTCACCTTTGTATAGGGACCAGGGAAGCAACAGGAACAAGTTATATTTATACTACTGATGACTGGTAAGATGCTGTTCACGTAAAGGATAGGCTGATGGGAGGAGGGCTCCAGAAGGAAGGGGCAGCTTGGCATGGACCAAGACCTAAGAAGTTACTGAGGACTCAAAAGAACTCAAAGGATTTCTAAAAGGCTGGAGCTTAGAGGGTAAGTTTGGGAGACAATACAGAGGAGCCTGGCAAGGTAGACAGAGGCCAAATCATGAAATACCTTGCAGGCAATTTTATGCAGTTTATTTATCCTATAAGCTTTGGGAAATAAGAAAATTCCTGGTTATTTTAAGTTTCTACCTTACCTGGTGATATGCAGTGGTGGAAATTGTTGTAAAAACCTGAAACCATGGAAAGGAGACATTTTCACTGTTTGCAATAGATACCGTCTCTCCCCAGAATGGAGAATATTTTTCTCAGAGACAGACAAGTGCCGTGACCCTTGGGTTCTTATTGCTCACTTTCTGTAATACATAGTGGACATATGAGAAGGAAGTAAAAGAAGTTCCATGTAATCAACAAATTTCTGAATGTAGCAAATTGCTTTTAGAGCCTACCATGCCACCCTTCAGCATGACTCAGGAAACTGAAAAGGACAATCTCAATGATTGGCCTAGCTTTGATGCTTTGCAAAGCAAAACAGAAACTGTGACTTGAACAGTTTTTTTCCTAAGATTTCTAAATAGCATATATTGAGAGATGACTTTGTTTTCTGTACCAGTGTCAACTCTTCTATTTACTCCCAAAATTCACTCCTTCAGCAGAACATGTGTTGGAATAGTATGGCCATTCTAGTATAAGGGGATCTTATAATTTTTCTCTGGATGAAGCATTCATTGAATGTGTAAGTGATTTTTCATATAAGTGATTTTCCAAAACTGGACCAACAAGGTGTTAACTCATCTACACACTCATTATATTCTGTTTGTGAACAACAGCTTTTATTTTAAAAGTGGAGCAAAGTGGGTTATCTGTGATCAAGATAGAGATTTTTCTCTTTGAGTTACTGGTTAGCCCACATGGGGTTGAGTTGATGGTCTCTGATTTTACTAACATAGTATTTTCATGCTGTCATCCAGAGTATGAGCAGAGACCACCTGCTTTGGAGTGATTGGTGCACTTGTTAAATTTATGTACATGAACCCAGCCACTTGTCTTAATCAGAATAGTAAAGAGAGAGGGTAGAGATTCAAATTTTATATGTTGCAGCTCATTCTAATGTCCAGTAAAGTCTGAGAATGAAATCATTGTGGAAATGTACATCGGTAGATACAGGATAGCAGGTGCTGCTAGTGCTCTTCCCATTTTCCCTTGACCCAACCTGAGGGACCTTGTGAACAGGATTCTCTTCCTCTTCCTGAAGCTGCTCTCTAGCTGTAGAATCATGTTAGACCCTGTTGTTGAGTACGCCATTTTCCCTAGGCATTAACACTCCCAGGAGCAACCCTCAACCAAGGAAGGAGGAGTGATGGTGGATAAATAATCCAGCTTCTTCACTCTTCAGTGGGACAGCTCTGAAAGGAGTTTGATATAGTCTCTGAGAGGTCCCCTGCAAAATAGAATGCCAGTTTCCCATAATGACATCCCACTCATTAATGCAACTTATTGACCTCTCTCCCTTCTGCATCCCTAATGTGCTTCCTGGGATCACTTCAGAAATAACTGTTTGCATCCACATCATTGTCTCAAAATCCTCTTTGGAAGGAACCCAAACTATGACAGAGAATATATTTGAAGTAGAAAAGCTTCATTTTAATAGAATGAAGTAATAGGATTTGAAGAATGGAGGACAAATAAAAATTTTTGCAAGGAGTGGTTAAGGTAATTTTGTTAGCGCTAAGAGCTGTGTGGTTCAGAGTGCTTTGTCACTTAGTTAAAACTGAGTCCATTTAGGCGATTCTGTTTTTCACATTGTATGCTATCATTTCTACATGAGTACTCATCTTTCTATGAGATCTAATGTGTTCAGCACCTTCCCAAACAGTATATTCTTGTCATTGAATATTAAACCTGCAGTTTTCCTTGAGAAAATCTTCAGATCTAAGTTCTTCAGATTCTAGGGAAAAAGATTAATTGTATGTACAGAACATGGAGCTTAGGTAACATAGAAATGAACTAATTTTCTTTTAATAGACAAAAGAATGCTTAGACAAAAAAACAGTTTAAATACTAATTTTTACTCAAACTATGTGTTATTTGATCTAACAAATAAACTTAGTCTGTTTGTGCTACCATAAAGAAAATCTGACACTAGATAATTTATAAAGGACATCAATTTATTTTCTTAGAATTCTCAAAGTTAGGAAGTCCAAGATCAAGATACCAGCAGATTTGGTGTCCTGAGGCTGCTCTCTTTTTTTCTACGATGGCACCCTGCTACTGTGTTCTCTGGAAGGAAAGAAAGCTGTCTCTTCACATGATAGACAGATGTAAGACCTGGAAAACTGGAAAGGAAATGAAGGCTTTTAAAAAAAAAATAATAGCCTTAATATCATTCATGAGGGTGGAACCTTCATGGGTTAAAAGCCCCACCTCTTAATGATATCACATTGGCCATTAAGTTTCAACACTATATTACTAAAATGTAAGTTCCTCTCAGCTGACATTTATTCAAACTCATCTTTGTCATCTTCTGAGACAAATCATTTTGAAGCTGAATTATTGGTGTACTTTATTTTCATCCACAAGGAAGACAGCATGAACATTTGGGAAAGTTTGAATTTGAGATTCTGATGAAATATCCATATGACCTTCAACAGGTTACTGAGCATCTTTGAGTTTCAGTTTTCTTATCTATAAAAGCATACTAATAATACTTGTTTTACTTGATTGTTTTAAGGGTTAAATAAAATTTGAGTTTTTAAGGTGTCTAGCACATGGCAGTTAGGTGTTCAGTACACATTAGCTCACACAAGCAAGGCTAGAGGCATATACTATGAAAAACCAGTATTGTATCAACTCAGGGATGCCCTTGAGATTTCTTATCACGTGGTTTTATTCAGCTTGCTGTATTCTCATCATTTTATTCCAGTAACCCATCTTGGTCTGAGAAAGGCTTATTTATAGGATTCTGTCTGACTGCAACCCGTGAATATTTGACTGACTTTGGCATGGCCACTAACTCAAGTGAAAACTCAAAACAGCTGATTTGTCAACCTAATGACATACACAGACTCTGTTTAATTTGTTTGCTTTACACATAAATTAGTCTATTTTGACAGAACTGAATGAAAACACTGATAGTTTTGACACTTCAAACACAAGATGTGAAATAGATCATTAATCTTGTCCAATCAGTTTGAAGTTTATGTGTCTACTCTTGCCACTAAAAAGTAAACTCTGGTTGTATGAATTTCTCACCTTTGGATTTATCATTAAAGTTTGCATTGGATAAGCAATGACAAACTCTCTGACACATTTCCAAGGGAAATCCAGACCTTGATATTTATCTAATATGTGTAATGCTACTACTTAGCCATTTGACTTCATCCTGCTGTGGAGAATGTCATACCGAGTTCTTAGTGGCAGATTTCACTCTTCATTGTGAGCATTCTTCATTTGTCTTTATTGCATATTCCCCCAAATTTGTCTTCTGCTGTCTTATACATGTGGCTACATATGTAAAAGTCATATCATCCCTCCTGGCTTCAGCCTTTTGAGCGCTGGGACAATGCCCTTTGTTGTTAGTTTCTTCATCGCTGTGACCAAAAGACCTGACAAGAACAATTTAGAGGAGAAAAGTTTTATTTTGGCTCACAGTTTCAACTGTCTCAGTCCTCAGATGGCCAATTCCATAGCTTTGGGCCCAGGGTGAGGCAGAACATCATGGTGGAAGGGTGTGATGGAGGGAAGCAGCTCAGGACATGGCAACAGAGAAGCAGACAGAGAACTCCACTCACCAAGAACAAAATATAAACCCTAAAGGCACGACCCCAGTGACCTACCTCCCCCATCACTTTCCACCTGCTTATAGTTATCATCTACTTAATCCATATCAATAGATTAATCCATTGATTAAGTTACAACTCTCACAATCCAATCATTTCACTTCTGAGAGAGCAGGGAAATAGAAAAGGAATAAGACTAATATAAGGTGCATTAAAGAGCAAGTTCTCATTGTGGAGAATTTTGGCTTACTGCATTCTGAAGACTTCTGGGAGGCTGCCTAGACTATATCTCAAAGCTATGTCAATGGAGAGATGAGGGAGCAGAGTGTTTATCTCATGATTCTGTATCATGGTTTGATGTTCACTACCAGGGGCATTGATTTCTGGGCACTTTGGTCAGCCCTGCATGCAGTCAGTGTCCTCTTGAACCTCAGAAAACCCTCAGGGAGAATTATTCTTGTAAGAAACAGCTGGTGCCAATGGACTATATTGCAGGGTACTAGCCACCTCTGCTGTAGTACTCAATAAACTATTGCACAGAATTGAATGGGATTTGCCAAGAGCTATAAGAAATGTCAAATAACCCTAAGACTTCAAATCATTGATTTTTTTTTTACTTATTTCCTGTGGATAGTGTATTAAACAGTATCAACTCTGTCAGCACCAAATAATTTGGGGGTAGTGCCACCTCTAAATGCAGTAGTGAAGCAGTTTCTCTTTCAGTACCCTATTGGTATATGTCTCCATAACCAGGCTATGTTACAGATGAAGCAATAAAAGTACTTTTTATGCTTTTTAAAAACCAAGTAATATCTATCATGAAAGGCAAGAGGAAAAAAGACTTTGGTCCTTGGAAACAGTGTTGGGCCAAAAGTCAGGGAATTTGTGTTTTCATCTCATTCTTGTGTGTTCTTATAGCCATGTGGCCTTGAAGAAATCAGTTTGAACTGCGAGGCTTCATTTTGCTCGTCTGCAAAAGTGTTCAGATTGAATACTAAGATTTCTTCCAGATTTAAGCACTTTTAGTCTGCAAGATAAGGCAATGGGACATAAATATGCCATGCGGGTCAAGTGCGGACTGGGAGAAAAATATAGACTTGCACACGTGTGCAAATGCACGCATCTATTTCTGTAATGTGTGTATATATCTATTCTGGGGTTATTTTTACTTCAAAAATAAGAAATTATGGCATTGAGAATATATGTTTTTCAAATGATTTTTTTTCCTGAAAGCCAATATCCTTTACCACTTACAAATAAGAATATATCTTCCATATTAGAATCAGAACAGAGAAGGAATTTGAGAGTTGTATCTTTGTTTTTCTTATCCTTGCCATGATTGAGTGGTCTGTATCATACCTGAAGTTTCTGGGTTATTTTTTGTACCATAAACTCAAAGTTAAACAGTATTTTGCAGATTCATTTACTGTGACATATATCATTATAACTGATGAAAACAGTATGAACCTACCTTACATCTAGAAATATACTTATTAAATAAATAAGAGTAAAATTTTAAAAAAAGATGAAGGCCAATTAAAACTTTGTAAAAAAATAATTTAAGCTTGTTTCCCCAAGTGGTGCAGGTTCCTCTTAATTTCCCGTTTGTCTTCGGAAGCTCAGTAGGATTATGCTAGTATAGAACAATTTCTTGTCTCTTAGTATTTACAAAAAGAAAAAGAAAGCTTACAGTTTTCCCATTTAGCCTGTGTTCTAAATAATCTCGTGCTCTAATAAATGTAATCTTATATCCTAATTGTTTGAGAAAGAGAGTTCACTGGGGATTTGTAGAATTTACCTGCCCAACTTCTATCCCCTGGAGGACTTTATACCACACCCTGCTATAAAGGAAAACAGGTATTTCAAGATAAGTGTGCAAATCACGTTGTGTTGGAGATATTAAAAAGGAGGAGGACTCACATTCTCTGACAGCACAACCCCAATCATCCTTGACTTTGACCTTTCCACCTGAGTCCTTGAAGGGAGTGCCTTGGCTTGGCTGATACCCAGTTGAAGATGCAAAGCAGTTTTAGCTTTGGATTGGAGTACTAGCCAAATCAACAGGTACTCCGCTGTTGCTGTCCCCATACAGTGAGAAAGCCAGGCCCTTCCACTAGGACTTTGTTCACCTCCCTGGAGCACAGCCCCACTCCAAACAGCCTCAGGGCCCTGGAAGTACTGAAGGGGTTTCTAAGCTTCTGGAGGAGGTCAATATTTTCTTCTCAGGCTAATAGGATTACCTGAGATCACAAAAGATCTTTGAGTCAAGTTCAGCTTTGGATCTTTTTAATAACTAGGGACATCTACATACAGGAGACTATTCACAGGTCCATTTAGGTCTAGCACAAATCCTAAAAGGGATAATGATCTCATTACCCTATGTACATGCATGATTATATAAATAGTATAACTCTACTTGGTGTACAACCAGAGAAATGAAAAGTTGTACCCCATATGCATACAATGAATCAAAAAATAATAGAACAAATAAATAAATTTTAAAAAGTAAAAAATAAATAAAATCAGGCCTAGGGTATAACTCACTGGTAGAAAGCATTGGCCTAGCATGGGAGGTGCCCTGATTTCAATCCCCAGCACCACACACAAAAAAATTAATTAAAAAATAAATAAATAAATAGAAAAAAGGTGGGAGAGGTGATGATCAATTTTACCAGGGTTTCTGAAATTTAGATTCTATCTTTGGAGGGAAGGGGTGTGTGCGTTTGTAGTGAAAAGTGTGGTAACTAGCTCAAAGCCAGTTTTGTACCCTTTAAGATACTTGTGTTTTCCCTAGTGTTAAGTCCTTATCGTAAGAAAAAAAAAAATGGAGTTATTAATGCTTGCTAAATCCTTAGGAAGCTTCATAAGTTGAATGCATGTTTTTGTTTCTTTTTAGAGGTTACCTTTCCCTACTCTGAAGGTCTTAGAGCAGAGATTCTGAAACTTCAGTGTGCATGAGAATCAATAAATGGGTTTAAAATGTAGACCCCTGATTCTCCTCTGAAAGGCTGAATTCAAACAGAGTGGTTGACTAGGAATCTACATTTTAAATAATTACCCCTCCTAATGTTAAATGCTGTTGACAAGTGGATATGATTTTGAGAAAAACTATTTTAGAAAGGATCGTATATTTTTGGAAAATCTCTATCACAAGAAGAGGTCTTGTTAATGCCAGAACTTGGATATTTCTAAGAAGTAAATCATGGATAACTAATGCTTTGCCATCTACAGAGAAGTTCACCCCAAAGTCATTTGGGGGTGTGGAAGCATTTAGACACTTTGTTTCATATGTTCACCTCTTGTATGTTTATTAAGTTCACATTGACAGTGCCCTTGGATATAACAATTTAGTCATCTAACACGGACAGGCCTATGACCTTAACAGTGTTCAATGGGAGATTTTAGTCAACTAACATTTAATAGACACATGTTTGTTGAAATTTTTCTTTGTGCCAGGCACTGATATGAGGCTACATCTGAACTTCCACTGTAATGATATGCGTGAGAGTCCTGTACTTCTGGGCTTGTATGAAACACACAGGCTCAGACAAAAAGGTTACTAAAGCAAAGAAAGAATACTTATTTTTAATCTAGTTTAGGTACCATACTCTTTCTTATAATTCCAAGGGAAGATATACACTATGCCTTCTCAGAGAGAATGCCAACCTCTGATTAGAAGTGAGTAAGATAGTCATGGGGATGTGCCGACAGGTCATGCCAACACATTTCCCTTGGAATTCTGGTAAATGTGAGCATAAAGCCTTGGTCAACACAGGATGTATGGGAAATAGACTGTTCCTCAAAAGTGATGAGTCTGGTTGAAAAATGTTTAAAAACTACTGACAGATAGTGATTTTTTTTTTAAATTAGGTCTTTGTAAATAGGACAATCTGCAAATGTCTGATTCCATACTCAGGGAAAGAAAGGTAATTCAGGACTAAGTTTGAAAACTAGCTCTCTCTCCCTCTCTCTCTCACTATCTCTCTCCTTCTCTCTCTTTCTCTCTCACTATTCCAGGGCCTGCTGATTAACTTTCTAGAAGTTACCTTTGAATTCAGTCCTTTGTATCAAATGACTCTTAAGAAGTGTATCTGAAGAGGGTAGTTAGATGCTCACTGTCTTTATGTATTGACCCATGACTCTACTTACTCCATCTGCAGTCTGAGTTTCTCCTGGAGTCTTCAGCTGCCTGTCTTGTTCTCTGCTTTTGTGTCCTGAGCACATTGCTCAGGTTCTCTTGCTCCACAAGAGGGCAGAGGTGGCAATGGGGCAAAGGATCTGTGTAAGCTTGGATCCTTTACTAGGTGAGTCTCTCCATGAAAGGGGCTAGAAATTAAAATGTAATTCATCCCCTGACTGTAACACCTAGGTTTACCTGCTAAACTACTGAATAGCTAACCATAAGTGGGATGATTATACTTCTCCTATAACTTCTTTTTTTAATAATTTATTTATTTTGATTCATTGTAAACAAATAGGGTACAACTTCTACCTGTACCTTGAGGTACTCTTTCCTCCAGGACACAGAGATGCTTCAAGAACATACCACAGCAGAACCACTAGGGGTTTGGCACCCTCTGTAATGGCACAGAGTAGACCACCAAAGTAACCCCTCCATTACTAATCCAGTACTTTTAGTGAATATAATCTTCCTCCATTGGAATCTTCCAAAAAGTGTCCTCACTTATGCCTTCCACTCCAGGTTGGGAGAATAGCCATGCAGTAGATACCTAAATATTTTCCTCCATGGTTTGCATTTCTCTAATTTTAATATGTTTGCTTTCTTAATGTGTGTTTGTCTCTCCATAGACTGTAAACTCCATGTCTGACAAATGTAAGGCATTCAATTCATATCTGTTCACTGAATGAATAAATATACCCTTAAAGAAAAAAATTTAAGTATTCAACTTACTTTCTCTTCCACAACTTATTCCCCTTATAGGAAATGGAAGAAAATAAGACAGAGAAGGAACTAGAAGCATTAGTCTAGACTGGCCTGCAAAATTATTACTAGGGCTATCCCTTATTCTTGGTCTGTACCTGAGTTGGAAGAATTAAGCACAGCTATCTTCAAACCCTTTATTCTTTGGTTTGGCTTTTCTCAAAGCCCAGCTGGGGATTGGTAGTCTTTATACTCTGAGCAGTTAGGTAGAATACTTTCCTTCTTAGAGCTCACATGCATTTTTGGAAAGTCATTCCAGGTGTGTGAGAGAAGGCTGAGATGTGAGGAGTAAGTAGCAGGACCACTCTGGGGAATGGCACCTGAACGTCTTCCCCTTCAGACAGTTCCCTTAACCAACCTATGCAGCAATAGGATGTCCCTATTTGGAGTGAATGACCTGCCTACTTCATAAGAAGTTAAGGAAAGAAGAATTCTGAGCCTGTGAGACATTTTGATAACAGGAGTGCTTTTCAAAGGGGACACAGAATACATCAGGACCAGAGAAATACATACCTAAAGAAATTTGTAGCTGCTATAAACATTGATGTGGCTGCATTACTGTCCTATGTCGATTTTAAGTTCTTTGGGTATAAACCAAGTAGTGGGATGACTGGACCAAATGGTGGGACCATTCCAAGTTTTCTGAGGAATCTCCACACTGCTTTCCAAAGTGGCTGCACCAATTTGCAACTCCACCAGCAATGTAAAAGTGTGCCTTTTTCTCCACATCCATGCCAGTATCTATTATTGCCTATGTTCTTGATAATAGTCATTCTAATTGGAGTGATATGAAATCTTAGAGTTGTTTTAACTTACATTTCTCTAATTACTAGAGATGTTGGGCACTTTTTCATATATTTGTTGATCACCTTTATATCTTCTGTAAAGTGTCCAGTTCCTTGGCCCATTTATTGATTGGGTTCTTTGTATTTTTGGTGTAAAGTTTTGTGGAAATATACACAGCCATAAAGAAGAATAATATTATGGCATTTGTAGATAAATGGATAGAATTGGAGAATACCATGCTAACTGAAATAAGCAAATCCCAAAACATCCAAAGATCAAATGTTTTCTCTGATAAGTGAATGATGATACATAATGGGGATGGGGGATAGGAGAAGAATTTAGGAACTTTAGATTATATAGAGGGAAATGAGAGGGAGGAGGGGGTGGGGGTATGAAAGATGGTGGAATGAGACAGACATCATTACTCTATGTACATGTATGATTACATGAATGGTGTGAATCTACACTGTGCACAATCATAGAAATGAAAAGTAGTACCCCATTTATGTACAGTGAATAAAATGCAGTCTCTAAAAATAACAAACAAACGAAAAAGAAATTTGGAAAGCAAGACCAGAGATGGACTTCCAGGAGTCCAAGGAGAGTCCCAAATGGAAAGCTGGAGGCCCTGTCCTACTTAGAAATGTATTTCGTTTGGGTCATACAGTATTTGTTAGGAAACTACATGAAAAGACAGATTCTGATACATTTTAAAAGACTGGAAGATCTGGTAACATTAGGATCACATCCCATAGAGCAGTTATCTCCTGAAGCTGTGTGCAGTTCCCTTTCCAAAGGGGAATTTTTCTTTACCAAGTTCCACTACTTCCTATTATGGTCTCAATTTCACTCACTTACATTGGCCCAAGTAGTCCGTGGAGGTCTCAAGTCTGGTCTGTAAAATATATTTAGGGTTTTTAAAGGGCCAGTGTACCCTGGATATTTCATTGACAGGATGGAAGCGAATGGGCAATCACTATTTGCCTGATTCCATTGGATAGAAACAAAAGCTCTGAGGTGTGGTTCATACACAGTGAGTTAGAATCCCTGGGAGACTCCTGGAGAATGTCCCTTGACCATGAGTTTCGTATTGGTGGGTTTTCTGCTTCCTTGTAATAGTGTTTTTTATTTAGACTCCTTTGTATTTTAGTCACTTTGTGCTGATCTTCTGCAAACACTCTGTCCTCTTTTGGACCTCACAGCTATTCTTTAATCTTTATACCTCAACCTTCATTTGTTCCAAGTGGCTAAGTATCTTCCTACTAGAAAATTTGCTTAGTCTCAGCAAATGTGTGTCTGTTATTAGTCTAGATTAGTTTTGCCAAATCACTGAATATAATATCCTCAGGGTAAAATAAATTAATACATTTGTAAAGGTAATTCCACTAAGCATTTTTTTTTTCCCACAGCAGTCAGAAAAGGGAAATAGAAAATTTCTAATGAAGTCTTTGGAGAAGTTTTCTACATACCCACACAATTTCTATTAGTTGTAAACTGTAATTTGGTAGCTTTTGTATTTACAAAGATAGGATCTCTCCTTTAGTGGCTTCTCCTTTGAGCAGTCTAAACAAGAGAAGCATCTAACTCAGGCATGACATTTAGTTTCTCTGTGCCTCAGTTTCCCCCTTGGTTCACTAATCGTCATTTATTGAGCATTTGTGTAGAATATTGAACAGGGAAAGAGGCCTACTCTCAGAGAACTCAGAAAGTTAAAGAACTAGACCTGTGGCTCTCAGAGAAGGGTTCCAGCATCACCTGGAAGTTTGTTAGAAAGGCAGATTCTCAAAGCCCAGTCCAGACCTGAGGAATCAGAAAGCCTGAGAGTGGGAAGGGCCTGGGAGCCAACATTCTAGTAAGACCTCCAGGTTATTCTGATACATGAAAGTTTGAGAACAGGAGTGTTCTGCATTCTATTTATGGAAACTATATTCCAAGTTTAACCTGAAAAACTTCCTGAGAAACAAAATAAATAAGGCATGAGATCCATTGGTAGAGGCAGACTTTATTCCCCAGGAAATTTTTTCTGCCTAGTGGAAATGTGTGCTGCATGGGCATTTCAACATAAAAATAGGTATGTCCATGTTGCAGAGAGGACCAACCTTTAGGGTAATTGTGGAATGGGTGAGACTTTCGCTCGTTGTTTGTCTCAATTTGGGCCTTGATCAGTCCATCAGCAACTGCACAGCCCAAGACCTGTGCATTCTGCTTTCAATAACCTACTTCCCATTGTATGTACCTCAGAAAGATAGGATCAACCAATTCACAAGTGACTGACATTTGGTCCAAACTACAGAGATGCATGGGATTAAACCTCCAGCATGTTTTGAGCAGTTAACAATGCAGTTTTCTTTAGTGGTCAAAGTGTTTGATTTCCACATCAAGTGAATGTCAGGAGATCTGACCATTCTAGGTTTATCCATTTTTCAGCTCTTGAGGAAATACTGCAAGTGTGGATAATTTTTCTAGTGAGAAGTTTTAAAAATAGTACACCAGCTATCTTCTGGGTCACAGCCTTGCTGATGTAATCATTTGCTCTGTCTTTAAGATTGACATTGATTCCTGCAGACAGACAATTTGATTGTGCTGGGACTGTTAAGCCAGGTCTGAGCCCAGAAATCATGTCTTAGGTGTAAAGAATGAGCAAGATTTCCTGGAGGTGTATGGATTACTTTTATAACCACTTAAGTTTCCTTCAGATGTAGATTGTTTTTAAAACTGTAAAACCAAATCTTTTGTATATTTGATGTGTCATGGTAATTACTTTCAGTTGTGATCATGACTCTGCTTTGCAAATACCACACAGAGTAGTTAGTGCTGCTGTCAAATATACAATGGTATCCTCTGCCATAAGCAAGAGCATTCTGGCCTCAGGATAGTGAGGTATGAATTGTATGCACCTCACAGATATTAATGTAACTCGGGCTGCTTCAGAGCACCGCCGGGATTATCTGGTAGAAGACAAGGACTGTGTAGGTAGTGACAAGCAACCTGGAGGCTTTTACATCCCTAATACAAGAGGTTCAGAGGCCGCTTGGCTCTGTGGAGTTTGAATGGGAAGTCATCAGTGGTCACGAAGAGCCAGGAAAGGTAAGTCTGCTCATCCCCCTTTCCATCCCACTCTCCTGAGTCCACTGTGAGGGAAGCTTGTCCTTCTTTCTCTCACTCTTCACAATGGATTTTCAGTTTAAGAGGATTCATATTCTCTGATTTCTTTCCCCAAATTTGGTCTCGTATCATATGAATAGGATGAAATGAATACACTTCTGTTCATCGCTTTTGTTGATAAAAATACAGAAGCATTTAAATCCTAGAATTTGAAAGAAGAATGCAGTCTATTTTTTCTCTACTGTGGAGGTTGGGCATGCTTCCATTTTTAATTTTAATTAAATTTAATTTTATACTCATGCTATAATTATAATTATGGTTTTATGAGCCTCTGGTTGATTTCAGAATTCAGATATTGATGCTGAAAGTAATATTCAGAAAAGATAGGACTGTGGATTTCACAAGAGGTCACCTGATTTACTCAATCAGAAATGAGGTTAATTCGTGCAGTAAGAAAAAGAAAGCAGCTTTTGGCTGCCAGGAGCTGGCCTTGTGCTGTCAACTAGGCCTTGGCCTTCACCTGTAGGACATGGACAGTTCATGTACACTGTCATCAGAGGAGGGCTTCCTGCAAGTATGATGGATCAAGAGAAAAACAAGACCATTCAGTATTTACATCTGAACACAGACAAAACATGAACGTTTTCCAGGACAAAAAAAAAAAAAAATCAAATATTCCCCTCTCCTGGCTAAACAGAGTGACTGTGGTCTCTTTACCGATTATAGCTTTAGTTTCCTCTAGTCTGCTTGTACTTTGATAAGATTTATTAAGACCCAATCCTAAAATTTTCCCTACTTTCTAAAAGTACCTAATCAGAGGGAGGCTCGCTCCCACAGACTCTCCTCCAATTACTCCATCACAGCCCCAACCTGCATTTCCTCTCTGACTCCCTCTCCCAGGGACACCATGCACTTACCCAGGGTGTGCATTACCTGGACCACAATGAGTACAAACCAACTTGCTCAACTTACAGGGTATTCCTGTTACCCTTCACCCGGAGAATACTCTCATTACTTGCTTTTGTCCATGCTGGACTGCAAATCCAAATAGGCTAGTTAGTTTTGCCTCCTTAACTCTGGACCTAGCTTGCTGATGCAGCCGCTCTCTCCCTCTCTGGATTCAGTTCTTTGTGAGATTTGTTATTAATGGGCTCATATGCAGAAAAGATGTTAGTTCTTTAGATCAAAGATCATGCCCTTCTTAGAATCTGAACTGAAATTGAATCTTTCATTTTACAGATGATAGTAGCTAACAACTAATACTCTGTGTCAGACACTACTAAGTATTTTATATAAATTAACTTGATTTAAAACTTGCAACAAGGCTATGAGATAGATACTATTATCACCCGTTTTATAAATAAGGAAACTGAAACACAGAAGTGCATTAAATTGCTCATGATTACATAGCTAATGTCAAAGCAAGCGTTCACATTCAAGTTGTCTAACACCAGATCTTTTGTTCTAATTTTTATGTTCTACCCCTTTTAAGATGTCTCCTCTATTCCTTAGAATCTAATCATAGTAATTCAGACAGTCCACTATATCCAAAGCAGTGTTCATGATTCCAGGGGGTCATGTAATTGTTTAAATGTTTGCATATTTTACTTTAAGGTAAATGTAATTACTGACTTCATTCTTAGAATAGTTGATGAGACTGATGATCAAATTTTTAAGCACTATGTACTATAATTGATCTATAACTATAGGTTTCAGATTGTATAAGCAGATATTGTCAAATGAGTGTCCCTCTGAGTTATCAGGGATTATTGAAACAATAATTCCTATAAATATATGGGAAACTGTCTTTGGGTATGATAGACATTATCTGTAGCAGAAGAAACGAGACATGAGTAGCGTGAGGACTGAGCACAAGCATGTTGCGGTGGTGTCTGCTACAGCACATTTCCCACCCACTGCTCTCCCTCATCAATAATGGCTCGTTGAGTATCTAGACCTGGAAGTGCTACTCATTTTCCTGCAACGTTCCTCTCCTTTTCTTTTATCCAGTCATTCTCCATATTCACCATTTTCTGTCCATTTCAGTCACAGTGGGTTTTATTTCCATCTCATTGTCTACCTGATCACTCCTTTAATGCTAACTTACCACTCTTCCGCAGTTTGTCAGCTTTTAGAGGGTGGCTTAGGCATCTTATGCACTTCTTCCATTTTTAAACTTTTGATAAATGCTAGGAAACTGAGAGCTTACTTGAACATGCCAAAATGCATTCAACGTTTTGAGTAAATAAGTACCTAGGAAATATAATCCTTATAACACTTTTAAAAGGTACCATAGTAAATTCAAAATAAAAGATACGTTTAAGTTGTAAACACATACACACTGTAGAAATTCCTAAAGTTAATATTAATCTAGTAAATGTGGAGAAACATAAAATTCATAAGTAGACATTACCTTCTAGCCACTTTTCAATGTCCATTCTTCAGATTAGAAGGCATGACTTATAAAGGATCACTGTATGCTTTTCTGTCTATTAGTAAGACCGGTCACTGGAAAACCTATGAGCATCTGAGTCTTAGGGATATATTGTAGCATTTTATATATGGAATATTTTTACCAGTTCCCACGTAATATCATCATTTGTGTTGTAATTCATTTCCACAGTCTTCCCATTGTGTCATATTGTCAAATCAGATTCTAAGGCTGATCTTCTGTACCTAAGAAGGAAAATACACTGAAAAAGCAGAGGAAAAGTTAGTTTGATCTTAAGCCCCTCAAATGCAATTAGTTTTCCTGGTGTTTTAATATTATTCACAGAAGGTTAAATACTCAAAGAAAAAAGTGTGTGATCATTTGAATTAAATGTTTTGTCAGTGCTGCCAACTTCTGACTTTTTATATTCAGAGAGAAGACCAAAAATGTGGGCCAGTGTGGAAGGAAGTTCTTGTCTACAGTTTTGATCTCTGAAGAGAATGTGCAGTTCAGTCACTCTTGATTGCCCTGCAAAGCTTCCAGAAAAGTCTATAAATATTTAGATGAGGTGACAAAGCAGATCCTGGTGAAAAGGGGTTTAGGAATTTCTATCACTGAAGGACTAAGGATTAGATTAGAAGTACTTTTGATCAGATCCATTCAAGAATCAAGTACATTATTCTGCAGAGATACTAGGAAAATTACCATTTGACCTTCTACAGAGGTACCTTTCACCCTTGGTGGCTTGTGAACAACTTAAGCATGTCATTGCTTTGCCAATGTGTCCTAACCTAGCTGGCATATCCAATACTCTGCCACATCACATTAGTATTTTTAGAGGTCTAGTATGCATTTGTATTGTATGTACTCATATGCACACATAAACACACATAAATGTACTGTGTAATGAAATCAAAAGGCCAGTAATAACTAGTTTCAGAACAAGATCTGGAGCTTTTTTTCATACTACACGTTCAAATTAATATAAAATTCTAACTAACTAGAACTAAACATAAGAAGTCATATCATCAAAATGAACTGGCAAAAAATAGATTTAATGATCTGCTTATGGAGGTAGTGGTCACTGAAAGAAATTATCATAAATATTCTATCACGTAAAAATAAGCATCAATGTTTTAACACAAATGTCATAATTAAAACGGGGAATGATAGACAAAGAAAAAATTCAAATCTATTATAAAGATTCAGGATTAACGTGTAACTTTTTCTAGTAAAGAATCAGATGGTAAATGCTTTAGATTTCATAGAGGGGTAGGCTTCATGGGCATGTGACCCATACTTGGTTTAATGCTGTGCTGTGGCTGTGTTAAAATTCTTAATGACTGTTTAACCAGGGACTCTACGTTTTCATTTACTATGGGACACTGAAAATTATGTATTTGGTTCTACTGGTGGGCCATACAGTCTCTGTCACCTACCATGCAACTCTTCTGTGGTACCACAAAAGCAGCCGCAGACAATTAAATTCATAAATGACTGAGTGCATCTGTGTTCCAGTAAAACTATTTATAAAAATGAGTGGTGCATGAGAGTTCCCCTTTCTCTACATCCTCACCAGCACTTGTTATTTTTTTTTCTTTTTGATAATAGTGATTCTAACATGGGTGAGGACATATCTCATGGTGGGTTTGATTTGCATTTTCTGAAGATTAGTGAGGTGGAACATTTTTTTCATGTGTCTCTTTTATAGGTCGTCTTCTAAAAAATGTCTGTTCAGATCGTTAGCCCTCTTTTTAATTGGATATTTTTTTGCTGCTGAGTTCTTTAAGTTCTTTATATTCATTGAAATAAGTCAGGCACAGAAAGACTGCATGATCTCCCTTGTGTGTGGAATCTACACAAAGTTTATGTCATAGAAATCAAGAGTAGAATAGACCAGGGAGAGTAGAGGGGTGGAGGCATGGGGAGATGTAGGTCAACTGGCACAATGTCATAGAAGAATAAGTTCTGGACTCCTATGACAGTATTCACTCTACTGTGTGAATATAGTTAATAATAATGCATCATATATCTCAAAATAGCTAGGAGAGATAATTGTGAATGTACTTTCCTTAAAGAAATGATAGAAGTATAAAGTGATGAATATTGTAATTATCCCAAGTTGATCAATGCCTAGTGCACAAATGAATTAAAGAGGGAAATGAGAGGGAGGGAGGTATGAAAAAAATGGTGGAGTAAGACAGACATCATTACCCTATATACGTGTATGATTGCATGAATGGTATGAATCTACATCATGTACAACCATAGAAACAAAATGATGTACCCCATTAGTGTACAATGAATCAAAATGCAGTCTGTAAAAAATTAAAAGATAAATTAAAAAATCACTTTGTACCTCATGAATATGTATAAATATGTATCAATCAAAAAATAAAATTAATGAAAAAGTGGGCCATATTTGGCCCATGAATCATAGTTTCCTGACCCCTTGACTATATCCTACAGTATGTTTATAGAAATTGATAAAAAGAACCACATATTCATGACTTGTCCAACTCAATTTTCAGAAGAGTATCTGTTCATAGAAGAGAGCTTGTGGATAATACAAACTCAGAGTAATGATGAATTACATATTGAAGAAGCCAGGTTAAGTCTGGTAGCCTCAAGAACTACTCATTCCAAGTGTAACTTGGAAAAGTCTTTGAAGAATATGTTTGAGGAAATAGAAAAAGAAACCTGCTCTTTGACTCAATAACTTAACTCCCAGGCATTTATTCCAAGAAATTAGTCAAAATTAGCAAATTCTGCATGCATGAAAATGTTCACTAGACTTTAAGAGATGAAAAAGAACAGAAAATCACATAAATATGCTGCAATGGAAGCATGCTTAAGTCAAATATAATCTATCAATTTTGTGAAATAACACACTATCAGTAAAAATGATCTACTTTGTGACTATAACAGCTTGGAAAGTGTTTTTAGTATTCTGTTAAGTGAAAAAGGAAACAATAAAGTCTGTCAATGCTATGTTTGCAAAAATGTAAAAATTACGTGTGCATAATGATAAATACTGGAAGAAACCAGAGAGGCAGGAACTAAAATGTAATCTTTGAGTTCCAACTCTTGCGTGTTGAGTCCTGAGTCTGGCGGGGCACCATTTGGCATGACCCTGGCAAGTTACTTTACCTCTCTAAGACTCAATTTTCAAAATAGATGTAAAAAATATTATACTGCTTATCTCATAAGGATGTGGTGAGCTGTAAATGAAAACATATATTGTAAGGCATGGCACAGTGTTTTCAGGTCTTAGCTGGTGCTGTCATGATTATCATTACTATTTTTATGAGCAAAACATGGGAGAATAAAACAGTTCGTTTCATTTTTGTTCAGCTGTTATGTGGTTTGTGCAGTTAAAGAAACTTCTAACAGCTGTCTTTTAAAGCATAATGATTAAGACAAAAGCAATCTCAGCAGGTAACAAATCAAAACTATTAAAACAGGGATAATAAAAAGGAATGTTTTAAAGATTTCACCAATAAAAAAAGAGAAAATTGCTCAAATGCCTTAAAAGAAGCTTCTAAACAGAGTCACAGAGACAGAATGAGCACAGGGGAGGGTATGCTGCACAGATCTGTGGGCACACAAACTCACTCTCATCCAGAGGTCCTTCTGGAAAGTTGGTTAAGTCAGTGGAAGAGCAGAGGAAAGGAAAGTCATCATACTGGTCAGGTCATGGGCATTGTCCTCCACATAGCCTCTCCCCCTTTGAGGAACCTCCAGGATGATTTCCGCAGTGGTTGTGTTAATGTATAACCCCACCAACAGTGTAACAGTGTTCTTTTTCTCCACATCCTTCCCAGCATTTATTATTATTTGTATTCTTGATGACTGCCATTCTGACTGACATAAGCTAAAATCTCAGTGTAGTTTCAATTTGCATTTTCCTAATTGCTAATGTTGAACACTTTTTCATATATTTGTTGATCATTTGTATTTCTTATTTTGAGAAGTGTATTTAATTCATGTGCCCATTTGTTAATTAGGTTATTTGACTTTTTGGTGTAAAGTTTGAGTTCTTTATTTATTCTAGATATTAATCCTTTGTCAGAGAAATAACTAGCAAAGATTTTCTCCCATTCTGTATGTTCACTCTTCACATCCCTAATTGTTTCCTTTGTTGTGCAGGAACTTTTTAATTTGATGCTGTCCCATTCATTAACTCTTGGCATTATTTCCTGAACTTTAGGGGTCCTATTGAGAAAGTTGTTGCTGTACCTTATATGCTGGAGTGTTCTTCTATGAGATGCATAGTTTCTGAACTAATTTCTAGATATTTGACCCATTTTGCATTGATTTTTGTGCGTGGTGAGAGATAAGGGTCTAGTTTCATTCTTCTACACAGAACCAGTTTTCCCAGTACCATTGGTTCAAAAAGGTTTTCTTTTCTCCAATGTATGTTTTTGGCACCTTTGTCAAGGATCAGATGACTGTAAATGTGTGGGCTTGTCTCTGTGTCTTCTATTTTGTACCGTTGATCTGTGCATCTGTTTTTATGCCAGAACCATGTAGTTTTTGTTACTATAGCTCAGCAGTACAATTTTTTGTCAGTTATTATAATGCCTTCAGAATTACTTTTTTGGCTTTGAATTGTTTTGGCTATTCTGGGTCTTTTATTCTTCCAAATGAATTTTAGTACTGTTTTTTCTAGTTCTGCAAAGAAGGTCATTGGTATTTTGATGTGGATTGCATTAGTTTATATTTTGCTTTTGGTAATATGGCCATTTTAACAATATTAATTCTGCAAATTCATGTACATGGGATGTCTTTCAATCTTCTGAGGATTTCTACAATCTCTTTCTTTAGTATCCTATAGTTTTCATTGTAGAGGTCTTTCACTTCCTTGGTTAGATCTACTCCTAGGTTATTGTTGTTCTTTTCTTTTTCCTTTCTTTCCTTTTCTTTTCTTTCTTTTTTTTTTTTTTTTTTTTTTTTTTTTTTTTTGAGGCTATTGTGAATGGAATTGTTTTCCTAGTTTCTTTCTGAGCAGATTCATTGTTGTTATATTAGGAAAGCTATTGATTTTTGTCTGTTGATTTTATAAGCTTCTACTTTTCCAAATTTGTTTAATAGTTTTAGCAGTCTTTTACTGGAGTTCTTTGGGTCTTCTAGGTATATGATTGTATCATCTGCTGACAGTGATAATTTGACTTCTTCCTTTCCTATTTTTATCCTTTTGTTTCCTTCTCTTGCCTAATTGCTCTGGCAAGAATTTCTAGCACTATATCAACAGGAGTGGTGAGAATGGACATCCTTTTCTCGTCCCAGATTTTAAAGGAAATGTATTCAGTTTTTCCTCATTCACTATAAAGTTTGCTTTGTTTTTTTTTTTTTTTATATATATAACCTTTATGATGTTGAGGTAGATTTCCTCTATCCCTAGTTTCTTCAGTGTGTGAGTGTATATGTGTGTGTGTGTATGTGTGTGTGTGTGTGTTTATCATGAATGGGAATTCACTCCAGCCACTTGATGCCTAGAAATTTCATGAGAAAAAAAGCATTTAATCCCCAAATCTGGAAGCATTCTATAACTTCATGATAATTATCATTGTCACGAAGGACCCTGTCATGATTCATAGGACTGTCCTGCCTTTCTGCTCTCTGTTACACCTGGGACTATCTGTCTGACTGAACCAGGCGATGCTGTTTCCACACCAGGAGGTGCACTCACTCAGCAGAGAGATATGCATTTGCTATGTTTAAGGAGTATGAAGCAATATATAACAGAGGAGGTTAGTAACTGGTTAATGAATGAAGACATTCTGCTCTTTGTGATAGCACATTCTCAACAATCAGACTGTGTGCTTGAAGATGCAGCGAGCATTCCCACCCAGAGTTTGTGCCATGCACCATGCCCACCTGGACAGAACCCATCCTCTTGTTGCAGCACTGCTGTGAACCTTCATGGGCACACAAGCTTGCACTTGAGAGAGCTCCTTAATCTCTCCCTCTCCTCAGTGGGGCTCTTATCTTCTTCATTTACTCTGAAACCCACAGGTTGCAGAACTCTCTCAACCCTGGTGGAGGGACAGGGAGTCCCTCTCTTGTGCCTTTTTTTTTTTTATTATTTAAGCAAGTGGGATACATGTCGTTTCTCTGTTTGCACATGGAGTCAAGGCATACTATTTGCGTAATCATAAATTTACATAGGCAATGTTGTTTGATTCATTCTGTTATTTTTTCTCTTCCCCCCACCCCTCTCACCCCTCTTTTCCCTCTATACAGTCCTTCCTTCCTCCATTCTTACCACCCTCCTTATCCGTAACCCTAAACCTAACCCTAACCCTAACGCTAACCCCTCCTACCCCCCATTATATGTCCTCATCCGCTTATCAGCGAGATCATTCGTCCTTTAGTTTTTTGAGATTGGTTTATCTCACTTAGCATGATATTCTCCAATTTCATCCATTTGCCTGCAAATGCCATAATTTTATCATTCTTCATGGTGGAGTAATATTCCATTATATATATATGCCACAGTTTCTTTATCCATTCATCAACTGAAGGACATCTAGGTTGGTTCCACAATCTGGCTATAGTGAATTGAGCAGCTATGAACATTGATGTGGCTGTATCTCTGTAGTATGCTGATTTTAAGTCCTTTGGGTATAGGCCAAGGAGTGGGATAGCTGGGTCAAATGGTGGTTCCATTCCAAGCTTTCTGAGGAATCTCCATACTGCTTTCCAGAGTGGCTGCACTAATTTGCAACCCCACCAGCAATGTATGAGTGTACCTTTTTCCCCACATCCTCGCCAACACCTATTGTTGCTTGTGTTCTTGATAATCGCCATTCTAATTGGGGTGAGATGAAATCTTAGGGTAGTTTTGACTTGCATTTCTCTTATTATTAGAGATGTTGAACATTTTTTCATATATCTGTTGATTGCTTGTAGATCTTCTTCTGTGAAGTGTCTGTTCATTTCCTTGGCCCATTTGTTGATTGTATTATTTGTATTCTTGGTGTAGAGTTTTTTGAGTTCTTTACAGATTCTGGAAATTAGTGCTCTATCTGAAGTATGAGTGGCAAAGAAATTCTCCCACTCTGTAGGCTCTCTCTTCACATTACTGATAGTTTCCTTTGCTGAGAGAAAGAGTTTTAGTTTGAATCTATCCCAGTTGTTGATTCTTGCTTTTATTTCTTATTCGCTGTCTTATGTACTTGCTCACTGAGCCACTTCTCCTTCTTCATTTCCACAGTGTTTTGGCAGAAATGACGAAAGCCCAAGTATAATGTGAGCACTCCACTGACATCTACAGTGTGTCTTCTCTATCTGTACTTCTTAGCTTTGATACTAGGGACATTTGGGACTGGATATTTCTCTCTTGGGGGGTCTGGAGCAGTCTGTGTTATGTGTTGTAAGATGCATAGCAGCATCTCTGGCATCTACCCACCAAATACCAGTAATAGCTCTTCTCCAGTTATATGAAAAGTGTCTCCAGACATTGTCAGATGTTCACTGAAGGGCGAAAATGCCCCTGATTTCTAGGTGGCACTTCTGTATGACCTCCTGATTATTTTATGTTCAAATGACATTTGAGCACAGTGGTTTGAATATATTATTTCATTACTCTTTACCTGAATTATAAAGGGTACTTATTATTAAACCTCTTTTGTCAGGTGAGGAAATTAAGGCCCTGTTTGGTAAACATTACATAGCTAATTGGTAGTAATATCGGGAAAATAGTCAAACTGATTGATTCACATAATTGAAAACTACAGATGTATACTTACAGGCTTTAGGTAAGGTTTGATCAAGCAGTTCAAACACTTTGACTAAGAACCTTCTCCCTTCACCACCACTCCTGATCTCTTCACCCCCTTTCTTAATTCTCAGGTTTGGTCTAGTGACACGACAGATCTAGGGTTTCCCCTTATGGTAGTACTTCAGGTCTTACAGCCTCATAGTCCCTATTCCATGAAGAGGAGAGACTCTTCTGCAATAGCACCACAGAAAGTCAACTCTTTTTCTCTTATTCCCCAGAAAACATTTCACTGGCTCTCACTGAGTTATATATCCAAAGCAATTATTGCAACCAGAAGATTGGATATGTGATTGACTTTAGCCATTCAGGGCTCTGCCCTGAAGAAATGGCTATGGCCAGTCCTCCACAAATTACATAGCCAAAAATGAAGAGAAGTGTTTCCCCTAAGGAATTTGGGAATATGACTCCAGAAGATGGAAGAATGGATGATGGGGGCTGGGGGCATAACATACTTCAATACCAATTCTGTTAACATGCCTTCTACCGTTGGTAGGTTTTATAATTGAACAATACCAGTCTCCCACTCTGTCACTGAGACTGTACCCTAGATCTGTTTGTTTCCTTTGCTTGGCATTGGTGGAAACTCCTTGAGAAGTGCCCAGGTATAGTCCAGTAGTCAATAGACAAGCATAGTGGACCAAAGTCCATGACCCCCACACTACTCCTTGAAGAGTCCTCCCCAGCAGACCCCATGGATTGACTAAATCCTCCCTGCCTCCTGGAGACTGGAGAAGCAAAGCCAGTCTCACCCCATTGCAAGTAGTACAGCACTTCATTCTTCAGAGGGAAAGGACAGGGACTTTTCCTTTTTAAGCACTGTCTGCCCTGCTAATCATATGCCATTTTCCCCTACAAAGATCATTTAGTGAAGTGGGTGTTGGTTTTCAACTTTAAAAGTGAGGAAATAGATGTTCAGAGAATTTAAGAAAGTTGCCCCAAATCATCCCAGTTTATAAGAAATCATGGATCCAAATTGGCTCCTTCATCCCAAAGTCTGTGCTTTTGTCCCCCAAAGCGAACCCTTTAGAAGAATAGATGTTTACTGAGAATCAGAGAAACAACATGTATCCCATTTGTTTACAATAAAAAAATAAATAAATAAATAAAAAAAAAAAAAGATTGCATATTAATAAAAAAAAAAAAAAAAAAAAAAAAAGAAATATGCTCAACAGTATTTGGATAAGAGAGGATGCAAAGCCCTTTCCCCAGGAATGAATGAATGAGGATTGAAAGTAAATAGAAAGATAAAACCTTTGTATAATGAGAGTATTCTTAGCCATTCTAGTAGTACAGAGATTGCATAGGAAATCAACATCAACAAGTGTTAACAGAAGCATCTATGGGAACTGTGAAGCAATTTCTTCAGCAGAAGTGCAGTGTGTGACTTCTGTAGGTAGTAACACCAAGACCCCAGAGAAATTAGCAGCAACTGGGGAAGCCCTACAGCAACTTGGGAATTAAAGCAGGGCCTAAGAAATTGGGGTGCCCAGCTATGTGTTTGACATCCCATTATAAAGTATCTCAGCTCTGTCCCCAAGATGGTGCTTCCCAGGGGAATTTCTGATAGCAAATGAGAATGTAGCAATACACCAAGTGTGGATTTTGCCAAAATTCAAATGCTGTAGTTTCAAAAAGAATGGAGGGAATGTTTGCTCATTTCTACCTTGAAAAGCCAATATAACCAAAACACTTTTGTGTACTCCTCTCCCAAAAGAGTCTTATGTCAATTTCTTTCAACTCTGGGAAAGAATGTGCTGTTAGCTGCGTCCAAAAGCAATAACTAAATCCCCATTTGTCTCCATCTCTATATGCCTGCCACACAGACTTAAACGTTTGAAAGACTGTGAGCTGTCAGTTAAAATACATTCTTCGTTCCTTTGCCCCTGATCCATACTATACACATATAATGTGGGCAATTGTATATAATTTGACTTCTTCTGCCAATAGCCTAGAGTAAGAGCCCTCAAACTCTGTTCTGCAGACTAGATCTAAGAGTCTCATCGATGTTAAAGGTGGGGTCAGGAGGAAGCCTGTGTTTCCTCCCTCTACCACTTTTCATGGGCACCTCTGCTTGAGCATGCTTCTAATATCAGAGCTCTGTGTAAGATTGTGGCTGTGAACATTGCACTTCTAACAAAAGCTTAAGGGCCATGGTCCTAGAAGGAAGCACGTATTTATCTCTGAAATGTTTGAGCTACTGTCTGAAAGGCATATGAGGGGGACACCCACTTGTGGTGGTAAGTCTCTCAGGAATTTGCATGGAAAAATGTCAACTGGTACATAACAGTGCTGGTTCCAATATCCAAATAGTAGGATTTCCAGAATTCGTGCAGTCTGATCCTCTTCCCCCCACCAATGAGAATCAAATCCTTTCACTTATTCACCCACATTGAACAAGGACCTATAATGATCAATTCTAAGCAAAGTACCAGGACTTTAAGCCTTTGGATTGTGTGTAGGAGACTACACACAATTTTATTTCTGACCTTAGAGTATGAGAAACCACATTTAAGATATGGATTGGGAAAAAATCATGCTGTATTTTCAGATAACTTGAATGCCCCTGAGAGGTGATAAACTGATGGTTCTAGTGAAAAATAAAGCACCTCGTCAGTATAGTTGTGTTGCTATAAATAAAATTGCATGAGAATATATACATATATATTAAATATATAAATATGACAGCATATATAACACAATCTTTAGTACTTCATCATTGTAGAAAAGAAGTCATTTCCAGATTGTATTTTTCAAAGTTTTCAACAAGTATGTGACAAGATGAAGTTCACTCCCCATCCCACTCAGCTCCTCTCCCATTTTATTATTGATGCCTGGTAACCTATGGCTTGGTATCTGGGTGAAAATCTCCACTATCTTGTTAAGATGAAATAACAAACCCTTCAGCCTCCCTTAGTCAAGCTTTTGTGGGAAATAAATAAGACGATTCCACTTGCCATAGCCTCTGGCATTTGACAATTCGAGAAGCTGAATCAAATGGAAGGATTCTGCAAACAGGATTTTCTCTACAAACCTGGGGGTGAAGGTCTTCCCTTTTGTTGATGGTTGTAAACTAATAATTGTTAAAAATATTCTGCCAGGGAAATAGGGAGGATTCCAGGGTCATGTCCAAAATATGATATGATCTATTATCACATTTTAAACACTTATTTCCATTCATGGTGAGGGGCATAATCAAAAGCTTCCTTTGGGTGACTGAATTGATTTCCCTTCTCACTGAACCCAGAGTTAATGATGCTCAGGCTTCTATCATTGGTGAGTTTGGCTTCTTCCTTATAAAGAGAACGTTCTGGTGGCAGTCTCACTAAGAGATGACTCGGTGGGCTCTCTTGAGTGGCTGCAGAGGGTCTGGTTGGGGTTTCTGGACTGAATGGAGGGGATCCTGGGACTGAAAAGGCTTTATTGGCATGCTGGGCCTCGATGTGCGCCTACTCAGGAATTTGTCATTCAGAGCCATTTAAGGAATGAATTTAACCAGCAATTCCTCCTCAGTGAAAAAAAAATCATTATGTTAATAACTTTAGAGCACATGACATCTTTAATGTTTCTTATGGGCCATTTGTAGAGTGAAATATTGTCACTGCTCACAATGCAGCTTCCCTAAAATAGATGGCACTGCAGATGGATTTAATGAGGTCTGTACTTCACCCTGCTGCACAGGGCTGATTGGCTCCTTCCAGCCCCACACAGCTTTCCCAGACAATTGCCAGACCTCTGCCATTCAAGGACCACCCATGAACCCCTGGTTTCCAGAACTTCTCATCCCAATTGTAAAAACCATGCAGCCAAACACAAAGAAACAACACGCAGGTGGAGATGGTTGAAGGGGACAATGACAGAAGAACCAGCCGCTGTCAGGAGGAGTGAGATGCCTGTCGCTCCCTTGCACATTGAGTTCACTCCTGAAGCTTCGTCCACCCAGTCGGCATTACTTACCCACTGTTCCCTGTACCTGCCCAGCCAAACAATACAACTTCAAAGTGTCAGATACTAGGGATGATGATGTGGTGATTATTAAGATGCTTGGTGACTGTAATAGATTCTCTTCTGTTATGCCAAATCAATTACCAGTGTTGGGACTTTGAAGAACCTCTAGGATAAACCCATCAGTGCCGTTTGTTTTGCATCTGGGGAAAACAAGGACAAAAAGATTGAAGTTACCTGTTTCAGATCACACAGTAAGTTTAGTGAGAGAACTAAGACCTGGTTTTATTTCTCTTGACTCCCAGTTCAATGTTCCTTCTATAGAAACAAAGTGCCCACAGTTTATTTTCATCTTTTTATAACCTCACTTCCTGAGCTTATCCTCTGGCCTGGTCACTCAGCTGCTTGTACTAGAAGCAGGAGAATTTCCTTGGAATCCTTTTGCTCATGTAGCAGAGCAGTATTTTGAGATATTATTTTGTGCACACATGTGTATTGTGTGTGTGTGTGTGTGTGTGTGTGTGTTTATTCCCCCATTCCATTTACACACTCAGCAAGTAGCCAGGGCCTCAGTGTGCTTTTTAATCACAGGATATATTCCAGGGAAAACAGCTGAAACTACTCAAAGTTACTGACTTTTGTCTTAGTCTGTTTGGGCTGCTAGAACAAATTATCATAGACTGGGTGGTTTATAAATAACAGAGATTTATTCTTCATAGTTCTAGAGGATAGAGTCCAAACCCAATGAGCCAGCAGATGCAGTGTCTGGTGAGGCTTGCTTGCTTCTTGGTTCATGGATGACCATTTTCTCATGGTGGGGTGGCGGGGTCTCCCTGAGGCCTCTGCTATAGAGGCACTCATCCCATTCATGAGGACTCTATCTCCATAACCAAATCACTACCAATGGCTTCACCTCCTAATACCATCTCTTGGTAGCTAGGATTTTAACATATGAATTTTGGTGAAAGGGAAGCAAAAACATTCACAGCATAGTATTTGTCTTTAATTAAAGCCTAAACTCAAAGTGTTTATACTAGGAGACCTGGAGAGGCAGAGGAAGAAAAGGTGTGTCTTTGAGGGTCAGGAGGGGGAGAGAAAAAAACTAGAAAAGAAGAATAAAGTGCGTGGGCTTTTCAGATAATAGGAACACATGACCCCGTGAGTGGCAGATCTCCTGAGAGGGGCAAGAGCTCAAAGGTGATGACCATGTGGGGCACCAAAGGAGGCTGAACCTTGGACTCTGGGCTTCCTGGCCCCAGCAAAGATTCCTGTGCCTACGTGGCAAAGAAGTGGCAAAGCCACAGGGGCATGGAATGTGAGCTGCACACTGATAAGTGCAGAGCTCACTGGTGTGGAACAGCATCCTGAGGTCCTCTCTGAAGCACTGAGATCCTGTGGGAGAGTCCCAGAAATCACCACTAAGAATGTTTCTGTTGCACAATGTGATAGTAGCACAACCATGGATAGAAATTGACTTAAACAATAAATGGTGTTTTTTAAACACTCTTATTCAAAGGCAAGATTTATACCTGCTCCATTCATATTTTTTAAATTATCATTAAGCAAGTATAAGTATTATATCTGCCTCAACAACTAGAATCCTACCAACAGTTTTTGAAGTGTATAAAAAGGCCCAACTTCAAACCAAATGATTTGCCCCTGGTGGTTGGTTTATGATGAGATGGAGCTTTGTCTTCTCTGTGAAGTCTTTCCTGACCAGACACCCTCCTCTGGGTTACAGCTGTATCTTTTAATTGCATCTGAAATTGCTCTTGACCCTCTGCATTGTTATTATTTGTGGTAAGACTGTCTCCCCTACTAGACTTGGGGCTAATTTAAAGTAGAATCTGTGTCTAATTCTGCAGTGTACTCTTAGAAACCAACTCAAATGCAGGCACATAGGAGTCATCCATAAATCCATATGTGCTATGTTCTGAGCAGAGACTTTCCTGTAACATTGTCCCTGGAAAGAGTTCAGAGCTAATTTTCGGTCAGCAGCTCTACATAATTTCATTTTGAGTTTCAACAGCAGCTACCACTTTCAAACCTGTGCACTCTTCCTTTGACCTGATAAAAACAGAAGTACACAGTTATTTAGAAGGCTTCTAGCTTTTCCATTTCATTGTTGCTTTTATTTCAAGTCAGTTCAATTTGACAAATTCAACATGAGTATTTAGTATGTTTGAGGCACTTGTCTGTGTGCTGGGAGAATTCTCCCTCTCCCTCTACCTCTCCCTATCCCTCTTCCCCTTCCCCTCCCCCTATTCGTGAAGGAACTCCTAGCCTAGTGGAGAGAACAGGCAAAGCCAATATAGTTAGTGACTAGATTGCAACTAATGTTGCAAGTGATCTCACCCATAAACTCACTGTAGGCTCCCCTTGCAGGCCTAACATGAGCCCACCTGACCAGAGCTCTGGACTGTGAAATCAAGAAGTTAGGCTCAATATTTGGATCTTCATCTCTTCAATTTCTTAATCTGTTGGTGGTTTTGATACCTGCCTCAGAGGGCAGGTGAGAATATTGGAGACTTCAAAGTGTGGTGTTAAATAAAAGTTAAAAATATTTAGGAAAGTACTATAAATGAATGGAATTAAACATAAAGAAAAGAAAGAAGTAAAAAGAATAAAGTCTGTTTGCTTAATAAATTTAAACACGAGAGAAGAAGAAAAGTTAGAAGTTGAAATGAACAGTGAATTCCAGTGGGATTATATGAGGGAGAGGAGATTAGTTTAAATTTAGAACCATTTGAGCCCACTGTGAATGCTGGGCAGAAAATGGGCAATCATATTCTAAAAGAGAAAAATAGTAAGTTCGGTGTAGAAATAGAAAGTAATTGGTCAGGGTAGCGGTTAAATTTTAGAAAGAGTAAGTTGATTGGAGAAGAATAATAGGGAGTTCATGGAAACTCACAGGGGAGAAATACAAAATAAGTGACCTGGAATAATCAAATGAAGTGACTATCCTAAGTCACTCTATTGTTTACCTGGGAATCAATATAAAGTGTGCTCAACTGCAGCCCCCGAGGAGATTCATCTGACCAAGCCAGACATTTCTATGACCTGCTGTCAGAATCAGTGAGTTCTAAACTCAGAATGAGGAAATCCTTAGGTCTGATTCCAGAAGTTTCTTATTTGTGATTGGGTCAGAAGTTTGATATTGGATCAAAGCCATAGTGACACATTTATTTCTAAGCATAATTTTACATTGAAAGTAAAAATTATGTGCAGTCATTCAGTAAATAGAAAAGTACAGTACAAGGTTCAAATGTTATCTGTGTTCATTATTTTCCATTTCATCAAATTTGTCACTTTTCCAAGGTCTTTGGGACAGGAACAAAAATTTGTTCTCCTAAAGTACCCTGCAGATGGTTTGGGGACACTGATTAGTTCTTCCATGAGAATGTGCAAAGTTTGAGATATTAAAACTAGCTTTTTTTCCCATTTATAAAAGAAAAGTACATAAAATTCAGAAAAGAAAAAAAAAAGTCTCCTGATGTTCAATCCTTTAGAGAAATCCATTTCCAATAATTTGATGTATTTTCTTCCAGGATTTTCTGTGCATATTTTATTTCATAGTTGGGATCATACTATATTTCATATGGTGCTTTTACTTGTCTTTATCATTAAAAAAGGATATTTAAAAATGCCTTCTTACAGTGTCTGATTCTAATGTGCTGAATTTCTGCAATCAGATCTTAACAATGTCTTTAGCAGGAAGTAAAAAGCAACATTGAAACTGACCATAAATTTAAAGAACCAATTTGTAGGGCCACAGCCAGCAAAGTCAGCAGATTCTAGAGCCTCTCCAGAGGCTTTCTGCACCTTGCCAAGTGACTGAAGTGGAGAGCCAATTTGACTAGTGCCTCTGACTTTAATTAATGTTTAATACTCAGTGGCAAAAGTGTGCTTCCTCTTGTAAGTTCTCATTAAGTTCCTTTTGAAACAGTTAACACTCTGTTTATAAAGATGTGGATATTTTCTCTAATTACTGTAATTTTGACTACTGCTGTAAAAATCGGTGCTCCGTGTCACGCTGTCAGGGATCATTACAGATGCGTACAAGCATCTCCCCTCCCTCTCCTGGAACCAATCCAGTCATCTCTGGAAATTAAATGCATTAAAAGGTTTAAGAAAAGCAAGGGAAATCCAGATAGATCTCATTTCAGACCATTACGGAATAAAACTAGGATGTCTTCATTAGGATGCTGAAATATGATCTGTTTAAACACTAAGGATATTGATGCTGAGTTCTGCTACTTATAATAAATTTCATTATTGTAAAATCCAATTCATTCTGCTGAACAAAAGTGAATTGAGATGATGGATGCTCACAGAAGTACATTTCCCACACCTGGTATTTCCAATCATGTGCAGAGAGACACTGGGGGTATAAATCCTTCAGTATGTCCTCCCTATAGTGACTTCTCCCCTGGGATGGGACAGGTGACAGGAGAGGCAAGTTTCCAAGAGCTGGGCATGCGTGGCTCAGCTTCTTCCTCTTACCCTCATCTTGGGAGACCAAAGGAAGCATTTCCTAGTCTGTTCCTTCTTTGTGGGGAAGGACTGTGGTTTTCTATCACTATAATTGATGGGGTAAGGGACCCAATTCTGTTGTTCCATACCAGGAGGTCCCCCTGAGCCACATCCTCTGGTCCAGCCACTGAAAGTAACAAGGGAAAATTTTGATCTCTTATACCTTCTCTCTCTTAACGGATTCAATATATTGTAGGGGGTGGAAATGGGTGCTGTTTCCTGGCTCTCTTACAAGAACACAAGGGCTAGAAATTCAAAACCAAAACAAAAATACCACGTTTTTACATATGTTTCTAATAAACCCCTCCCCCAAATCAGTCAGTCTTTGTTCTCAAGGTTCACTCTATATTCTGTGCCTTTTGTATATTCTCTTCCTTTTGGGGGTTCTGTTGAATAAAAAGGAGAGGTGGAGGAGAGACCTAGCTATCAGTAGGCAGAATTTTCCTTAGCAGGAGGTGGTTACTCTTCACAAGTGAGGTTCTTCCTGAGTCACATTAGGAATGACTTTTCCTAGTTTGCTAAGACTCGGTTGCAATCAAGTGACTTGCCCAAGCTCACACATCTAGTTGGCAGCAAAGCAGAGATTTAGACTGTCCAGCTCCAAAGCCAGAACCTCTTCAGAGAAAGCATTCCACTGCATCTGTCCCTCCAGCCCACTGAGGCCCTGTCCTTGCACTGCCATAACCTTTGGAGGAAGGGAAAGAGGGAGTAAAGGATATAAAATGGTGCCCCCATAAAGAAATGTGCTGGAAGATGACAGAGGTTTGCTTGGGAGTCATCCATAACCCAATATCTCCTGGGTACAAATGGGGTCATATTGTTTTAGCTTTGGTTTCTTTCTTCCCCTACACAGGTTAAGCTCTATCTTGTAAATGGTGATTTAGTAGAATTTCTCTATTGCAAGAGTTTAATTTTCCTGGATATTTTTGGAAAAAAAAAAAAAAAAGCTGAATGGAAATTCCACATTAAAAAAAATATCTTGTTTGATTATGGGTTTGATTATGTTGATCTCACCAAGACTCTCTTCAGTTGCAGAACAATTGCAATGATGTTTTTCTTCCACATTTTTAAAATTGCATTGAAAATGTTACTACCAAAGCCAAACTTTCTTGAGCTTATTATTCAGGCAGTTCTTACCTTTGAGAAGGTGAAGAGTCCTCTTTGTCACCACAATAATGAAGCCCATATTTTAGTGATACATCCAGTTATTCCATTTGTTTTCATGGACTTTGCTCACTGTGGATTCACTCATTGTAATTAGTGTTATTTTCTTTCCTGTTACTGTAGGCAGCATCAGGGTGATTGCCAGGTTTATTCCAATTCATAATGACTCACGGTGTTCTGAATTTCCCTCATTATCTTTCTTATGCATTTCCACTTGATAAAATCTTATGCTTCAAACTTTCTATTTTTGATAATTACACAATGTGTCCCAGTTACAGTATAATCTTCTAAGCATTATACTTTGAAAGGTAAATAAAAAGATCATACACAAATACACATTTTAGCATTTTTATGTTTGCAGAAGTATATCAATGTGGAAAAAGAGACCTAATCATAGCCACATGTATATAAACAAAATATTTGTTTGAGTACAGTTAGTAATGGGAAGTTGAACTGATTTGCTCAAGACCAACTTTTTGGTGCTGCTTGGGTTTTTTTTAAATATCTTTCGAAGTAAACAACTGGTTATCCAAAAGCTTTCTGTGCAGGCCTCTGAGGCTCCCTGAAAACTCTAGGATGCAGCTCATCTAATCTCCTAGTTCAGCAAACACTGATCCAAGTGGACTAATGGCCTTGAACTAGTCTGTTCTCACTGAGATCAGTGTCCTGCTTATGTAAAAGGGCTACATTTTACTACCCCTGACAGTGTTGTGTTGGCAATTTTCTTCAGGTTGAGTAAATAATTTTGTCTATTCCCCACTTTTCCCCTACTAAATAAAGAAAGAAACTGAGGTTATATAGTCACTGAACTAATTTGCTCAAGATCATAGATCTAATGAGTAATATGGACTTCAGTCTCATTATTAATCTGTACTCTGTGAACTCTTAGGACTGTTTCAGGTCTCTGTCTTTATCCTATAATCACTTGTTTAGTTGCCTGGTTGTTGAGCTGCATCTATAGCTTTCTGGACAGACTAGGATTAGTATCAGCATTTTAACCCCATTACCACATCATCCTAGCTATGAGATATTGGGCAAGTTATTTTCTCTTTGTGGGTCTCAGTTTCCTCAATCTATAAAATGGGTATAAAGTAGATGTGGGGAAATCTTATGAAGTGAATGAAGGGAAAATGTCCAGTTGTTCATTGGGACCCAAAGACTTCCCTTTAGCTCATTTACTTTCTATTTTTTTTTATGTCAGCTGAAATAAACATATGTCTAAGCTTATACTGAGCAGCTTTCTTACCTGATCCAACAGCTGGGGAGCCCCATTCATAGAAGCATTCAGAATCTACCTGTATTACTCATGCATATGACTTATCTTTGCAAATAGACTTAAAGTAGCTTTCAAATCACACATAGATTAAGTCCACAATCCTTTTCTGAATTGAAACGCAACTGCAACTCCAATATTTTGTGTACCAATAGATGGCTGTGCTTACTAGTGTTTACTACTATGACGAGTTTCTCTAAATCAGACCGCATGTAGGTGTTTGCTTTTAGGCCCTTCTTCATTTAACTTTGAAAGCGCCATGATTGAAAAATTGTTTTGTAAGTAGAAAAAATGGATTAATGTTTTCTTCAAAAAAAATGGTTTGAGTGATTTTTTTTTAAATGTAATAAAAGAGATGATGATAGAGATCTCAACCTGTCCCTTAATGCTTCCAGAATGACCAGATGTGGATGGGAATTGCTGTGGTTTGAATATTTGTCCCCTTGGAAAACATGTCAAAATTTCATTGCCACTGTAACAGAAGTGGGGCTTTTAAAGTGGCAATTAGGCCATGAGGGCTCCGTGGATGGGATTATAAAAGGGAGAGTCTGGCTACCTCTTGCTTACTCTCACCCTGTTGCCTTCTACCATGTAATGATGGACAGAGGCCCACATTGGACTTCTCCTCCAGAGCTATGAGCCAGTACACTTCTGTTTTTAATAAATTACCTGCTTTCAGGTGTTCTGTTATAGCAGTACAAAACAGGCTAAGACAGGAGATTAGAATCTCAGGACCTCAGTTATTCAGGAACTGAATAAATAATTTTTATCTTTTCCCCCTAAACAAATAAAGAAACTGCGGGTACACAGTACCAGAACTAATTTGTCCAAGAACAACTTTGCATTGTAGGGTGTAAGGGAGTCAAAATACCATGTAAAAGTGAGTTGGAAATCCTCTGTGGGCTTCACTACCATGTAACTGCAATGTTGGCTAAGGCTACTTAACCGTTTAAAATCATTATAATATTGACTCAACCCTCTATTCCATACCTGCAGATGTCCAAAGTCCCACCTGAAGTTTCTGTGAATTCTTGAGTGTGTGTAATGGGGGTGCTGGGGTGCACGTAGGCATGAAGAGGAGGGGTTGCATTCTCATAGTCTCCTCTAACTTCATGTTCCTGATTCTGCATATTCAGTTTATATTCAGTTTCGTTTATCTCTCTGTACTTATCTCTTCAAGTTTTTATTGTTTTCCTTGCAACATCAACAATGTGGAATTGGGTTTCCCTTTTAGTTTTTTGCACTTGTTTACCTATATGCAAACCCACCCATAAGACAGTTGTTTGTAGAAAGCATGGAGCAAAGGGAGTGAGTTTACCTTGCAATATTGTAAATTATTTCAAACTTAATATTTAGATATTCTAGTGCCCTCAGATTTGTGCTGTCAAGAAAGATTTTACTGACCACTTCACCCCAAAGAATCATCTCATTGGTTTCTGTCCTTTCTTCTCTTCTCCCCATTTCCAAATTCAATAATTTATTAAAAATACTGATTCATGTAGTCCTTGGTTCCTACCTGCACATGTCCTTGAGTTTTACCTTCTCTCCAACTGTATTATCTCCAAGTATATTTTTCTTTAAGAACTAATAAAAGTTCTATACCTTAGATAAATAAGAGCTTATTAAGTTGAGATATCTGTATGTGTGTATATATGTATGTGTGTGTTATATACATATCAATGTTTTAGTCAGCTTTTTCATCACTGTGTCCAAAAGACCTAACAAAAACAATTTTGGAGGAGGAAAAGTTTATTTGGTGTATAGTTTCAGAGATCTCAGTCTACAGATGTCTGACTCCATTGTTCTGGGCCTCAGGTGAGGCAGAGCATCATGGCAGAAGGCGAAGAGGAGGAAAGCAGGTCAGGACATGGCAACAGGAAGCTGAGAGCTCTGCTCACTGGGGACAAAATATAAACCCCAAAAGGTGACCTACTTCTTCCAGTCACACCCTACCTGCCTACAGTTACCACCTAGTTAATCCATATCAGTGTATTAATTCACTGATTAGGTTAAGGCTCTCATAACTCACTCCTTTCACCTCTAAACTTTCTTGCATTGTCTCACACATGAGCTTTTGAGGGACACCTCATATCTAAACCATAACACTCAAGTTGAAATATATACATATATCTGCTGCAGGTTGACAGCATGGTCCCAAAGGTCAAGGCAAACTTTAGAAGGCAATACCCTACCCTGTGTCTGTGATTTACTTAGTAGGGGGTTCATTAATGTGTATTAAATGAATGAAAGCAAAAAATCGATGGAAATTAGCCTTCTCATGCTTCCAATAGGCCTGAATAAGAAAAACCTAGAGACGTGTGTGCACATGTATTAATGCATCCTTCCTTTTTAATATACCTTAAAATCTCAGATTTCATTAAGTCTCAAGATTTTGAGGTGGGAAAATAAAATATTCCTGAGGGTAGACTACCATCAAGAAATCTGGGATATTAAGGTTTTCTATAAGGTATAATAATTTACACATATATCTACATTTCACCTTCATGTTGTGATATATGTGGAAAAAACTGAGCTTATCTTTGCTGGTATTTAATAATCACTCCATGGCAGATGCAAGACTTGTGTGTGTTTTAAGGTGAATCAATGTAGCTCTTTGTCACATAGTCTGTGTGTCCCAAGCTGCACATTTTCCTTTTGTCCCCATTCCTTTCATGACTATGACTTTTCCTAGATGGGTAGAAGGGGAAACAGAGCAACAAACCAGCATTTGTTGCATTGGAGAAGTTTCTAACAGAGAACTGTTTAATTTCACTCTCATTATAGTTAAATGGGAGTGTAAGCATTAGTGATACTGGCTCACTAGGATGCAAAATCAGCTCTCTTCTCAATTCCTAGGGCTGCAAATGCTGACTCTGCAACTGCCATGATATTAGTCTCTTTCAAAAAAGAAAGAAAGAAATTTTTTAAAGGTCCCTAGCATCTTTCATTTATCTTGAAAAAAACAAATATGTACATGCTGTGCTTTCGTTTCCTAAAATTCCACTTAGAACAGATGACATTCCTATGTGGATCTTTCTAAGAAAAACAGTTTCCTATCTGCTTTGGCTTGTTGATTATTTTAAACTATTCAGAATTACCAAGAGCACTTAGTCTCCTGGGCGAATTCTCCTGCTGATAGAACACCAATGCCCCCTACTGATAAATTTCCCAAAACCTTTCCTTAGAAAATGAGAACATAGACCCCTCACTTAGAACAGGCGCTGCATTCACCAGCCTCCTCCAAAATAGACGTTTGCTTCTAGGGACCTCTTAGTCTGCCTTATTAGCCGCTCATTAATGTAATCTCCTCTATTAGTCTTTACTAAAGCAGCTCCAAAGTTATTTCATGCTTGACTGGCTTTATTAGAAAAACAATTTTAAAGGTATCAGCTGAGCTTTATACCTGACAAAATAGGAACCAGAACTAACATTTGATTATGGTAATGTAATTCCTGTTACATTGCATTTCTGTGTAAGGGGGAGAGTTCCTCAAAATACCTTTACATTTGTCCTTGTGTTTCTTCAGTACTTATAAAATTTCTGGTACAGAGGCTTTAAAGAATTGCTTGAATCCCCTCTAAAGACCTCTAATATACGTCATTGCTGGGACCGCAGTTGATTTACCCTAGCAGTGGAGAACGTACTACCTATCAAAGCAACTCTTTGTGCATCTTTGAACAATTCTCCAAAGAAAGTTCATGCAAATTTTTTTCTGTTCAGCTTCCAAACATTGGGCCAATTTCTACCCTCTATAACAACTTTTGCTATAATGTATCTGATTCCTCTTAATTCTTCAAATATTTGAACAGAGGACTCATGCCCTTTTCTTGGCATTCTTCTCTTCCCCAGGAAGGGTGATGTCAACTGTCAGAGAAAGGGCAAATATTGCTATAAATGTGAGACCCAAGGACAGAATGCCATAGGTTACTTCATTCCTATTTTAAGATGATGGACTAATTGTTGGTGTGTGTCTGTCTCTGTCTCTCACACACACACCTCCCTCGCTCTATTGCCCCCCAACACACACTCTCTCATTTACTTGCTGTCTTCATGCTTACCATAACTCACTTAAAAAATGACCGTATTTGAACTTAGCAAAAGAAGCAGGAGGCAAATTTAGCTTCTGTGATTATATGATTTGACTGTTTCCCTAAAGATGCAGTCTTAGGACTCCTGCATAAATGACTGGAAATTGTTATTAGACGTCTCTGCTTAGCTCACATGTCTTTAAACAGCTTCAGGTAGAGATTAATGGCAAGGTTGAGAAATGAATGAGCTTGGGCTGAGGCTTTTTGTTGTTTTTGTTGTTGATTTTCTCCTTTTTTTTTTTTTTTCCAATCAGTAAATGTTTAAATGTTTTACAGGGCCAATTGGATCTTTGTGACATTCTTGTCATTGAGAGTTCTGTCCCTTCTCTTCAGGCAGGGACACAATCAACATCCTGGTGCTCCCTCTAGCCCACTCATCCCCTTCTATAATTTGCAGTTCTAGTTTTGCGAAGTATCTAAGTTGCCAATAATGAAGTTCATTGCCGTGTTTTACTTCAACGATCATAAAACAATGACTTTATGCCATGAGTACCTAGGACCAATAGCCACATTAGTACTGATAAGCTTGTTTTGCAAGTTAAAACAAGTCAAAAGTTGCTCTTTACTGTTATAATGTTCTTGAGATAATACAAGATGGCTGTCTGCATTGTGTTCTCTTGGAAGCAGACGCTGAGATGGAATATGGGCATGTAACAAGTTTATTGGGGAGTAACACCTGTGAAAAGAGAGAGAGGCCGTATTGGGCAGGTGGAGACCACAGCCCAAGGTGCAGACAGAAAAGAGCATCTGGGCCCCATGGAGAAAAGACTACTCATTTACAGAGTCCCCAGTTATACAGAAATGGCTAGACCTTCATATTCCATCTAGTTTAGCATTGACTGGGGACATGCTAAGAATGTGGCATTGGCTACCATTGCCAGTCATTGGGGTAGGGGACTTAACTGAAAAGAGCAAGCTCACAGCTCAGCCAATCAGCATTTGGATTTGTTTCCACTATCTGTTGCTATGTAACAGATCACCTCATTTTCAAAGTTTGAAACCCCAAATTTTAAAGGTTTTTGAAAAATGTTTTGTACTCAATTTTGTGGATCAGAAATCCAAAAAGGGTTTGTCTGGTTACATCTTGTTTACATCTTTTTATGTGATTATGGTTAGATGTTGGTGGGGGCTGCAGTTGTCTGAAAACTCTTATCAGGCCAGGCGTCCAGAATGGTTTGCTTGTCATTGGCAATTGAAGCTGCCTATGAGCTGGGAGTTCTGCTGGAGCCAACAGAGAACCTGTGACTTCTTTATGTACCTTGGACTCACAGCAGGGTCACCTACCAGGTTTGTAGCATAGGAGACCTAGAAGGGACATTCAAAGAAGCTGGAGGGATCTTTCCAACCTAGTCTGTAATCTTCTGTCTCTTTCATCCCATGCTATTGCTCAAGCAAATGCCTTCCAGCACAGCAAAGAATTTGTCATCTCTAATCTACCCACATTGTTTTGTTGAAAAAGAGTGCTTGCTCCCAATACTTATTGCTCCCAATATTGATTTTCTTTTTAAGTCATGGTGCTTTACACAAATAATTCCCATCTCTTTAATCATTGTACCTTTGAGATGATGTCAAGTGTTTAATGTTTTTCAGTTTATATCTGCCTTAATCTAAGAGCAGCATCATGTCAGAACAGGATAATCTAAATGTAAATGGATCATCCTGGAGAAAAGCAGAATTATCGTTTTCTGTGGGCTATAGTCATGTTGATAGAGGCAGGGAGAACTCAAGCTTTTGTAGAGTGACATTGCAATATGCATTCACATTAATCTATTCCACAAACATTGATTGAGTGCTCACTGTGTGCCAGTAGCTAGAAGTTCTGGTATTACAAAGATAAATAGAACTTGTCACTTTCCTTGGGTTCATGGTGAAGATTGTCATGCAAATAAGTAATTACTGTTTGGTATTATGGCACATGTACCCTTCTGCACCAGAGCAAGATCTGAAGTTAGGAATCTAGCTAAGAGGCTAGAACTGGAAAGATATGATGAGGTCCTGAATAAAAGAGAAGCAGATAGAAAGAGGAATAGCTTCAAATAATAGTGAAAGACAGTTGATGTGTTGTGGAGTTTGGTTAAATGTGGAGTGGACAAAAAGAAACGTAGAGGACTCAAGGAAGACTTTCATTTTCTGGCTTGAATAATTGCATAAGTGGGTGGAATTTTCAAAGAAGGAAGTACTGCTGCAGGAGAAGTTTTCAGGAGGTGAAAGGAGGGGATGTGACAATTCAGATTGAAAGACCTTGTGTATGAAGTGTCCAATAAACATCTAAGGGAATTTAAAAATAAAGGTCTAGAGTTCAAGAGAAAGATCTGGGTTAGAGTCATTCATAGTCACCAAAGTATAGGAGGTGGGAGTTGATGCCATTGAGAAGCTCAGTAGAAAGCAAGTTTTAGAACTTAGGAAAGAAGTTTGTACAGCCATAAAGAAGAATAATATTATGGCATCTGCTGGTAAATGGATGGACTTGGAGAATATCATGCTAAGTGAAATAAGCCAATCCCAAAAACCCAAAGGCCATATGTTTTCCCTGATAAATGGATGATGATATATAATGGGAGTGGAGGGGTGGCGGGTGAGAGAAGAATGGAGGAATTTTAGATTACGTAGAAGGAAATGAGAGGGAGGGGTTATGAAAAGTGGTGGAATGAGACAGACACCATTACCCTATGTACGTGTATGATTATACGAATGGTATGAATCTACACCATGCACAATCATAGAGACGAAAAGTTGTACCCTATTTGTGTACAATGAATCAAACTTCAGTCTGTAAAAACTAAAAAAAATACTAAAAAAAGAAATAAAGATTTCCACATATGTAAGAAGCAGTTGAAATCCTGGGAGAACATGGATTCCCGCAGCATAAGCAGTGTAATTCTTGAGGTGTAATTCTGAGAGTTTGGAAAATAACCAAGAGAAGAAGGTAATTCTGACGATGAGTGTCAAATGCTGCAGAGGTAGCAAATAAGCTGAGGCCTGAAAAGTACTTTATGAATTTTGCAATTAAGAGGTCATTAGTATCTTTAATGAGCACAATTTGAGAAGAGTGGAGGGCACAAATGAAGTTAACTCTTGAAGAGCTTTACAGCATAGGAAAATGAAGTGGGCCGTAGCTAAAGACAGGAATAAAATTCAGAGAGGGTTCATATTTGTGTTTTATTTTGTTTGCTTTCGTTGTTTGAGATATGCTCAGAAACACCTCAGATGGAGGTGTTTAAGATTCACAAAGAGGAAAAATAATAAATAAAGAGCGTATCCAAGTCAGATATTTAGTCACCAGCTGATACCAAATAGGCGTTTTTCCCAAGTCGCGTTGCTATAGGCACTGCTGTTCAGTGAAGTTACACGTACGCCTCTCACAACACCCCACCCTGTATTTAAGCAATAGATTTTTTCAGACCCAAGAGTTGGGGTCTCTGTTTTTTATTTCTCTGAAATTTTTAAACTTAAAATCAGGCTTTCATTTCAGATATGTAATTGACTAGAATATTAGATTATTTGCACAAATCAAATTCCTGTAATTTGAAGATAATCTCTTTTCTGTGCTGACATACAATAAAAAACACATTTGTTATAGTGAAAGCCATACTGCAGACAATATTAAAACCAAGGATTTTTATTCATTTTAAAATGCCATAAAGAAAGTAAAAAGATAAGTCAGTAAACACCAGGGAAGATTTATTTGCCACCTATGTCTGATTTAAAAAATTGGTGCCTTGAATTAATCAAATACTAATTCAAGTGGATTAAAAGAAAAATACAAAAATAATGGAAAACTGCCCCCCAAAAGGGGACATAAATAGTCTTTTCATTGAAGAGGAAACATAAAGGGTGAAAAAAATATAGAAAAAGATGCTCAATCTGACTATTATTAGGGAAATGCATGCTACGACTACTGACTACTTGCTAGTAATATTTACTAGGTTGAAAGTCTCACCATCCAGGGATCATCAGTATGATCCTCTGGGTACTGAGAATTCTCAAACTCTACTGATGAGGATGGAAAGTGGAAAAACATTTTGAAAACAATTTGGTGATATCTTGCAAAGTTGAACATGTTATCTCATCCTGTGATCCAGAAAATCCACACATAAGCACTTACCCTTGAGAAACTTTATATTCTTTATGTATGCCTCAGTTGACATGATGAAGATTGTTCAGAGCATTTTACCTTACAGCGAAAATCAAATCAACCAAAAACCCCTTTCATACTTTCTCAGGGTATGCAAGAAAATTTTATACTGAAAATAAACGAATTTCTGTTACGTGCAGAAACGTGGATGAATAGTGGAACATAATGTTGAGTGAAAAAACGAGACTGTGATAGAATACAGTATTTATTTTAAAATACATATGTTTATAATTTAGCTAAATACACAATGTGCAAAGAAATAATAAAATTCAGGAAAACGGTGACCTTTATGGGAGATGTATTAGTTTGGGAATGCAACAGGATCCAGTAGGCTAAGATTAGAGCTGCATTTACAGGAAGTCTTTATATTATTGATGACATTCTCCTTCTAAAATCAGGTGATGTGTTTAGGTATTTTATTGTGTTTCTAACATTATAGATATTCACACACCCACACATCTATATTATGTGCATATTATATATATTCTTTGCATATATAATCTTGAACAATTAAAAAATAAGGATCCATTGGGCTTGGGAGAGCATGGTATTCTTATCCAGGTTTTTTTCCTAACTTGTTCTGGAACTTCAAACCAGTCATTTAACCTATCTGAGCCTTAGTTTCCCCATCCATAACAAGAAAGATTGGGTAATCTCTAAAGTGCCTTCCATTTCCAAGGGTCTGCGATCCCATGATCCAGAGGAATAACACAGAATGTAAAGCAAGGAACTTGCCCAAATCACTTTCTGATTTTACATGTTGACATGGACTCAAAATACAGGGAGAGGGGCCATGAATATTAATCTTCCAAGTTATTTTAAACAAATGAAAAATCCAAATAAAGAAGACCAAATAAAGTTGTACTAGATTTTTTGAAACTATATTTCATTACCACCAAGTTAAATAGCTATTTAACCACAAGCCTCCTTACTTGCCTCTTCCATAGTCCTTTCAAATTTTTAAAAAATCATAAAAATAAGGGAAAGCTTGCTAAAAGACTAGAGTCTAGGAGAAAGTCGCATTCAAATGACAAAGATTTCAATAAACATCTGTAGATATAGTACAGATTGATTCATAAGAAGAGAAAAGACACTGAAGCCAACTTTAAAATTTTCTTCCATACCCTGAGAAAGCAGTAGTCACAGATGAAATAAAAATAAAGTCCTTGTTCTTTTTTTTTTATTGTAAACAAATGGGATACATGTTGTTTCTCTGTTTGTACATGGAGTCAAGACATACCATTTGTGTAATCATAAATTTACATAGGGTAATGTTGTTTGATTCATTCTGTTGTTTTTTTTTCTTCCCCCCACCCCTCCCACCCCTCTTTTACCTCTATACAGTCCTTCCTTCCTCCATTCTTGCCCCCCTCCTTCACCCTAACCCTAAACCTAACCCTAACCCTAATGCTAACCCCTCCCACCCCCCATTATATGTCATCATCTGCTTATCAGAGAGATCATTCATCCTTTAGTTTTTTGAGATTGGCTTATCTCACTTAACATGATATTCTCCAATTTCATCCATTTGCCTTCAAATGCCATAATTTTATCATTCTTTATGGCGGAGTAATATTCCATTGTATATATATGCCACAGTTTCTTTATCCATTTTTCAATTGAAGGACATCTAGGTTGGTTCCACAATCTGGCTATGGTGAATTGGAAAAAAAAGAACAAAGAACCTTAATTAGAGATAATAAGCCATCATGTATAGGACAAATAATATGAACCCCGATTAAGTAAAAGGGGGTAAATGGCTGTAAAGTCATAAAAGTGGAAGTTAAAGCCGAGTACTCTTACTTTATGACTGGTGAGACTGGCTTACTTGATATTTAAGCTCAAACTTAGAGATTGACATTAAAGTACAGGGGCCAAGAAAACCAATATTTGACTTTTGCCCTCTGAGTCAGCCTAAATCCAGGGAAGGGGAGAACTTCTGTAAGGAGCTTTGTAACTCTGGGACACAAGACCTCCCAATCAGGGAGATTAATGAGACCACTAGAGGATGAAAATTCAATCAGTTCACCTGCTACAAAGAGGAGGGTCATTGAAAAAGGAAGACATCCCCAATGCTTCCAAAGGAAGCCACCTCATCAATGAGATCCTACATAGCAAATTGAAATAAAGGAGTTAATAAGCTGCTCTCAAGTTCTCCATGAGTGTCCCCTGTGGGAACACAGCTGACCCTTAAGAGCAGATAGAAACAAGGTCTGTTTGACCAGCTTGATCTTGAACACCTAGCAAAACAGTTAAAATCAAAATGTAACCATTCCTGGGCATTTAAAAGAAGAAACAATAGTCAAATGTAACTTAAGATGTATATTTGTGTTAACCCAAAGAATAAACAAGACTGGAGATGACAAAAGAGATTCTTAGGCAGGCAGGAGCGCCTGATAACTATCAAGAGAAACTGCTACGGTAAGAAAATTTTGGTCATTTTAAGGCCTACAGATCTTTCTAGACTTGATCCTTCAAGCCTGCTAAATTGCCTACAGAAGTTCCTACAAGATTATATATACAAATTCACCAACCAATCAACTGCTTCTCCTTCAAAACTACCAGCCCCTGACACACAAAACTGATACCTGCGATTTACTGTTGACACCTCTGACTCCAAAAACTCTGCTCCCACCTAAAGCCCTCGCTAATTTCCTTTTTACAGGAATGAGGCTCTTCATCCCTCACCAGCAGGAAGAAGGTATAGAAGAAAGACAATTGTCCCACCCCTGGTATCTATAAAAACAAAAAAGGATGAATATTGGCATCAAATCTGCCATTTTACTGCCACCATTATTCTATCTCTCCACATCATTTTACAGCCTAGATTGTTAGCCCAAGAACTTCATTTTTTAGGTTGTTAGCCCTCAAACTTTCTCCTCAGTCGTTGGTCAGATTATTAGCCAATGAAGTTTCACTACCTAAGAATGGCTCCCCTGCCATTCTCTCCCTCATCCTTGTGGTCAGGCACTCTGCCTGTCCACTTAACAAAATCACTAGAGTGAGTTCCCACATCAGGAGTGGTTTCTGGGTGATTTCAGATGGGATGCTTATCGATGTGTTAGCCCTTATTATATACACAACAAACTCAATGAATCACCAAAGAATCACAACATTTTTTAAATCAGTAAATGTTCTATAGTATATTTCTGTTTGTAAAACATTCTTGAAATGATTAAATCATGAAAATAGAAAAGGCTCAGTGGTGGCCATGAGTAGTGGGGAGGGCAGCAGGAGAAAATAGGTGTTGCTCAGGGGTCAGCATGAGGGGTATTTGAGATGGGAATGGTCTATACCTGAGCTATATCATCTTTAATGTCACAGGATGAACACTGGGGGGGTTCTGTATAAAGTGAACAGATGATATCTCTCTTTTTCTTAAAACAACTTTATATAAATCTACGATTGTTTAAGAATAAAATTACCTTACTTGAAAAAATAAAACTTTAAATGATTGAACAATAAAAAACAATAATAAAAATAAAAAAATAAAGTCCTTGGAAAAAGAACCCAGACTTCCTAGCATTTCCTGGCAAGGTAGACAGAGGTAGGACATGGGACATACAGGACAAACCACTTGACTGACTGTCCTTTCACCAATGCAAATCTACATAATTGCAAATCATAATAGCACATGGGTAGTGCTTACTAGATGCGAGGGGCTGTTCCAGCTTTTCAGATATAATTATTTAAATCATCGAATTAGTCCCCTATGGGTAGGTATTTTTGTCTCCATTTTATAGATGTAGTCACTGAGGTATAAAGAATGTCAGTGACTCTTGCCAGGTTGTAGCTGGTGAGTAGCAGAGGCAGGATTTTGAATCCAAACTCTTTGTATCAAGATTCTGGTTCCTCAAAGACAGCTAGACTACCCCTCAATAGCAAAGGAAGTCAGCAATATCTGGAGTCCATTGTTCCAAAAACATTGCAGAACAAGCCACTCCAAAACTCAGAGGCATATAGCAAGGAGCATTTATTTAGCTTACAAGTCTGCAGTTATTTAGCAACATACAGGTCACTCTCTTACTTCACTCATTGGTCTGAGAGTTGACCAGCCATTTTCTGTGATGCCCAATCTGGGAGTTAGTTTGCTGTCACCTGGCATGACTTGGTTCACCTTGATGTGACTTTCACATCCCTCAGCAGGTTAACCCAGGTGTCTTCTCTTAGCAAGAGTAAGTGTGAGCACACAAGTACCTCTGCCATGAGTCAAGTTGCCACACACCCCCATTGGCCAGTCAGTCACTTACTGAGAGGAATGACAAGGCCAAGGACATGTGTGCAGGGAGGTCTTGGAGAAGAATTGGGGTCTTTGACACCATTGATTCACCACAGTAGCCAATGCTGAGAGGGTTCCAAAGAAGCTTCTCCTGGACAAAGTAGACCCAACAGCATGTCCCCTGGAGCCAAGCCCTTAGGATAACTGCATTCAGAAAAGTGGCCTCAGAGAAGATTTTTCAAATGGAAATGAAATGTTAAAACAGAAGCAGCAGCAGAAGAACTCCACCAACTCCCGCCTGCTTCTCCAAGCTTCTAGATGACCTCATAGTCCTTACATAGACAAGTTCTTCACCTTCACCATCTGAGAGGAGGATTTTTACAGCCTCCTGACAAAAGGAAGGGTATCTAATAAGATATCTATAGAAAAAGCTTTTTCAGTTTTTAATAGGATCTAAATGTACCACCTGGCAGTCTAGAAAGCATGGTTGTTAATGGTTGTCTAGAGGCACTGGAGGGAATGTACACTGTAAGTGATGAGGTCTGTTTATTGGCACTCGTCCAGCTGTCCACATCTGGACCTTGCAAAATTCTGATTTTCATCTGTTAACTGAACTCATGGAGCAGCTACCATGTGCCAGGCTCTGAAGACACAATAGCTCTGCTGTGTGTGCAATCCCAGGGACCTCTATGCCTGGAACATGGATTTTTCACTGGCTCCCAGGCTCAGGTTGCTCCTTGGAGTACTACAGGAATTACAGTGACCTGATAATTGGTGTTTTGTCTCCTAAAACTCCTCAGTCTGTGAGCATGCTGAGTGACTATGACCTTCCCTTGAATACATCCTGCTATGAAGGTTTCTCCAGATTCTCAAGAATCTCAAGAATTCCTATCCTCCCTCACAGAACATAAAGGAGTCTGTGCCCAGGAAGAGGGTGGCCCAAGTCTAGGTGAGCTCACACAGCAGTACTTAACAGTCTTTAGGATCTACATCTGGAGAGCATAGAGGGGGTGATGCAAGGTGTAAGGTGTCAGGAGATGGGGCTCAGACCAGCACCCAGACTGCACATTCTAGTTAGGACAGTTCTGACATGTGTGTGTACTTACATCGACCTATTGAAGACACTATTGAAATGGTCTTTTACACACTGAGTTCCCAAACTTCTAGGGGCCATTGTGTCCAAAGTAAAAGAAAGGACTAGGTGTTGCTCAGTGGTGGAACACTTTTCTAGCATGCGCTAGGCCCTGGGCTTGATCCCCAGCATTGCAAAACCAAAAAATTAAACAGGGGCTGGGGATATAGCTCAGTTGGTAGAGTGCTTGTCTTGCAAGCGCGAGGCCCTGGGTTCAATCCCCAGCACCACAAATAAATAAATAAATAAGTAAATAAAACAATGAAAAACCAGGAGTCAAAAATACCAAGGTACCTGTGATACTAACTATTAACCACCTAGGAATACAATGTCCTGAACCTTTTCAGCTCAACATGCTTGGTCTAAATATGTCTCCTAAAGTAATTTTGCAGTTCATTGAATAAATTTCCATGGACAAGGCATGCTCAGTCAGAAGAACCCTGGAAGAATGGTAGCATATTTAAAGTGCTAAATGATACCAGAGTATGCATTATGCTGCAATCGGAAGGTTTCGAAATGGAATGATTATTTTTAAAAGGAACAAAAATCAATCCAAGAGGATAAAAGTAAGAAAAGAAGGCTTAGATTGCTTTGCAGAACCTCCAGCCAAGCGTGGACATCCCCAGAGTGACAGTTTTTCATCAGAGTTGGGCGATTACGGGCTCTGGGAGCCTTTGCCCTATCGTGTGTATTATTACAATTGTTCCTCTAATTCAGATCTCTAAGCAGCTTAATGCCTGTTCTTATCGTATTTCAATTTAGAGCACAACAAAAATGTCCTATCCGCTCAGTGTCTGCTGCTGTCAGTGAAGCTATTCTGAATTTATGTGGTTGACCTTCGAAATACAAGGTGGTAGAGAAAGCAGTCCTCTCCCAGGCCTAAACTCTCCTGAAAGGTGGTCCTAAGATTGTTAGGGAGGCATAACTTCTTCCTAACAAAATAATACTTTTGAGGATAACTTTACCAAAGATTATAGGGAAAATGAAATAAATTTTAAAATCTTTGCTCTATTAAGTGCCCCAAATTGCATAGTAATCATGCTATGCCAAGACTATAAATTGACAGATTTGGAGACTCCTGTGTAGCAAAAGGTAGCCCTCTTCACTGAGGCCATCCAGCTTCCTCTACATTAGGATAAATCATTCATTGAGCCAGCATCTGGCAACATGCCATACTAGATTGTCTTTTGTGCGTCTCTTCTCTGGAACCACAGTTTTCTTGTCTCAGGAACTTGGGGGCACTTTGGTGAACATGGGAATTATCCAAGCATCCATTTAAAATAACTCCAGTATTCTATGCCAATTCAGAACCAATTTCATGTATCTGAAATGTGCTCCTGCTTATGTTCTCAGGGGTGGCCCAGTTCTAATCCATCAGTAATGCCTATTAGTAGTACCACGTGGACACAAGGAAGGCTCTGTTAGTTTTATAACCTGTCATGATTCTGGATGGTGACACAGATAGCAGGCTTTTGTCATTTCTAGTTCCATTGATTCAAAAATACTGTTCTCCTTGAATTTTATCACTTCTTTATAAACATGGTGAAAGCCTGGTTAGGTGTGAGGCAGGTATAAGTTCTTCACATTTTAACAATGAAGATAGTCTAACATCCTGTTGTTCTCGGATTGTTTATTAGGTGCTTGTTATAAAATAGTACAGGCTACAAATACCCAACATAGGAGCACCAGGAGAAGTGGCCCCTTCTGGTCTGGAGACAGGGAAGATGAACCTCCTAGAATCCTAAAGAGCAGGAAACAGTCTGCAGCTGCCAGGCCTCTTGTCACTTGGTAGACAAAGGGTGCAGCTGTGTTTGATGGTTTGATGACATGTTTTCTGGCGACAGATGCTTTCCTTTCTCTCCATCTTTTTCATCCCTAGCACAATAGTAAAGGTTCAACAAAGAGTTTTGTGATGAGCGTTCAATCCCTACTGTCTAGTGTGAGATTGCCATTGGTGTAGCAAACATTCACCGTACAGTCATTCTTTAAGTTCCAGAGGTATAACTCAGTAGTAGAGTAGTCGCCTAGCATGTGTGAGGCCCTGTCTTCAATCCCCAGTACCACACACACAAAAATATTTAAATGGTCATTTTCCTATGTTAGCCCCCTAAGGTTTATTATTTTTTAAATTTCCCAGCACAACACAGAAGAGCTCTCTCTTCTTCCCCTTTCACTACAGCCCCACAAATCCACCTCAAAGAACATTGGGACTAATTATGTTATAATCTTTGTACCTGTCATGTCAATCATAATTAGAAAACAATGACCCTACCTCCTCTCACCTCGGGGTCTCTTGTGTCTGCACCTGATGAATCCTACCTTCCACCTTTCCCACAAATTTACCTGTTCTAAATTGAACTTATTTCCTCTAGCCCCCAAATCTTTTACCACCTCCCCCATGTGGACAGAGTCTTGTTTTGTGCACTGCTAATTCCCTGATGTTTGGCATATAGTAAGTACTCAATAAAAGTTTAATGAATAAATTATTTTATATATTCATAACAGTTAGAAACTAAACTGTCACAAACTGCATTTTATGTCCACTCTATTTTGAGATTTTTGTGAGCTTTCCCTGAAAATGTGATCACATAGAAGTACTAGAGACATCCTGAGTACCTGATAACTCACCTGTTATCAAACCTTTGTTCCAAATCTGATTTCTTTGCCTCAGGTCTCTGCCATAGTCTCAAACAGTACTGTCAGGGTCACCCTCTTGAACGATGGTCTGGCTTTTCCACTTTCCTGCTCAAAATTCTTTGATTATTTCCTTTGATACATTGAACTTACTCCATCTGGCATCCAAAGTTCTCCTCTTTAACTACTTCTCGTCCTTCATCCTGAGATAGGGGCCTTGATACATGAAACATAGTGACCCTAAAGATAATTAAAAAAAAATTTTTTTTTTAATTTCATGTTAAGTGAGATAAGCCAATCTCAAAAAAGAATGAATGAGTAAAATGTTTTTATTAGTCCTTTTTAGTTACACATGACAGTAGAATGTATCTTGGCATATCATATATACATGGAGTATAACTTTCCTTTCTTATGGTTGCACATGATGTGGAGTTACACTGGTCGTGTATTCATATGTGAACACAAGTAAGTAATGTCTGATTCATTGTACGGTCTTTCCTATTCTGACTCTCCTATTCCTATGCCCCCTCCCTTCTGTTCATTCCCCTTTGTCTAATCCAAAGTACTTCTGTTCTTCACTACCTGCTCCACTTACTGTGTGTTAGCATCTGCGTATCAGAACATTCAGCTTTTGGTTTCTTGGGATTGGCCTATTTCACTTAGCACAACAGTCTCTAGTTCCATCCATTTACCAGCAAATGCCATAATTTTATTTTTATTTATGGATGAATAATATTTCATTGTGTATATGTGTCACGTTTTCTTTATCCATTCATCTGTTGAAGGGCACCTAGGTTGGTTCCATAGTTTAACTATTGTGAATTGAACTGCTATGAACTTTGATGTGGCTGCATTGCTGTAGTATGCTGATTTTTTTAGTCCTTTGGGTATAAACTGAGGAGTGGGCTAACTGGGTCAAATGGTGGTTCCATTCCAGGTTTTCTGAGGAATCTATATAACTGCTTTCCAGAGTGGTTACACCAGCAATGTATAAGTGTGTACCTTTTTCTCCACACCCTTGTCAACATTTATTGTTGCTTGTATTCTTTTTTTTTCTTTTTTTTTTTTTTTTTTTTGTCTTTCTTTTTATTGTAAACAAATGGGATACATGTTGCCTCTCTGTTTGTACATGGTGCAAAGGCATACCATTTGTGTAATCATAAATCCACATACAATAATGTTGTTTGATTCATTCTGTTATTTTTTCCCCTTCCCCCCACCCCTCCCACCCCTCTTTACCCTCTATACAGTACTTTCTTCCTCCATACTTGCCCCCCTCCCTAACCCTAACTCTAACCCTAACACTAACCCTTCCCTCCCCCCCCATTATGTGTCATCCTCCACTTATTAGCGATATCATTCGTCCCTTGTCTTTTTGAGATTGGCTTATCTCACTTAGCATGATATTCTCCAATTTCATCCATTTGCCTGCAAATGCCATAATTTTGTCATTCTTTATGGCTGAGTAATATTCCATTGTGTATATATACCACAGTTTCTTTATCCACTCTTCAATTGAAGGGCATCTAGGTTGGTTCCATAGTCTGGCTATTGTGAATTGAGCAGCTGTGAACATTGATGTGGCTGTATCTCTGTAGTATGCTGATTTTAGATCCTTTGGGTATAGGCCAAGGAGTGGGATAGCTGGGTCAAATGGAGGGTCCATTCCAAGTTTTCTAAGGAATCTCCACACTGCTTTCCAGAGTGGCTGCACTAATTTGCAGCCCCACCAGCAATGTATGAGTGTACCTTTCTCCCCACATCCTCGCCAACACCTGTTGCTTGTATTTTTGATAATCGCCATTCTAATTGGGGTGAGATGGAATCTTAGGGTGGTTTTGATTTGAATTTCTCTTATTACTAGAGATGTTGAACATTTTTTCATATGTTTATTGATTGCTTGTACATCTTCTTCTGTGAAGTGTCTGTTCATTTCCTTAGCCCATTTGTCGATTGGATTATTTGTATTCTTGGTGTAGAGTTTTTTGAGTTCTTTATAGATTCTGGAGATTAGTGCTCTATCTGAAGTATGATTGGCAAAGATATTCTCCCACTCTGTAGGCTCTTTCTTCATATTACTGATAGTTTCCTTTGCTGAGAGAAAGCTTTTTAGTTTGAATCTATCCCAGTTATTGATTCTTGCTTTTATTTCTTGTGCTATGGGAGTCCTGTTGAGGAAGTCTGGTCCTAGGCCGACATGTTGAAGATCGGGACCTACTTTTTCTTCTATAATCTGCAGAGTCTCTGGTCTGATTCCAAGGTCCTTAATCCATTTTGAGTTGAGTTTTGTGCAGGGTGAGAGATATGGGTTTAGTTTCATTCTGTTGCATATGGATTTCCAATTCTCCCAGCACCATTTGTTGAAGAGGCTATCTTTTCTCCATTGCATATTTTTGGCGCCTTTGTCTAGTATTAGAAAGTTGTATTTATTTGGGTTTGTGTCCGTGTCCTCTATTCTGTACCATTGATCTACCTGTCTATTTTGGTACCAGTACCATGCCGTCTTTGTTACTATTGCTTTGTAATAAAGTTGAAGTTCGGGTATTGCGATACCCCCTGCTTCATTTTTCCTGCGAAGGATTGCTTTAGCTATTCTGGGTTTCTTATTCTTCCAGATGAATTTCATGATTGCTTGCTCTATTTCTGTAAGGTACGTCATTGGGATTTTAATTGGGATTGCATTGAATCTGTATAGCACTTTTGGTAGTATGGCCATTTTGACAATATTAATTCGGCCTATCCAAGAACATGGGAGATCTTTCCATCTTCTAAGGTTTTCTTCGATTTCTTTCTTTAGTGTTCTGTAGTTCTCATTGTAGAGGTCTTTTACCTCTTTTGTGAGATTGATTCCCAAGTATTTTATTTTTTTCGATGCTATGGTGAATGGGGTAGTTTTCATAATTTCTCTTTCTGAGGATTCCTCACTTATGTATAAAAATGCATTGGATTTATGAGCATTGATCTTGTAACCTGCCACTTTACTGAATTCACTTATGAGTTCTAACAGTTTTCTGGTGGAATTTCCTGGTTCCTCTAAGTATATAATCATATCATCCGCAAATAGGGATAGTTTGAGTTCTTCTTTTCCTATTCGTATTCCTTTAATTTCCTTGGTCTGTCTAATTGCTCTGGCTAGAGTCTCAAGAACGATATTGAATAGGAGTGGTGAAAGAGGGCATCCCTGTCTTGTTCCAGTTTTTAGGGGGAATGCTTTCAGTTTTTCACCGTTTAGAATGATATTAGCCATGGGCTTAGCATAGATGGCCTTTACAATGTTAAGGAATGTTCCCACTATCCCTATTTTTTCTAGAGTTTTGAGCATGAAGGGATGCTGTATTTTATCAAATGCTTTTTCTGCATCTATTGAAATAATCATGTGGTTCTTGACTTTAAGTCTATTGATATGGTGAATTACATTTATTGATTTCCGGATGTTGAACCAACCTTGCATCCCTGGCTTGTATTCTTAATAATTGCCATTCTGACTGGAGGGAGATGGAATCTCAGTGTAGTTTTAATTTGCATTTCTTTAATTGCTAGAGATGTTGAACATTTTCTCATATATTTGTTGACCAATTCTATTTCTTCTTCTGTGAACTGTCTGTGTTCAGTTCCTTTGCCCATTTATTGATTGGGTTATTTGTCCAAAGATGAATGTCCCTGCACATACCTGTGTGTTAATCAGGGCTCCTTGGCTGGAGTGACAAAAATGGGATTATGAAAGAAGGGAACACATAAGCTCCTGTAGCTGTAAATATCGCTCTGCGCCAACATAGAAAGATGGTCACACGTGTTAAGAGAAAAACCATAGAATGGCATGTGTGGTGTGATTCTGCTTTATCAACTTTAAAATCTACATATAGGTTGTATGTACTTATAAATCTTGGGAGAAATAAGTCTGGTGGAATAAATATACACCAAAGAGTAATAATGTTTAACCTTTACTGAGTAAAATTCTTATAGCTTGATTTTCTATTTTTATATGCATGTATTAGAATATTTTATACTAAAAAAGGTTCGTCTGTATGTTCGGTTCGTGATATCACCCTGCTAGTACAAGGCCATCAGAGTCTGTCCCATACATAAATACTAGCCATATATGGCTATTTCAATTTAGATAAATTAAAATGAAATTTAAAAATCCCATTCCACAGTCACACTAGCCACATTTCAGGTGTTCACCCAATTTCTTTCCCCTGAGTAACTGGCTTCCTCTACATGCAGCCAGAGTGAAGCTGGTGCAGATCTGAGCACCTAGGAGACGACAACCAGCAGATTATTGAGGCCCAGTTCTGTGCTCTTTTCATTGATGTGGAAACTTCTAATGTGTTTGGAAGTGACACTATCTTGCAGGCAACCTAATGGTGCCTTTAAAGAGAAATGAGAAAAATCCTTGCCCAGTGGTTTTTAAAGGAAAATGAGAACATCTAACTCTTGCAATGTGGAGATTTACCTATTTTAATTAGAAAGCAAAACAAACTGGTTGAGTTGAATGTGTTTCCTTTTCTGCCTAATTTCCAATTAACTTAGCAATGCATAGAGAGAAAAAAAGAATCACATTCCTTCTTGGCAGGGAAATTAGAATGGTATCATGAGTATTTCTGTTTACAGCTGTTTAAAGCAAACCTAGTTGCTCAACCTTGTTTCCTGTCTTCTTTTTCAGCTGGAATCTTTAACATTTTGTTCCACATGGAATGCAGAATACCCAGTGTTAGTTTCATTTTCTGTCTAATGTGGAGCCATAAAATCACTTTTTCAGTACCTTTTTTTTTCCTAAATAGATCCCTAATTTCAAAACTCATGATAAGAATTCTTGTTATAAGTAACAAGAACTCTTATTTTTTTAATTAAGGGATAAGTGTGATTTTAATATTTAAGTAGAAATCTATTATTCTTCTGATCTCTTTATGGTACAATTAATTATCCAGAATAGTGAGTTCATTGTAACATTTTCCTACGAGCATAACATAATTAGATGGATTCCACTCCCCAAGTTCTCCCCTCCTGATTCTCTTCTGTGATAGTCTCCCTTCCCCATTCATGAGACCCTCCCCACACCATTTTTTCTTCTTTTTCTCCCTCTAGCTTCCACATAAGAAAGAAAATATATAACACTTGTCTTTCTGGGTCTGGCTTATTTTTCCTAATGTAACGATCTCCAGTTCCATCCATTTCCCTACAAATAACAATTTGTTTTTCATGGCTAAACAAAAGTCCATTGTGTATATATAGCACAGTCGTCTCTATCACCAGGGAAATCAGTATGGAGGCTCATCAAAAACTAAAAATTGAACTATCATATAATTTAGCTATACCACCCTTCAGTCTTTTTTCTAGTCAGTGCATGTGAGAAATGTGCACACACCTATGTTTATCACAACACAGTTCACAATGTCCAAGTTATAGAATCAGCCTCCATGTGTCTGATCTTCTTTGAAGACCATGAACAAGTAGCTCTATGAAGAGATTCTTTATTTTTTGGAGCAAATGATCATACTGAATCTTCAATTAATGGCAGGTACCCATACCATTGTTGTGGACTCTGCAAGAGTCACAGCAATCGGATATCTTGAGGTTTTCCTTTTGTTTTTAGATAACAGATTAAGAAGGCATTAGCATGCAGCCTGATGCCTGTTTTCTACTCATTCTGCTCCTCTTTCAACAATTTGGATGTGCCACAACCACAAATTGTGAAAGCTCTTTTTTGAGTGAATTATCAAAGCAGTATTTTGTTCAGCACAGATACCCTCTAAGTCCGTAGGATGCTGAATATTCATTCATTCATTGAGCTCTTATTTGTAGTTGGTCTTTGGGTCTCCCACATTAAATTAATTGGACTCCTTGGTGTGTGGTACAGTCATTTGATTATTTGTCCTTACCATCCTGACTCTAATATATTTATGTCCCTGTGTACATATCCTGAAAAGCATTTTTAGCATGTGTTTTTAACTTAAATATCTTTATACTACAGATCTTTATTTCTTTTTTATTATTATTATTTATTTTTACAGACTGCATTTTGAGTCATTGTACACAAATGGGGTAGAACTTTTTGTTTCTATGGTTGTGTACAATATAGATTCACACCATTTGTGTAATCATACATGTATGTAGAGTGATGATGTCTGTCTCAGTCCACCAGCTTTCATGCCCCCACCCCCTGGTTCTTTGTTTCTTTGCTGTGTTTTTCTCTCAGTGCTTTTAAGCTTTGGTCAGTAGAGCACAGTGATTAAGATTGATAAATCTAAACCAGACTACATGTTGGCTTCACCAGAATGCTGACTTTTTCATTTGCATACTGTGGGTCCTTAGGCTAATCACTTAAATTCTCTGCCCCTCATTTTCCTTATTTATAAAATGGAATTATTAATGATATTCACTTTGCGGAGCTGAGGGTTGAATGAATTAATACATGTAAAGCCCTTAGAAAAGTATTTGCCATTTAGTAAGTCACATTTGTTTATTATTTTATGAAAATCTAATACATTATTTTTTAAATTATATAATTTTCCATCATATGCAGTACTTCATTTATGTTACCACCACGAACCTTTTTTTTTCTTTTCATATATATATATATTTGGCTATATCTTGTTGGTTTATAGGAATTTGTCATAGATGCTTAATATTAATCACATCCATGCTTTGAATATTACAAATAATTTCTCCTAGACTTCCACTGTTCTGCTGACTTAAAGAGTTACTCAACAGAATGCACTGAAATTGTATGTAATCAGATATTTCCATTTTTCTTCTTTGTGCCCTTTGCTTTTGGAGTCTCATTTAAGAAATGCATCCACTCCAAATGTGTTTATCACTATTTATTGAACAACCACCAAGTTACATTCTTGCTGCTTGGAATTCAAAGATGAATTCCTGAGGAGCTAACAGTTTAGTACCAAGAAAATATATACAATTAAATAATGGCAATACAATACAGAATGCAATTATCATTGCTACATTTTCAAATATTTAATTGTGTCTTCACAAAGCAAAACCATTTTTGTTTCAGTATTTTCCAACATCATATGTGCATGAATGATTAAAGATTGGAGCAATTGCTACCCTCAGAGCAATATGGCATTTTGTGATCTCAGTTTTGTACTGTACAAGTTGGAAGAGGTAAATTAATAATTCCTTATAACTTCATTAAGCATCCTAGCAGCTTGGGAATTTTGTTTGATGCATTTTGAGAAAGTCAAAGTTATCTAAAGATAACGCCTTGACATTACCTTACATCAGTAGTGGATCCAAGCCTACTGTTTCTTTGCTCACCCACTCTCCTGACCACACAGCCACTGTCCATCTTAATTTCCTCTCCTGCTTCTCCCTGCACTGCCTTGGACCTCCACCATATCATGCCATTCTCCTCTGTGTTTGAAATGCATCCAAAATTAGTCTCCTCTCTCTTGAAACTATTGCTCCAAACAGCTTTGCTGAGTTCAAAATAGGGCAACTGTCTTTTACAAAATAATATGAAGAAACTCAGGAGTTTAATTTTTAAAATTAAAAATCACACTTTCATTGAGTACTGTGATCACATAGGCCATGCCCAGATAAACCTTGGAGACACATTCCTAAGTCTTTCCAAGATGGTGGCTATAATGCTGAGCCTGACTGGAATGAGCCAGAAGAGCTTGTGTAGAGTGGAGGGACTCAAAACCATAGGGGGTGGGTGCTAATATGAGCAAACTTCCACTGCTGTGCTGTTGGCTTCACCACAGTTGCTTTTAAGCTACAAAAGGGAGTGATAGTCGTCATCACAGAAATCCCATGGGTGGTGCCAAGTGCTACACATACCATTGTTATAGCTGTTCTTGTTTGCCCCATTCTTTAATTCTCTGATCCCAGATTGACACAACAGATGGGTCATGGTGTTCCAAGAACCCAACTGGGGGGTGGGAGGGTCTCTGTTCCTAAACTGAGATGGCATCTGTACCTGAGATCCCCAAAATGGTGCAATCGAAATATTTCCATTTTTAACCATGATTATGGCTACTGGTTCAATGATGAAGGATAAATGGTAGTGCCATCCCAGTCGAAGAACTGAGCGAGGTGAAGCCTCCAGTTCCTTATTTGATACATATAAGTAGGTTGTTACACCCTCCCACCCAATACAACTAAAAATTTATATATTCATTCTTTTCCTTTTCTCCCTTCTTCCTTGACCACCTTTTTCCCAACAAGAAACCGTGTCTGCATTTTTCAAACCAAGTTTCATGAATATTCTGTAAGTTGATGATCGATGTGCCCCAGGAAGCAAAGGTGGGGTGAGTTTCATGATCAAATACATTTCAAAGACTCTGTACACTAAAATATACTTCTGGGAATTCTGAAATGCCAGTATGTCCTGAGAATATTCCAGTAATAAAACCTGTTGGATTTCTTCATTTAATCGATATATTAAATTTATGTTTAAGTTACCTTTGCTGGGATTTGCAATATCCCACATTAACGTTTCTATGTGAATATTATCATAACACAAACAGGATGAAGGTTGTAATGATGAAGTTCTCTTTTTCCTTGTACCTAGGCCCAAGACTCAAAATAATTTGCGAGGACATGTGAGAGGATTGAAAGCCATATTTAGGCAGAAAGTTAAACCAATTAGGAACTCAAAAACCACGCTGATCACAAGTTGGACTCAGGCTTTCCCATCAGGATTTGCTCACACAGAGGCTGTGTCTGCTGGTCAAGTCCTTATCTCTTTTACTGAAAACCTTTTTCAATTATGAATGAAGTTTTTAAAATGGCAAAAGAACTATCTTTTAGCTTTCACAGCTTCTCAGGTTCAGGTGTCCACAAAAGGCAGCACTTGGTTCCTGAGTTTTTAATTCTTGGACCCAAGTGGAGATTCTGAGAAACTTGCTTCTGATTCTTGGAAGAATCTCACAGGTCAACGTTGTGCCAGGTATAGACCCTTAGAAAAGTCAGCTACAGCCAGGGAATCGGTCTTATAATACAAGCATGACTGTGGGTTTAAATGTGCAATTCTCAAAGAAGAAAAATCACAGTCTAGGTGAATATCTCAAATGATGTGAACTACTAGGGTCAGTAAGCTGCTTCCTGTCTTTACAAATGCTTGAATAGAAGTGAAGCATGCGTTTATCCATGTCAGGCCTATAGGAATGACCAAAATATCAAATTCTTTGATGTCGGTTAAAATCACAAGTCAGTTTGGTTATTCTGCTTATCTTAAACCAGTCAGAATCTCTGCATCTATAATTAAGGTAGTTATTGTATTAAAATTAGAAATCAAATTAATTGTTCCCAAATAAATAGATGTTGGGTGTTAGGTTTTGTAGTTTGGGGAGTATAGAAGAAAATAATAAAGGCAGACTTCAGGACTGTAAAACTCAGGAACCTCAGTCTTAGCAAGGGAAAGATAAGTCCAGGCCCTACTGACTATGAAGAAGATTCAGTGAAGAACAAAGTCTGAGATTCTTCTGCCCCACTAGAGGAACCTCTGACCTGTTCATAGAGATCACCAGGGAGGGTCTTCCCTTTACATTATTTTCCTATGCTAGTGTTTTGGTCACCTTTTTGGCTGCTGTGACTAAAGGACCCAACCAGCACAACTGTAGAAGAGAAGTTTATTTGAGAGCTCACGGTTTGGGGAGGTCTTAGCCCATAGAAGGCTGGCTCCATTCCTCAGGGCTCGAGGTGAGGCAGAACATCATGGTGGAAGAGCTTGGCAGAGGGAAGCAGCTCCCATCATCAGGAGAGAGACTCCACTCTCCAGATACAAAATATGTACCTCAAAGCCACACCCCCAATGAACCACTCCCTTCAACCACACCCCACCTGCCTCTAGTTGCCACTCAGTTAATCCCATCAGGGATTATATCACTGATTAGATTAAAACTCCCACAACCCAAACATTTCTCCTCTGAACCTTCTTGCTTTGTCTCACACGTGAGCTTTTGGGGGATGCCTCACATCCAAGCCATAATAGCTAGGAAACAAATTATCACATATTTAATAACTTAAAACTACATGAATATATTATCACAGTTTCTCTGGGTCAGAAGTCTGGATACAAGTTAGCTGGGTCCTCCATTCAGTGTCTTCTTAGGTAAAACCCTACATGTCAGCTAGGGCTGCAATCACACCAGAGCCTCAGAGTCCTCTTCGCAGGCAGAATTCAGCTCCTAGAGGTATACCCTTTCTGGCCATGTAGTCTTTTCTATAGCATGGCAGTTGGCTTCTTACAGACATGCAAGAGAATGTCTCTGCTTCTTCCTTTGTTTAACAGTCTCAACCAATTAGGTCAGGCTCACCCATGAGAATCTCACTGTTTTATTAATTCAAGGATAACTGATTATGGACATTAATCACATCATCACAATCCCTTTGTCTTTGCTGTATATTGCAACATAATCAAGAAAGTGATATCCCATTACATTACTAGGTCCCACCCACACCTGAAGATAGGGACATACAGAGAATATACACCAATGAGAACATCAGAAGTCAACTTAAAATTCTGCCTACTACAATAAAATAGAGAAAGAAGAGTAGGGGTTGATCTTGGTTCAACTTCTTTAGGCATAAGTTTACCATCTTTGGGCCTGGAGGAGAATCACATCAATTTTTTTTAATAACTTTAAGCTGTCAATGGATCTTTTTATTTTATTTTATTTGTTTATTTGTATGCAGTGCTGAGAATCAAACCCAGGGCCTCACACATGCCAGGCAAATGCTCTACCACTGATCCACAACTCCAGTTCTCTCACATCAATGTTTATAGTAGTTCAATTCACAATAGCTAAACTATGGAACCAATCTAGATGCCCTTCAACAGATGAATGAATAAAGAAAATGTGGTGGAATATTACTCAGCTTTGAAGAAGAATGAAATTATGGCATTTGTTGGTAAATGGATGAAGTCAGAGAATATCACGCTAAGCAAAGTAAGCCAAACCCAAAAACCAAAGGCCAAATGTTTTGTCTGATATGTGGATGCTAATTCACAATAAATGGGTGGAGCGGGTGTAGGTAGAGAAGAAGAGAGTTACTTTATATTAGGTAGAAGGGAGTGAAGGAAGGGGAGTAAGTATGGGGGTAGGAATGATAATAGAGTGAAACAGACACTATTAACTCATGTACATATTTGACTATATAATCAATGTGATCCTACAGTATAATCAGAAAAATGAGAGATTGTACTCCATTTATGTATGATCCATCAAAATGTATAAATGCATTCTACAGTCATGTACAACAAATTAGAACAAATAAAAACATTTTAAAGAGATAAAATGTGGTTCTAAATAAGTAAGTTCATAAATTAAAGGAAATCCCACTCATATAAATATGAACACCTTCCCCAATCTAGTCTGAGCTCCTAGCTCCTTAGTGGCCAGATGTTTTCATGAAATTACTCGTTTAGTGTACATATTTATGTGGTGTTTTACCATCTGAGAAGTGTTCCTCCAACGCTTCTCCTATAATTCCACTTCACATGTGATCTCATGCCTGCTAGGGTATTTCCTCCCAGATGGGTCAATGGATCCCAGAAGCTAAAATCAGTGAAAGAACAAAGACCAAAGTCAGGCCTTATCACCAAATTCTGCTCCCTACCCCTTCTTGGTCCTCCTTTGAGTCATCTGAATGTGAGGGCTGAACATGCAGGGTCTTGACCATGATCCAAGGATGAGTTCAGTGCTCCTAAGAAACAACTTCCAGTGCTGCTGCTGTCCACCTGAGGAAGGGGTGAGCACAGAGTGTGTCTCCGTCTCCAATACTCCCATCTCTGAATGGTGGATTAGACAGGGCCTTGTCACTCCACCCTTCTCCCACAGGTCCTCAGGATTTGCGTATTGATGTGCTGGGTAATGCCTTGAATTTTGTGGTGTTTCTGATTGGTCAGTTGATTTTACATTAGGTTTCCCAGGAAGATGTGCTACTTCTGCTGGGGGAGGTTAAGGATGATCAGGAAAATTCACCTTTCTCAGCAAGTATTATAAGACAAGGACTAAAAGAAATCCTTTGCAAAAGGTAAAACCACCACACAAATATGTATATTAAGTGAGTAAATACATGAAAAAGCTCTGGCCAGTATAAGGGATAAGCAGCCAAGAATAAATTTGGGAGGTAGTCATGCTTATAGTATTGAGATTTCCTTTAATTTATGAACCTATTTAAATCCATCCTATTCTAACTCATATATATATTTATGTAAATGTATATACATAAATGAATTTCACAAGTCAGTGTTGCAGATATCATTGTTCCAATTTTATTTATGAAGAAACTGATCTAGAAAGACTTTGTTGTTGCCTAAAAACTGCACAGGGAGTAAATTGTCCACCTGGTACTGAGTCTGCATCTTTAAGCTCCGGAGACCATAAATATTCATTCACCAAGGCAACCAGCTCACATGTCATTGTTGACATGCCCCTTCTGTCTCTTATCATGTGTGAGTTAATATTCTCTTCCTGATGTCATTGTAATATCTGTCCATCCTTCCTCCCATCCACTCATCCATCATCTGTCTGATTATAACCACTAACCAATAGTGTTACAGCACTGAAAACTTGGTCACATGCTCATATTCTTGAAAAGCTGAAAGAACTTCATCTCTCCATTTTTACCAACCAGCTGAGGGGTTTGGCACATAGCTGGTATTTAGAAGTAGTTTGCTGACTCCTAATGCTTCTCTTGAGAGATCTCAGGTCAGCACCAAAAATAATACAGCAACACTGTGGCGTTTAGATCATAGAGATTCTTGGGAGATTGCTTCCATCCATTCCCCTCTTCCTTATGTACTTCCAAGAAGTATGTAAAATGCACATGAAATCACCTGGGACCTTCTTTTCCCAGACTTTTTTTTACCCAATCTCTTGTCCTTTTACTTCCTCAGTCATGAAGTGCGTACTGAGCTCTGCCCTTTCCCCACTCTGAGGCAGCCCTGGAGAAAGGCAGAGCCCATGAGCATCTCAGGCCAGAGTCCTGTGCTGTTCACTCTCTCAGGCCCTGAATTATTGACCACAAGAGCCTTGCATAGGGCATTGCGTGAATCCCTAAGGAATATTCCCCAAGGTCACAATCATTTTGAATTTTCATTCTACCCTCTCTGATCTTAGCTATGCCTGCCATTTTGATGCCACTATGCATTTAGCATCCTTTCTATGAATTCATCCATGTGACTGAATTATAAAAACATTCTTAAAAGCAGAAGATCAAAGAGAAAAATTTAACTTATAGCCAACACTGACCCCTGCTTTGTTATAATTATAAATCTACCTGGTAGTATTTTCATACACTACATTTCTCCATATAATCCACAATGAACAACCAACAGGGTTCAGTGGAAATGAAAAGCCTATATACAGACAAAGATGTGGTGTTTTTATTTGTTCTTTAATGGGTGGCCTGGTAGGAAAGTGTAGAAATCCCAGAGAGAGGGAGAGTGTGTCTTTTCTACTGACTGAGCAAGGCTCTGGTAGTCAGCTCAGGGTCTTGGAGAGTGAAGGGCACAAGACTCTGACTTAGACGCTATTTAGATGGCAGTCTTCTTTCTTCTACCAAAAATATGGGCACGATAAAGGTTCAATGCAGAGACATTTTCTTGGTTTACCTGAAGTAGTTGTCTTATCTCAAGCTGCCATAACAGATTACAGCAGACTGGGTGGCTTAAACAATAAACATTTCTTTCTCCTGGTTCTGAAGGCTTAAAACTCCAAAATCAAGGATAGCCAGCAGATTCAGGGTCTGGTGAGGACCCTCTTGTTGGTTTGCGAACAGTTGTCTTCTTGTTACATCCTACGGGGGAGAGGAGACAGAAAAGGGGAAGAGGAGAAATCGATACTGTCTGTCATGTCTCTTTTACTAAAGATACTGATCCAATTTATAAGGGTTCTACCTGCTTGACCTACGTCTTTCCCAAAGGCCCCACCTCCACATACTGTCACATTGGGGACTTGGACTTCAACCTGTGAATTTTGGAGTAAAACAAATATTCAGTCCCCACAAGGCAGTCACTGAAGATTCAAAGGAATATAAAGATGTAATTATAGCTACACCTTAGGATGGTAACTCTTTAACAGCAGGGTAAATGAAGGCACAGAGGGGCTAGATTCTAGAGGCAGTGTGGAGGCTGGATAAGGCAGTGGCAATGGGCATAAGAAAAATGAGATAAACACAAGGTCTCTGCAGTCAGTAACATTGGCAACTGGGTCTGGCATGAGTCAGAGGAAGGAGGAATCCAAAATGATGCTGAGATTTCTGGCTGATGTGACTAAGAGGATGTTGGTTGGATTTTCCAGGCTAGGGAAGACAAGAAAAATTGTATCTTGTGAGAAGAAATACTGAACTCCAGTTTAGACTTGTGGTAACTGTCTACAGAACACCACCATGTTGGTGATCAGGAGAGAAAATGGAGCTGAGAATGGAGACATATTAGGGAAAATGTAACTGATAAATCAATGGAAGTCACATAAAGAAAATGACAAGGTGGAGGTAAGGACAGATCCTTGCAGGGCACCACTGTTTATTTACCAGGCTGAGGAGAAGGAAAAATTAAAGGAGTTGGAGAAAGGATGATCATATACAGGAGAACATAGCGTTTTTAAAGAATTAACAAAGAATGGGTAGTAAGTAGTCAGCCTCTACTCTTGCCCAACTTTAAGTTACATTAAAAAATAGCACTGAAATTAAAAGCAAGAATAGAACAAAGCACTTAGCATTTTACATGTTTCATCTCACTTTGCTACTGCAGGTTTTAAGTATGAAAGAGTAATTGACACCAGAGTTTCAAATACTGGCTCTACCATTCATTAGTTCTGTGAATTTGGATAAGGGTCCTCTTCTTTAGATGAGGGTAACTCATTGCAGCTCATGGGATAGTATAAGTATCATATAAGATAACACATTTAAAGTTACATAGCTGGTAATATGGTCAATGAGAATTGCTATTATCATTTCTTTGAGCATATTTTTATAATATCCATCCTGAGAGAAAGCTACCTGAATCCAAAGACCATGCCTGTTTCAACAGTTGTGTTAAAATACAGATATTCCCAGTGTCTGTGTATAGTAGGTACTTGATTAATACTAGTTGTCTGACTCCATGATCTCATTCCATCCATACATCCTTGCCTGAGGGCACCCCTCTGATCCTCCTTAAAGAAGAGGAGATGGATTCTAATACACATACTGGTTCATTTCACAAGAGGCTGTTTTCATAAGAGGCTGTCTTTCTTAACCGCAGCTAATTGGTCTGTGTTTAACTATCTGAGAACTTACTAGAAGATAGTCTCTAATTCATTCCTTCCCGTAGTTTTGTAAACCTAAACTAAGAAACTACAGCTAGGTAGGAGCCCTGAAAGACACACAGTCCATCCACATTTCCAGAAAATGCCTTAGTGCCAGGAGTCAGACATTGCTCTCAGTACTTGAAGCACAGTCCTCACAACTAAAGAAGTAGTAGAGCTTATTTTCATACACCCACAAGCAGTAGAGCTTATTTCCAACCTAGACAGTCTTTTGGCTCTTAGCCTTGCATTGTCCTCTTTCAAATTCAACCTAGACTGAATTAGAATGCCCATGGCATCATTTTTGTGAATTTTTCCTGTATTATTTTTCTTATATTAAGCCCATATATTTTGTTTTTGCTTTGTTTTCACAGTGCTGGGGATGGAACCCAGGGGCCTTGTGTATATTAGGCAAGTGCTCTACCACTAAGCTTACATCAGGCCCATATTAAGCCTATATTGAGTTGAGATGAGGTGTCAGGTAAAGAATAGTGCAGTCTCCAGCTGGGGAGGTGCATATGTATAATCCCAGAGGCTCGAGAGGCTGAGGCAAGAAGATCACAAGTACAAAGCCAGCCTTAGCAATGGTAAGGCACTAAGCAACTCAGTGAGACCCTGTCTCTAAATAAAATACAAAAATAGGGGATGTGGTCAGTGGTTGGGTGCCCCTGAGTTCAATCCCTGGTTCCCTCCCCGCCAGAAAAAGAAGAGCACCATCAATACTCACTGAGTCATTACTTAGCATACCATACCCTTTATGAGAACCCCAAAGAAGAACTTCTGTCTGGTTACTGTACCAAAAATATTCTTATCCTTAACTATTTATTGTTTTTTCAATCCTACAAATACTGTGAAATGTGTAACTGACAAGCCTTTCCTTACTGCATTGACTCAGACAATTTATATTCAAAGATATGCTTCCTATCACCATACTTATTTTCCTCTCTGTTCCTTCTGTTTATTTATCCTGGTTTACTTTATTTGGTGGAAGTTCCTTTTTGGAACAAAATGAGAATCTAAAAATATGCCTCATTGCATCTTTATGAGATAGTTATTATTAACCTTCATACAGATGAGGAAACTGACCCTTGAAGTCATTTAAATAAACCATCCAAGCATGTGACACATAGTTCAGTGCTTAATGTTATGCTGACATATTTGTAATCTGGTTTTCCCCAGGCCACATAAATTTGTGTGGAAAGATACATTATGTTCATACTAATCATCCCAGGTTCACTCCCATGAGCTGTGTGACCTTATATAATTCATGTAATTTCTCTGTACCTGTATTCTTATAAGTAAAATGAAAATGATAATATACCTACCATGCAGGATAGCTTATGTAAAATGCTTAGAAGAGTTTCTAGGACACAGGCATAATATGTCATTATCATTTTATTCTCCTGCTTAGCTCTTGCCTCTATCATTTTGGATCCTCTGACCCCTCTCAAAGGGTCCCCAGTGACACTATCAGTTTTCTCATGTGCTTCCTTTCCAGCCTATTACACTGTTTTACCCTTCCATTGATGCTACTTGAAGATTTCCCACCCTGGGATTGTAAATTAGTACAACCACTATGGAAATCAGTATGGAGGTTCCTGAAAAGACTAGGCATAGAACCACCATATGACCCAGCCATACCACTCATCAGTGTTTATCCTAAAGAATTCCCCAGTTTGAAATATGCCCCTCCCACTCTAGACCAGGTCTCATTCCAATTTCATGTCTCTGTGCCACACAACAGATACACACACACACACACACACACACACACACACACACACACACACATCTGAGTGCTACCACCCTTACCTGGTGCTCTCTTCCCTGAAGCTTGTATCAAGTCTATAAATTTGTGGTCTACAATCGCTCCAGACTTTACATTCCCTTGCTCAAATCTGTGACATTTACTTTCCTCTCATCAGCAGAGGGCCTATGTAGAAACACTGCACTCTCAACCAGGACAGGCTGGATTTCAGATATTGCTGGCGTCTGCCTTCCGAATCCTTGTGGCATGATCAGCACTTAATGCACTTTCTTATATTGGAATGTCATTCTTGGGAAGTGAAACCGAGGAAAGTCCCTGGTATGTGAGCTCCCCACACCTCATTATCCTCTCACAGCCGTAATTGCTTCTGTCACACTGACATCTCCAACCCTTCCACCAGTACTCGGCCCGGCACAGCCTCACCATCTGCTTAAGTGACACCAACATTATGGCCTCCCTCCATGCATCCCTAAATGGGGTTGGGGAGGGAAGCAGAGATGGCAAGTGTGCCAGCTGGCACCAGTGACATAAACCTAGACAGTGATGGATCATGACCCAGGCCGGGAAGGGAAAAGGGAGAACATGGATGGCTAATTATAAAGCTCTGTCAGTGTAGCGGGTGGACCTCTCCACTCCTGGAAGCTGAATCAATGTGTTTCTTCTGTTCTGGCAGCAAACATGTCAGCTTCATTTTAATATATGGTTGCAAAATAATTTTACACTTCCATTGTACTTTCTAAGAAAGTACACTAGAAATCAAGATCTGAATTGCTTTAATTTTGTTCCTTTGCAACCTCTGAGGAGTTTGAGAATGAGAGAGTTCCTGGCTGCTCAAGAGAAGAGCCACGGCAAGTTGATCCATGGTGGGGGTCAGTGCTGTTGCATGAGCTCTAAAGGGCCCCACCTACCTGTACCACCCTTTGAGTGTCTCAGGTTCTGTGTTCTTTATGTCTTGAAACTGATTGATGAATTATCCGTTTCTCTCTGAATGCTGCTTCCAGAATTAAATCTATCAGGTAGTTATTCAAGATTTGTTCTATAGAGTTCAAATTTAGTCACGCGACATTGATTTTTTTGCTGTTAAATACACTAGAATAAAAAATAACATTAAGGCAGTTCTGTTTTAAGTTTCTGTTCTTTGATTTGTGTGTTGTGTTTTGCTTTAGTTTACTTCACGTTTCTTTTTTGTAAAAGGAAGTGGTAGCACAAAGGCACCCAGTGAAATTGAATGCTTTTCTTCAATAGAAGAAACTAGATGCCATTTTTGGTTTGGGTTTCTTCTTTGTCCCAAATTCTCCCATCGGTCATGCCTGTCCTCTATGCAGACATATTCTAAGAGATGATGGAAGAGACAAATATGCTTCCATCCACATGGATGAAATACACAAAAATCCTAGATCAGCCCTGTGCTGGAGACAGGGAGCTGCAGAGGCAAAGCCTCAGAACTGCTGCGATCTTAGTGTTTTCTCCCCTGCAAAACATTCAACACAGCTGGCTAGGTTCCTTCCCACCAGGTCAATTCAGTTGACGAGCCATGCACAAAGGAAATAGAAACATCATGGCTTTGACTTTGTAAGCTAGCTATAGGCAAGTGTACCATTAGCAGGGTCAGTTCAGAGCACCTCTCAGTCTTAGAGGAAATGTCATCCAAATCTCTTCCCTGTTGCTATAAGGAAGATAAATAACTTGAAACAGCATAGATAAATGTTTGTATGTGGTGCCAATAAACAACTTCAGGCATGGAGAAACAGATTATTGGAAGGTCAGAAATTGTGATGGGGAGGCCCTGGGGGGTAGAGGTTGCCTGGGTAGAAAATACCAGACACTAGAAGAATATAATCCTTGTAGATCCAGGAACAAGTTATGCACAAGGGATGGTGAATGGAGAGGGTGATGTGAGGTCCACCTGGAATAAAAGGAAAGGTGGTAGTGAGATGCAGCCAAAACAAAGACCTCTCTGTAGATGCCCAGGAGTTGGTACTTGAGCCACACTGCAGTGAGAGGCACAAAGGGCTTCTGAGTCAAAAAGGAAAGGCCCAGAGAAGGGGAAATTGGAGGAACAGGGAGCATTTTTCATGCTATGATGAGGTAGAATCGTATTGTCCCGGGAGCAGAGGCTGTGCTGATTCTAGGGTGGGTGGAGTGTGCGGCCCCGCCTCAATGCTGTGGCTGAAGTAAAGAGTTGGGAAATGGATATGAATGCCAAACAGTGCCTTTCTGCAATGGTACTGACCTCCTCTGCCTCCCCTCTCTCTCTTTATCCTTTTGTATAGAATGTAGTTTTTGACACTCTGACAGATTAAAAAAAAAAAAAATTGGATTTTGAGTCCTGGTTTTAGTACTTATTATCTGTGTGACTTTGGTTTAGTCATTCCAGGACTGGAAAAAAACTTTGGACTTCCTGAACCCTGAAAAAATGATGGTTTCCCCTCACTGTCCAATATATACTTCCAAATAAAGAAGTCCTACCTTGGGAAGCTGAAGCAGGAGGGTGGCATGTTCAAGGCAAAGCCTTAGCAAGCAATGTAATAAGACTCCGTTTCAAAATAAAAAGGGCTTGGAGTGTAGGTCAGTGGTTGACTGGTATCAATTCCTGATACCAGGGTCGGGGGAGATGTACTACCCTGTTATGATTTTTTTCCCATAACGATTATTTTGATGCCTTTAAACGAATCAACATTAAAGAATATATTTTCTCCATCTCAGTTTTCCTGAGTTGTGAATGCTTCATCTAAGCACATGTTTAGTTTACTTGTTGGACAAGCCTTAGTGGTCAGTTCCACATTCTGGACCTCAGTTTTCTCATCTATGAAGTGAAGGTGTTAGACTGGAAGAATCCAAGATCTCTTTTGATTCAAGGTTCTACGATTTCATAACCTTGAAAACCTGCTTTCTATCTACCTTTGTCTCTGTCTTACCTTAACATTTAGGTGTTTTCCAAATATAGATGAGAAAAATAACATTGCATTTAGCTATGCCCTCAATTCCATGTACCTATTAAAATCTATATCTAAACTTCAGTGACTTTCTAGGCAATTTGAGCCAAAATGAAAGGATAATTGTGTCTGAATCTTAGGAAGGATATATGTCTATAAGATATAATCAGATATATTTTTGGTTTACTGGTAGAAAGCATTTTGGAATAAAAGCAAAACTCTTTTGAAAACAATTAAATTATAACTTGGTGTCCAACACCTGCCAATAATTTAGGAGATGATTCTGGAATTTTTTCTTAATCTTTCTAGGCCTTAACTTTCCTCTTTGTTCATTCACTTACTCATTCAGTCAGTCATTTGTTCCTGATTTGTTGCCTCTAATATTTTGTAAGGTAAGTCTACCTCTAGCCTGTTAAGACATTTCTGATAAACAGATCTTACATCTGCATCTTGCTGACTCTGTGCCCTTTAACTCTTCACCTCTGTCCTGAGTGGAAATTCTCTGACTCTTTACCTGTGTTCTGAGTGAAAATATTGCCTTGGTTCCCATGCACACTCTGAGAGCGCAGCAGCAGAAGCTGGGCGTCTGCTCAAGCCTGGCTGTGGCCTGCCTTTCAGATGGGAGCTGTGTTTTATTTGCTGGAAGGTTTCTACAACAGATGTTACCAGGCAGACAAGCAAGCACACACTCCCAGAGCCCAGAGCACGCCGACCCAGGCACGCACACACTTGCCAATACCAATACCAGGAGAGCCACTGGGTGATGGAGGGAGTGTGCTCTGAGGGATCCGCGCTGCTCCGAAGCCCTGCTAATGTCTCTGTGTGGCCATGCTGTATTTTCAGCTTGTCATCATGGCTGGGACAGTGCTGCTTGCCTACTACTTCGAATGCACTGACACTTTTCAGGTGCATATTCAAGGATTCTTCTGTCAGGATGGAGACTTAATGAAGCCTTACCCAGGGACAGAGGAAGAGAGCTTCATCACCCCTCTGGTGCTCTATTGCGTGCTGGCTGCCACCCCAACTGCAATTGTAAGTATAGAAATAGACTTTCTTCTTTATTTCCAGATACCAAAGAATATTTCCTGCCTGCTCTTTCTCCTCTCCTCTCTTCCTGGGCACTCACCAGCAGCCTTATCAGTGGTATCCTGTTCCAGCCAACACAGAGTGAATGAAGCTTTGTGTAAAAACTCTCATGAAAACAGGTCTTGTCTTTTGTAGGTGGCTTTTGCTTTTTAGTATCTGGATTTTAAAATTCGTATTTTTTAAAAGCGTGTGTGAATGTCATAAATCAACAGGCATGATTAGCTAACGTGTTCAGAACAGCTTCTGTGCTCTTGAAAAAAATGTGCCATGGGTTGTGTGTATTCAGAAGAGATCCTGACTATAAGTGCTGGCATGAATGAAAAGACTCAGATCAGAGTGGAATAGAATCCCCCTGGCCAGTATCTCCTGCTGTGCAGTTTGAACTTCCAGAGGGGCCAGAGATGACAGAAATCACTTGACCCAAAGTTTGCTCTGATTCACTGTTGGATCTGTTCACCTTACATCACATTCAATTCAGTTATGACTCTACCTTCGTTTATTTCATTTTCTCTCTCACAGGCAAAATTTGGCAGACCTCGAGGGAGACTGTTAACAGCATAAAGCTGGCAGACCTGTGTTATATAACCAAATCATTTAACACTAAGATTTTAATTTTTAAAATGATATTTTGTGAGAGTTTTTAAGTAAGCCTGGCATTTCTGTGTCTAAATATGCTACAAGATCAGATTAGTTGGGACATAATCTCAGTACCACTTCATCTTTCCTAATAGCTGCCACCCCAACCCTCCCACCTTCCTTCCCACCTCCCCTCTACATACCCTCTACTCTTTGGGGGAGTAAATGAACTGGCAGGCTGAGGAATGTCCTTATTACTTGAACATTCAGTTCAAGTGTCATTTTCAGGGCAATGTTTCCACGCATTGAGATGAAAAAGGGAATATAATTTTGAGGGGAAATAATATAAACATAATGTGTCATAAAACTACAAGTTCTTTTGGATCACTGATCCCAGGCTCACAAATGCTTCCCCTGAAATAATAAGAACATGCTGTAGGGATCCCGGGAAGCATTGAGAAGCTGCAATGTGATGTATCCGGGTAGTTAAGAACACAAACTTTACAGTCCAACAACACTGGATTATATCCTGGCTGTGTGACTTTGGAGAAGTCACCATACTGATCCCTCCCACATAAAATGAGAATAATTGACTGGTTGTTTTATGAATTGTGGTGGAACTTAGAAATGACTTCATGTAGTGCTTGGCATGTACTAAATGATAAAGAGTATGGAACGAAGAGCCTGACTAGAAACCATTCTTTTCCTTCTTTGGAATTTTGGACCAATTGTCACTGAGAATGTTTATAGGGCCTCTTCTGCCCTGTTCTGCACTGACAGGAGACGGGCCCTGACCAGAAGGAGACTAAACTCTCCTCTCTTACTGCCTAGGGAAAAAAAGAAAGCTTAGAAGACATGCTTCCATGTACCACACAAGGCAACACACTTCACACCCTAGATAAAACCAGGAAGCCAGTCTGGGTTCTGTCTGGAATCAGAGACAGTTTTTTTGGAGCATATCATTTTCCCAGAAAATCATTTTCCTATCATATCATTTTCTGCAGTCCCAGAAAATATCACTTATCATTGCCTAGATTCTTCTATAATTATTTTTGTCATTGTAGAGACATTTTCCATTAAAAACAAAAACAAGAAGAGGGAAGCAGATTAATAAGAATTGTGAACAGAAAATTAGAATCAGAAAACAATAGAATTATTAAATAAAATTAGAAGCTAATTCTTTGAAAAGTAAAATGCAAAACCCCTGGTTAGTCTAACATAAGAAAGACAGAAGTTTAAATAGCTAAAGAAAAGAATATAGAAGCAGTTTGGGAGGTTGAGGCAGGAGGATCACAAGTTCAAAGCCAGCCTCGGCAAAAGCAAAGCACTAAGCATCTCACTGAGACCTTGTTTCTCAATAAAATACAAAATAGGGCTGAGGATGTGACTCAGTAGTCAAGTGCCTCTGAGTTCAATCCCCAGTACCCACCCCACAACAGAAAGATTATATAAGAAAAAAAAAATCCTGTCAAAGTCTATGCTATATTTCTATTTAAACTGTATGTAAAATTCTGTGCCAATAAATGCTTACATCTCAATAAAATTCATCATGTTATATACTAAAAATGCCTTAAAATAATGCAGCAAAGCTGAACAGATGAACAATAGAATAACATTCTGCATTTGTCTAAAATTTATTTCAAAAATAGTACTGAACCTACGTAACTGTTGAACAACTTCCACCACACTTTTAAGGAATGAAAAATCCAAGACTATATAAAATGTTACAGATCCTAAAAATAAATGGAAAACTTTTCAATGCATATTTGAAAACAAAAATATGGATTTCTAACACTTAGAAAGTCTGCATAATTCCCACAAAAAAACACCCTCATAACAACAGTCTCAGGAGTGTTGATACAAGCATATAAAAAAGAATAGGAAGATTTGTCTACCTAAAAATAAAAATTTGTATCGAAAGGTAAATAAAGACCGCAAAAGTTTGTGGTGGATGAGATTCAAATGTAAATATCCTTAATAAGTGGAAGGTAGGCTTTCCAAGGTAAAAACAAGAAAGAACAAGAATAGACAACTAACAATAGACTTCATATAAACACTTCTAAACTTATCAGCAATCAAAAAAAAGCATAATTTTAAAAGATACAGCACTTCCTTAGTATAAAATTAGCAAATGTCTTAAAGGAACATAGATCATTTTGTCAAGATGCAGATAGTTCCATATAATTCTAGTCTATTTTCTTTTTGAAGAGCAGCTTATAAAAGATGTCTTAACAGCCTTATAAATTTCAGAACCTGTCATTATTTTCATTCCCTAGATTTACATTAAGTAAATGATCACAGTTTTATACCAAGATTTGTATACAGGGATTTTCATCTCAGCAATAATTTTAATAGTGAAATGTTTGAAATTAGCTTAGCACACAATACTGGTGGACTGGTTAAATACATTATGGGTAGTTCAAACACTTTAAATTGTGATGGAACATGCTCATCATTTCATCCTTTTTTTAAAACACAAAAAAATTGAATTATAGTGTTATGGGTAAAATCCTTCCTTTCTATCAGATAATCTATTTCTTAAGTTCCTGGCTGAGAAAATGACCCCAGATTGACCCCAGTGAATTACATCTGTTCTCAGAGAGCTGTTATCACCTGAGGGAGTGCTAGGCTTTGATTCCCAACTTCAGTGACCATTGTGTGCACTGTAGGACCCTGGAAACTACAGCTATGCATGGTTACACCATATGTTGTCTCCATTGGACAGGCGCTTTTAAGCCAGGTGACTCCTGCATCCTCCAATGTGTGTAAATTTCCACATATCTGAGCTGTACTGCTCTGCTGAAAGCTGCAGTTCCTCTCGAGGAGAGCATCATCTAATGTAGCCTGTGGCTGTTTGTGGGTCTAAATATTCAAGAGACCCTGCAAAGATATCTTGTGGGTGTTAGAAATGTAAATCCAAGCCTATATTTAAAAAAGACTAGGAAAAAATAAACTAAACATTTTTAGCTGTTATCTCTGAATATTAATGTGTTAATTTTTTTCTTTTATATATTGTATTTCCAAACCCATGTGTGCATAGTATTTTTAAAATCAAAAGGTATGTTTTAAGAACAAATATTATACTCTAGTTTTTCTGGCAATAACTAAGAAAATGACAAAAGTTTTAATAAGGTTTGAAAATGGCAATTCTAATAAGCAAAAATACAAAATAGCAAAAGGGAACTTTGTAAAGAATTTTCTCTTTTCTCGAGACAAAAAAATGATAGAAATTCTCCAGGTTACAACTTTTGACCCTGCCCCTACTATTGATTTGCTTTCCCTAAATGACACAAATTAAAATGTGGGTCAAATGTTCCAGCAGGAAGCCAAGGGCATATGGTCAGAGGACAGTGCACAGAGCTCACGCTAGGTTCTCTAAGAGCCTGCAATTCCTCTTCAGCTCTCAAATGGAAACCCTGATTTAACCTTTCTATTCCTTTTTTTCTCTGGGTGACAGATATAACAAATCATGCTGACAAGTCCCTAAAAAGTGTCCTGAGAAATACCCCATAAATGAATAAATTTGGGGTGATTGTAATAGCATCTTATAATTTGCATATATTCTGCGACCATCACCTAAGTGGATCCTCACAGCAGCCCAGAGAATATAAAAGGGTCATTCCAAAGACTAGACAGTGTGTGGTCCATCTCCCTTCATTTTTTAGTGGCGAACATTGAGACTCAGTTAAATGAGTTGCTGAAGGTTCCAACTGGTTCTGTACACATCTAGACAGGCAGCCACCCATTTGGTTCCACTTTTATTTTCCCCCCAAATGAGCACGGCCAGGAACCAGAGCTGATGACAGCTCACAGATTACTGGTGGAGAGTCTTGCACCCCTGGTGATGGTGCTTGATCTTTACTCCAGACTAAATATAAGTGAACAGCAGCAGGACAGAATGCAGAACTCTTCTGACGCACAGGGAAATTTCCTGACAGCAAGGATCTGTGTTCATTTCTGCCCTACCTTGAAGACACATAGCTTGTCCAAGAGCAGCCTCTGTTGGGCCACTGCATCATGGATCCCTAGCTCCTAACTCCACCCACACCCCCACCTCAGAGTGTGAACCCTTCATCCTCCTCAGGCTGGGTCTGCCAAGACCCTGCCACAGTTCTGCTGTCAGTCAGTGTGTAACCCTGGATAAGTCATTCTCCCTGCGGGTTCAGTGTTCTCATCTTTACATAAAAGAAGGAATTCAGCTAAATTATTTCCAAGATCCTTCCAGTTCTCAGAATCCATGAGAAGTGAAAAAGGACCATGTTGCTGGAAGGTACCACATGTTAGATTCCCAAATCTCAACTCATTGTTTACTGTCTAGAGTTGAGTTTTGCAGTTCTGTGCCTCGTTGAGTGTTTCACAGAACTGCATAATTTCATTCCTCCTAAAAACCCCTTTCCTAGTCTCTTGAGTACAATGAAAGAAGGGCTCCTCTTGGATGATTTCTGCGCTCTTAACTAATGGTAAGTTTCCGAAAAGGAGCTCATCCTGAACTTGTCCTTGGTTTTCTGTGCATCATCCAGCACATCAACAAAGGCATAATCTAGCACCCTACACTGCTCTGGGTCTCTGTTGATGGGCATTAATAACCCCATTCACAACTGCAGGGATGTGCCAGAAAGTCACAAGGGAAAAGGTCTTCTGTATGACCTGTCATTTTCTATTTCTCCTTTTGTGCTTTGCTGTCAGAAAATATCAGCATCAAATTGTGTCAGGGCCACATGGGATAAGCCGCACAGGGCCAAGGCCACTGTTGTCCTGGATCTTTAGGAAAGGTTAGAGCATGGAGGACTTACTATGTCCAGAACTATTTAGTCAAAAGTATTGGACTGCACTTCAAAGAAGTCTGCAGAAGTCACTATTTTTCTGACCACCTGAAAAACTGGGATAACTCCTGCCTTGGGCCTTCTGAATAAACTCATATACTCAGGAGTCAAAGGAAGAGAGCCTGTTTGGATAAGAGGATTTACTCAGCAGAGAATCTGATTTGCCCTTATATTATCTCAGTCCCAGTGGCACAAGGCATTAAAAATAGCTATTAAACCTTTTACTTGGCCTTAAATGAAGTGACAGGGGAGTATTTAGTATGGAATCAGAAGAACATTTGATTCCCAGCCCAAGAGAACTGAAATAGCTCCCTGTTTACATGCTAGCATGCACACACACATACACAAGGCTCATCAGGAATTTCCTAGGAAAGGAAGAGACACACAAAATGGGATAGAAAGGCACAATTTGGAAGAAATCATGAATCTTCATTTGGGAATTTGTAAGCTGTTAGCTCTTACAGCAAATGTGAGAGCACAATGCAGATCACAAAGTGGACTCTGTAGTGCAAGCCTGTTGGCTGGCTGACGAGGGACCCAGCTGCCCAAGTGAAGGAGACATTGTAGGGCCTTGTGCTCCCTCCTCCTTTGCCTCTTGCAGGCTGAACAGTCGCATCTGTTGAAACTCTTTTTAACATTTTATAATTCACATCTTTCCCCCTTTTGTACATTAGCACATGACTTCCTTTTTAAGAGAAAAAAATTTTTCATGACATTTTCTTTGGTGCTAACATACTCAGTCTTTACCAGGTACATTTTTTCCCTAAGAAAGATTTAAACATATCCTCATTAATTTTTATGGACTAAAAAACATTAAAGAAATAAACTATTCTCCCATTTTCTGCCCACACTGTAGATTAGTGATGCCTAACACTGCAGATTAATAATACCTAACACTACTCCACAAAGAGACATGCTTCCAACCTAAAAAGTAACCCTTCTAATGTTGGCTTGACTGTTGTGTTAATAAACTTGATCATTTTTATTTTACTACTGATTTATTTTTACCTGGCACCAGTTTTTCTTAGCTTCTCAATTATCATCTGAAAAGAAAACATTCTAGCGTTTCTTGAAAAGATAGTTTGCCAAAAACTATGAGAGGATCAATTTACTTGATTATAATCCATTTTACTTTTTACTAAGAGCAATATTTTAGCTGACTTATTTTAAATTTCCATTTTTCTTGTATTCACTGCCCAGAAAAAAAATCTTAGAAGAGAACATTATGCCTTAGACTGCATACTACCACCTTGGTGCTCTAGTTATATCAAGTTTAACTAAGAGAGCTTTCTGAGTGGATTGCTGTGACCTTTGTATTAATAACAGTAGGAAGGCCCCACTAGTATCCCAGTTACTGAATAATTTTCAGAATGGCATCATGCAAATAATCTCATTCAAATCTTTGAAAGGTATAGGAAGCATCAAGAGCAGCGATCCATCATCTGTATCTATGTATGATAAAGCAGAAGTCAAGAACTCTTGGAACAACCAAAGCTCATCAAATAAGGGAACCAGAACTCTGCAGACCTCGGGCCATCAATGGCACATATCAGGAAAGATCAAAGCCAAGCAGGAAGATGTTAGCAGTCAGAACTGGCAGCAAAATCTGCATTTCTAAAATTTCCTGTGTCACTTTTAAAAAAAGTCTACAACAAAAACTTTTTTGGGAATGCTCATGATGATAGAATCCTTCAAGGGAGAAAACTGGAAGCATATACAAATCTGAGATCAGAGCTCTGAAATCACTTAGCCACAGTTGTGGGGGAGTTGTATAAAGAACTTTCTCCTCTTCCTCACAGGGTCAGACACAGGACAAGATCCATCACCAGCCTCTGCTGTCCTTTAAGAATATAAAGGACAGAGATAACAAGAGACATGATGACCATCTGGTAGGCTTTACTTTCAGGAAAGGTTACTTGGTGAGGACAGAGTCCCATGGGATTATAGAAAAGAATGACGACTGAGGGAAACAAAATTGCAAGAAATCATGATAGTCCTGGAAGTTTTAACAAACTGAATTGAGATTGAAGTATAATTATGTGGTTTTAGCTTCCTTTAATAAGCCCTCTCTTGTCAGCTGCTACCAAAAAGATCAAGATGTTGGAACCAAAAAAAAAATCACCTTACAAGTCTTCTATTCCAACTTTTTATGTGAAAAATGAGAAGGTGAGTCCCCAAAAGGCACCTGGTCCAAGATCAAACATCTAGTTAGGGGCAAATCCACGCTAGCCATGTGTCCTTATACAAAGACTAGGCAGAATGATTTCTTCTATTTCAATACATATTCTTGCATAAATAGCCCAAGGAATGAAGAAAGCAAATATTCATTGACTATCTATAGATGCTTTTATATAAGTTTTTTAATTTTCTCAATAACATTCTAATATAGTCACTGTCAGGTTCAAGTCATGAGAAAAGAAAAACTAAGGTTCAAAAAGGTTCAACTATTTACCCAAACTCTCATTAAAAAAAATGAGAGAGCTGGAATTTCAATTCAAAGGTTCACATTCAGCAGACAACAACAACTTTGATATTGCCAAGTATCAGAACCACAACTAGCATTTGTATGAAGTCAAAACATATATACTAGGAATTCCCTTTTTAATGGCAATTCCATATGACCTGCAGCAAAATACCCTCAAAACTTGAAATTATATCTTTCACTGACTTGTTTTTGGTATAGGCATTTTATCTTTTGAAATCTAAAAGCCATTCCCTAGGTTTTTCATTTATATCTGTTGTCACTTGCCATACCTTCTGTAAAACACTTATGGAGGGGAGGGGCAGAGCAAGAGCAGAGTAGAGCTCTCCAGTGACCATCCCCCCAACAGAAACATTCATCTGAATTATCCACACAGAAAAGTACCTTCATAAAAGCTAAGAAAACCTAATCAGCACAGTGGTAGAAGATACACTGAAGAGGGCAGGAAGGACAATTTTACATTACCTGCATCATCCCTCTCAAATCTCAGGCTTAAAAGCATAGATCATCCACTTGATGGAAAGAGAGGGATGTAAGAATAGGGTTTTACTTTTTACCCTAAAGCCAGGTTTGTTGCAGTAAAACCCAAAACCAGGCAGGCTTTCATGAACCCAGATTCCATGCCAGTATCCATGGACTGAGCTTCTAGCCTCTTCTCAACCCCAGACTTTAGGTTTGCAATGCAACTTGATCTCTGCTCTCTACCACCATCAGTCCAACTTCAGTGACTCCTGGATCTAGATAGCCCTCACCGGCAGGCAGGCCACAGCTTCACCAGGCTTTAGGTATGCCCCAGTGCCATGCCAACTTCCATGGTTCTGGCCTTCAAAACCACACCAGAGAGCCTACCCAGAATCTCTAGATGAGCCATGAAGGAATTCTTAACAAATTTAAGAAGACTGAAATCATATCAAATATGTTTTCTTAGCACAATGGTATAAAACTATAAATTGATAACATGAGGAAATTCAGAAAATTCATGAATACAAATCAATTAAGGACATGTTCCAGAATAGCCAATGGTCAGGCAAGAAATTAAAATAGAATTAAAATCTTTCTAGGCAATCAATAAGGGAAAACACCATACATCAAAACTCATGGGATGCCGAAGAGTAGTTCTAAGAATGAAGTTTATAGCTCTAAGTTTCTACATCAACAAAAAAGACATAGCAAGTAAACAACATAATGTTGCACCTTAAGGAGACAAAAACCCAAAAGCAAGCTAAACCAAACAGTAAAAGAAGGAAATAATTATCAGAGAGAAATCAATGAAATGGAAACTAGAAAAGATCAACAAAACATAAGAGTTGGTTATCACTGTTTTGAAAAGATAAACAAAAGTTACAAACCTTTAGTTAAAAAAAAAAAAGACAAAGGAAAAAGAAGGGAGACTCAAATAAAGGCAAAGATGAAAAAGGAGACATTACAACTGACAGCATAAATAAAAGAATCATTAGAGACTTATGACAACAAATTCGGTAACTTAGAAGAAATGGATGAATTCCTTGACACATATAACCCCCAAGATTTGAATTATGAAGAAATACAAAGTATGACCCCACAAATAACAAGGAGATTGGATCAGTAATAAAATTTCTTTCATTAAAGAAAAGCCTAGGACTGGATGTCTTCATTGTTAAAAATATACCAAATATTTAACAAAGAACTAATACCAATTGTTCGAGCTATTCCAAATGATTAAACAGGATGGAATATTTACAGATTTATTTTATAAGGCCAGCATCACCCTGATTCCAAAGCCAGACAAAGACATTACATAGGAAACTTGAGGCCAATATCCCTGATAAACATAGATGCAAAAATCTTCAACAAAATGCCAGAAAACTGAGTTCATCATAATGAATGCACTAATGAATGTTATTAGTGCATTACAATTATATATAATATACACATTATATATAATTGTAATGCACTAATAAAAACATAACAAAAATAAATAAAATGAAATTCATCCCAGGAATGTAAGGATGATTTAACATGTGTAAATCAACAAATATGATGTATCACATTAAAAAATGAAAGACAAAAATCATATGATCTTAACACAGATAAAGCACTTGACAAAATTTAACATTCTTTAAAAATCCTCATAAAACAATACAATAAAAGTCATATATGACAAACTTACTGCTAACCTCATACTCAACAGAGAAAATTTGAAAGCCATTAATATTTGGAAGAAGATAAAGATACCCAGTCTCATCACTTCCATTCAATATAGTACTGGAAATCCTAGCTACAGTGTTAGGCAACAAAATAAATAAATAAATAAAATGCATCCAAATTGGAAAAGAAGATGTTAATCTGTGCCTGTTTACATACTACATGATCTTATATATAGAAAACCCTAAAGATGCCACTAAAAAAAATGTTAGAACTAATAAATTCAGTAAAGTTGGGGGAATATAAAATCAACATATAAAAATCAACTGGAAAGCCATATGCAGCAGAATGAAACTAAACCCCTATCTCTCACCCTGCACAAAACTCAACTCAAAATGGTTCAGGGACCTTGGACTCAGACCAGAGTTCCTGCACCTTATAGAAGAAAAAGTAGGTCCAAATCTTCATCATGTCAGCTTAAGATCAGACTTCCTTAACATGACTCCCAAAGCACAAGAAATAAAAGCAGGAATCAATAATTGGGATAGATTCAAATTAAAAAGCTTTTTATCAGCAAAGGAAACTATTGGCAGTGTGAAGAGAGAGCCTATAGAGTGGGAGAAAATCTTTGCCACACATACTTCAAGTAGAGCACTAATCTCCAGAATCTATAAACAACTCAAAAAACTTTACACCAAGAATACAAATAACCCAATCAACAAATGGGCTAAGGAAATGAGCAGACACTTCACAAAAGATCTACAAGCAATCAACAGGTATGTGAAAAAATGTTCAACATCTCTAGTAATAAGAGAAAAGCAAATCAAAAGTACACTAAGATTCCATCTCACCCCAATTAGAATGGTGATTATCAAGAATACAAGCAACAATAGGTGTTGGCGAGGATGTGGGGAAAAAGGTACACTCATACATTGCTGGTGGGGTTGCAAATTAGTGCAGCCACTCTGGAAAGCAGTGTGGAGATTCTTTAGAAAACTTGGAATGGACCCACCATTTGACCCAGCTATCCCACTCCTTGGTCTATACCCAAAGGACTTAAAATCAGCATACTACAGTGATGCAGCCACATCAATATTCATAGCTGCTCAATTCACAATATCTAGATTGTGGAACCAACCTACGTGCCCTTCAATTGATGAACGGATAAAGAAACTGTGGTATATATACACAATGGAATATTACTCAGCCAAAAAGAATAATAAAATTATGGCATTTGCAGGCAAATGGATGAAGTTGGAGAATATCATGCTAAGTGAGATAAGCCAATCCCAAAAATCCAAAGGTAAAATGATCTCACTGATAAGTGGATGATGATACATACTGGGGGTGGGAGGGAGGCAAGAATGGAAGAAGGATGGATTGTATAGAGGAAAGAGGGGTGGGAGGGGTGGAGGGAAGGGAATAACAGATTGAGACAAACATCATTACCCTATATACATGTATGATTACATAAATGGTATGACTCTACTTCATGTACAACTAGAGAAATAAGTATTACCCCTTTTGTTTATAATGAATCAAAATAAATAAATTAGAAAGAAATCAGCATTTCTATACACTAATTGCAAACCTTCTGAAAAAGAAATCAAGAAAATAATTCTATTTACAATAACCAAAAAAAATTCAACTACTTGGCAACAAAATTAACCAAGGAAATTAAGACATTAGTGAAAGAAATGAAAATGATGCTAAATAGAAAGATATCCCATGTTCATGGTCTTGGAGAATATTATAAAAATGTTTTTACTACTCAAAGCAGTCTGTACAGGTTCAGTACAATGCCTATCCACATACCAGTGACATTTTTCAGAGAAATAGAAAAACAATTCTAAAATTCATATGAAACTAAAGAAGACCTGAAATGATGAAAACAATCTTTTTTAATAAATTTTTTTAGTTGTTGATGGACTTTTATTTATTTATTTATATGCAGTGCTAAGAATTGAACCCAGTGCCTCACACATGCTAGGCAAGTACTCTACCACTGAACTACAACCCCAGTCCCCCACTGATGAAAGAAATCTTGAGCAGAAAGAACAGAGCAATAGGCATCAAACTACTTGACTTCAAAATATTCTATAAAGCTCTAGTAACCAAAGTTGCATGGTACTTGCATAAAAACAAACACATAAACCATTGGAACAGAATACAGAGCCCAAATATAAATCTACAGGTTTATAGACAACCCATTTTTTTATCTTTTTTTTAATTTATCTTTTAATTTTTTACAGACTGCATTTTGATTCATTGTACACAAATGGGGTACATCATTTCATTTCTATGGTTGTACACGATGTAGATTCATACCATTTCCTTCTACATAATCTAAAGGGGAACACACAATGGGGAAATTATAGTCTTCTCAATAAATTGGTGTTGGAAAACTGAATATCCAAATACATACAGAAGAATGAAATTAGACTCTTATCTCATGACATATACAAAAATGAATTCGAAATGAATTGAAGACTGATTGAAGACTCAAAAGGTAAGACCTGAAACTAAAATTACTTGTAGAAACAGTGGGATAGCTTCATGACAAGGTTTGGGCAATGATTTCTCAGCAGTGACCACAGATGTACAGGCAACATAAGCAAAAGTAGACAAATGAAATTACGCCAAACTAGAGATTCTGCACAGCAAAGGAAACAATCAACAGAGTGAAAGGACAACACACAGCACTGGAGAAAACTCTTGCAAACAATATATCTGATAAGGGATTAATATCTAAAATACATAAGGAACTCAATAAGACAATAACTTGATTAAAAATGGAAAAATGACCTGAATAGATGTTTCTCAAAAGAAGACATACAGATGGCCAAAGTCACATGAAAATATGCTCAATATCATTAATCATCAGGGAAATATGAATTAAATATGAATGTGAATTAAAACAGCAATGAGATATCACCTGATACGATGGTTATTACCAAAATATAAAAAATTTTGGCAAGAATGTGAACAATAGGGAACCCTTGCACACTTTTAGTGAGGATTTAAATTAGTACAGTCATCATGGAAAAACAGTCTGGAAGTTCCTCAAAAAATTAAACGTAGAACTATCATATGATCCAGAAATCCCACTTTGAGGAATATAACCAAAGGAAATGAGACTGGTATGGTAAAGAGCTATTCATACTCCCATATTTATTGCAGCATTATTCACAATAGCCAATATGTGGAATCACCCTAAGTGCACATCAACAGATGAATGAAGAAAGTGTGTTATATAAACACACTGGAATAGTATTTAAGTATGTAAAAAAATATATATGAAACCCTGTAACAACAAGGATGAACCTGGAGGATATCATGTTGAGTGACATAAACCAGGCATAGAAAGACAAATACCACGTGTCATTCATGTGTAGACTCTAAAGGAGTTGATCTCAGAAGTGGAGAGTAGAGTATCAATTGCAAGGGGCTGGGGTGACTAGGAAGTGGGGATTGAGATATTGCTCGAAGAATACAAAATTTCAGTTAAAATAGCAAGAGTACATTCAAAAAGTCTATTGCACAATATGGTTACTCTAGTTAATATCAATATATTGTATTCCTAAAGAATGCTGAGACAATGGTTGTTAAGTACCCTCACCACCAAAATGATAACTATGTGGGGTCGTGGGAATGTTAATTACCTAGATTTAGTTACTCTTTAATATATGAAACACTGTGTTGTACATGAAAAATGCATATAATTTTATGTCAATTTTAAAATAATTTTTAAAGATTTTATGAGGAAAGGTAGTCTAAAACAACCAAAATATGTTTCAGGGTTGTTTTGTTTATTTGCCATTTGGGTTTTCATGTATGAAGGATTATTAATCAAAGTACAATTGCCCCATTACTTGAAGTATATTATTATCTAAAGGCCATATGTCACTTAAGACTGTAGCTGGCATGCTCAGGGGATGAAAAAGGACCAATGGAATTTATTTACTGTTCATTCATTGCCAGATATAGTTTGGCCTTGACCATCCTCACTGGAGGATACTCTGTTTGCCATGATTGATATGATGTTTGTTAGCCCACAATCAGAAGGCCCAAATAGTCAAGGCAGCCATGTCCAAACACACCAAGAGTCCCACATGCCACAGCTGCTCTCTGAGCAGACTGATAGATGGGAGACATGGTGGCGTGCAGAGGTACAGATGGAAGATCCCAGCCATTGCCAAAACCAGTCACAAATCTGCTTCCGTGTGCAAAATGGCATCAAATGTGGCTGAAGGCTGGACAGAAAGAAGACCTTTGCCTTCACAGTCTTTCGTTCTCTAAACAGAATCAGGGCCTATGATATTAGAGGGCCAGTGAATGCAGAAATCACTACCCTGTGTTTGGTTAGGAAAACAGAATATCTCTAAAGCTCATTCATTAGTGTATAGGACCTGAACTGATTCATCAGCCTTTATGTCCATCACAGTTTTTACTAAAATCCAGGAAATCTCAACATGCGTTAGTGATAAAATGATCAACCCCCTTCTTCCTCCCTTCTCTTCCTTCATTTCTCATGCAAACATTCATTAGCACTTAATATATTCCAGAAATTGTCATTAACTCGACATCTAAATTAGAATACACCCTTGCTCTGATTTTTTTTTTTTTTTTGTCTTATGCTTCATACCTGATTTGTGGTTTGAATATTGGCTGACCATACAATCTTTGTATGACTTATCACCTGTGGCATGGCAGTCTTAGAGCTTTCTACTTGTGGATTTATTCCCTTTTGCTTGATATCCTTTGTTTAGCCTGGTATTCTCTGGAGTGAATTTAGCTCTATTGTGTTTTCATGCAGATAAGTTATGTGTAGTCGTTCTACTTGCTATTTGCTTTCTTGCCACCTTGTGCGAACAGTGCAAAGCTTCACTGAATGGAGAACTTCTAGAATTTACACACCACCTTTCCTTGAAGGAAGAATGTTTGTCCTCTGAAATGGCAAAGGCCAACAATGTTCATTTCTTATTATTTATTCTCACGTATTTGTATTCTCTATCCCTTTACACTAGTTTGCTTCTTAATCATATGTAATTTAATGATATTTCCAAAGGAAAAAAATATTTTTCTATTTTCTTACATAATCACTCAACACACTACTTTTGACACAAGATGTGTTGGGACATTCCCCCCACCCACCACTACCACCAAACAATTCTCTAGCAGATACTGCTTGTATAATTTAACTCAATTCTGACGCTCTCTGCCTCGAGATAGTACCAGATAGATCTGCTCACACATCGAGGGATCAGTTCACAAGACTGTCCCCACTTCAGTATTAAAGAAATAGTACACTTGTATTTAGTCCCTGGTATTTATTTATTCTTAAGCAATATAACAAAAATTCTGTGATTTCTGATCTATATCGAGAATTTTATCAATTATTCGTTTTCAGGGAAATTAAAACTTAAAAGTTATCTCCATAAGTAGATTGTTTAAAGATTCAAGCTTTTATTCATTCAACAGTACTAATTGAACCTATTATAAACCAGGCTATGTTTGAGACATTGTACAAGCAACAACAAAAGTTCTTCCCTCAAGAATCTCACAGTCAGATGAGAGTGGCATAAAACAATAATTGCAACTAAATGAGTAGATGGCAGGCTAAAACGTGGTGGCAGCAGCAAGACGGGTCTCCCTTTTCCTGAGGGGGCCCAGCAAAGGCATCACCAAAGGCAGTGATGTTTTCACTGGGTCTAGAAAGATAAATGATAGAAATACTTTTTTCTTCTTTATAGTATGATTTGTTAAGCCTGTATTTTAAAGGACTTTTGTTAATATAATATGCTTAATTATTTAACATTAAGCAACTCCTATGTACTTCATCTTAGGTTAGGCCCTGGGATACAACTGACAATAAATAAGACAGGCAGGACTCTCCATAACTAAGAAAAACAATATGTGATTATTTGTGACAAGGCCTAGAAAAGAGAAACAAATTAAAATATTAGTGTACAATAAGAATAGCTCATCTGCTCTGTAAGACCAAGGAAAGCTTCCTGAAGGAAATACTATTTTTTCATTTGCCTGAGCAAATGCATGCATTTATCTGTAACTGTTTACTCAGAACAGTAATGCATATGTACAGGGACAAACAAAGTCTCTTAGCATCTTATAATGAAAGAGAGGTCTTAGAAATGAGTACATGAAGGTATCCAAATGTTTTTACATGATGGAGTATCATGTCATTGTGAATTCCAAAGGTATTAGGCACAAGATTTTTCTAACTCTGCAAAACCATCTCTAGACATCTGCCTGACATCTGCTGGGTCATTGCCTATGAATTCTGTGTACTTCTTCTTCCCACCCCAGTTCTGACTTGCTTGGTTCCCTCTGTGCCAGAATGAGCCACTATCTCACCTGCAGACCACCTGTGCTTATCCTATATCTTTGACCTCACTGACCCTCCCTGGTGTACTTCTTTGATCTGGTCCCCATGGTGCCATGTTTTTCTATACATCTGATCCCTCTCTGCTGGGGTCACTGTGCACCAGCATCCTCCAAGCCCAGGAAGTCTTTTCACTTTTTACAGTATGACAGAACTCTAAGGCAGAGTCTTCAGATCTAAAGGGACCATTTTATTCAGTTAAAAACTATATATATATATTTTTTTTCTGGTTAAGATATCCTAACAAATTTATTGTTAGACTAGTGTAACTACAAAAAATTTTTAAACAGTATTCTGCCAAATAATTAAGTGAACTTTTTACTATCACAATCATCTAAACCTATAAGTTTAATGACTTTTCTATTTTTAAGTTGTTCTTTGTCTTCTCTCCCTTCCCCATTTTCTCTCTAATGATGATGTGGACTATCACTGTTCATTTTAAGGTCCCACCATCCAGATTTAGGCTATCTCCAAGGAGGCAGGTTGTGAGTCAAGGAGACCTGCACAGGTCTTACTGAGCCACAGGGATATTAGGACCTGCTTCCTGTATGACAACAAGAATTCTCTAGGCCACCTAAAATGTTCAGTCTTATTTTCTTCCCTTAAAAATAGAATTCAGAAAAAAATTACAGAACTAACCATTTTCTAGGTTCTGGGTAGGGAATAGGGGAAAAATATAAATATTAATGGCTCTCAATGGGAGACTGAAGAAGTTCAGAATTTTTAGGAACAAATTGACATTCTTCTATGTGGGATAAGAACCACAATAGTTCTAGATAAGTGCTCTTGGCAGAGGAGGTGAAAATCCCTCATGTAAATAAAAACAGCATATTATAAATGTATAAGAGGCAAGAGCATCTTCTAGCCAGGAAGTACATATGGCATTAGGAATGAAAACTGACTAGAGGAAACCTGGCTCTCCCAAAGCAGAGAAATCCCTTCTACCCAGGAGACTTGGCTTCTTTCTACATTTGTAATTATGTAAGACACAATCTGTCTGATTTTACACAAAATCTTTTGTGTGTATATGTTCCTACTAGGTTATGGAGGATAGAAGTCTTTTATTCATCTTGGAATCTGCCTCACCAGTACTTAATAGTACTTAGTAGCACAGTACTTAATAGAAATAATGATAATGACATGTATCAATAAACAGTGGTTATTGTGGTGATTTAACAATAATGACCAGCTCCTCCTGTAGTACACATTATGTTCCAGGCACTGTTCTAAATAATTCATATACATAAATACACTCACCTATATGCATACATACCTATACAATGTATGCATATATGTGTACATATGTAGATATATGTATATATGTATTTGATTAAACCTAAAAATATTGTTATCTGGATTATACAGATGAGACACCTAAGTTACAGAAAGCGTATGTAGTATATCCAAGGTTATTAGAACTAGTAAGTCACAAACACAGCTTTGAAGCCAAAAAAGCCAGCCCCTCAGTTCTTCCTCTTAACCACTACATTTGTACATGGTAGTGACTCAATACAAATATTTGAATTTGGACTTAATATTGAGGACACCAACAGCAAAGCAGGTTAACTGCAGTATCCTTTACCCGTAGAAAGATTCACGATGTTAAGGTACGAGATAGTGTAGTGGAAATAGAACTTTGACCACATTCTAAAGCTGCTTCAGACACTGTCTGAGGTGTGTGGTCAAGTCCCTGAGAACCTTAGATTCCTTACCCATAAAGGGATGGGAAACCACTCATAGATTCCAGTTTTAAAATTTCTGTTACCCATGTGCCTTTCATGATGTTATCCTCTTCATACATCTAAACAGTCCATATTGGCAAGAGAAAATAAAGCATGGGAATTCTTGCAACACTGATAAACTTTCTCTAAGATTACAGGTCTATTGAGAGAAAGAAAAACATCTATAAAATCATATTTTTCTGGAGAAATGTTGAAATTGGGATTAGGGAAATTAAAATGGTGGGTAATATAGTGAGAAGTGTGAGGTTTGAATTGCGGTTGACCTTGATACCAATCCCAGGGCTCCACTGTGCCATCTGTATGTTTTAGAGGGTAAATTACTTAACCTCACTAAACTTTAGTTCCTCACCAGTAAAACAAAGGTAATTATACCTACACTAGGTATCTCGTGAGCATGTTACTGTGCTAAAAATTCATCCAGTATTCAACAGCTGGTGGTGATTATTAAGTTTTATTCTTCTTTGATGTGTCTCAGTCTTTAGTTATAGTAGCGTCAGCATTTGTTAAAACTTGCCCCAGGCCAATTCCTTGTTTCAAATAAGAACATACTGTTCTGAGTACTATGAGGATGGTTTTAAAAATGTAGGATGTGGACTTTGCCATCAAGGAGCTTTTAAACCATGTAAGGGTATTATGATTTAAATGGTAATGTATATTATTTCAAGGTAAGAGAGAAATGCCATCTCAAGGAGGGACAACCATGTCAGAATAGGAGAAATATATCAGGTAAACATGATGATCAAACAAGGATTTATAATGTAAACAGTGATAGTTTTATAAAATAATGAAGTAATAATTTATTGTGATATGTGTATATAATGCCTGCTTAAGCACATTGGCTATGTGAATCATTTCTCATCATTGCAATGCACACCCTGAGTTAAAAATTCAATTCCAGCATAATCCTTATCAAAAGTTCTATTACAATTTGTTATTTTAATGTTCTATATGACCTGAGACTTTAATATTATGTCCCAAACTCTCCAAAATTACCAAGGATTACTTTTTCTAATCCTTTTGAAGAATTAAATGTAAACAACTATCTTAACTGCCCACCTCTCCAACATGGTATCTTTTAAAGGATTTGTGAGCCCTTAAAAAATACATATTTTTTTTTAAAAAGCCAGTGATCTCTTTAATCAAACAACTCGCCAGCTTGACCTTTCTTAAACATTCCTTCCCCAGATTTTTATTGGTGAGATATCCATGTATTTCATAAAGTCAACAAGGGAATCACTGATGGCCCAGGAGAAAACAATTCTGACTGGAGAATGCTGTTACCTGAACCCCTTAGTCCGAAGGATCATCAGATTCATAGGTGAGTACAGGAGGCTGCTGGCCCAGCCCTCGTGCATAGGTAAAACTTACTAAACTTGAACACTTTTGGTAAAACAGTCTAAACTACAGAGCTGTCAACTTTAAAAGCAACGACTGCTTTGGGGATTTTCCAGAAAGGACAGAAATCAAGCCTTCTCCTAGTACCAAGTTGATCCTTTGACCCTTGAAATAAAGTGGCCTTCATTGTCTTAGGAATGGTTTCAATGTTGATTTTTATCCCCATACATTTATCTGAGATTTCCCCTGAATGTATATTTTAATATTGATTGAATATTGACATATACCCTTGAGAATGGTCAGGCAACAGGGAGAAGAGAGAACACCAATAAAATGAATTTAGAAATAATCGAATTTCCTGGTTAAGATTTTCCATCCAGTAGGGTTTTTTTTTTTTAATGTGGGAAATTTAACAAAGGGTATAAAATCTAATCCACCAGGGTCTTGAAAACAATGCCTTTCCAAAGTTGGAAAGAAATACTTTTATTAGTGTTTATGAGAAGGAATAATGAAAACATGTTCTATATCCCCCCTTCTAGGACTTTTATTAAAAAATTTCTAGGGTACCATGGATAATGATCGTACCTACAGGAACATGTGTATGAGCACAGGTAGAAATAAAGGTGTTTCAGAGTTCCTACAAAATAAACACTTGATAAATGATAAATATTACAGTGTTCTAATGATATCTGGCAAATATCATTTATATATAAATATATATACATATATATATTTATTATATATTCTATATATAATATATATTCTATATATATTCTATATTATATATTCTATATATAAATATATATATGTCGCTGGCTCTTTGTGGTACAAAATCCGTGGATATTTGTCACTGCTTGCAGCAACAATTTGCACGGGTCTTATGGGTGGTGGACTGGAAACTGAGCTACTTCTATCTTTCTCTTTAGTGCACTGCTTTCTTGCTTGTTTATAGAGGATAGAGGAAATGAGGTTTACTTGCTTTGAGAGGAGAGAGAGAGAGACTTTGCTTATCAGAGAGAAAGAGACTTTGCTTAAGAGAGTCTTTGAGAGAAGGACAGGCTTTGCTTAGAGGAAGAGAGACTTGCTACACCTTACTTAAGGTCTGTTGCTTCTTACTGGTGCGTCCTGCATCCTGTGAACTAAGGGTACGTCTACCTAAGGTGCTTTAGTGATGTGTCTCAGTTCTCCACTTTGTGATCTGCCTTCCACCGCTTCTTTCTACTAGCTACCGCCGTGTTCCTTTCTTTCTTCTTGCCCCATTCCTGCTAGCTGCTGCTGCTGCGTGTGCCTACTAGCTGCTGTTTCTGCTTCCTTTTTTCTGGCTGTTGCCAAGTGTGTCACGCTGTCTCACTCCGCCTATGCTTATATCACCTCCAGGAGGCGGAGAGCAGGGCCACGCCTCTTATGCAAAGATTAGGCCAGACGTTAGATGTCCGAGCAGGCACAATTAGGAGTGCTTGAGAACACATGCGCATACATTGTGTGCGTGGACGACAAATCACCTAAGTGTGCTTATGTCAATCAACCTCCTCACGCCGATGTGATCAGGCTGGCGCAGTCAACATGGCACAGCCCCCAACATATATATATTTATTATATATATTTATATATGTATAGGATCTTCCTGGGAGCCACAGTAAAACTCCCAAGCCATAAACTTGTCTGGTATTTAAACAAGCCATGGCACCATTTGGAACATGCAGAACTGTGATCCAGATACACAGTATGCTCTCAACCCTTTGGGTAATCATTAATCCTCCCGTGTTTTCCCCTCTTTTGTAAGAAAGGGTTAAATTCCCTCTAGTCATGAGCAGAGGCCCACATCAAAACCAAATATGCAATAATGTCTCTGAATGAAATGAGCATGAGGCAAGTAGTAGAGTGGGCAGTCTAAGAAAATCTAATGTAGAAGAAACAACCCTTAACCCTAAAATAGTCTTAGGAATTGACTAGCGATATTTACAGAAAAGTTTTTGTACACCACGGAGGACAGCAATTGTCTCATTGTGATACCGTGATCAATCTGATGCCACTACTATCTAGGTCACCCATTTCAAACCGTGGTGCCTTTCAAAATATCCAGAGTCAGATCACTTCCCACCAGAGTAGCTAGGTAACAAATCATCGAGGGGGAGGAAAAGGAGAGAAGAGAGTATTGACTATACTGAACACCGAACTGGACATTGTATGCACATTATTTCATTTACTCCCCCCACAACACCCAGTAAGATATTTTATGGTTCTCACTGTACAGATGAAGAATCTGATAGAAAATGAGGAATAGTAATTTTTCCCAAGTAATGTGTGTGTGCATGGATGTATATGCATGTACATAACTAATTAAAGAAAGCAGATTGTGCTCACCATCTGATCTGTTTCTTGTACATGTAATTAAACAAGTTATTCAAAGAGTTATTAATCATAATTGAATAGAAATCATCTTTAAAAGTCACTGTTATTTTTCCTTGACAAAGAAAAATCACACCCTAGCTGGGGACAGGGTCCAAAGAATAAAAATTTTAATTGGCATTTGCCATTTATGTAGACCTCCATGCTTAGTCAGAGCAAGTCTTTGTTCATTGAGGGATGTCCAAAGACCCCTACCACTCAAGAACAAACCTCCAGGTTGCCTGTTGAGGTGCACTATACTCCCACTTGAAGCACTGCACTGAGCAGGGTTTCAGGACCATCAAGTTTAAATAGAAATTTGTCACCTTGGAGGAACATCAAATTCCCCCATTCATAATTTATGACATGTTAGTCCTTTGGGGTCTATCATACACTAATGGGAAGCTGAATGCAGAAAGCCTAGAGCAGAGGCATTCAAATAGATCAGTTAGGGTTCAGCATCATGAAATGCTGCTCGTAAGGATGGGATGCTAGAGTAGAAGGATAGCCAGCAGTAGCATCAACCTTGGGGAAGAAGAAACAGCAAGAGGGAAGGCTGGGTAAAAACGTATTTGCTTCCTGCTTTCCCTCTTTTGTCTTATGATACCAGGATCTACCTGATTGCTGGTGTAGAAAACCTGGGAGACACCTAAGCCATCTGGGAAAGTGTTAGAAATGCAAATTCTGAGGCTTTATCCCATATCTACTGAATCAGAAAATCTGGGGATGGAGCCTGATAATTTGTGTTTTAACAAGTTGTCCAGGTGATTCTGATGCACACTAAAGTTTGAAAACCACTGGTTCAGGCCATTAAAACTTCTTGCCCTTTTACACAATCTCTCTACATTTTGTCCTGTGACTTACTTCCATTCACACCAACCCCACAAAAATACCATCTATGTACCATCTTGGCCATTGACAAGTCATTTAGCAAGTCATTCTCTGCCTAAAACCTTTGAATGGATTCCTAGTGTTCCTAACAGCCTACAGAGCCCTTTGCAAGCCAGGCTCCTCTCTGGTCTCCAGTCTCAACTCTCACCTGACTAACACTGCTTTACAGTTTCTCAAAAGGAGGGTAAAATGCCTTACCTCAATCCCTGTTCCTGTGCTGCTCCTTCTGCCTAGAATATTCCATTGCCACACCCTTCCCATAAGATCTGACCAGATCCTACTCATCCTTCAGAACACTATTTAAACTTTACCTGTTTACCCATCCAGACAGCTAGCTACCTCGTCTTCCAGGCCCCCACCCAGCCTCGCATCTACATCTTTTATAGGCAGCTATCACATTAGTATGAATACATAAATCTATTTCTCCTAATAATTTGTGATCACTTGGAGAACAGAGACTGTATCTTTTTCACTCTCTATTAAATAGCATATAGCAGAGTGCCTGGCACATAGATTTTGAATAATGGGGTTTTATTTTGTATTTTTTGAACAAGTAAAGAGCAAAGAGAAACTGTTATAGCATGTATTTGCCTAAAACTAATTTCACAAGGGCCAATTCCTAAATATTCACTTTCTCCCTTTTTTAATTACCTTTATTATCACTCTTCAACTGACCTCTAGGAAATTAAAATGCAAAAATATGGCAATTTCTAAGGGAAGGCCTGAAGTCTATTCTGACTTTTCATATAGGAGGGTCAAAAGTAGAAGGATGGGGAAGGGCCTCCACTGAGGACAATTTATTATTTCTGGGTGACTACAGATTGATTTTCTTCAATGAAGGAAGAAAATGTACTGCATGGAATAAAGACCCTTTAAATAGAAACATTTCTTTTGGCAAAAATTAAAGTAAGGTGGTTATCAAAATGTATTAGGAATGTTATTGTAAAGAGCTTAATAGTCTATTTTTCTAGCCCAGTAGTCACCAAAATACATACTATGCAATTGGCATTGGAAAATGACAACTATTTCAGATAACTATTCTAATTAAGCTGAAATGGCATGACTTTCCTCTTGCAGTTTATTTAATTATTCTAGAATCCATTACAAATAGTTTTTCCCAACAAATACAATCAGCTTCACATTGCAAAAAAGACCAATGGATTAGCAAAATATTTTTTAAAGAAAATAATGTTTTATGCTGCCAAGGATGAAAAAAAAAACCCTGGGATTCTAATACATTACTGGTAAGAGTAAGTTGATATGCCCTTTCTGCATTGAAATTTAAGAATGTATTTCAATAGTCTTAAAAATAATTTTTTTTACCTCAAAATTCCACTTCAAATAATATATCCTATGGAAACAGAGACATAGATTAATTTTATGGATTAAAGTCATGTTGTCATCATATAAATTAAAATATCTAATACAGTTTTTAATAAATAATACTGCCAACATAAGTTATAATCTCAGAAAATGGTATCAAGAATGTATAATAGAGGAAGAATATTCATGTTATGATGTTAGTCAAATTTTTCTTTAATTATTCCTAAATATAAAAAGGATACATCATTAAATAAGTATCTATATGTTTATGTGTTCCACAGAAGAGAGACTGAAGAGATGTACACTAAAAGTTAACTGTTGTTACTTCTGAGTTTTAGGATAATGAATGTACATTTTTTTCCAGATAACGGGTAAATATTTTTCTTTTTCATTATTTTATCATTTCTATTTTTAGAATGATGAATATGGGTAATTTTAAATATCAAAAAATTTAAATATTAATAAAATTAAAAATGATAATTGAGAAAATAAATAAATAAACTTGACCATCTCTAGAAAGATGGTCAAGTTCTCTAGTAGGATCTTCAGTGTCCAAAGAGAGTTTGAAGTGGTAACTGCACTCTGATGTTCTTGACCTGTACTTGAAGGGCTAGTTCTATCCCATCACCCCAAAGTTCCAAAATAAGTCTGAAGTGCTAAAATGTCAAGAATACCTAAATCAAAGAGGAAACATCCAAATTGCCTTGACCCTGACAGAGGGAACTGAATTCTCTGATCCACAAATCCAACAATAAGTACACCCAAGATTCTCATTAAAAGGGTGCCTGTCCTCCCATCTTTTGAGTATAAACCCTCATAGCTAAACTCCTTTTCTAAACCATTGGTTTTTTAAGTTGTATTTACATGATGTGGGATGGGAAGAAAGGGACAGATTGAAGTAACAAACTCAACTAACATTTTTAAAAAACAAATGTCAAGTTAATTACATGTACTTGGACTACTTTTCCTCAATCCACCCCCCATTCCTTTCCTTTCTTATTCCATTGCAATACACTTGATGGCAATAACAATCTGCAGATTCAAGTTCTCAGCAGAGATAAACCCTGGGCATTCCCTTTTCAGCAGTAAAGACTTAAATAAGAGAATCATTTTTTCCAAAGATTTATGAAGTTCAGTTAAATGCTATTCATTCAAATATACTTGAACAAACCTAGTTCTGTAAATAACAATGATTAAACAATAACTGATTTAATATTGAAAAATGCCAAACAGAAAGCATTAGAATTTGATGAGGATTTTTTTGGTGTGTTTGCCATATAGAAGAAAAACTAAATTAACTCTCTCTGCCTCAATAGCTATTTTCTTTGGAGTTAATGGAGAAAAAGAAAACTGATCCAAACATGCCAAGATTAGACTATTAACACCTAAAGAGTCTGTCATCCAGAAGCTATTTATCATGGCCTTTTCATTTGGGACCCCATAGTTGTTCCATTATTACTTCTAATAAAAATTTAATTAAATACTAAGCAAATTCTTTGCCATTTAGGTCAGGTCCAAGAATTAGACAGCACTGGACAGAATAGAAAATGCCATGGTAAACAGTTAATTCATGTAACACTAATTAATTGCCATAAATTAAGTGTGGTCTAAATGAAGCATGAATATTTTAAATGCAGTTTCAAAGGTCATGGTGTTTTATGGTTGTAAGAATTGATACCCTGAGACAAGTTTCTTGTCAGCCTTTTAGAGAACTAGAAAATCCTTTCTACTATTGAAAGTCACTTAAATTTACTTTATCTGAAAGAGACTTTATTTGATTAATTAAATCAGTTTATTGCTACTTGCATTAAGTATTTATAATTAAAATATAGACAAGGGTCTGGTCATGTCCATTCAATCTTCAACCAATAGTTTATAGAGCACCTACTATTATTCTAGGCACTAATTAAGGTATTGAGAATATATTAGTCAACCCATAGAAATAAATTTGTCCTTGTTGAGTTTATATTCTAAAGTGGAAGCCAGACAGTAAACAAAATAAATTATAGTGTTTGTTAGAAAATATGTGCTACAGAGAAAAATAGCCAGGGAAACGAAATAGGGAGTTTGTGGGAGCAGATATGCAATTTTAAATGGAGAGGGGAGACTGTCATACAATGAGTATTATGTAGAAGTTGACAATGACTTGATAGCAAGACAGGGATGATTCTAGCCAACTAACTGCCCAGGGAACGAGGCCAACTCCATCTGTTCACTGAAGAGGTTTGACCTGCCTAGGGAGTCTAAACCCAAGCCACAGTGTCTACATCATGAGTCTAGATCATAAAAGAAAAATGTCAAGAGGAGGGCAAGACAAGGGCATAAAAGCAGATGGAGATATTCCTAGAACTCAGCCATATCAGAGTTGAAGCTCTGGACCTAGAGCAGGAGGAGAGAACCAGGAAGGATCTTAGGGGGAAAGAAACAGAACCCCAATTTCTAAACCCCATGAGAAGCCAACCCACCAGAATTTGAGGCTAAAGGTGTTTGGTGCTTCCCACTGTGGGTGGGGTTCAAGTATGCAGGGGAGAAAGGATGTGAAACCTGGGAGCCATGGTTAGCCTTAAACACCTAGTCAGGGAGCAATCTCTGCTCAGGTCTCAAGACGTTGTGATAAGGCTGTTTCTCATTGCTCTGCTCAGAGCAGAAAATGAATCTATTCCCTTTTGAATGTCATCCTCAGTGAACCAGATTATTATAAAACTGAACAGATTCCTAGCCCAGAATCCTATAGGTTACCCTATTTATCAAGGGAAAGTTACTGAGTGATATGAGACTTTATTGATTCTTTTCTGAGGATCCTCCCCAGCCCCAGCACTTAGGGGCTGGACTCAAAAGGACTAATTGAGTGAGAACTGCTTTCTCTAGCACTTCACAGGTTAGCCAATGCAAATTCTTGGCACTTAATTGCTATAAATCCATGTTTCTCCCCTCACCACTATTGGCACTTTAGGTAAGACAGTTATATTTTGTACAGGAGTAGGGTACTGTCCTGTGTACACTGTAGGATGTTCAGCAACATCCCTGACCTCTACCAACCAGATTCCAATAGCATCTCCTCCTCTACTCAAAAATGTCTCAAATCATTGCAAAATGTTCCCTGGAAACAGGATCATACTTAGTTGAGAACTACTTATACAAAGATTTTAAGAAAACAAGATTTTCCCAGAAGTTATGAATATTTTTGCTCTATGAAATATTTCTTAACAAAATTACACACAGTGAGGCACCAAAATACTACCTGAATTCCTAAACTGGCTCCCAACGTTTAGTAAAAGGTAGTTTCAAAACTTTCTATAATAATTTTAAAAATGTGTACTTTGTAAACTATTTAAATTATTACATTAGAACATGATAAAAGTGATTATTAGGACATACATCAAACAGACAGCATTAGCATTATATCAGTGTCTCTAAATCACTAACAGGGCTGGCAGGCCCGTGGAGTGGTGGTGGTGGGTTCATTGCTAGTCTGGAGCTGGGAATTGGGCTAGACTCAGATTGCCAGCTTCAGCTTTAGAAAATTATAAACACAGAATCAGAAAGGGCATATTTGAGGAATTCTGAAGCCCTGTGAGAATGCAGAATGTGATATTCCTGTTTTTAGATTCCTTGGTCGATAACATTTTTCTCTCTCCACATTTAGTTTGTATCCAGGGCATACTTTCTGGATTTACATGCATCTACATTCTCCATCTATTTATTTTAAAATTATCATTGCTTCTGGCAAATTTTTAGGGGTTTGCTTCTCTACCAATCAGAATTTGGACCCATGCTACCTAGCAAAGCTAAGGAGCAGATATTTAGAGACTAGTAGGGGTGACAGACATTTGAGAGAGAAGGCACCAAGAAGCTATCCTGCAAGAGTGCACACACTGTAAGAGGTGTTTTATTAATGCAAAGGATGAACAACATATGATGTTAAATATTTGTCAAGTTTTTAGAATGATATGTTTTCTTAACTCATCAGTCTTTGGAAATAATTTTAAGATTAATTTATAATGAGTTCCTTCAATTCCAATAGTAACTAATATCTATTTATAGCTTATAATTTACAAAGTGTTTTTTATCAGTTTCCCATGCTTTGAATAAGAAATCTGTAATGCAGGAACCATTTAAAATCCATTTTAGAAGGAAGAGCCAAAGTAACAGGCTTGTTCTTACAATTTACAGTGAGTAACCATGGAACAGAAAAATCAGCAGAAAAATTTATAAGATTCAAAGACCTAGGCAGAAGATCTCAGGTTCAAGGTCAGTCTTGTCAATTTATCAAGGCCCTGTCTCAAAATAAAATTTTTTTTAGAAAGGGCTGAGGATGTGGCTCAGTGATTAAGTGCTCCTGGGTTCAATCCCCAGTACAAAAAATAAAAAAGATTCAAGAGGACATCATAGTAAGAAAAACAAGTTACCCTGCCACCCTGGTTCCACAGCTGGGGAAGGGAGTCTCTCCTTTTCAGGACTAAGGATGAAAGAGAGAGTCCAAGTAAATTATCAGTGTGGATGCTGGCAATCCTAGCTACTGCAAAGTTTCACAATCTTCACAGGTTTGTGGCCCACTTAAATAAGTAACATGGTCAAAGAACCAAACAGAAATCTTGCAAATGAAATCAATGAGTCAAATATATATATATATATATATATATATTTGAAAAAAAAAAAAAAACAAGAATACTCCAAACAACTGGAAGAAAATCACCAAAATGACAGGAATAATTATCTTGTATAAACAGATTATATCCTCCAGTTAAAAGACACTAACTAGCTGAATGGATTAAAACAACAACAACAATGGGCTGCCTATAAAAATCTCACTTCATAAGTAAAAATAAACAGACTGAAAGTGAAAAGATGGTAAGTGATATTCTAAGCAAATTAAAAAAAAAAAATATATATATATATATACCGGAAAACCTCACAACAAAGTAAACCAAGCAGAAGAAATAATATCTGAACTTTAAGACAGATTTTTTTTAAAATGTCATATTCAGACAAAAAAAGAAAGAAAATGTTGAGAGCACTCAAGACCTTAGGTACACCATTAAATGAACAAATATCTGCATCTGTGGAATATCTGAAGGTTAAGGGAATAGAAGACTCATTCACTGAAATAATAACAGAAAATTACCCTAATTTAGGAAGGCTATGAACAACTATGTACAGGAGGCCTACAGAACCCCAAATATACATAATCAAAACAGATCTTCACCATAGCATATCATAGGCAAACTATCAAAAGTATATGACAAAGGAAATTAAAACACCGCAAGAGAAAAGCACCAAGTCACATTTAAGAGCATCCTCACTAGACTAACTAAAAATTTCTTAGTAGAAAAACTACAAGGCTTGAAGGAAATGAAATGATGTATTTCAAGTCCTGAAAGAAAATAATTGCCAACCAAGGTTACTATACCCAGCAAGGCTATCCTTAAGAAGTGAAGAAGAAATAAAGACCTTCCAGGATAAACAAAAACTGAGGAGATTCATCACCACCAGACCAGTCTTACAAAAGATGCTTGAAACCTACATTCAGAAGTGAAAAAAAGATAACTACCATCATGAAAGCATGTGTAAATATAAATCCCACTAGAAAAATCAGTATGTAAAAGAGAAATAAAAAAGAAACAAATGCTATCAATACAGGAAATCATCAAACCATAAAGATGAACAAGAGAGAAAGGAAAAAAAAAAAAAAAAAAAAAAAAAACAAGAATACTCCAAACTTTTGCAAATGCAAAAGTTCTCAACAAAATTCTAGCAAACTGAATTCAAAAGCACATCAAAAGGATCATTCAGTATGATCAAGTTCATTTCAATCCAGGGATTCAAAAATGGTTCAACATATGAAAATCAATAAACATATTACAACAACAGAATGAAGGAGAAAAACCATATGATTATTTCAATAAACACAAAGTGGCATTGATAAAATTCAATATTCCTTCACAGTAAAGGCCCTGAACAAATTAGGTATAGATAGATCACACCTCAACATAATAAAGCTATGCATGACAAACCCACAGTCAACATGATACTGAATGGTGAAAAGCTGAAAGCTTGTCCTCTAAGATCTCATCACTCTGGTTCAATATTGTACTAGAGGTTTTATCCAGCCCAACTAGGCAAAATAAAGAAGTAAAAGGCATACAAATACATAGGGAAGGCTTCAAATGATCACTTTACAGATTATATTATTATATACATAGAAAAAACCTAAAGACTCCACCAATACTATTCAAGCCAATAAAAAAATTAAGTATCAGGAGACAGAATCAACATACAAAAAGCAGTAAGTTTTCTATATACCAATAACAAAAAAAAAGAAATCATGAAAGCAATCCCATTCACCACAACCACACAAAAAAATAAAATACCCAGGAATAAACAACCAAGAAAGTAAAAGACCTCTATCATGAAAATTACAAAACACTGATGAAATAAATTGTCGAAGAACCCTGAGAGAGAGCAAGAAAGAGAGAGAGGGTGAGAGAAAGGCTTCCCATGTTTATGGATTGGAAAAATTACTATTGTTAAAATATCCTTAAGAGCAGTAGCAGTGATGCATGCCTGTAATCCCAGCAGTAGGGTTGCAAGTTCAAGGTCAGTCTCTGCAACTTAGCAAGACCCTGTCTCAAATTAAAATTAAAAAAAAAAAAAAAAAAAACACCAGGGATGTTGCCAGTGGTAAAACATCCCTGGGTTCAATCCTCAGAACCAGAAAAAAAAATTTTAAATGTCCATACTACCCAAAGCCTTATACAGACTCAGTGTAGTCCCTACTAAAATGCTACTAATAAAAATGGACCAAATTGTTATGTGAATATATGAATATGTAACAATGAAGCCCACTATGTATAATTATAATGTATCAATTCAAAAATATAAAAATACTAGTGAGATTCTTCCCAGAACTAGAAAAAACTTTTACTAAAATTCATATGAAAGTACAAAAGACCCCAAATAGCCAAAACAACTTTGAACAAATTGAACAAAGCTGGAGATGTTACAATTCCTGATTTCAAGACATAATACAAGCTTTAGTAACAAAATTATCATCATATTAGTATAAAAACAAACCAATGAAACAGAATAAAAATCCCAGAAATAAACCCACATATTCACAATCAACTAATTCTCAACAAAGTCACCAAAAACTTTTGTTGGAGAAAGGACAGCCTCTTCAATAAATGATGCTGAGGAAACCAGAGAAAATTCCACATGTAGAAAATTGAAACCTGACTATTTCTCTGTACAAAAAAAGCAACTCAAAATAAATCTAAGACCTATATGTAAGACTTGGAACCACTAGAAGAAAACACTTCAAGACACTAGTGCCAGCAATGATTTTCTGAACAGGACCCCAAAAGCATGGAAAACAAAAACAATACTTGACAAATGGGATTATTTCAAACTAAAAACCTGCTTCCTAGCAAAGGAAACAGTCAACAATGATGAGACAGCCAGTAGAAAGGGAGAAACTACTTGCCAATTATTCATCTGATAGAGGGTTAATATCCAGAATATAAGACGAAAAAAACAAACAAAAACTAGTAACCAAGTTTAACCCAAATGCACACTTCTCAAAAGAAGGAAACAAATAGCCAACAAATATATGAAAAAGTGCTCAGTATCATTAGGCATCAGAGAAATGCAAATCAAAACCTAGTTACAATGTCTGTTATCAAAAAACAACTAACAAGCCAGGCACAGTGGTTCAGGCCTGTAATCCCAGTGACTCAGGAGGCTGACGCAGGAAGAACTCAAGTTCAAAGCCAGCCTTGGCAACTTAGCAAGATATTAAGCAACCCAGTGAGACCCTGTCTCTAAATAAAATACAAAAAAGGGCTGAGGATGTGACTCAGTGGTTGAGTGCCCCTGAGTTCAATCCCCAGTACACCCCACACCTGCTGGGAAAACAAACAAACAAAAACAAATATTATGTGGAGAAAAAGGGACTCTTTTCCCTGTTGGTAGGAATGTTAATTAGTGCAGCCATTATGGAGAACAGTATGGTGTTTCCTCCAAAATCTAAAAATATATCTACCATATGACCCAGCTATCCCACTTCTGGATTGGGTTATCTTTTCATCAATGTGACCGAAATATCTGACAAGAACAACTTAGAAGAGGAAATATTTATTTTGGCTTATGGTTTCAGAGGTTTAATCCATGGTCAGCTGGCTCCAAAGCAGAGACATCATGGTGGAAGGGCATGGTGAAGGAAAGCTGCTCAGCTCATGGTAGCCAGAAAAGATGGGGGAAAGAGGCTATGGACAAGATAAACTCTTCTAGGGGATGCCCCCAATGACCTACTTCCTCCAACTAGGGACTGCCTCCCAGTAGTCCATTGTGCCTCAATGAATTAATTCGTTAAGTGGATTAATCCACGAATGATGTTAAAAGCCCTGTTGAACCAATCATTGCCTAAAATCTCCTCCTCTGAACCCTGTTGCCTTGGGAACCATGCTTTCAACACATAAGCTTTTGTGGGACATTCCAGATCCAAACTATAATGTATGTATTTGTGTGTGCACATGCATATACACACGTGAGTATCTTCAAAGGAAATGAAATCAGCATACCAGAGATACCTGCCTGCCCATGTTCAGTGTGGCAGTATTCACAATAGCTTAGACATGAAATCAGCCTAAGTGTGCCTGCAGATGAAGAAAATGTGATATCTATGTATATGATGGAATATTATTCCACCGCAAAGAGTGAAATCCTGTCATTTGCAGTAAAACGGATGGAACTAGAGATCATTATAGTAAGTGAAACAAGCCAGTTAAGAATATGGACTCTAGAGCCTTTTTAACCTTCTACTTACTACAGGAGTGATTTTGGCCAATTGACCTCTCTGTGCCTCAGTTTCCTTATCTGTGCAATATGGAAATAGTAGTGTCTATCTCTTGGAGTTGTGGTGCAGATTAGGTGAACTGATAATGCAAGGCACTTAGAAGAATATCTAGTACATACTAAGCACAGCTACCATTGTTACCTTTGTGATAAGGATGATCGCCTAGGGCTGGGGTTGTGGCTCAATAGTAGGGAGCTTGCCTAGCATGTGTGAGGCACTGGGTTTGATTCTCAGCACCACATAAAAATAAATGAATAAAATAAAGGACCATCAACATCTAAAAATATATTTTTAAAAAAGATGATCACCTAGTGCCCATAACAGTCTAATTTAGATATCTCATCAGCTCAGTATGTCCTTACAAGGAAATGAGATGAACATGGCAAATGTAGAAGAATTTTCTCCATTAGGGATGGAAGTAGTGAACCATCCTGTTCACTGAAATAAGTCAAACTCAGAAGGTTAAGGGTTGCATGTTTCTCTCGTATGTGGAAGCTAGAGAGGAGAAAGGAAAACAAAGGTGGGGGTAAATCTCCTAAAAACCAAAAGGACCAAGGGGTGGAAGGTAGGTATGGAGGTGGAAGTGCTGGTGAGTGATATTGGCCAAATTATATTGTTATATCATGTGCATGTACATACATGTAAAAAGAAATCCCATCAACATGTGCAACTATAATGTACCAGTAAAAAATGTGGAAGAACGATCTTCATTTGAAAACTTCCAGTATGAATAAAACATGCTAAAATGGAAGCATGTCACCATCTTTCCTTTTCCTGGTTGTCATTACTGAATTGAGAACATATAGGCAAGAGCCTGATGAATTTCTCCATTAAGATGTTCCCACGGGTTTTTTTAAATGTTTTTATTAGTACATTATAATCATACAGAATAGTGGAGTTCATTGTGACATATTCATAGATTCACACAACATAATTTGTTCCATTTCAATCCCTACTATTTCCCTTTTCCCTCCTCTAGATCCCCTTTCTCTACCCTACTGGTCTTCCTTCTATTTATTTGTTTTTAAATTGGCACATTATAATTATACATAAAAGTTGGAATTCCTTGTGATATATTAATGCATGCAGATAGCATAATTTGGTCAATTTCATTTCAGTTTCCCCTTCCTCCCATTAGTCCCCTTCTACTGTTCTGTGTGAGATATGCTTTTTATTCCTTATTTCTCTTTAGTGTCTTATATGAGAGGAAACATCTGATTCTTGACTTTCTGAGTCTGACTTGTTTCATTTAGTTTATGGTCTCCAGTTCCATTCATTTACCAGCAAATGACATCATTTCATTCTTCTTTATGACTAACTGAAACTCCACTGTGTGTGTATATAGCACATTTTCATTTTTCTTTTCTGTTTTCTCTACCTCCACCCCATACTAAGAATTTAACCCAGGGCACTTTACCACTGAATAACATTTCCAGACCTTTATATATATATATATATATATATTTTTTTTTTTTTTTTTTTTTGAGACAGTCTCACTAAATTGCTAAGACTGGCCTCAAACTAGTGACCCTCCCATCACAGCCTCCAGCATTGCTAGGATTATAGGTGTGCACCACCACATTCAGTTATACTGCATTTTCTCTATCCATTTCTCTATTGATAGGCACTTAGGCTGGTTCCACATTTTAGCTATCATGAATTGTATAGCTATGAATATTGATGCATGTATCACTGAAATATGCTGATTTTAGTACTTTTGGATAAATGCTAAGAAGTAGAATAGCTGGGTCCTATGATGGTTCCATTTCTAGTCTTTTTGAAGAATCTCTACAGCTTTCCAAAATGGTTGTGTTAATTTTCAATCTCACCAAAGTATGAGTGTACCTTTTTCCCCATGTCCTCATCAGCCATTATCGTTATTTGCATTCTTGATGATTGTATTCTCACTGGAATGATATGAAATCTTAGTGTAGTTTTGATTTGCATTTCCCTGATTTCTTAGGATGTTGAACATGTTTTCATATATTTGTTGACCATTTGGAATATAAGACACAGAGACAAATCTATATGCAGTCATCTGATCCTTGACAAAGGTGCCAAAAATATACCTAGGAGGAAAGATAGCTTTTTTAACAAATGGTGTTGGGAAAACTGAATATCCATATGTAGAAGAATGAAACCAGATCTCTAGCTCTCACTTTATACAAAAGTTCATTCAAAGTGGATCAAAGACCTAGGAATTAGACCAGAAATACTGCAACTGCTAGAAGAAAAAATAAGTTCAGCACTGTAATATATTGACACAGACACTGACTTCCTAAATAAAACTCCTAAAGCTCAAGAAATAAAGCTAAGAATCGATAAGTGGGATGGCAATAAATTTAAAAGTTTCCACACAGCAAGGAGACAAGAGTGTGAAGAGAGAACTTACAGGATGGGAGAAAAATATTTGCTAGCTACTCTTCTGATAGGGAATTAATGTCCAGACTATATAAAGAACTCAAAAAACCTAACACTTAAGAAAAAACACAAATAACTTAATTAATAAATGGGCAAATTTACTAAACATGTTTCTCCACTGGGAGTTTCAATGTAATAAAAGGAAGAGCAAAATAACAAAATAAGTATCCATTTCTTTGTACCCTTGCAATGGTGATTTGATGGAAGAAATTCATCTAGAATTAAGAGCTAGTGGCTGAGCCCCACTGTAGTTTGAGAAAACAGAACACAGGAATTCCCAAGGGGTTCCCAATCACCCTTGAAAACTGCTGGAAAATCAGTGCATTTCCTTGCATATTTTTATATGTAGTAAGATTTTCCATCCTTTTCCCCACCAAAACAAGGGCCAGAAATTGATTTGAGGATAATCGCCTTTGTTTTGTGAGCATCATGGTAGAAAAGCTATCACAAAAAAAAAAAAAAAAAAAAAAAAAAAAAAAATTAAAACTGGTTAACTTTTTCTTTTTTTTTAATGATGCTCAGATGGAACCCAGGGCCTCACACTTGCTTAGGCATGAGTTCTACCACTGAGCTACACCCCCAGCCCTAATGGCTAACTTCTTAAAATAAGAGAATGTTCAAACATTTTCAATATCACATAGTTCTTTAATTATCTTCCTTTCCACCATTTTAGTATATAGAAACAAAAGAATGCTCCTCTTTTAACAATTCTTGATAAGAGGCTGAGAGCATACTTATGTTGGAGAAGGGTCGGGGCAGGCAGGGGTGACCCAGGGGGCAGTTCAGACCAAGGAGCTGCTGGTGGAGCAGTTGAGACCTACCAAGGTGGAAATGTCCCTTTTGAAAGACAAAGATGCAGAGGTTGCTGCTACCAACTTAACCCAGAGGACTGTAAGTCTTTTTCACTATCCTTTTTCTCTTTGAAAAGTTCCATGTAGGTTTCTCCACATGAAAATGTATAGGAGCTATATTTTTATATGCCCATGTGCTAATATCTAAAATGACAATACTGGCAACTTCTCAGAATCAGAAATAGGAGACTTCTCTCTAGTATGTGAATGCCTAAATAAAGCCGTACCTGTGTTTCCCAGGTTCACCCTGCCTTCCAGGTTCTTTGTGCTTCACAAATGTTTCTAACAAGTAGTTTTTACTATGTCTAGTGTGGATCTTCATACTCCAATTTAAGGATTTAAGGTTCTTTTTTTTTTTTTTTTTCATCTTTCCTACATTGAAAGTGGAGAAGGGGTTGATTTCCAAATTGTAATTTACAAGTTTTACAATTCATGAAACACTTCTAAACTTCCAGTTTTCAATTATTTTCTTTGCTTTCTAAGTGTCCAGCACTGAACTGGATTTCATGAAGTGTATAAGAAAGAGACATGGTCACCGCAACTTACATGTTCATTGGCTTGATAGCCACCCTATGTTCCATAGACTCAGACATGAGATACCAACATGAGTTAGAAAATATGGATAAGCACCTATGCTCATTTATTCTCTTCACTGATTAGTCTTCTCTGAAGTTTCATTTTTTGATCTCATAATTACCTATTAAATGATCACTATGTGCCAAATCTAATTATGAGAATGTTTAGTTTGTGCCAAGCTTGATGCAAAAATAAAGGTGTTCCCTGCTCATATAGAGCTTGAATATTCTATAATTTTAATGGGAGAGATGGACATTATTGGATAAGCATACCAATGTAAATGCCAACTAAAACAAGGAATACAAAAGGTAAGTATAATGATATTGTAGAAGTATTTTTTTCAAGACCTCATGTGTTTTAGTCAGTTTTATTTGTTTTGTTTTTTGCTATGACCAAAAACCTGTCAAGAACAATTATTTTGAGTCTCATGGCTTCAGAGATCTCTGTTCATAGATGGCTCCAGACCCAAGGTGAGGCAGAACATTGAGGCAGAAGGGTGTGGTGGAGGAAGGCAGTTCAGGACATGTCGATCCAGAAGCAGAGAAAGTGTTCCACTCACTCGGGACAAAATATATACCCCAGTGGCATGCTCCCAATGACCTACCTGCTCCAGCCACACCCTACCTGGCTACAGCTACCACCCAGTTAATCCATTTAATTAATGCACTGATTAGGTTAAGGCCTTATAACCCAATCATTTTACCTCTAAACTTTCTCGCTTTGTCTTACCCATGAGTTTTTGGGGGGACACTTCATATCTAAGCCATAACACCATCCTATATGTGCCTGTTTTCCCTATACACTGCACACATTCAGTGTTCACCACAAGAAGTGGGATTCATCTCCAGAGCTGCAGTTTGAGAGCAGGTTGTGGTGCATGGAGCTAACAGGCCACTGGAGTTCCTCTGCCTCAGAGAACTGCTTCTCCTCTTGCCCTAACCCCGTTTCCAGTGCTCTGTATCAATGGATGGGAGTCTCTTCCTGTCAGATAAAAGGTGCCATTGCTTAAGTGTCCCTGTCACTTCCCGCCTACTTGTTGTCTCTAAATTCACTTAGAAAAATTAGGAAGAAAAGGGGACAGTCCACAGGTAAATTCAAAGAGTAGAACTCATCTGATGAAGAGATGACAGCCTTGTTTTCTGAGCAATTGAATCCCTGGATCTGAGTCTGGGTCAGACAGCAGGGGAGAAAAGAAACTTCTCTCTAAATTTTCTTCTGTGGTCCTTGTCTTCTGAGAAACTTGAGTTTTCTACAACATAAAACTCTATGTATGTGAGTGTGTGTGACAAAGTAAGAAAGAGACACAGAGAGAGAGGAGGAGAGACAGGGAGAGAGATGGTGAGATTTAACCTACTCCATATGTAGGTTCTTGTGAAAACCCCTCACTGATTATCCCTGCACATTGGCATCACTTCTGGTTCTGAATTTTGTTATGAGTTTCCATTTTTTATTGCTGTCATCATGTATATTTTAGTGAACAATTGAGAGATGATCCATCAGAGGCTGTCAGCAAAGAGCAATTTTAACTGAAAAATTACACATTTATAATTTAGCACAGAGCATTTGGTCTTTAGTTTGGAGGTTCTGTCTAAGGTCACAGAATCCTTGAGGTGAGAAGAATTGCAGTCCCTCCCTGCTGACTATCACTCTGTACCTGGGTCTGGGCTTCCTGAGGAAGCCTGAGCAGAGAGCAAGAGTCCTTTTGGCACCTGCATCTGGTTACATACCTTGTCCAGGTCTGAAGGCATCCTGGCATGAACCCTGTTATCTTTTGCCAGCAGACAAGTGATCTGTGGCTTTGAAGATCCTCATCACACATGTTGCCAGAATATGTCACTGTTTCTATCTCATTCTTTTGGTACCAGAGCTTGAGCCCTGTGCTGATTTCATAGAAAGAACCAGGTCACAGAGTTTCACTTCATGTTCTAAACTGCTAGTGATCAAAGGTCCTACCTTGTCCAAATTCATCCTAACTGGAATCAGATGGAGTCCAGGTACAGCCCTAGACCAAAACATGAGGGACTTTTGAACACCTTCCTCTGTCTTCATCCTCTGGCTTGCCAAGCACATGTCAGTTCAGTTCTTTCAGGCCACAAGGAAGAGGCATGCTCTGGTTTCCTCAGATGATCCCTGTCACCATGGCAGGGTGTGCAGGTGTCACCAGCAAATGCCAATCTCTTTGTCCTAATTGCAGGCCCCTTCTCAACCCATCTGACCTACTTTAGCTGTTCCTAATGCAGTCACCCTGTTGCCCTGATGCCAAGCTGAATGTGAAACTTAAATCTAAGACATTGGCAGAGCTCTTGAGCAGTATCCTGGGAGGTGCAGGCCACCCTTCATCTGCATTTCCAAAATATCATTCTGGAGACTTATATCACCCCACCCCTGAGGCTCAATGACAGCATAAGGCAGGGAGCATGGCTGTGTCCCTTCACTCCTTCAGCACGATCTGGCCAGGTTCTCCACCTCATGTGACATCCTCTCTGTATTCACATCCTCTGCTGCTCTGTGGTTGATTTTTAGAAATTCAGGTGTTTCAGCCTCCACGCCATGATTCTTCATCTTCCAAGCCAAGCTTTTGGTGTTCAGAGCAAGCAAAGCAACAATAAATGTCATGAGAACATGGCTCTGGGAAATCAAAACTGCTTTACTTTTAGACTTTTTTGTCTGCTATAATTAAATTCAGAAATCCATTCTGAAATGCAATCAGCTCTCCTGAAGCAAGGACATTACTGATGGAATAGAGCCATAGTGGGGTGGGGGTGGGTAAAAGGATTGAAAGTGCATTCAAATTTCAAAAATATGATCTCAATTTTGGATATCAAACTAGGATACACAGGTATTTTTATAACATCTCCTTCAAATCATACCTTGCAATATAGGAGAACATAAATGGCATTTCACCAGACTCTAAGGACAAAAAGAGCTATTTTTAGCCTCTGAGGCTTGTAAAAATACACACAAGTCAGGGTAAAGTCGCAGAAGGATGGCTTAAGTTCCTTGACAAAAGCCCTGTGTGACTTCATGCTGTCTGTAAATCACCATGGCAGGTCTTACCACCTGTGGTTGGTGTGGCCTGAGCCAGGCACAGGGGTCCCCAGGCTGACACAATCTCCATCTAAGGACAGATCAAATGCACCAGAATGTTAGGAAAGCAGATGTCATTAAGCCATCAGGAGAAGCAGACTTAATCTACCAGAGGCCACAGAGAAAAGAAGGGGAAGCAACTCTCATCAGCAATACACAGGACAATGATGTGCAGAGCTGACAGTCACAGAATCACTGTGACCATAGAACTGACAGTTCATATGCTGATCTGAGGAGCCCAGAAATACTCTGTCTCAGAAAGAACAAACCTGCCCTAATTGGAGGCACTTCTGACAAATAAGATGCCGGAGGAAAATGCTGTCACCTTCCCTTTCTCAAATCATAAATTATCCTCATTTCCTGGAAAAGTATGTCTAGACAGACTTATTGCCCCTTGAAAAAGCCAGAGACCTGGTCTTTGATAATCTTGCTTGGAAATGTAAAAAAGTTTCCAATGATTCAAACTTCTAGAACCTGGGGGTGAAAACTGCCACGCATGATCAATGGGTTCCTGCCCTCAGAGATCAGACCCTGCGAGTGTGAGCCAGATGAAGCTATTAAGAGCCAGTTCTCATTGTGATAAAGCACATTACTGGCAAAGCCACAAAAAGGAAAATTATAGCAATCAATATAGATCAAAATGAAAACCAGATGAAGATTTCAGCCAAATTGTTCTTCACTTCTGATATAACAGATTAACTTTTTGGTGCTGAAATCAGCACAATTTGCAGATTCAGGACATTCACTATGGAAGTCAAAATTGGGTAGAAATTTAATTGAAACTGGCAGACCCTTGACACAAGTGTTAACACTATCTCTCACACTTTGTCAAGTTGCATTTGGAACATTGTCTTCAGGCTTTATAAAAATAGACAATATAAAATATATTGAAAATTATATAAAAATATAAATATAAAATAGACAATCTAGAGATGCTTTGAACAGACCTGGAAATGATTCACAGCAAAGTTTCCTATAAATAATTCTCTTATACATACAAAAAAACCAACAAGTATATGAAGAGATGCTCAACATCACTAATCATCAGAGAAAAGCAAATCAGAACCACAGTGAGATATCACCGCACCTCAGTAAGAATGGCTATTAGCAAAAAGAGAAAAAGAAGAAAGAAAGAAAGAAAGAAAGAAAGAAAGAAAGAAAGAAAGAAAGAAATAAAGAAAGAAAGAAAGCAAGACGGAAAGAAAGAGAACAAGAGCTAGTAAGGACATAGGGAGAAGGGAACCTCTGCCCACAGTTGGTGGGAGTGTAATTTAGAGCCGCCATTATGTAAATCAGTAAAAAGTTCCCTTACCAGCAATCCTACTTTTGGTATATATGTCCAAAGAAAAGGAAAGTAGCATGTCAAAGACACATCTGCATGCCCATGTTCATTTTACCACTATTCACAATGGTCAAGAAATGGAAACAACCTAAGTGTACATCAACCGAAGAATGGATAAAGAATGTGGTATAGATACATTGTGGAATACTGTTCAGTCATAAAAAAGGAATTAAATCCTGTCATTTATGAAAATGTGGATGAACCTGGAGATCATTTTTTTAATTGAAATAAGCCAGCACACAGACAAGAACTGCATGATCTCATTCATATGTAGAATTTAAAATATATATATTATATATATAAAATTTAAAATATATATGTATATGTATTATAGAAGTTGGGAGTAGAATAGTGATTGCCAAAAGAAGGTAAGAACTAGGGCAAGGGAGGGATGGAAAGAGGGTGATTAATAGATGTCAAGTTATAGTTATGGGAGTGAGAAGTTTGGGTGTGCTATTACACTATGAAAAACAATAATGGTAAATGGATGGAGCTAGAGAACATCGTACTAAGTGAAATCAACCAAACCCAAAAAACCAAAGGCCAAATGTTTTCTCTGATATGTGGATGATAATTCACAATAAGGTGGGGAGAGGGAGAGGAAAGAATAGAGTTACTTTATATTAGGTAGAGGGGAGTGGAGGGAGGGGAAGGGGTACGGGGGTAGGAAGGATAGTAGGGTGAAACAGACATTATCACCTCATGTATATATACAACTGCATGACTGATGTGATCTTATGATATGTATAATCAGAAAAATGAGAGATTATACTCCATTTATGCATGATCTATCAAAATGTATAAATGTATTCTACTGTCATGTATAACAAATTAAAACAAATAAAAGATTTTTTAAAAAATAACATAATGAACTTCAACAGGCTAGAAGTAGGGAGCTTTGATGTTTTTACCATAAAGAAATGATAAATGTTTGAGGAGACTGAAATGCTTGACTTGATTTAAAAATTATACAGCATACACATGTATCAAAATATCATGCAGAACCTCATAAACACATACAATTTTTTCTTCTATGTATCAGTTAAAAACAAATTTAAATTGAGTAAAAAAGAATTATGTTTATTCATGTTCAAACTTGTTGAGAATAATCCTGTGGAATTTACCAGAGAATAGATAAAATCTAGGAAGTATTGCCTACCCACAAGGTTCTCAGCCTAACAAGTCAGAATAGTGGCCCCTCTGTGAATATGTTACCTTACATGACAACAGAGAATTTGCAGGTGTGATTACAGAATTTGAGATGGAGAAAGTATTCTGGATTATCCAGATGGGCCACATTTTATAGTGAGGGACCTTGTAAGAGACAGACAAGAAGCGACCAAGTCAGAGAATATGTGGCAATGGAAGTAAAAGTTGAAATGATGTGAATGCTGGAAGGATCCCATAAAAAGAGGAAGGGAAATAGCCAGAAAAATAAAACTGGACAAGGAATGAATTCTACTCTGGAACTTTTAAAAGGAGCACAACCCTGCCAACACCTTGAGTTTAGTTTGGTGAAAACCTGCTTTGGACTTATAACTTCTAGACCTTGATGAGAATACATTTGTGTGGCTGTAAGCAACATAGTTTTGGGAATTTGTTACAGCAGCAATAAGAAACTAATACAGTCAATGAGAACCCTCCTGTAGTCTCATTTCCTGTTTCAAGCATCAAATAAAACATCCCATTCAATCAAGGTTTCAAAATAATATTTTCTGTTTTTAAGGACTGCTCCCTAAAAACCTTCATTTGCTGTCAACTGCCATGATACTATAGATAGCCCCTCTTTAGAAGTATTTGCATTTCCAAATAAGGCCAAGAAAAATATATTCTCTGTAGGTAGAAACTGGTATTCAGTAACTACTTAAAACTGTACACTCTACTGGGTGTTTTATATGTATTTTTCTTTGTCTTGCCAAACTTACCTCCTCCACTTTGGAACCAAGGATGTCAGGATTCAAAGAAGGCAAACCACTTATTCTGAATGGGTCACCCAAAGTGGCACAGGAGCTCAGGTCTGTGAGACTCCAGAATTTGAATTCTATTAGATGCTGATGATTCTAGATTACTTGTACAAAACAATAAAATGATAACAGTAGATTGTCTGCCTCGATTTGGAAGAAATGGTAACTTGGGAAGCAGGCAGCAGCCCCTGGAAAGATGAAGGTGAGGGAACAGTTTGATTCTGGGAGTTCTTAGGAGCTTTTTGACAGGTCATTGTGGATTCTCACTGCTATCTCCTCTCAGAGGCAAAAAAAAAAAAAAAAAAACCAACAGCAGATGCTGCCATTCTTAATTCTTTTAAATCTCCTTATAGGTGTGTTTGCATTTGGACTTTTTGCTACTGACATTTTTGTAAACGCCGGACAAGTGGTCACTGGGCACCTAACACCATACTTCCTGACAGTGTGCAAGCCGAACTACACCAGTACAGACTGCGGGGTGCACCACCAGTTCATAAACAATGGGAACATTTGTACGGGGGACCTGGAAGTAATAGAAAAGGCTCGAAGATCCTTTCCCTCCAAACATGCCGCTCTGAGCATTTACTCCGCCTTATACGCCACGGTGAGTGTGCAAGTCTTAAACCACCTCCCCCAATTTGGGTTTTTGCTGGGATGTGTCTCTCTGACTTCCCTACCCCCATCCTTTTATCATTGTCACTTATAGTGACCGTCTAAAGATCTTTACATGTTGCTTTCATATCAGCATCATATAATACAGGATGTCATACAGACCCTCGAATCTAAGCCCACTCCTAACATCCCAATAGAACATTCTGACTTCCTAGAGGATATTAGTTCTGGAAAGAAATGTCAATGATCCCCTAGTTACAGCCTCCCATTGGGCAGATGCAGCAACTGGGACCCAGAAAAGAGCCAAGAACACGCAGAGCTGGGACCCAGGCTCCTGGTACATGGCCTAGGACTCTGTCACCACCCATCACATCACTTCGCTAGGGCTTTGGTTGGCTCCAGAACAGCACACTTCTCAGGCCTGCCTACAGATCGTCAGGTGTGCCCATAAGGGAATGGCTGCCCTACCTGTGTGCAAACCAAGCACCCCTCTGCTTCTTCTGACATTCTTACTCTCACTGTGCTAGGAGAGATGGGTGATCCTAGAAGAACCCCAACACTCAAAAATTCACTTCTCACAGCTCCCCAGATCACACCACCTTTGACTGCCCCACAGGGTTATAATATCCTCTTTAGTTTTTTTGCTTTTCAAAGATGAAACAACAGGTTTCTCTTATTTTTCCTACTTTTAAACTGTATCTATGTTGGAAATGACCTCATTTCACCTTTCTCAAACCTGTGCTTCCTAGATTCCAGCACCCACTAGTACAGGGATCAACTCAAAGGCGGACATGACTGATATCATAAGGTCACTGATAGGGACTCCCTGCATTTGCCAGTGGAGGGATGACTGTTGGCCAAAACACTCCTTTCCCTTATCTCAGCTTGTATTCAGGATGTGACTCATCTAGTGGTTCTCAGTGAAAGACTGGGTGGGAGAAGGCAGGGGAAAGACCCTTTTCAAACTCCCATTGTTCCCAGCCATTCTGGTGTGCCTTGGGCCCATCCCCCTATCGAGTAGCTACAGAAAGCACATTCTGCCTCTTGGGGAATAGTGTTTCTACCACCACCCCAGAGTGGAGAAGGAGGTGATTGACTACAGCTCTGGTCCATGCGGTGAGAATTCTCTTTTATACAGCCTGGAGCAGATAGTGTCTTTGTGTCCCATTGATAGGTCTTGTCTACAAGACCAATTTTCTAACCACCAACTCCCCAATATAAATCTCTCAGTTAGCCTTTTAGATCTACTCTTTAATGAATGCAGTTGAAAATGACTTCAACTGTCCCCCACAGTGAGGAAACATGAACACAAATAATATTGAAGCCTGGGTTTTATAAAACAGATCAATTGTTGCTTGGTTAGACTTCTTTGATTTATCAAGAGGATAGGGGAAATCTATGCCATTATTTTTAAGCAATCCTTCTGATGCATTCAATGTATTTTCCAGTTTCCAGAGGATCAATTTGTCCTAGATTATCTAGAACCAAAGTTGTGAAAAGCAGTTTACTCTTGCACCTTTTCTTATATTTATATCAGAATCAAATCACTGTCATATTAAATTTATTTTGATAATGCCATTATAAAAATAAATCTTGTACTTAAACTACTGTCTCATCTTCAAATGAGACAAACTTCACAGAGAAATTAAGAAACAAATATAGCATACATCAAATACGTGTTGTGGTAGCACGTGTTTTCAAGGATTCATATAATTCCATCCAAACTATGCCTCACAAATGGACTATAATCAGAAACCCTGATACAGGATTCCACTTGTACAAACATCTTTTGAGTCTGTTGTGAGTTAAGTGTTTTTGGAAATTACTCAAGAGTTATTGATATGCTAATTACCCAGAGATGATCATTATACAGTGTGCACATGTATTGAAATATCACATTGTACCCCATAAAGTTCAATTATTATGTGTCAATTAAAAAAGACCAAAAAAATTACTTAACAATGATTTCTTAGGTACTAGTTAATACTGTGACTACTCTGAATTAATCATAGTTCCATGCTTTTAATAGCTCGTATTCTTATAGGAAAGATTTATAAAGGATATAATTAGAAAACAATGTAGGAGCATAAGAAACTATATTGAAAATACAAAGATTTGAAGTAACATTTCCCCATCTCAGATTGTTGTAATAGTATACTATAATTTCACTTTGATATAAGCACAGGCTTTTTTATTTAATTACTAGTGCATATTGATTGTCCCAATTAATGGGTTTCATTGTGACATTTCCATACATCCATATAACACTAACCAATTTTATAGGACATTTGCAAAGAATTAAAGAGACTCCTGACTTGTGGTATTCACAGCAGTATTGAAACATCTAAGAAATTAACAATTTCCATTGTAACATTGCAAAACACATCTGTCTAAACTTACATGTGCTCCAGCCATACACACATATTATAGAATAATTTAAAGATTGGCACTTTTTGACATTAAACTCATCACATTTGTTAAGAAAGGATGCATCAAGCATGCCCTCTACTGGTGTTTTGTGGTCATTGCCAAAGGTGATCTAACAACTCATTTGAAAGAGGCTTCCGAACGCTAGACCACTAGGGACACATTTGATAACTGAGTGTTTGAAACCTGTCTTCTGCAGCTTCTCACAGTGACATAACAGGCTACATCTCAAGTGCCACCAATTGCATCATTCTCTACTTCGCTCAGATCTTCCCACTTTTAGTAACTTTTCTATGTGTGTCACACACATAGAAATTTATTTAACATTTTTAAACACTGGAGTAAGTGAGGGGATGGGGCTGATCAGAGTTATTCCCAGAAATGTGGGAATCAACTTCCGGTCACAACTGAAACCTGTTTATGTGATGGTGGTTGGGCAGCTCTAATTGACTCCATCAGCTGGTCAGTTAATTCTTTTGTTGCCTGAAAGTGTACAGAAGCAGTCTGGACCGTGTAGGACACAAAAAGTAAAACGTACAGTCACTCACCTACCTGGTCTCCGCCATAAAATTTATTCTCATAGAGGGTGTAGTTGATATTGGAGGTTCTTATCTGAAATTATGAATACTCTCAAATAATTCTGATGCCTTGCATTTAAACTGCATGTTCTGACTCTTGTCGTTGTTCTGCAGCCATTTCTTATGCCAATATAACTGCCGTCCACATGTCCACTCCAATACAAAGGCTGGTTAAGGTCTCCCCTTCGTTGTCATTGCAGCACTAGCTTCCTACCTACACTGTCTACCAGGGAGCGCTAGTGAAGCTGTTTAGGGAAAGTGGTGACTGTGGCTGCTCCCGCGTGGCCCCTGCTTGTGTGCTGGGGTGTGGCCTTGCATACACGAGCATGCACCAGTACAGAGAGGCTGTCTGGTTTCTGTCACTCCTTGCTTTCTGTCCCGCTCCAGATGTACATCACAAGCACAATCAAGACGAAGAGCAGTCGACTGGCCAAGCCAGTGCTGTGCCTCGGGACCCTCTGCACAGCTTTCCTGACGGGCCTCAACCGGGTTTCAGAGTACCGGAACCACTGCTCAGACGTGATCGCGGGCTTCATCCTGGGCACTGCGGTGGCCCTGTTTCTGGTAGGTCAGCTTCTTTCTTCCTGCCTTGTTCTCCCGTATACTCTGACAGGCTAAGCTCATACTGAGTGGGGTTTCTCAGTCCTCACAGTCCAAGTCCATGCTTCTCTTGTCCCAACATCTTGGGGTACAGTTATTCTCCAGGTGTCATGCATCCTTTGGTTACAAGAGTGAATTCAAAGTACCTTCTTTTTTTCCAGAAACATGCTTGACCATTTTCCTCCTGGGGACCAGGGAGAGGGATGCTCAGGAAGGATGGCTTACTCTACTTCCTTCACTAGTGGTCGTAGGTTAGGCATGGGCAGACTGATGAGGTGGCACACCTTCACACCAGTGCCCTTTAAGTGTTTGTTCTCACTGTTTGGAGGACGCTAAGTGTTTCTTGGGAAAGCAAAGATAACAGAGCTGGTAGAAGCAGGCACCTTCTCCTCCAGCTTCCCAGGAAACTGAGCCCTGGTCCCTGGAGTCATCATAGTACCTAACTCTACTCAGAAATGGGAAACCCTGCAACTAGCCACAGCAATTTTTTTTTCTTTTTTCTTTTTCTGTTTTTTTTTTTTTTTTTTTTTTTTTTTGGAAGACCTCTTGTTATCTGAACATGGCTGCTGAGCATATTATTTGGACTTTTTGCTACTGACATGTGGCTTCTACATATATTCTTCTGGGAGAAGAATTTTGGTTAACACATTGATCTTCCAATCTTTACAGTTTTGATGTTGTTTCAGTTCCTCAAGTAGATGGGGGCTTGGCTTAGCAAATCTCTTAAGCTGTGTTGTATGGGAAAAGGTTAATTTGTGTTCTTTTTTTTTTTTTTTGTCTTGATTTTCTATTTCCCCCCACAGTTTTATTGATGTATAATAGGCAGATAACAAAAGACTAATAAAGTGTCCAATTTGATAAATTTTGGCATACAGACACAGTCATCTCTCTCACTCTTTCTTTCCCCTCATTCCCAGGCAACCACTTAACCTTCTGTCATTCTGTTATTTTGCCTTTTCTAGTATTTCACATAAATGGAGTCATATGATATATATTATTTTTCTGGCATCTTGCATCCAACAATCATTTTGAGACCCATTCATGCTGCAGAATATATCAATAATTCATTCCTTTTTATTGCTATGTAGTATTTCATTGCATGGACATATGTCCATAGAAGTGCTGTTTTTTTGTTTTAGTTTATCTCTAAGGATTTACAATAGACCCAGAAGGATTTACAATGAACCACCAGGCATAGAAACACATTCTGCATGAAATAAATCCTCTATCAATAGTCAGAAGGCCTCCCCAAGGAGAAAAGAACCATCCATTTCAAAGGACACCCCCCCACACACTCCTCATTCTGCCCTTTTCCATCCAAGGCCCCTTAGGAATGGCTTCCCAAATAGATTGTTCAGTCATATGACGTAACTCCTTTTCCTTCCCTCTTCCCTGCCCACTCCAACATACAGTGTGCCTGTCTCAGTCTGTAACTCAGTTTCCCAACTCTTATCTGCTAAGATGCCCACAGAAAAGGCTCACACATTTATTTATAACCCTGATTTTGGAGCTTAATTATAATTAGAAATTACTTTAAACAGACCCAAAGTTTCCTTCTGTTAGTCTCACCTAATATACTGTGGGTCAAATTACAGGAAAAGTGGTACTGGAATGATCTCAAGATGTCAATATCTCATAAGAGATAATTCCAGAGGAATAATTTTTAGAAGAGAGAAAGAGTATAGGTAACTTTAAGAAAAGAAGCCATTCAAAGGGAGGTCAATGGAATATAAGTGAAGACTTGGGCTCAAAAAAAAAAAAAAAAAAAAAAAAAGCCAAAACCAACAGTTTAGATATGCATCAGTTCTAGAACCAACTATCCCCAGCTCAGGTCAAAGAGTATTTCTGACTGTCCCCAGCAATTTCATGAGGTCTTGTGAGATGATATCTGTGAATGCTGCTGTGTTTGCTGGAGTCCCATAGACAAATTCTGCCCCACATTAAATTTCTTTGCTCTCAGTAACTTGCAGTCCTGTTTCCTACCACTCGGTTACTATCTGGTCTGTCATTATTTTCAAGGGACTTCACAATTGTCAAAATTTGTTTTCCAAGTGACGTTTACCTAAGATCCAGATCTGCTATTGAATTGAATTGGCATAAGAAGGACCACCCTTGCTGCATGTGCACATGCATGGCCCACAGACACATACTGGGTTAGGGAAATGGGAGAGAAGGGATGTCATAGTGGAGACTGAAGACATTCCAAAGACAGGAGACAGAGACGGAGGGGAGCAATAACTGAGAATGGCAGCATACTGGCTGCATATGCTCAATAACATTTTATATGTTTGTGTTTCCCATAAGCAAGAATATGAGGCAAGGGACAGGACCTTATTAGTTGAGCAATTACTATATACTCTACTCTCAGTTTGAACACAACAAATCACGTGCTCCTCAGGAAACCCTAGCAATATTTTTATCCTCATTTTATAGATGAGGAAGTGAGGTTCAAAGTCATCATACTTGCCCAATAACCACCCAACAATAAGCCATGAATCTGACCTGGGTCTCTCAACTCCAGGACTCCCACACCTTTCCCTTCTCCCAGTCCCCAAGCAGGGGGGTATTTAAGCAAAACTGGAGAGTGAGCTGGAGGTAAGCCAGGTAAAGAGTATTTATGTAAATGTTCTGCATGGTCTGAAGGGTGACAGGAAAGATTCTTAAATGTCAGGTGTAGACACAAAGATGCAGAATAATGAAAAAAAAGAGACAGATAAACACTATATAGGCAAAAGGAGCAAAGAAGATACTAAAAATGGTTATGACTGATAGAAAATGAAGAAAACTGAGTAATAATTTATAGGAGACATTTTAAGTGTAAAAGGAAACTACCACTAGTGAGTCATTTAATTCCAAGTGAACAGTAGTCACATAGTTTGAGGATGATCAACTTAGGTAGAAATTAAAGACCAGCCAGTGTTGCCTGAGTACTTGCTATGTGTTTGCCACTTGTTAAGAAGCAAAACAGTCTAGTGGTGTGATTTAAGGGCTCTGGAGTTTAAACCTCTGCATAGCATTGAAAAGTTATCCAACTTCCCTTATCTAAACTGGACACAATAACAGTACCTTCCTTGTGAAATGGTTGATTGGGTTAAATGAAATGAGATAAAACATTCAGGAAGGTGCCAGACACATAGCGGTCCTCAATAAATGTTCACTGTTACCAAGGGGTGATTTGCTTTTGACATCTTTAATTGCTACAGATCAATGAGGTGGGTATTCCTATTCCCATTTTGCAGTTAAAGAAACAGGCTCAATGGTGTGGATTGATCATTCCTGGCCATCTGGTGAATACACAGCTGCTTCCTCAGCACTTAAAATGTGCTTAGCAGATACCTCAGACCTTCCCTTTGTCCCTACCACCTTGTTCAAAGGGAAAGAGCGACTATGGGGATGATATGCACAGGAAGAGGCCTGGCACCCTCAGAGATGGCCAGGCACTGATGGCTCTAATCTCACTGCAATCTTTTTTCCCTCATCCTGCAGGGAATGTGTGTGGTTCATAACTTCAAAGGAACACAAGGATCTCCTTCCAAACCAAAACCGGAGGATTCCCGTGGAGTACCCCTAATGGCTTTCCCAAGGATAGAAAGCCCTCTGGAAACCTTAAGTGCTCAGGTATAGTAAAGTGAATTTAGCAAACCAAGCCCACAAGCTCAAACCTGTGACTTTGGGAGCTCAATCAATCTGTTCCCCTATTGGAGGCAGGACATCAATGAATCTACCTAGCATCAATAAAAATCCAATTCATTCATTATAAAGGTCTTCACAAAAGGAGTCTTCACAGCCTCCTTCAAGTAGTCCTGAATTCATTCAGGGATTTGGCAATCACGAATCCTCAGGAAGGTCTTAGAAATGTTTAACTTAAACCCAAGATACTTTAGTATATTTTGGCCCCCAATGAATTATCACATTTGTGATGTTTTGACTAATAGTTGCCTCTGTACAATATAGTTGACCCTTGGTATCTGTAGGAGATTGGTTCCGGGAGCTCCAAAGAATACCAAAATTCATTGTTGCTTAAGTCCTTTATATAAAATGGTATATTATTTTTGTATAACCTATATAACACAAATCTGTAGATTATCCATAACTAATAGGATGTAAATGCTAAGTAAATAGTTATATTGTATCATTTAGGGAACAGTGACAAGGAAATGTTCTATGTTCAGTACACTTTTTTTTTTCAAATATTTTGATCTGTGCTTGATTGAATCTACAGATGAGAAACCCACAGATATGGAGGGTCAACCATATTTGGGGGGGAAAGTTTTTATTACAGCAAGCGATTTAAGCTGGAGGCATAGTCAAAAGGCTACTAATTAAATGAACTTTTGGATCTGTTTAGATGACAACACAAATTCAATGCAACCCCCACTTCTTGATCAGTGTTTCTACAAGAAGACCTTGTTTCATGCTCAAGATACAAAAAATAATTAGACACACAGTCTTTGGCCTCAAAGAACAGGAAAGGCAAATATAAATGAGTCACCATAAGATGTACTGAATCAGATAAATGCCCAAAGTGCTGAATACAAATTAAGGGGAAAAAAAAAAAAAAAAACCCTATTCTGTCTGAGAAAATAAGGAAAGCCATAGAGAAAACTTGCCAACTGAAAGGAGCCTAGAAAGATGGTATTAAGCACTTATTTGGGCTCAGAATAATTGCTCAATGCTTCACAAATGTATTCTCAACAACCATATTGAATAGGCACTATAATTCCCATCACAGACAAAAATACTGAAGTCAACACTGTCAAATTACTTGCCCAAGGACAAACAGCTAGGAGTGGGAGAACTGGGGATAAGAGTTCTTCAAGCAAATGGGGACAGCTAATAATAAAAGTATTTTCATTAGAATGCTACTTGTTTCAAGAATTTTGGGGTCCTACTAAGACATCTCTTTTCTCTGGTATTCTATCTTAAAAGTTTGTTTATACTTGGTATTATTACTAAACCATTTTTACAGGTGGCACAAGGAGAAAGCAAAACCCCTACCATTATCATTGTCATGCACTACATATGAGTGCAGCATGAAATAATACTTTTTATTATTTAAAGATTGACTATCAGACATCTATCTGATTTAAGCTATCCTATGCCTCTTGATTTTAATGAAGTCTTATTTTATTAATGAACCAGGACAGAAAAATCATAAAGCTATTTCCGTTTTAGGAAAAATACTTTAGGGCTCATCATGCTCAATTTTTTAACTTGTTTTCCCTAGTTTTGTATTAAGATGAATATTTTCAATGGTCTAGTTAGAAGTAGCATATTGAAAAAGTATTTTTTGTTTATTCATATATAACCTGTTGCTACCAGCTGAATAACAATTTAGTCAACAACATCTTGTGATAAAATGGTTAAATGGAGACTCTCTAGTTTTTCTTTATTATCTAATTAAGTTCCTATGTCCAGTGTGGTCAGAATATCCACTACTCTTGAGATGAATTAACTGAAAACGAAGATGGATGTTAAAAGAGCAAAAAATATTTGCTGAGTTCTACAGTCATATCACTCTCTGCCTCCTTATAAATGCTGTCCCTGGATGTCTTGGTCTAAGAATAATTCCTTCATATACCATCATTCTGCCCAACCCTGCTCATGCATTACCTTCTTTCTGAAGCCTTTCTTAGGTATCTGTCTCTCTTCTCCTTCAAGACTATTAATAATTGATCAGGCCAGGAGATGTCTAGGACACATATCGAAAAATTAAATACCACACTAACACATTGTTGGTGGGACTGCAGATTAGTCTAAGTATAACCACCTTGGAAAGCAGTATAGCGATTTCCTGAAAGCCTAAGAAGGGAATGACTGTATGACCCAGCTATCCCACTCCTTGGTGTTTATGCAAAAGATCTAAAATCAACATACTATAGTGATACAGCCACATTGATGTTTATAACAGTACCACTCACAATAGCCAAATTATGGAATCACTCAGATGCCCATCAATAAATGAATAGATTAAGAAATTTTGTATATATACACAATGGAATTCTACACAGCCATTAAGAATAATGAAATTATGGTATTTGCTAGTTAATGGATGGAAATGGAGAACATCATGCTAAGTGAAATAGGCCAGCTGGAGAAAATCAAGGGTGAAATGTTTTCTCTCATGTGGGGAAACTAAAAATAAGATGAGGGAAAGAAGCCAGGGTGGGAGGTATAGGACACCATAAAGATAGGGAGAAGATCAATGGAGGAGAAAAAGGAGACCAGAGGGAAGGGAGATGGAAAGGGTGAGGAATTGAAGAATGAATTTAACAAAATCATACTATGTGCATATATAAATATACCACAGGGAATCCTACCTTTACCTTTATGTGTAAATAGAAAGCACCAATCAAGAACAAGTAAATGAATGAGCAAAAGGAAGATCAGGAGAGGTAAGAGAATGGCAGAGAGAGGAAGTGAGGGAAAGGGGGTAGGGAACAGGGACTGAAATGGAGTAAATCAGATTTTAAAAAATGAAGTTCCAGTTTTGAAAACTGCTATTCTTAAGATAGATAACAGATTCAAAATCTTTTATCTCAATAATAGCAGTAAGATTATGCATAAATTTATTGTCCACTAGGGGTTCAGTTGAATTTCCTTCAAATTTGTCAATGTATCTTTGTGGCTCTTATGCAGTCTCACCTAGATACAATACTTGACTTGGGTCTAGTATTTAAACAAAAGACAAGGCCTTGGGTTATATGAACAAGATATATAAGCAAAAATTGACAGAATTACAGGGGAAAATGCACGTCTGCAATCATAGTAGATTTTAACACACTTCTCTCAGTAATAAGTAATCCAACAAAATATAGTGAGGATACAGACAATAAGATAGGTCTAATATGCATTATGTATAATCCTCCTCTAAACCCATGAAAGTAAACAAATCATGAAGCAGAGCATGAAGCACATCTTAAGACAGTTTAATGGCTCTTACATTTTGTAGACCACTTTCTCTAAAAAAAAAAAAAAAAAACACTTAAAAGGTAACAAAAATTAAATTAAACCCCATCCGTTGGAAAATATTAACCTCATTTCTATAGAACTCATGACTCAAAGAATAAGTTCTATGGAAAAAATTTCATTGAAAATGTTGAATATTTGAAATCGTTTAAAAAGTGTGGGGTGCAGTTGAAGTTACTTTGAGATCCTTAAGTGCTTATGTTAGAAAATAGCTGAATAAATATGAGAAAATTATATAAATAAATGTTTCCATGAAGAAATGATCCTACTTTGGTTGGAAAAAAATCAGGGAAAATTTAAAGGAAGAGGAAATGGAATTTTGAGGGGTGGGCACAGCAAACTCAAGGAGACCTGAGAGAAAGGGGGTGTTGAGGGGTGCATCCAAATGTGGGGCCCAGCCAGCCCAACCCTAAAGTTTTATCTGCTGTGTTTGTTCTGCAGAATCACTCGGCCTCCATGACTGAAGTCACCTGAGCTGATCGATGTGACGCAAGCTGGGTTTTTTTTTTTTTTTTTTTTAACCACCTTCCAATTCAAAACTTCAAAACACACAGTTACTCAAGGTCAAACTGTGAAGACAAGTATTATGTTTATCTAGTTAGAGGCTAATGTTTTGTACATTTTTTGTATGACAAAGTGATGTAGCTTGCCCTGATCTCTTTTTTTTTTTTCAGCTTTAATATATTTATGCCAGAATTTTAAAACCAACAAAATTTTCTTCTTGTTCAAGTGTGCATTGAAGCATCACATTTATTCAATGGTTGATGTTGTTTTGTGATATTTGTACACAAACCTTTTTTTCTCAGTTTTATAGACACAAAATTAATATAACAATTCACTTTAACCTTTTATTACCACAGTTGCTGCCTCCTTCAGAATTTTTGAATTTTAAATGGAAGTTAAACTTTTGAGTTGCAGGGAGGACAATGTTGGTTAATGATAAATCTTAATCAATTGTGGGAAGAAAATCTTCAACAAGAACATTATGTTCTGAACTGTTAACAGGTTATTGCATCAAAAGTTAAAGTAATATATTAATGAAGTAGCTTGGTTACACTAAAAATTGGCAGAGAATCTTAGATTTGGTGGGTGTTGGGTTATGATTATTTCTTAGATAATGGCCTTGCCCACCTAAGAAACTGGAATCATATCTTTGGACAGGCAGGCAACAATGCAGCTTTTTCTCCAAAAAGCAGCCAGCACCAGCCTCCCCTGTCAACTCAATGGTTTTGTATATCATATTGTATGGACTTTATATGAAAATGAATATTTTACAGTTTGCACAGTGTTATTTTACAGAAAGGATATCAGAGCATCTACAACATAGAGCCCCAGAGCAACAGCTTCACTTTGGGCTTTTTAACTGTTCTAGGATTTTAACTGCATCCCAGTTTTCTAGCATGGTAATAACTAATGTGTCCCTCCTTTGAGAGAAGGAGCTCCTTGTCTGTACTTATCAGAATGTTTTCTTGACACTTCCATGTTGGCTCTTATTAGCATTTTTTGTACATATTTTTTTTCTAAAGAGAAGAAAAAAAACGTTATCACAAAATGTATTCTGGCTCATGTCCTTTGTTTATGTTTCACCTACTGGGCAAATATATTTGAACAATCATCATGACAAATGTTTATGCCTTTCATACCATGTGAAATAGGGAATGACCAAGAGGTCATTCCAGTGAGTGTGTCTACACATGTGCATGTGTGTTTAAGCACAATAAAGGAATTTCTTAAATTTTTAAGATACTTGGATGCACATTTAGGATACCTAGCATGATATCCCACATGTACCTCTGAGTTGTCAAAAAATGTTAGATGTTCATTTTCAGGAACAAAAGTTAACGTCTGCTAAAACTTTCCTGAAGCCTCCATTTCATTCTGGCCTACACACACTCTCACACACATCTTCAAGAGAAGAGAAGTCTGTCTAAAGCTGCGGAGGAATATATAATGCCAAAGTCATTCCAGAATCTAAGCCACATCATGCTTTCACATCCATAATCTAGTTGTTTTCCAAGCAAGGAGCCCAGAGAAGCTACTAGAATCCAAAATTAGTACTACACATAAACACCAACATTATAATCCAGGTCTGCTTGACTCCAGTTTCCATTCTTTCCATTACATCAAAATGCCTTTGAAACAAGTCCACATCTTTTCATAGGTTTTTCAGTGTGATATACCTACTTAGATAGTTCAAAAGATGGCTCTGGAGAGAAAAAAATCATAAGAAGGAATCATTTGCAAGATCTGAGCTCTGCAATTTTGTATAAGCTACCTAAGCATAATATCACCCAATTTCTTTTCCTAAACATAGGTTAGTAATTAAAAAACAAAGTAATGATGGCTCAATTTTATTTCATTTATCATAAGACATTCTGAAGAATTTGGCAGACTAGGTTATTTGTGCAATGCCCATTTTTTGTCACGGTGAGAGGTCATTTAAATATTTGGTCATTGGATCATATTTCCAAGAAGAAAAGTTAACTCCACAAAATGAGTCTTATTATTCTTCTACATGTACTTCTGTGAAAGACCTATCTATAGCGTTTTAAAGCCCTGGCTGCAGATTTGGTTTTCCTAGCCTTGGACTTTGCACGTTATCAGTGTGTGACTGAGCACCATGCTAATAAAACACTCCAAGGGTTTTCTGGGAATCCTCAACTCTTCAGCCAGTCTGTTTTCTTTCCCTTATAACTTGGTGACCTTGATGTTGCCTCTCTTTAGCACCAAAATCCTTGACAGGTCTTAGATTTATCTTTCTCATTCAAGTCTGCCATGTGCAATTCATTTCTTCCTGGGGACCTCTCTGGTAGATCTTCTGTCAAGGACAAAGCACTCCATCCAAATAGGACAAGTACTCACTACTGCCTAAGAGAAAATAAATTCTGCCTACTTTTCTTCCTCTTTTTCAGGAAGGCCCAAGAGGAGCCTGAGAAAGTCTAATTCCCTGTGAAAGGGAATTGAAAAGAAACAAGAGAAAGGCCAATGAAGTGTGTTCACATAAGCAACCTCACCAGACTATGAACCCTGTAGATATCCACTACACCTTTAATTTCCTCAGTTACATACCCAGAACAGGGTCTGATACAGAAAACACTTCATGAAAATGTTTCCAATAGATGGATGCCAGAATTCTCCTTAACTTGGTTAAAGGGAGACCTGACTATGACTTATTTGGAAATAAGGAGAAAAATAATAGGGCCTGAAGGTAGCAGGAAGATGAAACACATTCATATGTAGGGATCATAGTGGTGAAGAAGCTGCACTCAGCAGTTATGAACAGATGAACATCCCTTCTGGTAAATACTAAAGATCTCTCTATTTGGTTGTGTTAGGGAGAAGGATTGTGGGTAACTACTGAACCAGAGAATGCAAACAGCCATAATCCTATACTCAGAAGGAGAAGAGTAGTTATCATTGGGACTATTTTATGAGTAGAAGAACAGCAAATGACATTTTAGTTTCAAAACACTTAGCTTGATTCGTTATTATATGCAACTACCAGAACCTCAAGGGTGTTGAATATCTTGGAGGCAGATACATCAATTACCTGATTGCCTGAGTTTGTTTTAAGGAATAGGTGACACTGAAGTCATGATATAATTTCTGCTCTGCTGAATTCAATTCAAACTAAAACTAATGTCATTTACTCTCACACCCTGTATTTTTATGAAAATTTTGTAATGAACACCAAAACTCTTGCTCACATCCTACCTCTTGATCTAGAATGTCTCAGGATTCATGCATTCCTTCCTAAATATTTAATGAGTATCTGTTATGTGATATGAATTTTGTTAAGAACTAGGGGTATGCAACAAAACAAATTGACCTGCTTCTTACCCTCATGAGACTGAGAGTTAAGCACAAGAAAAGGAAGACAACCACAAGATATTTGATACATAGGGTTTTGAAGGGATACCTATTTTAGATGGGGAAGATAGGTTAGTTAACAGTAAAGGCTTCCATAAATAAGTGACATTTATGTGGGACTATTTAGAAGGAGTAGGAGATGACTAGACAGCAGGAGGGAAAGCATAATAAGCCAAGAGTAGTATATACAAAGACTCTGGAGCAGGAAAGAAGAACTGAAGGCAGGCCAGTGTGGCTGGAAGACAGTGAATGAATGAAGGAAAGACACTTGATAATGCTGGACACCATGTTGGAGACTTTGGACACCTTATTGTGAACTTCGGAATTTATCCTCCAGTGACAGGAACCCTTCAGTAAGCAGGAGAATGGCATAATCAGATTTGTAGTCAGATTTTAAAGAGCCCTTCTATAAATGTGTGTGGAATGGGTTGAAGAGAATTCCAAAAGAAAGAGAGATCAATGAAGAGGCTCTTACATGGGTTAAAACAGGATTATGACTTGAACTAGGGTGGTGATAGTAATTAAGAGAAGGTGGGTTAGAAGGATGTGAAAAATTGTTAGGATGTTGCTTCAATAGCTTGAGAATAGCCTGGGTGTGGAGGGATGGTCACTTTCAGTAATGTTTCCTCCTCAGAGGACACTTTTCCAAATCAAATTTCCCCAGCTCACAGGAGCCTGATGATGAATGAAAATTAAGAAAGAGAAATCAGGTTTGGATCTACTCCCCAGCCCACTGGTCCCATGTGAGAACCCAGGTCACTCTATATACACTCCCAATAGCAGAAATGTCTACCAGAAAATCAGCTTTCATACTACTCAAAACTGGTGCCTCTGGTCTCACCCTGGTGTGCTCATTTTGAGATCTTGTGTGTCCACATCTGTAATAGGCTATCTTCTATGGCCTTTCCATGAAGCCACATAAGTCTGTGTGGACGTGGAAGGCAGGTAAGGGGCAGCTCTTTTCCTCAAAGACTTTCTTTGAGGGAAAAATGTTCTCACTTTTCCCCAGTTAACCCTAATAGAACTTCCATCTATCAGTTCAACTCAAATATTTTGAAACAGAAAACAGTTCTTCCTTTGGGATAACATTTAATGATACATAAAGTTATCTCTCCATTGAGTCATCCTATAAAGCAATGTTTTCTTTTAAATTTCCAGTGACGTCCTTCCACAACTGGGTAAATCTAGGCTTACTATAGTCACATTTATTTCTGTACAAAATAGTTATGTCCTCTTTCTTCTCATTCTCCATCATTATGGTCATCCGTTTCTACTTCTGTGTGGTCCATCCAGTGTAGTCAGGCATTTCTCATTTCACTGTTTGTCCATTCTATTCTTCAATAGCCATAAGGGGTTAGGGTAGAGACAGGTGGGTGCATCTCTACCCCAGCTGCCTGTGGACCCAATGAGGTCCACATCTAAGGCTCATTAACTAAACAGTACAGTTAGAACTAATTTATCCTTTGGGGGTTTGAGTTAAGAATGGCAGCCTTAGAAACAGATTTTCAAACATTTGTTAAAATCATGCCAAGACTAAACAGTGGAGCTGGGAACTGAGATTCCAATAAGGCCCTGCAAAGAAGAAAATGAAGATGTGTTTCATTTTGCTGACATAAAATCTGGGTGGTACTGAGATAGGCAGTTTACTGAATCTCAATAAGAGGAACTTCATGTGTTTGGGTTTTTTCTACACGGGGTGTGTTCAGGAAAGCCACAAGTGAAAGGAGGAAAAAGAAAGGATAACCTAGCTATAAAACAAGACTCCACTTTAAGAAAATACCCAATTAGAGATCATGGAATTTAAAAATAATCTTCAAAATAAATTCAAAACCATGAGCTAAATAGTAGGTAGGACATAGTTGAAGAACAAATTAATGGGCTATACAACTTAAATTGAGTTCTCTAAATATGCAAGGGGAAAGTGTACAATGAAATTAAAATATGAGAAAAATATTCATGAAGGACTCATCCAGAAGCTTCAAAATCTTCATAATAGAAGTTCCAGAGGAAAGAACAACAATAACAACAATAAAAAAAAATAGAAAGCAAGAAGTGGTCAAATAATGAATAGAAGCAAATGTCCTAAAGCTGAAGATAATCAGTTCATTTGTACTGCTGCTAACAGAATACTTGAGATTGAGACTGGGATAAAAACGAGAAAATCATTTCTCACAGTTCTGAAGGCAGGTGTCTAAGATAAGGCACCAGCAGACTTGGTGTCCAAGCAAACCAAAAGCTTCCCCTTAAGAGATAAATAAAATAGACAAATATTTGGTGTTGCTGTACCAAAGTACCTGAGGAAATAAATTTAAAGGAGTAAAGATTTATGTTGGCTCAAGTTTCAGAGCATAGTCACTTGGCCACATAGCTGTAGACTCATGATGGGACAGAAAATCATAGCAGGCAGCACATGGCAGAGCAGAGCTGCTTCACCTCATGGTGGCAGAGAGAGAAAAAGGGTCAAGGGACAAGATACACCCTTCAAGGACATACTCCCAGTTGCCCACCACCTCCAACCAGGCCCACCTCCCAAAGTCTCTACCACCATCCAATAACACCCCAGGCTGGCAACAAACACATGGCCTTTGGGAACATGGTAGATCCAAACCATAACATTCACCAAGTCAGACAAAGAGAGAAGAGAAAGTAAATAGCAGGGGCTATGTGAAAAATCATAAAACAAACAAAAAAAAAGTGTTCTAGAAAATATGAGTGAAATTCTGAAATACTACAAATGAGGAGATGTGCACCAAAAGAAATTTTAGAACCCAAATTAGTTAATATGAGAAATTTAGCTACTAAAATTAGGTTAACAAGCAAAATTAGTTTATTAATGAAAGCAATTCACCACAGTAACAGACGGAAAGAGGAAAGCATTATGAAATTAATAACGGTTAACTTTTATATGGATATAGCTGTGTGCTAGGCACTGTTCCAAAAGCCTTAACTATATTTAACTCATTTAATTTCAACAAATACTAAAAGGCACTTGATTAAATTCAATCCTACTCCTGATTAAAAGAGTAATAAATAAATGGAATAAAGAGAAGCATCATGGTGTAACATTTTAAAAAATTATCTACTGGAAATCTACAGGAGGCATCATACTTGATGGTGGTTTTAGAACTTTCATATCAAATGTCAGAAACCCAACTCAAAATTGTTTAAATGGAAATTGTACTCCTGCAAGTAACAGGAATTACGGAAAATTTCAGCGAATTCATAATGATTAGCAAGGCCTGGATCCAAGCCATCCCTAAGGCATGTGGATAAAAACTAAACAGTTTGCAAAAGTATCACAATTTTGAAATAGCAATGCCCGCTAGTGGATACAAACTAGGATTCGATTTACAAAAATTCCAAGCACATTTAAACTTGTCAAATACATGTGCCCTGGTCCTTGGATTTTTGTTCGATTTCCATTCAGTCGATTGAAGATGGCTGTGAATCTAGAGAAACCGGACGAATCCCCCTTCCCTGTCTCCTCCTTCTTTCCCCCGCGTGCCCCATCCCAGCCTCTCCTCACCCCATCTTCACCAAGCTTTCACTTAGAGTTTGCTTCCGGTCCCACTGAAGTGTTGTCTGAAGAATTTCTGTATCTCTCGCCAGGAGTGCTCCTGGGCTGCAGCGTGGGCAACAGGATCCCCTCCCCAGAGCACAGGGCGGGGGAGTGCTGGACTCCAGGATGCAAAGCACAAGGGAGCATAGGGCGGCTCTATGAGGTGGCCCGCCCCAGGGTATACCAGCATCTTTCCACTGCTTCTGCCGTGGCTCTTCAGCTGGTCCATGGCCTGCTCCGCATATGCTCGGGTGTTGAGGCATTCGTCATTCTCGCCTACGATGAAGAGGATGCACCCTTGTGCCTTTTCCACAGGAAGCACGCTCTGCTGGTTCATCTCATTCCGGGAATCTCTGTTCCCACTGCGGAGGCGCACAGCCCCAGAGACGTGGATCTGGATGCACTCCCAATCAAAGCGCATGGGCGTTACAAGCAAATCCCTGTATCTGAGCGGGATCTCCAAGATGGCGTTGGACCCACTGATGCAGACGGTGGCCACCACCTGCTTCAGATAGCAGGCCATGGCCAGCCCAATCTCTGCACCTTTGGACACGGAGATCACGCCAATTCCTGGCCTTTGGATCTTAAGCACAAAACAAAAGGAAAACCCATATGACCCATACTCAAGAAGCTGCCTGTAGGTCAATAAATCAGCATAATGAAAAGAGTCCAAAAAAAAATGGCTGAGTTCTGGCACTCAGGGCCCCCAGCTTCTGGGATGAAGAATGTTACCTGCTCACCTTCTCTAAGCTTCATGGTCTTACAAGGGTGACAATTCCACCTACCTTACAGGGTTGTTATGAGGATCAAGTGAAACAATACAAATAAAAACATCAAAGGTCAAGTTCTATACATGCACTCAAGAGTCCAGCAATACTGGGCCTCAGAAGAACACAGCCAATAAGCTTTTCAAAGAATCACATCTTTGTCCTCAGCTAGAACAAGATGCTTGTCAGGTTCTCTCAAATATTCTAAGTGTAATTCCCACTTAAATAGCATTTTACAACTGTTAAGTTTTCATATATGTATTATTGCATTAATCCAAGGGCTAACTCTGAAAGTATTAAAAATGTATAAATGAAAAGCTTGCTCTCTATAAACACTGAATTACCATTCCCAGTCCAATAGAAAATGATAGTGAACTGTACAAGGGAGTCCTTAATTCTCTGGTCTATTGAAGATGCCAAGGAAAGGGAAGAAGTCTGACAGGCAAGGGAGGAAGGGAAGGATGTTCTGGACAGACAACATCAAGCACAGAAAGACCTAATTGTTTATTTTGCTCACAACAGCACACTCAGTCCCTTTCTGTCATCAGAATCACCTGAACTTTTTTTTTAATTAGCCATCCAATTTTTCAGGTATCTGCTTCAATAGGTCTGAGTGGGACAAGAATGTGATACTGAAAAATGTCCTCAAAGAAATCTACATTTGAGACGCATCCATGTGAAGAACAGAGGTGGTGTGAGAGAGGGTGTGCCTGGAAACAGGAAAGTGATTGATACACTACGGGGGTGTCATAGGTAAGCAATGATGAGGGAAGGAACAAAGTGGCAGAGAGGATGAAGAAGTTGTGATGTATTGGGAAAGATTTAAGATAGAACCTAAAGCACTCTAGAAGGGGTTGAAAATTTAGGGCAAGAGGGAGGAAACCAGATAGGCAAAAATGACACATGGATTTGTTGAGAATTTACTACATGCTAGGTCCTAAGCTAAGTACTATGCACTTATTGTCTCAGTTGGTCCTTCTTATAGGAACACTGAGATGTGGGAAGTTTAAAAGATCTACCTGAGGCCACAATTGTATCCAGACGCAGAAGAGGAAGTTCAACTACTGAATCTAAATCTGAATTGAATTTTTGCAATTGACTTTCTTCCTCAATGTCACAAATAGTTACATTTGAAATTTTTAAAAATTAACTTGAAAATATTTTATCTGGGACTTAATTTCTTTGAAGCAATTCTTTTAAGGAATCCAGGTATTCTTGGGAAAATCATACACATTTCACCAAGAATGAAGATAAAGAAGTTGTCAAGGCACCAATGGAAATAGATCCTCTCTCCTTGAGGCAAGTCAAGGCTCTCCAGAGCTAGAGTGGAGAGAATGATAAAGTTAGGGAATCAAGCCCACTTAATGGTTGGAACAAAGCCATGTCATGCTGACTCTTTCACTTCCTGTGTAGTTTGGGCACATTACTTAATCTAAGTATGCTTTCTATCAGAAAAGTGAGAATGATGTCAACACAGGTGGAATATCCCTTATCCAAAATGTGAGGGACCAGAAATGTTTCAAATCTGGAGTTTTTCAGACTTAGGAATACTTGCATAGATTTTATTGGTTGTGTATCCCTGATTTGAAAATCTGAAATCTGCAATGGTCCTAAATAACTTTTTGAGCATCATGTCAGTGCTCAAAAAGTTTCAAATTTCAGATTTTGGATTTTTGAAAGAATGCTTAAGCTACAATATTTATGTCAAAAGGATATTGCAAGGGTGAAATGGGATGGTGCACATAAAGTATTTAGCATAAAAAATAGCCACTCAATGAATTTTAGCTGGTACACTACTATTTGTTCACCACTATTAGGTTGAACCATAAAAAGGAGTTGATATTCTAACATCCTTTACCTACCAAATGATGTTAATATGGTTCAATTTAAAAGAATGTCAACCCTGACACCTGAGCAGGTAGTAGTTATTCCTTTTCTTTTTTGTCATTAATGCAAATATCAGTCTCTTGAATCTTCTCAAGACAACTAAATCATAATTCAACTGATAGAAAAAGCTGGGTTACAAGATGTAATATTCCAGTGCTCAGACTTGAATGTGCCTAAGAATCACCTGAAGATGCTGTTAATATGCAGATGTTGATTCAGAAATAAGGAGTAAGAGTGTGCATTTCTAATAGGTGATGTGGGGCCACTGGGCCACAGACCACACTTTCATTAGTACAATGATACTTGACAAAGAGTTAAAAAAGCAGACACTGCCTTTTCAGATTCCTTTCATAATCCTGGCTCCTAGTATTGGACGTTTACCTTAAACTGTACCCCCATCTCTGAAACTAACTAAAGAGCTAATTAGGTTAATCAGTTGTTGCAGCCAAGTCAGTTTTGCTGGTACTCCTGCTCTAATCTTATGCTTCAATTTGAGTACTGAATTTCTAAATTGTTCTTAGTCTCAGAGCCCTTTAGTAGGACCTACACTAACATCACCCCATGCAGAGATAATCACTGAAGTTTGAAAACATGTCAAGCTAGAGAATTTATTATTTGAGATTAGTGGCTGATAAAACATTCAAGAGCCACTTATGAATAAGTTACAAGCACTTCAAATGTAAGGAGTCTTGGCTTTTTCCACTGAAAAGAATCATAATATATCCACCAATTATTGTCTTCCATGTGCCAGTAAACACTCATTGCTAATCAACTCAACAATCCTACAAGGTCATTATTATCATTATTTAAATGTAAGCTGTGCTACACCCAAAGTCTACACAGTTTGATTTAAAAAATATCTTACATTTGTGATTTCCCCCCCCATAATTTTGCAAGATAATATAAAAAGTGCTTTAAATACCTTGGGATGAGCTAGTAGAAAGTTGGCAGCTTCTTCAAAATATTCCAAGTCCAACTCCAGCAGTTTGTCAGGCAGGTCTTCATAGGCAAAATATGCCAGTGCCAACACTGCGAAGCCATGGGTCGCCAAGAGACTGGCCCGAAATTCAACTAGCCCCCCAATGCTCCCAAACAAATCAATGATTCCTGGGAAAGGGCCTTCCCCTGAGAGCAACAAAGAAAAAATGGAATGATGAGAAAAGAGAGTCAAGCAGAACCATGAAAGAGTGAGCAAAATTGATTCTATCTGAAGACACATTTTTTTTTTCCCCATCAACAATGTTTACTATATCACCAAAGATTACTCTCACCTGGAGGGATAAAAAGGGCTCCTCTCACACGACCTTCTCTGATCTGCTTCCGCTGCACCCCAGGGCCCAAGAACCAGCGCTGCACCATCTGGCTGGCCCTGGGCTGAGCTGTGGTTGAATCTTGCAAGCAAACAGAGTCATACAGGTCCAGAGTGACCTTAAAGGGATTGTTTATCACATCCCTCTTCAGCAGCCTCCGGAAAGCCTTCTCAGGCTTCAGAGACCAGAAGAGGCCCATTGCATGGACCCCTACATAGTCACCCCCTAATGCAGGAGCCCGCTCCAGGTCTACCTCACCAGCTTCATTAGCCCTGTAGAAGGCTTTGGACTGGAACAAATTCCCCTTCTCATCTTTCAGCGAGGCCTTGAGGGTAACCATCTGGGCTGGGGGCAGGCCTGTCACTCGGATGTGCACTGGCTCATCTGCAAGGCCATTTGGCGGAGTGGCTGTCAGCTGAAACATGGGCAACTGGCAAGTAGAGACCAAGTGGAGCTTCCTGCCCTGAAGTGGGCAAGGAGACTGAGCTGGAGATGTAAGTTCCAAGGAAAGGCCCAAGGCAAGGCTGATGTCAGGTCTGACAATATTAAACAAGTTAAACTCTTCTAGAGACTTGGTGCAAAATACTCAGAACTTTAGGAAAAGGAAGAGGAAAACATCCAGAGTCCTCATTTTATTCTCATTTTACAGATGAGGAAGCAGGTTAAGTAACATGCTCTGAGACTCAAAAATAGTTGCTAGAACTGGGAATTCAAGCCAGATCTGACACCACCACCTTCTGCCTTATTCATTGTAACACAAGTAAATCTTAATTTTGTGGTTTTGAGTAAATTGAGCTTTAATTCATCAGTTGAAAGAACACCTGTCCATATGACCTGTTTCATAAGGTATTTGTTAGATTCAAGCGGGGGAGGGTAATTTCTGCTAAAGAGCTTGGAAACAGCAAAAGCAGAAAAACAGTGCAGCTTTCCAGCCCCAAGCCTGTCTAAGGTAGTTACATAAACAAACCACCTATTATGATGGCAGTAGTGGTTTCTTTGTCTCTAATCCACACCTACTACTGCTAGATTTCCAACTTTTTTCAGAGTCTCCATTATATGTTCTTTTTAAGGGAAAATAAAACATCATGTCCTTTGCTTTTATGCCTTTCCAATAGAGTGATAAATGCCCGTGTTGTGTTTGGTAAAGAGATGTCAACATTCATTTGATCAGTCATTTCAAACTGTACTCCATTATAGAGAATATTTTAGTTCTTTCCTCCTTCCTTTTCTTTCTGCCTTTCATTCTTCCTCGGTTCTACCTCCCTCCCTCTCTATATATATCATTTCACAAAGGATTTGAACTTGCTTACAGATAACAGATAAAGAGTAAAATAAAGTAGAACCTGGGGACATATGAACCGGAATCATAGACATCAATCAAAGAATACTTGGAACATGAAAAGAAGAACATTTGGTAATCCCAGAGATTCAGGAAGCTGAGGCAGGCAGATCACAAGTTCATGGCCATCCTGGGCAAGACCCTGTTTCAAAATTTAAAAAATAACATAAAGGGCTAGGGATGTAGCTTAGTGGTATAGCACCCCTGGGTTCAATCCTCAGTACCATTTAAAAAAAAAAAAAACACATAAGAATAAAGAGAAATGCAAGATTGTAGGTTTTAGAAAACTGGAGTCTTTGAGGGAATCTTCCATGTAGTTAAGATTTTGTTGTGGGTTCTTAGCACTCAGCTAATTATTGAATGCTTGACTATTTGTCTACTAAGTTTCCTGGAGTGCCTGTTAAATATGTTTATTTATTGATCCTGATTTGCCATGAATTTCCTATAATGGCAATTATTATTTTAAATCTAAGCTTTTGCCATTTATACCAAGATAAATGTGAGAAATTAGATGATAGTAAAACTTCCCATAAGGAGTTCTTCCAGGGGGATTATATCGTTTTGACCTAAAACCATGAAACAAACCTATTGGGTGCAGTCTCTGGTCTAATGCCTAGGTCCTTGATCCATTTTGAGTTGAGCTTTGTGCAGGGTGAGAGATAGGGGTTTAGTTTCATTCTGCTGCATATGGATTTCCAGTTTTCCCAGCACCATTTGTTGAAGAGGCTGTCTTGGTTGTACATGAAGTAGAGTCACACCATTTGAGTTATCATACATGTACATAGGGTAATGATGTTGGTCTCATTCTGTTATTTTTCCTTCCCCCCACCACCTCCCTACCCCTCTTTTTCCTCTATACAATCTATCCTTCCTCCATTCTTGCCTCCCTCCCACTCCCCATTATGTATCATCATCCACTTAACAGAGAGATCATTCAGCCTTTGGGTTTTTGGGATTGCCTTATCTCACTTTGCATGATATTCTCCAACTGCATCCATTTACCTGCAAATGCCATAATTTTATTCTTTTTATGGCTGAGTAATATAATATTCCATTGTTAGTGTGTGTGTGTGTGTGTGTATATATATATATATACATACATATATATACCACAGTTTATTTATCCATACATCAAGTGAAGGGTACCCCATTTGTGTACAATGAATCAAAATTTTTTAAAAAATGAATTTTATGTACTGCCACTCAGCTGCATCCTGATACTAATAGTTTGACAGGATAAATAATGGAAAAGAAAAATTAAATTATAGTCCAAAAATCCATTTGTGCACAAAATGTAATGCTTTCTCTATTTTTCTAGATTCAAAGTAACTTCTATCTTGAGCCCTTATTCCTCTGGGTGGCAGAGATGTAACCTCAAAATTTTAATTAGGGAACTTTGTTTTCCCCAAAGTCCAAGTAACTTTCCTCTGACTTCTACAGTGCTGAAAGACTTGGTGCTGGGAAGCCCAGCTCATACATCATTATGCATTTTTCTAAACATGCTTTACACAATGTATACCAAATTCACATACCTATAGGGGCCAGGCATGTGAAGTAAATCTGTACATCCCTGGCTTCCAGGGATGAATGAAATACAGGACTAATACGAACTTAAGAGTACCTTCCCAGGTTACAGGCATTTAAAATTGAATTGCATTTTAAAAAATTAGACTGCAGGATGTGTTGGTACACACCTATAGCCCAAGCTACTGAGGAGGCTGAGGCAGGAGGATTGTTTGAGCCCAGAAGTTCAAGGTGAGCTTAGGCAACATAGCAATACCTTGATTTGATAAAACAACAACAACAACAACAAGAAAAACCCCCAAACATAAACACTAACAATAAGGTATTAACCAAATAATACACACTTATTTGTGACTTCTGGAATGCATTTTGACCTTTAGATTTTCTGTAACTCTAAAAACCAGGAAAATATTTTTTTGTTTTTCTCTTTTTGACTTGCCATCTTTTTCTAAGGCAATGGGCATTGACTGGCCTCCTATGGGTGGAGGAGCAACAACAAACAAAAATGGAAATGCAAAAATGTAAGGGTAGGAAGTGAGGGATGAAGATCCATCAATTAATATTTCCAGTGATTTATGCAAGTTTCCAACATCCAAAGCCCTCAAAGCTTCTTGCCTCCTCTCACCATGCTTCATCTGTATGGCATTTTCCTGCTTTTCTCGTATTCCACTTCTGTGGTCTTATTCTCAATAGGATCCCAACTCGTTCACATAAATAGGGATTAATACCCTGGTCTTTCTAACTAACCCAAATCTATTTAATAGTGTAACAAACCATTGTATTAGAAACTCAGCATATAATGTTGTAAAAATCTTCTTTATTTGTCTCTCCCTTTTATGCTCTATTCAATAGCCACTAGCCACATGTGGCTAAATTCAATTAATTAAAAATAAATAAAATTTAAAACTTAGTTCCTCACTTATACTAACTGCATTTTAAATGTTCAGTAGCTACGTATAGTTAGCATATTGAGCAGTGTGAATATAGAAGACTTCTACCATCAGTGAATGTTCTATTGGGCTACACTACTATAGATTACAACTGCCTCAAGGGCAGAAAGTCTACCTTGTTCAAGGCTGTATTTCTCTATTCCTAGGATAGTGCCCAGCACATAGTGGTCGCTAAATATTTGATTAATGAAAGAATGAGCGATACATGTAAAAGGAAAATAGAATGAAATTTCTCAGAGAGAGTATGAATAAGATAGGACAAAAGAATTTTTAGAAGTTTTTATAAATTCTTTTTATAAAAAGTTTTTATAAATTCTCTTTATAAAATTTGATGAAAACTGAATTTTTATAAGGACAGGAAACTGTACAACATTCAAGGGAATAGATTTTCTAAATTTTCCCACTTCTGTGCACCACTGGGCAGGACTCTGCACATGGAAGGCTGTCAACACAACAAAGAACACAAATGAGCAGAGGACAAGCAACAGGAATCTAACTGCCCCGCACAGGGTTAACCTTGAAGTAATTGGGGAAGGAGCCCTCAACAACATAGAAGCAGGCTTATTAGAAGCTGAACATAAAAGCCAGGGATTTCAGCAGGTCCCAGACCTTCAGATTCCCACGATGCAGGGGATCAAGTCTATAACACTGGAGGAACATGACTTGTTAGAAGAAATAAGTTAAGAACTAGTTATGGTTTGGATATGAGGTGTCCCCCAAAAGCTCACATGTGAGATAATGCAAGGTTCAGAGGAGAAATGATTGGTTGTAAAAGTCTTAATCCAATCAGTGACTTAATCCCCTGATAGAGATTAACTGAGTGGAAGCTGAAGTGGTGGGGTGTGGCTGGAGGAGATTGGAATTGGGGTGTGGTTTGGGGGTATATATTTTGTATCTGGAGAGTAGAGTCTCTCTCTCTCTCTGCTTCCTGATGATTGTGAGGTGCTTCCCTCTGCCACACTCTTCCATCATAATGTTCAACTCAAACCCTGAGGAATGGAGCCGCCTTTTGTGGACTAAGACCTCTGGAACCGTCAGCCCTCAAATAAACTCTTCCCCCTCTACAATTGTGCTTTTTAGTCACAGCAGCAGAAAAACTGACTAAAACAAACTAGGCAGCAACATGAGAAAGCAGGAAACAAAGAATAAAAGAGAACAAAAGTTCACCCATAGCAGATAAAATTACTAATCGGGAAACAGAAATTCTATACTCTTTAGCAGTCTATTGCTTTTCTTTCTTCATCACAAGAGTACTATGTCATTCAGTCCAGAAAGGAATATTGCCATGCCAGCCCATTTTTCCTACACTCATGAACAAAGCTAAGAGAAAAATTGCTTGAGTCAAGAAACAATTCCTCTATAAATTCACATTAACTGGACCTTGACTTTTGCATTCAAGGTGACCCCCTAAACACTCACCATGAATTCAGCTACAGAGGTAGTGTAGAGCAGGATGCTTGCTGAGGGTAGACGCTGACCTAGGAGCACTGGCTTTCACCTGTTGTTTGCAAATCTATACCATTCAAAATACCCAACACCCTGTTGTTGAAAGTTGAAATTATCTCCACAGAAACCATCAACTGCACCTGTTGTCAAGTAAGCAAAAGCTACCACAGGATCTTGGGGGAGTCTGCCTCTGATGTCTGCCTTTTGGTCCAGATGTTTCATAATGAAGTCTAAAATTTCATCACAAGCTCCTCCTCTCAACTCCTAGCACCACTCTCTTTTGCTTCAGTTCTTCTCTATTTCCTCTTTTAAGTCAGTAGTCTTTTAATCAGCTTCCTCTGTAGCAGCTCCTAAAATGATGGATCTCAAATAACCATCTTTGGAGTAATGTGAGTTGGTTGCAAAAGACTGACCTGAGGGACTGGTAAAAATAAATGATTCCTGTTCACCATGCCCAGAAATTCTGATCTGATAGGCCTAAGAAAAGGTACTGGAAGTTTTAGAATGCACTACAATAGATCATCAAAAATTTGCAAACTGACATTTTAGTTTAATGCAACTCCATTAAAGAATCCAGTTGCTTTGAAAGTTATTAAGGTTTCTTGTATACTAATATTGTATGGAAGAGACTATGATGAGTTCAACAAATACCATTCTTTTCCTTCTATGCTAAATTACATTGCCCATCTTCCTTGCAACCAGGCAGTCATGTAACTGAAAATTCTTGTATGGAAGGTGGGTGTCTTAGTCCATTTAGACTGCTATCACAAAATATCTTAAAATGGGTAATTTACAAATGACAGAAATTTGTTTCTTACAGTCCTGGAGGCTGGGAAGTCCAAGATCAAGGTACCAGCAGATTTGATGTCTGGTAAGGACTTGCTCTCTGTTTCATAAATGGCACCATATTGCTACTTTCTCACCAGGCAGAAGGGCAAAGCAGCTCCCTTCAGCCTCTTTTATGAGGCAGTAATCCCATCATTCCCTTAAGAGGCTTCACCTCTCAATATCATCATCCTTCAACATATGAATTTTGAGGGGATGCCAACATTCATACCACAACTCTTGGCCTTGTCCCCTCCAAATTTATGTTGTTCTCACATGCAAAATACATTCATTCTATTCCTGTAGCCCCAAAGTCAACTCAAAATTTCCAGCACCAACTCTAAATCTAAAGTTTCATCTAAATTAGATAGATATAGGTCAGACTCAAAAGTGATTCATCCTGAAGCAAATGCCCCTTCATCATGGAGTCTCTGAAGCCAAACTAGTTATGTATTTCCAAAATATAATGATAGGACAGGCACAGGGCAGACATTTCCTCTCCAAAACAAAGTAGGAAAGAAGAGATAATAGGTTCCAACTCAACCCTAAATATAATAGGGCAAACATTACATCTTATAGCTCCAGGATAATCTTGACTCATTGTCCCAACTTCCAGACACCACCCTGAGGGCTTTGCTCAGAGCAACCCACAGAGCAACTCTCCAACGTTGGGTCTTTTGACTGTGGTTCTCCCAAACTGGAGTTGCTTGTTGATAGCTTACTGTCTGGAGCCATCGGGTTGTGCCCTGCCCCTACAACTCTGCTAGGCATCACTCTGTATGGTAGCCACACCCTCATAGCTCCAATAGACATTGTCCTGAGAGCTGTCTGTGCTGGGTCTGCCCCTGTGGCAGATCTCTGCCTGGGCTGATGTTCTCTGGTGTTCACCTTTGAAATCAAGGTGCAGGTGACCAGGCTGTCAAAGCTCATGCACTCTGTACCCTGGTGAAGATGGTACTGCAAGGGCATCACTAATGCTCTTCTCTTTGCTTACCAGAGGGGTGACCAAGTTATACCTGAGCCCGCTTAAACCACACCTGGAGCAGCTGAGTATCATCACTGTACCAGATAGAGGAAATGGAGACTTGAGATGTCCTGGTGCCAAGGTTCTTGGGATACCTGAGGCCCCTCTTTTGACATGGTTCTGTCCCCAGGCCTTAGCATTCTGGGCCTGTAATAAAGGGACAGCATTAATCCATTGTCAGGGTGGACAGCACCTAGTGTCTGCCTAACTCTGCTGTTGTGGTTTGGATGTGAGATATCCCCCAATAGCTCATGTGTGAGAAAGTACAAAAGGTTTGGAGAAGGAATGACTGGGTTGTATCCTTAACTTAATCAGTGATGGGATTAACTGAGTAGTGATTGAAACCAGGTGGCTAGAGAAAGTGGCTCCCTGGAGGCCTGGCTATGGAGTATGTATTTCATATTTGGAGAGTGGAGTCTTTCTCTGCTCTCTGATCATCATGTGAGCTGGTTCCCTCTGTCACACTCTTCCACTATGATATTCTGCCTCACCTTGAGACCCGAAGAATGGAGCCTGCTGTCTGTGGATTGAGACCTCTGAAATCACGAGCCCTGAAATAAACCTTTCCTCCTCTACAGTTGTTCTGGTCAGATCCTTTTATCACAGCAGTGAAAAAGTTGACTAAAACATATGCTATCTCCTTATCAAACAATTACTTAGCCACGCCCTTGGTGTTCTCTACTGGACTGGTTTTCCAGGCTTTACAACACAGTCACACTGAGGATTTTCCAAACCTTGAAGTTCTGCTTCTCTTCCAATTATAAATTCTACCTTCCATTCATTTTCCTCTCACATCTTACTATAGGTAATCAAGAAAAACAATGCCACACCCTCGACACTTTGCTTCGAGATTTCTTCCACCAAATATCTATTTACATCACTTGTAAGTTAAACTCAATTCAGCCATGTTCTTTGCCATTTTAAAACATGGACTGCCTTTTTTCTAGTTTCCAAAAACATATTCCTCAATTCCATATTAAACCTCATCAGAATGATCTTTATCATCCAAACTTCCATCAACATTCTGATCATGAGCTCTTAGGTAATTTCTAACATTGAAGCTGTCCCTATAGCTCTCCTCTTCACTGAGTCTCACCAGAATCACCTGTAAAGCCCCTTTCATGGCATTGTACCTCAAAATTATCCCAGCCTTTACCCATTACCTCGTCACAAGACTACTTACACATTTTTTAGGTATTTGTTCTAATATTGCTCCATCTCTTGGTATGAATGTCTGTCAGTCTATTCTTGCTACTATAATAAAATACCTTAGAATGGGTAATTTATAAATAACAAATATATTGCTTACAGTTCTGGAGGTTGGGAGGGTAAGATCAAGGTGCTGGCAGATTCAGTGACTAGTAAGTGTTCATTGATAGATGAATGAAGGGTTCATGCATAGACATACCTTGTTGCTGAATCCTCACATGGTAGAAGAGGCAATACAGCTCCCTTCAACCTCTTTTATAAAGCATTTATCCCACTATGAGGACATGGCTTAATCACCTCCCCAAATGTCCCATCTCTGAACCTCAGAGGACAGGTTTCAACATATGAATTTTAGGGAGACTCCACAGCAATAGGAATATGTAATGTATAAATCTATTCCCTATACTTGTGGAGCAAAAGTAAAAATATAGATCTACATACAGTATCATACCTATTTAACATTAGTAAGTCAAAAGAACAAACAATTCAATAAAATATGTTCTCTTCCTATCTGAAATACACCTTCATAATAACAAAAGTTATTTGTAAAATTATAATATTTCTATCACTAGAAGTCTTAAAATATCAAAAATCCCAATAGTATTATTATAGTACAAGTCTAGGTATTCTTTTGACAGGCCAGCAGTGTTTCAAATAAGTAATAAAGATATTCATAATTAATAAACTGTTACATATTCTTTCTGTGGTATGTTAGCAAAATCACTGATTTCTATGTTGTTATGACCAAGATTTTCACATAATTTCTGTCCTCTTGACTGTAATTTTTAAGCAGACACCTTTCTGTGGATCATTTGAGTTATTCATTTTAATGTGAAGCAATTTTGCTTTGGAGAGAATGAAGAAATTGAAATAACCAATAAATGTATTTCTTTTTCCTTTTTTTTTTGAGTACCAGGGATTGAACCCAAGGGCACTTAACCACTGAGCCACATCCCCAGCCCTTTTGTGTATTTTACTTAGAGACAGGATCTTGCTAAATTGCTTAGGGCCTCACTAAATTGCTGAGGCTGGCTTTGAACTCACAATCTTCCTGCCTCAGGCTCCCGAATCTGGGATTACAGGCATGCACCATGGTGCCCAGTCCATTTCTTAAAGTAATACTTAAATTCAGTAATAAGTCATAAATTTATGAAATAGTTTGTGATAAATGATCATTGCAGAAATTAATTTCATCATATAAACTGCTATCAATAACATTGTGGTTTCACTCTCAAAGCGATGTCACCAACACACTTAAGAATTGGCATCAGAGTTCACACCTATTTATCTGAACATACAAACACACAAATTTAAGATTCATGTAAGCTATTTAATATGCAAAATGTTCTTCGACTGCCAATTGCAACTGTTATAACTATGAATCTCTCTATGTAATACTGCTAGAATTCCAAATTTGAATAATAAAAAAACATGTACACTGTACACTATTGGGAACATTTTGTTAATCCAAAAATCTGTTGCATTCATTAATTCTAGTGATGCTGAAAAAGCATGTGAAAAAAATCCAAAACATTTTTGGTTTTAAAAAAATTCTATAAAACGTATACTAGGGATTGATGGGCAGAGACATTCTTCCTAAAACCCACAACAGGAAATGAGAAAACTCTCCACGTTGTGGGAATTATTATGTAACATAGTAGTGGAGGTTATTAGCCATTACAACTGCATGATTATCATAATCAATGTCAGGTTTCCTGATAGACCATATAGGTGAAATCTGACCACTTCTTTGAATGAGAGAGGAGGGAGCTATTTGTTTTCTTTCAACCAAATGGGATTATTTTATTCTAAACAAAGGAAGTATCAGAAAGCAGGCAGACACAACTGAAGTATCCTCATTTTACTTCTGTTATTCTAATTTCTCATTGGCTATGCATCATACCTACACAATCATCTCAAATACATTTCTACTGGTTCATCTTTACCTTGATTAGCCACCAATCACTGTTTATCCACTGAAATTAGGTATCTTAGGAATAGTTGGACTATGGTTTTCCCTTTAGAGAACACATAGCAAATTTGACCCTGGACAAGGTTATTTGGATTGCTCTATACCTAGGGTCATCCAATTTCACCCTGTGAGCCATATTTGGCCTATAGCCTATTTGTGTGCTGCTACTGGGTTTAAGAATGTTTTTTGCATTTATAAGTGCTTAGAGAAAAAAATACAAAGAAAATTGTTACTTTGCAATATGTAAAAAGATAAGAAACACAAATTTCAATGTCCATAAATAAAGTTTAATTGGAACGAAGGCACCATCAGTTGTTACACAATTACCTATGGCTTCTTTTGTGCTATAATAGAGCTAAGGAGTAATAACAGAGACCTTATAGTTCACAAAGCTAAAGATATTTAGCATCTGGCTACTTTACAGAAAAAGTAGCCAGATGGTAAATAGCCAGTCCCTAATCTAGAGGCATACAATCCCCATTATCATGGCTACCTCCCTGAATTATAAGTCTATGAATCTGATTCCTGCTCTCTCATTGTTGAGAATGCCAACATGTACATGCTCAGACATAAAAGTAATTTTATATTTTTGAATTATTGATTGCAGACTGATTCAACAATCTTATATCCATGATAAGCTTCCATATTGCCTTAGAATAATACATTCTTCACCTGGCTCTAGCCTTCCAACAACAAAGTTACAATGAGATATGAGCATATTTTTAAATGAGGAAACTACAAATATTTGAGTTTTAGGAAATAAATAGATGTCAGCATCTGATTCTCTTTATATCTGGTTTACATGTCTGTGGTTCATTGTTGGTAAATTTTCCCTTGACAATTGCTATGATTGAGAATTGTTGAAATGATGACTATTTCAGGGCAGGTAGAGCCATAAGATTATTTCTACAAATATTAAGATTCTCGGTGTATAATGTTTGGTTCAGTGGAAACCATTTACCTTTCAAAAGTCGAGACGTTACCATTCCCAGTCCTCCTGCCCTTTTGTTATCACAACTTCCCTCTTAACAATAAGAGATCAAAGACGTTCCTCTATGAAATCAAGAGATGCTAGTAAAGAGACTTTTCTTCTCAGTTTCCCAGAAATATCTAGTCTTCTCAGAGTTGACTAGTCACCACTGGAATGAGGTGCTTCCTGAGAAATTTCTGGATCTCCTTCCAAGAATGTTCCTGTGCAGCTGCATGTGCGATAACCTCTCCTCCCCAGCTGATAGGTGTGCAAGCATTGGGCATCTTTGACGCCCAGCACAGTGGAGAGTAGGGTGGCTCTATCAGGTGACCTGCCCCAGGATATGATAGCAGGGTCCAGTTCTTCTTCCCATGTCTCCTCAACTTTTCTATGGCTTTCTTAGCATGTTCTTTGCTATTGATACTTTTATCATCTTCTCCCACAATGAAGAGGAAATGTCCATGGGCCTTTTCAATGGGAAATAAAGACTGGCTAGCCTCAACTCCAATTTTCTCATAAATGCCCTGAAACTCTATAAACCCCAAGGCATTGGTGGATAGAAACTGTAGAGAGTAGGGTATGGACTGATGGGTATAACCACGATATACATATGGAATGCCATAAGGGGAGTTTGGCCCATTAATAAGTATGGTGGCTGTGACTTGTTTTAGGTAAATAGCCATAGACAGTCCAATCTCTGCTCCTTTGGATGTAGAGATTACCCCAATGCCTTGGCCAAAGACCTGAAAAATAACAGAAATGAGATGTTATTCTACTCTTCATTTAGGAAAACCCACCATCTCAGACAACCAAAAACTTCAATGACCAATGGGAACAAAGCAAGTAAAAAAAAATCCCCCCACATACTCATATACCTCATGTGTAGAGTTCTGGAAGATAGAATGTGCACTCAAGGAAATACTCCTTCAAAAATGTATCAAGCTTTACTGACTAAATACTATAGCTTCAGCATTGTGTTTGGTTCTAAATTGCCCTCAAGAAATATCAATGTCTTAAGGAAACTAACTAAAATGCATGTACTATTGTGAATAATATGAGTCAGGGTATAATGGTTAATAAACTTTGTTACACAAATTCTGAGCTCTCTAAAAGTTCAAAGGAAAAGGCACCCTATAGGAAGAAACTGAAAAAGAAGTTGGGTCAGTAGGATAGAACATGAAATTTGAATAGAGGACTCAGCTTGCTTTCGTTGCAAAAGATTTCAAAAGGGAGTTTTGTTCAGTTTTCTTTATCCTTGCCAATCATCAAGTGAGCATTTTTAGATCATCTAGCCTGTGTCAAGCAGTGGGGGCCCCAGAGAGAAAAGGCTCAATCTCTTGCCACCAAGGAACTCCCTATCAGAAAGAAATGCAGAAGAAAAACAGATGATCAGAGTATTATAAAGTCTATAATAATTAATAAGAATGTAGAGAGACAAGGATACCAACCCAAGGAATAAATGCAGGATCAAAGAAAGACTTTCAGAGGAAATGGACTAGGAATTGAGACTTCATGTAAACAATAGGAGCCAATAAGGAGTAATATTCTTTTCTGAGTGTAACAGGCATCATTAGGTTGCCTATACCAGAATCATTCTCTACAATTTCAAGGCTCATGTGTAGCTGCAGAAATATGCAAAATTCAGATCATAGAAAGTTTGTCTAACATTCTAGGAAGACTGGCATTTATCCTGTAGTAAAGGGGAAGATCTTGAGCAAGTGAGCAAAACAGCTGTGCTCCAAAAAAGGCTAATCTTGCAACTCTGACTTGAAAAAATAGAGGCAGAAAACCCAAAGTTTATTACAATAGCATAGGCAAGAAGTGATGGCATCTGAACAAAAGGGGACACCAGTGGAAATGAAAAGGAAACTATGTGGTTCCAAGTTACTTATGTGTGTTAAACGTACAGCTAGCTCTCAGTCACTAGCTAGGTACAGGAGTGCAAAGGAGGAGTTCAAGACAAGATGGTTCTGTGTGACACAAAATACAGCCTTAATTCTCTTTGAGCCCTAGCTCCTTGTAGAGTTTCAGAGAGAAACATCTTTTTATCTTTCTCTTTCTAAATTGATCTTCTGTATTTTCAGGGAATTTTATCAATTAAATGTTTGGGATTTCCCCACTATTTAGAAAAGCATGAATGAGAATACTACTTATGGCCAGATGATAGAAATGAGACAAATAGGACAAAGGGGAAAAAACTAAACAAATGGAATGAGGAACGTATTCTCCCTATTTCCCATACCACACACTAAAAGGTTGGTTTGAATCAATTAAAAGGATCTTTTAAAGATTTGAAATTTTTTTAATTTTCATTTTTAATTGACACATAACAATTATAAATTTATGAGGTATAGTGTGATGCTTTGAATCATGCACGCGTTGTGAAAAGAGCAGTTAACATATTCATCACTTCAAACTTCACAAACTTATCTTTCTTTGTGTTGAGAACATTTAAAATCTCCTTTATGAATTTTGAAATATACAATGCATTATTAACTATAGGCACCATGCTATGCAATAGACACCAGAATTTATTCCTCTTGTCTTACTGAAACTTAGTATCCTTTACTAACCTTTCCCTTTTCCCAACCCCAATTCCCCTTTTCTGAAATTCTGTGTCTTAATATAGAAGATAAAGAGCCACAGTTATGGCAAGGAGAAATGGGAACTCAATGCATTTGGCCATGGAAGATAAAGCAAAAGCACTTATAACATAAAATAACTAAAAAGTGTGACTCAATATATGTACTTTATCTAAATTTTTTCTGATCCTTGGAAGAACAGTAACTCTTGCTAAAACTTCTGTCACCAATTTTGGGGTCAGGGAATTCAAAGTTTTCAAAAGTCACTTAAAATCAACAATTCCTATCAGGAATGCAAAGATCTCTGATTTAGCAGAAGAGATATTGTGAAGCAGCATTAATGAAAGTACTCAGGGCCTAGGAACAAAGTCTGGTTTCTAGCCTGGATAAATAGTCATTAACTAGTTATCTTGATGACATTGCAAAAACAGTGATGGAAAAGTCATGCAGCAAGTATAAGGGGAACCAGACTAAGAAAGTGAAAAACAGAATCACATAATCTCTTTATTTCTCATCCAAGCCAAGTAAAGGGCTATCATAATGATAACATTGCCTATCTGACTGTTCAAGGAAAATTCCATTTTATGCATCATAAATAGCCATTTAAAATTTCAGTACATTAGTAAATTGTCAGTAATTGTTGCTTGTCTTATTATTGCAAACCTGATTCTATATTGGTGATCTTTATATGAAAAATTATGTACTAGTTACATTTAATTTTAATTTAGTTCTTTATTTATACATGTGAATAAACTATTCTAAGTAAATATTTATTGCTTGTTTCATTTAAATAGTCTTCTTCCTCATAAAATAGCATATAGTGACATATGTCATTATATGGATTAAATCTGAACAACAACTGCAGATTATAAAACAATGTTTATAGCACAATATTGTATGCAACTTTCACCCAGTGGGGCATGCTTTCTATTTAAACACTGTAGTTGCAGTTGTGAAGGTTTTTTTCTTTTTTTCTTTTTTATTCATTGTACACAAATGGGGTACAACTATTGTTTCTCTGGTTGTACATGAAGTAGAGTCATATCATTTGCATAATCATACATGTACATAGGGTAATGATGTTTGTCTCATTCTATTATCTTTCCTTCCCTCTGCCCCCTCCACCCCTCAAAATTAACAAGGGATAATAAGTGCCAACCCTATTATAGCAACAAAGTAAACATTTTAGGATTCAAAGAAGGATTGTAGATTGGACTACAATCAGAGTACTAGTACTAGAGTATTATGTTCAAGTCCTCTCAAATAATTAAAGACTTGGACCCACTCTTCAAAGAAATGTATAATAGTTATCTAGGTAAATATGGTGATGAGAAAATAATAACTATAATAATTGAGCGTTTAGTACTGTCAAGTGCAATAATACTGTATTGATTACAATACTATATTACCAAGTACTATAATAAGAACCTTCTTTCTATAATAGTCTTCAAATCCCACCATAACTTTATGAAGTTATATCATTACAATATTATTTAACAGATGAAGAAACACTAAGTAACTTACCCAAATTCCCTGAACCAGATGAGATGAAGCTAGAAATAGAACTCATTTCTGTCTAAATCAAAGCCAATGCCTTTCAATACTCTGATGGACACAGGTTAACTTCCTATGCATTTTGTTTTTCTGAGCAAAAGAAATTGGATAAGAAATCAAGTGAACAATATGGGTATGTAATAGAATTTTGGGTTCACTAGGGAGAATCTTAATTGGAAGTTAAGAGAAGTAACAGAATATTATGGTTATAAAAAAAACTGGGACTCAAATTTACTAAAGAGATAAAATTACCTTAGGATGTCTCAGGAGAAAGTTGGAAGCTTCCTCAAAATACTCTAAATCTAGTTTCTGTAGTTGAGAAGGTAGGTCTTTATAGCCCCAGTAAGCCAAGGCCAACGAGGCAAAGCCACGACTAGCCAGGAGACTGGACCGGTGTTCAGACAGTCCGCCGATACCTCCAAACAAATCAATCACCCCTGGAAAAGGGCCCTCTCCTGAAAAAGAACCAAAAAAAAAAACCAAAAAACAAAAACAAAAACAAAAAAAAAAAACAGGGTTTAAAGAATGAGGAAAAGGTAATAAGAATATGAAACCACAAGGGAGAAAAGCATTAGAAATCTTGAAATTAATGCATAAAATTTTAAATAGAATTCCCAAATTTTCAGCTTTATAAGTGGGACTGAATTATGGCCTATTGACAAGGTGTCCATTTCCATAGTTTTAGAGTAAAGAAAGTCAAAAAATTGGGCAAATACTTCTTAACCTATAAAAGGTACATAAACAGACCTCAGGAAAACTTGGAAGATCCTAAAATTATGTGCAAAAATAGAATATATGTTTAAGTGTGCATTTTACTGATAAGAGGTGCTATAGTTTGGACTGGAATGTCCCCCAAAGGCCCATGTTTTAAAGGCTTGATCCAAGGATGACAGTATTGGGAGGTGGTAGAATCTTGACAAGATGAAATAGTAGGAGGTCTTCGGGTCACTGAGGGCACACCTTTGAAGGGGAGAGCGGGACGCCAGCCCCTTCCTTTCCCTCTCTTTTGCTTCCCACATGGTGAGCAGTTTTCCTCCACCACACACTCCAGCCAGGATGTGTTGCTTTGCCCAAAACAAACAACTGATTAGGTACTGAAACCTCTAAATCTGTGAGCCAAAATAAAACTCTTATTTATAAGTTTACTTTGTCAGGTATTTGTTACAGCAATGAAAAGCTGACTAACACAAGGGGTGGGGGAATCCAAAGAATTAACTGGGTTTTCAAAGAAGCATATGACTCAAAAGAATTTTTTTTAAAGATTACTTTTGCTAACATCCTGGCTTATTACTGTTTGGTTACACTAATCTGACTACTTTGATGAAATCTCCCACCTAAGCAGATATAAATGATGAACTCTCACTAAGTAATGCTTTTTATTCCCTACACCCTAATGCTGGGTAAAAAAGAGGCATGTTAAGAGAATCATTCTATACTCCCTTTCTGAATAGCAAGCAGCTTATTTTCAAAATAAAGCAGAGTCCATACACTGAAAGAAATTTACAGTGGATTTACTGGGATAATTCTATTGTTGGATACATGATTTTATCTAATGAAGAACAGCCCCACCCATGTTTAAAAGGAGTGATTTGATTTTAAAAAGTATTAGGAATTTTTAAAAACTGTTGTATTTACATTACTTTGAGAAAAGAAGAAGTGATACTTAATATATCTTGGTTTAAAAATGTCACTTTAATAGATGAATAAGTTTTGCATCTTCTGCTTGGAAGGAAAGGGGAGAACTATTAAGAGTACCTTATCTATAAAGAATGGTGCAGTAGAGAAATGTTTTGAGACCCAACTCAACCTTTTTATGACCCATACAACTCATCCTTCTGTGTTCCCACAGAATAAACACTTCAAGTGGAAAACCCAGTATATGCAATGTCAAAAGGGTTCCCAAATAGTACATCCGGAACCAGCACATCATTCCCAACATGGAAGAACTGTATCAATACACAAATTTTTAACAGGGGTGGAGTACTGAAGAAACAAGTTTGTGCTACTTACTTCCTGATCCTGCACACAAGTCTGCATACTAATTACTAGATATAAAAAGTTCAGAATTATCTAAATAAGTACATATGTCATGCTAAATTTGAAAAGGGAAGATTAGTTCTATACCATCTTTAACTCTTTGTTGCCAAAAATCAACCTTAGTACATCAAGGGTCCTCAAATCCTCTGTTATAGTTTAGATATTAGGTATCCCCCAAAAGCTCAAGCGTGAGAAAATACAAGAAAGTTTAGAGGTGAAATGATTGGGTTATGAAAGCCTTAATCTGAGCAGTGCATTAATCCCCTATCGGGGTTAACTGGATGGTAACTGTTGGCAGGTAGAGTGTGGTCGAAGGAGATGGGTCTTAGGGACATGCCTTTGGGATGTATATTTTGTCCTAGAGAGTGGAGCTGTCTCTTTCTGCTTCCTAGGGCCATGTTCTGAGATGCTTTCCTCCATCATGCCCTTCTGTCTTAATGTTATGCTTTATCTCAGGTTCAGAACAATGGAATTAGTCATCTATGAACTGAGACCTCTGAAACCCTGAGCCCCAAATCAACTTTTCCTCCTCTAAAATTGTTCTTTTCAGGTCTTTTGGTCAGAGCAGAGAAAAAGATGACTAAAACACCATCTCAGTTCTATAAGTGAAAAATTAAATAAAGCCAATATATTCTGACGAGGTGATGGCTATGTCCCAGATAAAAGCACCTGTTTGAAGAAGTAGACCTCAAACAGATCAGAAACCTAGGCCTGGTGAAGTCTTCTTGGAACTAACTTTGCTTCATTCACAGCCAAAATAAACTCTGACCAATAGATGTTTAAAACTATTTACTGGTATGAGGAGATCATGGGAAATAATGAGTTGTTCTGGTATGTTTTTTAGCCATTAGGAAGTATTCTATATTACCTGATTTATGGAATATTCTATATGCAATATTTACAGACTAATGGGAATAAAATTTCTTTGCATTATCTTAATTTATTGCAATCTTTCAATCCATCATACCACCGGCTTGTTGTGACAACAATGCAGTAACATATGCTTATACTGAAATGCAACATGATAGATAGAGCCTCCAGAGGTGCTGACACAGCTTCTGTGACATCAAAATGAGAATCTTCAGAATAGTCAGGGTTTAAAGCAGATAAATTTAGTATAAATCCAAAACTTTAGAAATCCCACAATGTAGGGATTCCATTAACTATATTAGGCATATCCTTAGACAAGCTCCAGACTCAGAGTTAAGTGGAATATCATGACATTCTTGTTTTGATGACCTAAAGCTAACTCTGATTCTAAGGCAGGCAAGTAGAGTTCTATTATCCACATCAAAACTAAATTGCTAGAAGGATTAAGGATTCAAAAGAAGAAAAGCAAGGATAATAATAACAGTAATTCAACTCACCTGAAGGGAGAAAGAGGGCTCCTCGAAGGCGACCTTCCTCGACTGGGATCCGTGTGACACCCGGTGCCACATACCACCTTTCCAAAGTCACGCTGACCATTGAGGTACTAGTATCTTGATTTCTTAGTGGTGACTGTAGGTCACAAAGTTTTATTTGAACTCGGAAAGGGCTATTCATCACATCTTTTTTCAATAGTCTAGTTAGCAACTTTTTAGGTTTCAAGGACCAGAAAAGACCCATGGGGTGAACTCCCACATAGTCACCTCCAAGTGCAGAATCATATTCCAAATCCACCTTGCCAACTTTATTGGCCCTATAGTAGGCATGAGAATAAAACATATTCTCCTTCTCATCTTTCAGTGATGCCTGAAGAGTCACCACCTGAAAAGGACTCAGGCCTGTAATTTGGATATGCACTGGCTCATCAACAAGTGCACTTAGAGGAGTAGCTGTCAGCTGAACCATTTTTGCTGCGTGGCAATCTCAGACAATTCTTTAGGAATATCTTCAACAAAATCTCAAAACTGAAAGAAAGAAGGAAATAAGGTATTAAGTTAATGAACTGTGAAATGGACCAGTAGTCAGACCTCTTAAGATTCAGTTTAAACCCTCCAGTGGTTTAGCATATATCCTGTTATAATCTTCTAATGCAAGATGCCTGAGGGCTTTCAACAAATTTTTAGAAGACAGAAAACAAGATGGTAAGTTTTATAAGAATGAATCAAGGTTGAGAAAGCAGCAGTCCAAATGCACATGAATGATGTCAGCACTTCAGGAAGATATCACAATTTGCAATGTGGGAACTCTTGAAAAATAAGGTATAATGAATTATAAAACTGAGAGGCAGGATTGAAAACAGAATGATTTATTGAATGTCTGAATATAGAACAGCTGGCTCCATTACAAATCCTTTCCCCAAACCCTGTAAATTGAATGTATAGTATGGAAGAATTTACCTATGACAGCACTAAAATAGGAGAACCTTTTCAAAATAGAGTAAAATCTTTCAAAAACAAATCTGATGTGTGCATTGTTGCCTAGAGAAAAAATATCTACCACTTTGTATTTAGGATTTAGCAGTCCTTAAGCAAAACTAGAAGCTGACAAGACCTTCAGGGATACAGAAGTCTTGCTGAACTTTTTATAACCTCACTTTTAATAATTAATCTTTTGGTTAATGAGAGAAAACCACAAGAGTGACCACTCTTCTTACTCTAGCAACCATAACTATCTAAATAAACTACAAAATCAGATTTCATTTCTTTAGTTTTTGCCTTTGTTTTTGTTTTAACTTATTAGATTACTGAGAATGCCAAGAATCCAAGTGAATTGAACACCAGCAAGTGACACATTACTCATAGGAGACAAGAAATTTTCTCTCCTACATGCTGATTTTCAATTATGATACAGCAGAGAAAAAGAAACCCCATAGAGAAAAGTGAGAAGTCAACAGAACATTTAATGGACTTTTAATGAATATGTGGAGGCTAGTTTGACAGATAAGAATTTTGAGAAACTCGAACCGTAGTCTTTCTCCAACTGCCAACTTTCTATAGGACTTCATCACATGCTCAAGGACAGGATGTCAAAGTCTGAGTGCACGGAGGCATGCTGGGAGCTGAGATAAACTCTGAGGCACTACAGGCCTTTGTATAAAGTAAGGCAGTTGCACTCCAAAGGCTGAGGGCAGAAGAGCAGAGATGTCCCCACCCAAACTCAGGAAGCCAGGAGCATAACTGCAAAGAAAGCCCATAGTGCCTCTTCTAACAGAAGAACTGCAAATCAGAATTTCCCAGTTTGAAAAGCCAGCATGGCCATAAAAATAAAGATCTATCCAGATGTTCCTTAATGCTGAGACCACAGGCTCTTCTGATGAGAAAAATCCAATCCCATAACCAAAACTATTGGAAACCAATGATGCACTGATCACATAAAGCTGCAAAGCCCAAATTCAGCTCAACCACAGATTAAACTGATTTAGCCCCTACTTCCCACTTTCTGAGGGAATAAGAAAACACCCGTTCCTGGAGGTAAATTGTTTTTAACTCATCATTATTATTAACTGTTTTAGCACTGGGAATTCAGACTCAGGGAAGGGCACCTAGGCAAGCTCTAGCACTGGGCTACATTCCCAGCCCTTTTTACTTATTTTGAGATAGGCTATGCCTAAATTGCTAAGGCTGGCCTTGAACTTGTGATCCTTCTGCCTCAGACTCCTGAATAGCTATACTACAAGTGTGCTCATCTCAGTCCTTATTTTTATACAAAATATCCAAGAATCAATTCTTTAAAAAATTATGAGGGATTATAAGTCAATTGAGGAAATCTGCAATATCTCAGTGGTCCACTGATACCTGAACAATATGAGAAAACAAGGTAAGAAAATGCCCCAAACAACTCTAGATGTTACATCAATAAAACCCAATAACAGCATGGCAGAAGAAATGACAGAAAAGGAGTTCAGAATGTACAAAATTAAAATGATGAGGGTAGCAAACGATGAGATGAAATAGCAAATGCAGGCACTGAATGATGAGATGAAAGAGCAAATGCAGGCATTGAATGATCGCACCAATCGACAGTTAAAAGAGCAAATACAGGAAGCAAAAGATCATTTCAATAAAGAGTTAGAAATATTGAAAAAAAAACAAACAGCAATCCTTGAAATGAAGGAAACAATAAACCAAATTAAGAACTCCATAGAAAGCATATCCAATAGGATAGAACACCTGGAAGACAGAACCTCAGACATTGAAGACAAAATATTTAACCTTGAAAACAAAGTTGAACAAACAGAGAAGATGGTAAGAAATCATGAACAGAATCTACAAGAACTATGGGATATCATGAAAAGGCCAAATTTAAGAATTACTGGGATTGAGGAAGGCTTAGAGAAACAAACCAAAGGAATGAACAATCTATTCAATGAAATAATATCAGAAAATTTCCCAAATCTGAAGAATGAAATGGAAAATCAAGTTCAAGAGGCTTTTAGGACTCCAAATACACAAAATTACAACAGAGCCACATCAAGGCACATTATAATGAAAATACCTAACATACAAAATAAATACAGAATTTTAAAGGCTGTGAGAGAAAAGAACCAAATTACATTCAGGGGGAAACCAATACGGATATCAGCAGATTTTTCAATCCAGACCCTAAAAGCTAGAAGGGCTTGGAACAACATTTTTCAAGCTCGGAAAGAAAATGGATGCCAACCAAGAATCTTATACCCAGCAAAACTTACCTTCAAATTTGACGATGAAATAAAATCCTTCCATGATAAACAAAAGCTAAAAGAATTTACAAAAAGAAAGCCAGCATTACAGAACATTCTCAGCAAAATTTCCCATGAGGAAGAGATGAAAAACAAAGAAGCAAATCAGCAAAGGGAGGAATTATCCTAAAGGAATTGTCAAATAAAGTCGTGTCAAATAAATAAATAAATAAATAAATAAATAAATAAATAAATAAAACTTAAAAAATGAACCAAATGACCGGGAAACCAAATCATATCTCAATAATAACCCTGAATGTTAATGGCCTGAATTCATCAATGAAAAGACATAGACTGGAAGATTGGATTAAAAAGAAAGATCCAACAATATGTTGCCTGCAAGAGACTCACCTCATAGAAAAAGATACTCATAGACTAAAGGTGAAAGGATGGGGAAAAACGTACCATGCACATGGACTCAGCAAAAAGGCTGGAGTATCCATCCTCATTTCAGATAATGTGGACTTCAAGCCAAAGTTAGTCAGAGGGGATAAAGAAGGATATTTCATACTGTTTAAGGAAAGCATAAATCAGCAAGATATAACAATCATAAACATCTATGCCCCAAACAGTGGCTCATCCATGTATGTCAAACAAATCCTTCTCAATTTCAGAAACCAAATAGACCATAACACAATAATACTAGGTGATTTTAACACACCTCTCTCATCACTGGACAGATCTTCCAAACAAAAATTGAACAAAGAAACCATAGATCTCAATAACACAATCAATAATTTAGACTTAACAGGCATTTATAGAATATACCATCCAACCAAGAGCGAATACACTTTCTTCTCAGCAGCACATGGATCCTTCTCTAAAATAGACCATATATTATGCCATAAAGCTAATGTTAGCAAATACAAGAAGATAGAGACACTACCTTGTATTCTATCAGATCATAATGGATTGAAGTTAGAAATAAATGAAAGAGTAAAACACAGAAACTACTCCAACACCTGGAGATTAAACAATATGCTATTATATGATGAATGGACAACAAGATATTAGGAAGGAAATTAAAAAATTCATAGAGATAAATGAGAACAAAGAAATATCATATCAAAATCTCTGGAACACTATGAAAGCAGTACTTAGAGGGAAATTTATTTCATGGAGCGCATTTAATAAAAGAAGTAAAACTCAACAAATAAATGACCTAACACTACAGCTCAAAGCCCTAGAAAAAGAAGAACAGACCAGCACCAAAAGTAGTAGAAGACAAGAAATAGTTAAACTCAGAGCTGAAATCAATGAAATTGAAACAAAAGAAACAATACAAAAAATTAACAAAATAAATAGTTGGTTCTTCAAAAAAATAAACAAAATTGATAAACCTTTAGCCACACTAACAAAGAGAAGACGAGAGAAAACCCAAATCACTAAAATTCGGAATGAACAAGGAAATATTACAACAGACACAATTGAAATACAAAACATAATTAGAAGCTATTTTGAAAATCTATACTCCAACAAAATAGAAAATTTCGAAGACATCAATAGGTTTCTAGAGACATATGAATGCCTAAACTGAACGAGGAGGACATACACAATTTAAATAGACCAATTTCAAGTAATGAAATAGAAGAGGTCATCAAAAGCCTACCAACAAAGAAAAGTCCGGGCCCAGATGGGTTCTCAGCCGAGTTCTAAAAAACCTTTAAAGAAGAGCTCATTCCAATACTTCTCAAAGTATTCCATAAAATAGAAGAGGAGGGAACCCTCCCAAACTCATTCTATGAAGCCAATATCACACTGATACCTAAACCAGACAGAGACTCATCAAGGAAAGAAAATTTCAGACCAATATCCTTAATGAACATGTACGCAAAAATTCAACAAAATTTTAGCAAATCGCATACAAAAACATATTAAAAAGATAGTGCACCATGATCAAGTGGGCTTCATCCCAGGGATGCAAGGTTGGTTCAACATCAGGAAATCAATAAATGTAATTCACCATATCAATAGACTTAAAGTCAAGAATCACATGATTATTTCAATAGATGTAGAAAAATCATTTGATAAAATACAGCACCCCTTCATGCTGAAAACAATAGAAAAAATAGGGATAGTGGGAACATTCCTTAACATTGTAAAGGCCATTTATGCTAAGCCCATGGCCAATATCATTCTAAATGGTGAAAAACTGAAAGCATTCCCCCTAAAAACTGGAACAAGGCAGGGATGCCCTCTTTCACCACTTCTATTCAATATCGTCCTTGAAACTCTAGCCAGAGCAATTAGACAGACCAAAGAAATTAAAGGGATACGAATAGGAAAAGAAGAACTCAAACTATCCCTATTTGCTGATGATATGATTATATACTTAGAGGAACCAGGAAATTCCACCAGAAAACTTTTAGAACTCATAAGTGAATTCAGTAAAGTAGCGGATATAAGATCAATGCACATAAATCTAATGCATATTTATACATAAGTGATGAATCTTCAGAAAGAATAATTAGAAAAACTACCCCATTCACAATAGCCTCGAAAAAAATAAAATACTTGGGAATCAATCTCACAAAAGAAGTGAAAGGCCTCTACAATGAGAACTACAGTGCACTAAAGAAAGAAATTAAAGAAAACCTTAGAAGATGGAACGATCTCCCATGTTCTTGGATAGGAAGAATTAATATTGTCAAAATGGCCATACTACCTAAAGTGCTATACAAATTCAATGCAATTCCAATTAAAATCCCAAAGGTGTGCCTTACAGAAATAGAGCAAGCAATTATGAAATTCATCTGGAAGAATAAGAAACCCAGAATAGCTAAAGCAATCCTTAGCAGGAAGAGTGAAACAGGGGTATCGCAATACCAGATCTTCAACTCTACTCCAAAGCAATAGTAACAAAAACGGCATGGTATTGGTACCAAAATAGAAAGGTAGATCAATGGTACAGAATAGAGGACACAGACACGAACCCAAATAAATACAGTTTTCTCATACTAGACAAAGGGGCCAAAAATATGCAATGGAGAAAAGATAGCCTCTTCAACAAATGGTGCTGGGAGAATTGGAAATCCATATGCAACAGAATGAAACTAAACCCATATCTCTCACCATGCACGAAACTAAACTCAAAATGGATTAAGGACCTCGGAATCAGACCAGAGACCCTGCAAATTATAGAAGAAAAAGTAGGTCCAGATCTTCAACATGTCGGCTTAGGACCAGACTTTCTCAACAGGACTCCCATAGCACAAGAAATAAAAGCAAGAATCAATAACTGGGATACATTCAAATTAAAAAGCTTTCTCTCAGCAAAGGAAACTATCAGCAATGCAAAGAAAGAGCCTACAGAGTGGGAGAAAATCTTTGCCAATCATACTTCAGATAGAGCACTAATCTCCAGAATCTATAAAGAACTCAAAAAACTCTACACCAAGAATACAAAAAATCCAATCGACAAATGGGCAAAGGAAATGAATAGACACTTCACAGAAGTAGATCTACAAGCAATCAACAAACATATGGAAAAATGTTCAACATCTCTAGTAGTAAGAGAAATGCAAATCAAAACCACCCTAAGATTCCATCTCACCCCAATTAGAATGGCGATTATCAAGAATACAAGCAACAACAGGTGTTGGCGAGGATGTGGGGAGAAAGGTACACTCATACATTGCTGGTGGGGCTGCAAATTAGTGCAGCCACTCTGGAAAGCAGTGTGGAGATTCCTTAGAAAACTTGGAATGGACCCACCATTTGACCCAGCTATCCCACTCCTTGGCGTATACCCAAAGGACTTAAAATCAGCATACTACAGAGATACAGCCACATCAATGTTCATAGCTGCTCAATTCATAATAGCCAGATTGTGGAACCAACCTAGATGTCCTTCAATTGATGAATGGATAAAGAAACTGTGGTATATATATATATATATATATATATATATACAATGGAATATTACTCAGCCATAAAGAATGATAAAATTATGGCATTTGCAGGCAAATGAATGAAATTGGAGAATATCATGCTAAGTGAGATAAACCAATCTCAAAATACCAAAGGTCGAATGATATTGCTAATAAGTGGATGAGGACACATAATGGGGGGAGGGAGGGGTTAGTGTTAGGGTTAGAGTTAGGTTTAGGGAGGGGGGCAAGAATGGAGGAAGGAAGGACTGTATAGAAGGAAAAGAGGGGTGGGAGGGGTGGGGGAAGGGAAAAAATAACAGAATGAATCAAACATTACCCTATGTAAATTTATGATTACACAAATGGTATGCCTTTGCGCCATGTACAAACAGAGAAACAACATGTATCCCATTTGTTTACAATAAAAAAAAATTATGAGGGAGGGACAAAAGAAGTTTTAAAATTGACTTATGATTACAAGAGAAAACAATTGGTAGAGTAGAAAAGAAAATGGCCCAGATATTGGAATTGAGACAGAAAATGGAAGAGTAAAGGACCTGCCAACATAAGACAACTCAACTGAAAGTAGCCAAACTAAAGTACAAATAGAAAAAAGAGTATAAAAGAAGAAGAGAGCACTGGAGATGTGTGGGACGATATCAAATACTAATTAGAAATAGGAGAGAGAGACACAGAAGACATACTTGAAAAAATAAAAAAACAATGGGTCAAATTTCCCCCAATTTGTTGAAAACACCATGCCACAGTTACAAGAAACTTGACCAAGGCGGATAAAAGCCAGGAAAACCACGACAATTACATGCAGTCAAACTGGTCATATAAAGAACAAATTTTAAAAGCAGCGGAAAAAATAGAAACATTACATTTAGGAAAATGACTGATATAACATTTGAAACAATGAAAAGCCAGAAGAAAATACATTTTTATGAAATTTAAACAAAACACTAAAAATGCCTTATCTAACAAAAATACATTTCAAAAATGAAGGGAAAATAATTTACAGGAAAACCCTGAGAAATTATGTAGGTGACCAGCACTCCAAGAAATGCTAAAATACTGAAGGGAATTGTATGAAAGGGAGAACTTAATCTGTTTGTGAACGGTGAAAATGAAGAGCAAAAACTGGTAGTCATCTGGGCAAATATAAAAGTCCTTCTTCAAAATTTCCTCATATATATAGACATGTGTATTTTAAGGCAATTAAAATAAAAGCAAATAAGGTATAGAAATAAAAGGACAAAAATGTGAAAGTGATCAAATAATAAAAACATATAAGATGTAGAAATAAAATAAAATGACAAAAAGGTGAAACTGGGATAAGCATAATTTTCTTGTTTTAAGACTCTTCTATCACTGTTTTTTCAAGTAATAAAAAATTATTTGCAGTTAGACTATGAGAACTTAAAGGACCTACCTGTCAGGAGTTCAGCTGAGCTGGGAGAGAAAGGGAGAGCGGAGCTACCTGCCAGGTATCAGAGTAGCCAATTAAATCAACAAGCTAAAAACAAAAGAATTAAGCCATCAGTCATTTACTGTGTTGTCAAAGCCAAAGGCTAAATTAGAGAAAGTGCTTAGACAATGCAGAAAAAACGTCAAGGGATCAGTTCAGACTCAGAGGCCATCTCACTTTGGAGGGAGCCCCAAACAAAAGGCTCTGGCAATTTTATGGACCCCTAGGGCAAGGAAGTGGAGGGGAAAGTTGAGGAATTGAGAAAATGCTAAGTTATGAGTCAGAGTAGAGAAAAGTGTCTAAATCTTTCCCTTCCTCCGGGCATGAGGAGGCCTCAGTAGAGGTGTCTGACGGGAACGTGGAAATTGGACTTAATCAAAGATCTGAGATAGATACCTAAAAATAAAAGACCCTGGGCTAGAAATGCAAATATGTGAAGAACTTTGTAGACCTGAGTCTTTGACTGCAACTCTTTTCAGAAACTGCAATGCACTGCCTTATCATGAGGCCATCTTATCTCTGTATCACAATGTCTGATATTAACTGCAAGACTCAAAAGCAAGGGGACAAAAATCATCTGGGAATCATTCTTTCACATATCTGGGAGTTCTTTCACATCATTTCCAGTATATGTGAGTCTCACTGTGGTCTTTCTGCATAGGATAGTTTGAATTTCTTCACAGAATGGTGTGTTGGAAAGGCAAATATTCCAAGAAAGATAGAGATAGGTATAAGTTATAATCTCTGCCATTATATATTGGTTCAAGCCCACATTAAAATTCAAGTGGAAGGATGTAGACTTCTACTTATAGTGGGACAATTAGTCACATTGTTGAAATAAAAAAAAAGGACGTGGGATGAAATGCGTATTTGTATGTATATTTGTACGTCATTGGCAACCTTAGGAAATACAATCTGCCACAACAAGAAAGGAGGAATAAAGGAGCAAATAATAAATAGGACTAATAGAAAACAAAATACCAAGGTGGGAAATTTAAACCCAATGAAATTTAAACCCAATTTCATTAAATCTATGTGAACTAAAGACTCCAATTAGAAGACACATGTTGTCAGATCAGTTCAAAACTTAAATTGTTCTTTTTCAGAAACACTGTTGAGATTTAGACATATAAAAGTAAAAGGGAAGAAAAATGCACGCAACACAAACATTGAGCAAAAGAAAGCTAATGGGGCTATATTTACCAATTTAGATGATATGTTTTATATAATTACATATTTATTAACATGTATCAAGTTATATGTCAAGATAGTTGTTGGAGAAAATGAAGGATGTTTCAATAATGATAAGAAATAGTTTGTTGAAAAAAATTCTAAACGCATAAGTACTCTGCAATAACAAGAGTTTCAAAATGCATACACCAAAAAAGTATTCACAATCATAGTTGAGGATTTTAACTTTACTCATAGTAATTTAAACACATTTTTAAAAATTAGTAAGATAAAGAAGATTTAAACACTTGCAACCAACTTGATCTAATTGACCTAATTGACATTTATAAAACACTACACCCTCAAACTTCAGAATATACTCTTTCAGAAGAACATATACTCTTTCTAAAGAAACCAGTGTACTGATTTTTGCTTAGAATGTAGAAGAGTGGATGTAGAAACTTCGAATGTAGGGAGCTGAATGTAGAAACTGATGTAACAGTGTTTCAGTCACAGTGAGTGCTGAGCACTTAAAATGACTGCCCAAAATAATTCAAAGGTCAAAGAAGAAATCACTAGGAAATGGGAAGACATTTTTAACAGAATGATATTGAAAACAAAATATATTTTAAGTCTTGTGAATTTAATTCTGTGAGGACAAGTACAACCTTCTCTTGCAGGCACTTAACACACAAGGTCAGGGGCAGCAAGAACTGTAAGCTCATGCTTTGTGGGTAAAAACCTGCCCTCTCTCTCCTCTCCATCCACCTTTCCTTCCTAATTGCCTGGAAGACTTCAAGTTCCAAAACTCCAGAATCAGATGCAAAGATAACAGTCTTTCAGACTGTTAAACCAGTTCCTTCAATTAATTGTATAAAATCAAATCCTCTATTAGTGGGATTGAGGAAGCTAAAAGAAATTTCATTTATTTACTATCAATTGATATTTCAAGCAAGTTCAGTTCTGAAACTGCCACTGAATATACTGCATGTTCATCCTTGTAATCTTTTATTAGAGAGAAAATATGGTGCAGGGAGGCAAAATCTGGTAATATAGTAGGGTTGAAGAATGAGTATGACAGCTGAGTTGATCAAGAATGAGAACACTGAAGGCTGAAGAGCTGGTCAAGGAAGAACTTGCTGTGTGTGTTATTTTGAGTTTCTCCATGAGCTGACCTTGATATAACAACTCAAGAACCAGTAGTTTATTTTGAAGGGATTCCAGGAAACATCAGTAGAGGTGAGAACCAAAAAAATGATCAGTTGAGGGCCATGCACGTGTGTGTGTGTTTGTGTGTGTGTATAGACAGACATGAAAAAATGCTAGTGAGAATGAGCCTTTTGAGACAGAAGAGCTGAGAATAAGAATTCAATGAGTAAGAATCGCTTCTTTGAGTCTATAGATCCAAAGAACCATATTGCACTTGTAACAATATTCAAGAAAATGAACATTTAAGTTCAAACAGAAATACATGGCAAAGCCAGGAATGGAATTCATATCTCCAACTCTTAGCCAAATTGATTAAGAGATCAATAAAAATTTATCAAGGATCTACATGTAATACTCACTGGAAGATTAAGTAAATACCTGTTCTAACTAAGCTTAAGGTCTAGTATTTCTTCCATATATTACCCATTTAGCTTCTATTTATATATCACATCATCCACTGTATCCAAACAGAAATTGACTCATACTTGTTTTCTTGGTATGTTTTTTATCATGATGATTACACTTACCTACTGGAAATCATTCCTGAGTTGTATAAATAGGTGTAACATGTAGTCAAGGCTTCAAGAAATATTTTCACAAAATTTAATTCTAACATGTCATTTATCTTACATTAAAACAAAATTGCTGGCTAGGGATGTGGCTCAGTGGTAGAATACCTGCCTGGTACACAGAAGGCCCTGGGTTTGGTCCCCGGAAGGAAGGAAGGAAGGAGGGAGGGAAGGAAGAAAGGAAGGAAGGAGATAAATAAATTGCCCTTCTAGCAAAATATTTACAAAATAGGACCACAATTTAACTTTCCAGTCTAAAAGGGTTTCTTTCAAAGCTTAGAAAACAGTTGTTAAAAAGAGGGAAAAAATATTGAAGGGGATGGAAAAGACAAAGAAAAGTCTTCTGATAGCCTTTCATTTTCTTAAAAACATACTGAATATTCTCATTCATAGCAAGTTCCTATTTACATTCTTTCTAAGCAAAATCTGACCAAAGACACTCTTACCTGAGCACTCTTGGGAACTCCACAGCTCTCGGAGATTATGAAAGCAGAGAAATTGTCCTCATAAACTGCTAAATTTCAAACACTAGAATAACCTCATTTGTATTTCTAATTCAAGAGTTGAGATTTTAACCTATTTCCTATCAGTACAGAAGAAATAGTCCTACATACCTGATTTTTTTTTTTTTCTTCCTCTTAAGTCTTCTTTCCCAGCAGTAAAGGAAAAGGATAGTTACTCGTTGCCCTAAAGGCCAAAATCTCAAATGTCTTTTGCAAGAGCTAACAGCACCAGTGTACCCACCACCTGACTCTAGTTTCCTATTAACTTTTAAATTTTAGTGAAACTAGCCCCCTCCCTTTTCCCTCTTTTCATGTTCTCTTGAGATTTCTTCCTCTTAGGGATCGACACTACATTTTACTCACATATTAATTTTCTTTATAAACAAGTTTTTGTTTGTTTTATCTCTATTGACACTATTTGGGCGTATCTGCCCTCCACAAATAAAGAACTACTGAAGAACTCTGAATTCGCAAAGACTTTCTTTCCCAAGGCCATACCAGCTGGCAACTATAAATGTGGTCACAGTAATGGATAGCAAAATATTTTTTCTAGGGCTTAATTCCAACTTTCAGAGTTTGGGGAACACCAAATCTCCTCTAAATTCCCTCTACTTCCTCATCTAATTCAGAGAGATTTTTGAGGCAGCTAGTGAAATAACAAAAAAATAAAAGAATTATCTCCATTAAAGTATTAGGTCTTATATGAGGTGATGGACAGCATTTTAAAGTACAAACTTAAAAGAAATGATTTTTAACTTCTTTAATTTTAAGGACTTTTGATCAGTCAAATACTCCTTTAAAAGACCTAGAAACACAAGCTACTAATTTGCAATTAAATTATGCTACACAAAAAACTGGTTTAGGATTATTAGCCAGAATATGTAAGCACTTCCCACCAAAAAAACTGATTTATAAAAAATCTCAATAGAATATTTGTTACTTGGTGTCTTAGGCCAAAGTTAACATTTCCACTCTGGGGAATCCAACAAATCAGGTCGAGCCACCTGCCCCAAAAGCCAAACAGGAATAGCAATGGTGAAAAGCATGAAAGGAAATTTAACTTCAACTCTGTCTTCCAGGGTCTGTCAATGTCTTTGAGGTTTCATTGAAAGGAATGAAGACAATAACTGGGTACTTTTCACAGTGGCCAAAAGCAAGTGATCTTGATCAGGTGTGGTCAGTTCATCACTATCTCAGGATTGGCCTTGTTTTCAATTAGAAGGTTGCTGTTGCCTGGAGGTTAACTTCAACTTATCACAAAGATGGTTATAAAATCAGACCTTGTTCCTGGAATCCAAGGTGACTTAGCAAAGGAGTTGGATGCAAAATGGAGGCAGAGATGCCAAATCTTAAATAGTGCTTTTAGCCAACCATTAGACATTTGTAGGTGAAAGTGAGGAGGAGTCTATACCCTTGTTACATATTGTATTAAAAAAAAAAAAAAAAAAAAAGACTGAAAAGGGCATTTTACAGAAGAGGAAACAAATGTATATTTACAATGTAATTTTCCTGCAATTGTTTGCAGGAAAAAAAAAACAAATTAAAATCATGGGGTATATATTTCACAACTATAAGATCAGCAAAAATTAATAATTCTGAAAATAAGAATTGATTAGGAAGTAAATCACCAAGACTCAAATCCTGCTATGGGAATATACATAGGTACCTTCACCTGAAAGCAATTTGCCATTATCTAATAAATGATCTAGCAATTCTATGTTGAGAGATAAACACAACAGAAATGTGTGATCACGCATAAGAATGTTCATTGCAGCATTTTTTAAGACATTATAAAACTGGAAACAAGTATCTCTTAGCAATAAAATGAATGAATTGTGGCAAATTTATGTGGTAGAATATTATAAGTAATAAAAAGAATCAACTAGAAGCAACAATCTTGATGAATCTTAACAAACATGAGCTTACAAAGAGTCATAAAAGAATATATACAATTGAATCTTACAAATTTACATTGCTGAACTGAAACTATAGAGCACATTTTTAGGATAAATCTTTAAACAAAAGCAGCAAAAAAAGGATTATCCAGAGTCAGAATTGTAAGACCATTTATAAATGTAGTTAAAATTAATAGGTAAATGAATGAGAAAAATATATACCATGCAACAGTAAGTATAAGAAACCTGATCTCTGGCACCATACACACACATACACACACACACACACACACACACACACACACACCCTAAAGTGGCAATACTACTGTCAGAGTAAGTGGATTCCAAGACCAAGAGGACTTTCAGAGACAAAAGATAATGATAGGATCATAAATATCATAAATCCATGTGACATGATCATAAAAATCATAAAAATCTCATCGTGGATATCAAATATATGAAACAAAAACTAACAGAATTAAAGAAACAGACAATTTCACAATCATGGTTAAACACTTTAGCATCCCTCTCTCAGTAATTGATAAAACAACTTGAAAAAATTCAGTAAAGGCATATATTTAAATAATACTACCAACCATCTCGACCAAATTGCTATTCACAGAACACTAATGCCAACACCTTCAAGCATAGGTAGTAATTAGTTAATAGGTAGTGATTAGTTAATGTCTCCTCTGCGCTAGTGGTCAACAGATATTCCTCATTCTTTCTTGATTGGTACCCAGGGGTGTGCTTCAATTGTGCTGATCCTAAGCTGATTAGCTGCCTTAGGTATATAGGACATTCTCTCCGCCTGGGCAGGGATTGCAGGTTATAGGACGTAGGCTGCATGCCGTACCTCCAAAGAAGTGACCTACCTTTAAGAAGCAGTAGACCTTTGATAAGCGTAGACCTCTGAAGGAATAGCACCTCTAAAATTGGGTGGAGTCTTTCTTCCTCTAAGCAAAGTCTCTTTTCCTGATAAGCAAAGTCTCTTTTCCTTTAAGCAAAGTCTTTCTTCCTCTCAAAGCCTCTCTTCCTTTAAAACTAAAAGTAAGCAAAGCTTTTCTTCCTCTATAAACTAGTGAACAAGCAAACAAGCAAAGAAGCAGCTCAGTAATAGAAGTAGTTCAGTTCTAGTCCACCTCGGATAAATTACCGCGAGATTCTTGCTGCAGGCGGCAACAAGTTTCTATTTCTGAGTAGGTGGAAAAATAACTTATGAGTAGAAGGAATTTTATAGCAGATAAATACTTAAAGAGCTAGAAAAACCAGCTTAAAACAAAAACAAAACAATAAAAATTGGAATAACTTAAATATGCAATAATAGGCAATTGATTGAATAATATCAAAGTATGGAATAATAAACTATTAACCAAATTCATTTTTCTTAAAGACTATTTAATGCAAAAGGAAATGTTCATAAAGTGGAGGAGCAGAGGACATGATGCCATAAGCATTATAAAATACATGAAATATTATATTTGTATAAAATACATGAAATGTTGGCCTAAGGTAGTCCTCAGACCAAAGTAATTCTATTTTGAAAATCAGCACCCACCATCTTAAGAAGCCCACCCAGGCATGACCTTGTTAAGCCCTCCCCAGAGTTCCTGACTACTGAAACCACAAGAAAGAGACCAAGTGACAATCCCAGGGTTATTTTTTAACTACTTCATTGTACATGACTATATAGTTCAGAAGTTTTTTCAGCAGGCTGCTACACCTTGCAGAAAGGCAGCCTAGCAGATATTCTGTCAATAAACCTTTGCTTGACTCAGAGCTATCTCTGTGGATATTTGTGCCAGCTACCCTAACAAATATTTATTTTCCCATTTGGAAATATACCAGAATGTTAGATGATTATCTGAGTAGAGGAATAGTGACAAATTTTCCCCCAATTTTCTAAAAAGAATGTACTATTCCTATAGTCAGAAAAAAATGTTAAAATTAAATGAGGAAGTCTTATACTACTTAAAATATATAGTTTATGCAATACCATTTTTATTGACCCTGAATTTCAAAAAAGATATTAGAAGGCTTTATATATGTACATACTGAGCTTATAGAAGGTCCAATTAAGTAAAATTAGTGAACTGATAGCCCTTTTAAATAGCAATCATTAAATTTTTTTAAAATGTAAATCTATTATATATGTTTGATTATCTCAGTAAACAAAGTAGCAAATGTTTCTTTCCAGGAAAACTAAAGTTTATTATTCTGAAAGTCATTGTATTGACCCATAAATCAGTGATGCCCTCTACAAATACTGATGGCTGTGAAGCTTATCTTCCTGCATTGCTGAATTTATCAGAACAGTTGTTTCAAGGAATGATTCTTCTGTTGCCTTTTAATAAGCCTCTAGGGTCATATTATTCAAAACATCATCAGCATCACCTATGAACCTTTTATTTATTTATTTTGGTACTGGGGATTGAACCCTGGACTTTCTACTAAGCTGCATTCCCAGACTTTTTAAATTTTCATTCTGAGACAAAGTCTAAGTTGCTGAGGGCCTCACTAAGTTGTTGAAGCTGACCTTGAGTTTGCAATCCTCCTACCTCAGCCTTCCAAGTCACTGGAATTACAAGATTGTGCCGCTGTGCCCCGCTACTACGCTTTTCAGACATGCAAAAGTTCAGGACACACTTCACATTTACTAAATAATCTACATTTTTTACTAAAAAAGATTCCCAGATGACACAGATGCACATTGAGACTTTGAGAAACTCTGATCTAGACTAAAAAGGAGTAATTTCTTCTGTCTTAACAATAACATGAACTCTGGTTTATACAAATACTTCTCCATTTGTAACCAAGAGTGCTTCCCTACTGACCTCCCCAACTCTTATTTGCACCTTGTCATTGTATGAGAAACACAACCAAATCCTGTACATAAAACTCAAATGTTTGGGCTGGGGTTGTGGCTCAGTGGCAGAGTGCTCACCTAGAATGTGTGAGGCACTGGGTTCGATCATCGGCACCACATAAAAATAAATAAAGGTATTGTGTCCATCTACAACTAAAAATTAAAAATAAAAAATTTTTAAGAACTCAAATGTTTTCATGCTGAATCACTCTATCACATAGCTGAAGCAGAGAAGAGAAGACATGATTATATCAGTTATAATGTCTAAACTCCAGGGCTCCAGACACTAACACTTTTCAAGTTCTTGAATGTTGTAGTGCCTGTGTCGATTTTATAGGGCATGACTATACTGTTAGATAATTTTTCAAATGAATATGCTAAAATTTATATACCCAACTGATTTTTCCCTCTTCAAAGAAGTCATTCAGGGAGAGAATACATGCAACTTCCTTTTCTATCATTTTTATTTCAGAATTGTCATTAGTCAAAATAAAACAATATAAGACATTTCTTCTTCCTGCCTCAATCTTCTTTAATCCTATCTAAAGTCAGAAAACAATTCCTAATTCAATCATTTAATTCTGTCACTTAGAACCATCTGGTAATTTTTTATTTGAGTATGTTCCATAAATTAAGTACATCAAAGTACAAAGATTAGCCACCAGTGGATTCTTACTCTAATGACACTTTTTAAAAGTTACAGAAAAAGGTTTGAAGTAAGCTCATCTCCTCTGAAGAGAGTATGCAATTAAATATAAAATCTAGCATATCTCTTATTTTTAAAAAGTCACAACATTAATAGTTGCCACATGTTCTAATGTTTCAAAGTTATAATATTTATTTTAAGGGAATGATAAGGTAAAGAACAAAAGCAAATTCACTTAAATTTTAAAGATACAACACACTTGAAGAAATCTACTTTAATTCCAAGAGATTAATCCAGAATGCACTATATATTTTCTACTATTTCTACTCATGCAGTAAAACAGTGAAAGTAACAACTTTTTGTAATATACAACAGACTTTTTCTTTTATAAACATGTATTAAGTTTCATTACTTATGCATTTTACATATGATAATTACAGCTTAGATTTAAGAGTCCTAATAGAATTACAACATTTTCTTGCAATTATTGCTTTATGCCTATGAAGGGTAAAGAATACATCTGAACTTGTAATGACCTCCTATCGAAAGCCCGTTAGTTAGTGTCCTCTGAAGAAACTATCCATAAATTCTTAATGACCTGATTCCATTTAAAAAAAAAAAAAAAAAAAAAAATGCTTTCAGCAAATGTGAAAAGAAAATCTTGCTATTTCTTTGTTAATTCATGATATTGGGGGGAGGGAAATAATGCATTCCTCTATGGAAAAAATAGATTTGGAGAAGAGTTCTGATAAGTAAAGTATCAAAAAGTCTAAAAGCAGTCCCCTTGCTCAAGGCAACAACTATGACTTCAATGTGCTGATCTTCTGAACTGCTCAGTAACTCCAAGTGATTTTCAAATTGGGAGGCAAATCACTAGCAATAAGTTCATCAAATTTAGATCTATCTTGAACAGGGACGTTATAGAAATCAAGAACATCTCTAACCCTGCACATCTGGTAAAGCCTGGAGTTAGGCATCGCATGGCCTAAGTCATCAGCTAAATGTGCCAAAAGACTGAACTTCATATGACAATCTTCCAGTGAGATATCTTGCCAATTACTAGGGAGGGATGAACCAAAAACTTCTTTCACATGAGATTCCAAACGACTCTGAAGATCTTTGGGAGGTATGTATGTTCGGCTTGGTATGGGAGGACACACCAGAATAGGCTCTTTTTTCACCTCTTCTACCGTCTCAGTCTCCACTGGCTCTTTCTCTTTTCTGGAATGATCAAAAACAAATATATGAATCTTTGGTTCACTGCATTAATGAAGTTAACAAATACCTGACTGAATCTTGTTCACCAATCCAAATCAACAAGTAATTTGCATACTTACTACTTTCTGGGACTGGTGAAGACCAGAAAAGAATAAGTTTCTACCCTTGGAATGCTTATAGTTGAATGAGTTGGCACGAACAGAAAACAAAAGCTAAGTACATTTTTATATACTCTAAAAATTCCTAGGAATGGGTAAAGAAGTAAGGGAAATCATTCTGTCTGGGATTCCTCCTAGTCCTCGAAGATGTAACCTCAATCTACCTCTCTAACCTTACTTCCCACTAATCTCAAACTAAATACACTCCGACTTTTCTGACGTTATATATTAGCTCAAGTTATATCCTTTCTTATTATGTTTTACTTATAGAAATCTTATCCTGTAAGTTCTAGGACAAAACTGTTGTCTTTTAAGAAACTTTAACTTGATTTTCCCAAATGTAATTAAGTTCCTCTCATCTTCTCAGCACTTTATATTGCTCTCACGAGTTTATCACACCTAAGTTTTCATTTTCTTTACATTCTACTTTTCTAATGAGATCAGAGTTTTCCCGTCTCAACTATATTTACATTTTGGACTAGATAATTCTTTGTTGTTGGGGCTGGGGGACATGAACCCTGTTCATTGTAGTATTTTTAGTGGTATGCCTGCCCCCAGTCATGACAACCAAAGATACTGCCATGTGTCCCTAGTGGGTGGGAATCACTATACCAAACCATGAATTCCTTAATACAGACTATCTGTTTAATTGATTTGGGGGTTCTTTGAAAACACAATAGCTATTTAAATAAGTTCTGAGTAAATAGGTCAATGGAAGTGAATCTGCCTGACATACCACTTACATGCTTAATATAAGATTTGTTTGTGAACTACCTAGGGAATCCTGTTTCTCATGGAGTTAGCATCTGACTGGGATTGATTCCCACAGAAAGTGGGAGCACCAAAAATGAAATCATGAAGAAAATGTTTTTTAATATTTTTTAATTCCTCTTTGCCTACTTAAAAGACTTTCTTTCAGCAACTAATCCCTTTTTCTACATATTGCTCATCAACCTCTTACTACCTACTTTCTATGAAAAGTAGGTTCCCTGAAGTTCCCTCTGAAGTTCACGTCTTAAGACAATGAATCCCCAAATTCATATATTAATGGTGTTTGGATATGGGGCCTTTGGGAGGTAATTAGGATTAAATGAGGTCATGAGGGTAGGAGATCCCATAATGATATCAGTGGCTTTGTGGAAAGAAGAGAGACCCAAGGTAGCATGCTTGCTTTGTCCTGCTACATGATACCTACTGCCATGTTATGAGGCAGCAAGAAGGCCCTTGCCAGTTGCAGGGCAGATGATGGCACCATATCCTTTGACTTTCCAGTTTCCAGAACCATGATTTTAATCAACTTCTATTCTTCATAAATTACCTATTCTCAGCAACAGAAAACAGACTAAGGTCCTACTAAAGTAATGCCAGTGTAAAGAATATGATATAATATCCCACATTTTTAAAGAAAAAATTCACCCTAGATTCTATGCTGCCCTTCAGTTACCACTCACCTTTCAACAAAAATTCTCAAGAAATGTTTATACTTAGTCTCTATACCCTTAGCTCCATATTGTCCTTAAATCACACCTCATCATACTCAGAATGAAATGTAGTTCATGTGAATGGACTAAACAGCCCAAACAAGACATAGTCAAGATAATCAAAAACAAGAAAAGTTTGAGAAACTCTCACAACAATCAAAAACAAGTCTAAGAAACTGTCACAACAAGGAGAAGACTAAAAGATCATTAATTAGTACTTAAATAAATATTAATAAAGTATGCAATGTATACACTAATAGTATTGGTTTGTTAATAATAGTACAATAATTATATAAGTTGTTAGTAGGGAAAACTATTGACTATATAGAAGTCTCTGTAGTATCTCCCAAGATTTCTGCAAATACAAAACTTTGTATTTACATAACTTGTCGCTGCCCCCGGCAACAATAGCGCGAGTATTTATCGGAGGTGGACTGAAAATAAACTACTTTTCCTATATTCACTAATTTATAGAGGAAGAGAGACTTTGAGAGAAAGATAGGCTTTGCTTATAGAAAGAGAGACTTTGCTTTTAGGAAGTTTTAGAGAAAGAGAGGCTTGCTATGCTTATCAGAGATCTATTTCTTCTTAGAGTTTTACTGCTTCTTCTTAGAGGTGCGTCCTGCATCCTGTGAACTAAAGGGTGCAACCTAGAGGTGTGTTCTCAGTTCTCTGCTCTACGATCTGTCTTCTGCCGCTGCCTCCTGCTTTTCACTGTTAGCTGCTTCTTCTCTCTGCTAGCTGCTTCTTCTAACCTCCTGCCTACTGCCCGCTTATATTCCCTCCAGGAGGCGGAGGGCAGGGCCACGCCAGTTGAGATCAGGCGAGCAGCCATTTGCCCGATCATGGCAAAGGTCAAAACAAGCAGGCACGAGCAGGAGCACTTGGGAACACCTGTGCACGCATTGTGTGCATGGACTTAATTGAATACGGCCAATGATAAATCACCTGGGTGTGCTTATATCAATCAACCTCCTCACTGCCCATGTGATTAAAGCAACCTCCGGCTGGCCGCCAGGTGCCATCCCGGCACAGCCCACATGGCACAGCTCCCAACATAACTAAAAACAAATTTTATTGCCAAACAAAGAGTAAGTGGCTAAATGGATTTAAAATCAAGATCCAACTACATGCTGTCTATAAGAAATTCATTTTAGATTTAAGGACACACACAGTGTGAAAGTGAAAAAAGATATTGCATGCAACTGGAAACCAAAAGAAAGCAGGCATGGTTATATTTCTACCAGACAAAACAAACCTTCAAGTCAAAAACTTTCTTTAGAGATAAATAAGGTCATTATAAGAATGATAAAATAAGTTTATTATATAATGATAAAATGGTCAATTCAACAGGAAGATATAATTTATATGCAAACAACATCAAAGAACCTAAGCAAATAAAGCAAATATTGGCAAACCTGAAAGGAGTAGGTGACTACAAAACAATAGTAGGAGAATTCAATAATCCATTTTCAATAATGGATAGAACATCCATACAGAAAATCAATAAAAAAAGAAACTGAATAATACTATATTCCAAATAGCTCTAACAGATACATGCCAAACTTTCTATTCAACAACAGAAGAAAACACATTCTTCTCAAGTGTACACAGAACATTATTAGTATCAATCACATTAGGTCACAAAGTCTTAACAAATTTAAGATCAAAATCATACCAAGTTTTCTGTCAACAAATGAATAAAACTAGAAATCAGCAAACAAAAATTCCACAAATATGTGGAAATCAAGCAACACACACTTGAACAACCAGTGGTTCAAAGAGTAAATCAATAGGAATTTTTTAAAAATCTCACAATAAATGAAAATGAAATGTGACACAGTTACAAGATGTAGAAAAAGCAGTACTAAGAGGAAAATTTACAGCAATAAACACCAACATTAAAAAAAGATTTCAAATGACCTGATATTAAAACTATAAGGAACCAAGAGTTGGTATTTTGAAAACACAACCAAAAATTGAAAAACCCTTACTAAAGGAAAAAAAGAGAAAAAGAAAAGGCGAGAGAGAAGACTCACATAAGTAAAAAGAAATTTAAGAGAAGATATAATAATAGATGCCTCAAATCCAGAAAGTATCATATGGGACCATTATAAATAATTACAGGCTTATACATAGAATATTCCATCCATCAACAAGTGAATACACTTTCTTCTCAGCAGTACATGGATCCTTCTCTAAAATAAACCATATGTTATATACCACAAAGCAGCCCTTAGTAAATACAAAAAAATAGAGATATTACCTTGTGTTCTATTAGTTCATAATGGAATGAAATTAGAAATCAATGACAAAATAAAAAACAAATCACTCCAATACCTGGAGACTAAATAATATGCTATTGAACGAAGCATGGATAACAGAAAACATCAGGGAGGAGATAAAATTCTTAGAGGTAAATGAGAATGACGATATAACATATCAAAATCTCTGGGACACTATGAAAGCAGTACTAAGAGGAAAATTCATTGCATGGAGTGCATTCAAGAAAAGAATAAAAAGTCAACAACTAAATGACCTAACATTACATCTCAAAACCCTAGAAAAAGAATAGAACAACCAAAAGTAGAGGAAGACAGGAAATAATTAAAATCAGAGCTGAAATCAATGAAATTGAAACAAAAGAAACAATTCAAAAAACTGACAAAACGAAAAGTTGTTCCTTTGAAAAACTAAACAAAATAGACAAATCCTTACCACTAACAAAGAGGAGAGAGAAAACTCAAATTACTAAAATTCATGATAAAAAAGGAAATACCACGACAGACACCAATGAAATACATAACATAATGACAAGCTACTTTGAAAGTCTATACTCCAAGAAAACAGAAAATATTGAAGACATCAACAAATTTCTAAAGACATATGATCCTCCCAAACTGAACCAGGAGGACATACACAATATAAACAGATCAATTCCAAGCAATGAAACAGAAGAAGCCATCAAAAACCTACCAACCAAGAAAAGCCCGGGACCAGATGGATTCTCAGTTGAGTTCTACAAGACCGTCAAAGAACTCATTCCAATACTCCTCAAAGTATTCCAGGAAACAGAAAAGGAGGGAACCCTTCCAAACTCATTTTATGAAGCTAGTATCACCCTCATACCCAAACCAGACAAAGACACATCAAGGAAATAAAATTTTAGACGGATATCTCTGATGAATATAGATGTAAAAATCCTTAATAAAATTCTGACAAAAGGCATACAAAAACATATTAAGAAGACAGTGTGCCACGATCAAGTGGGGTTCATCCTGGGGATGCAAGGTTGGTTCAACATCTGGAAATCAAGAAATGGAATTCATCACATCAATAGACTTAAGGGTCAGAATCATATTATTTCAATTGACGTAGAGAAAGCATTCAACAAAATACAACACCCTTTCATGCTCAAAGCAGCAGAAATAATAGGAATAGTAGGAACATACCTCAACATTGTAAAGGCTATTTAAACTAAACGCACGGCCAACATCACTCTTAATGGAGAAAAACTGAAAGCATTCCCTTTAAAATTAGAACAAGACAGGGATGCCCTCTTTCATCACTTCTATTCAACATTGTCCTTGAAATACTAGCCAGAGAAATTAGACAGACCAAAGAAATTAAAGGGATACAAATAGGAAAAGAACTCAAGCTGTCACTGTTTGCTGATGACATGATTCTGTATTTAGAGGATCAAAAACACTCCACAGAAAACTTCAAGACCTCATAAATGAATTCAGCAAAATAGCAGGATATAAAATAAACATGCATAAATCTAAAGCATTTTTATTTATAAGCGATGAAACAACTGAAAGGGAAATGAAGAAAACAACTCTTTCACAATAGACTCAAAAAAAAAAAAAAAAACTTGGGAATCAATTTAACCAAAGAAGTGAAAGATCTCTACAATGAAAACTATAAACATTAAAGAAAGAAATTGAAGAAGACCTTAGAAGATGGAAAGATCTCCCATGTTCTTGGATAGGCAGAATTAATATTATGAAAATGGCCATACTTTCAAAGGTGCTATACAGATTTAACACAATTCCAATTAAAATCCCAATGACATTTCTCATAGAAATAGAGAAAGCAATCATGAAGTTCATCTGGAAGAACAAAAGACCCAGAATAGCCAAAGCAATCCTGGGCAGGAGGAGTGATGTAGGAGGTATCACAATACCAGACCTTAAACTCTACTATAGAGCAATAGTAACAAAAATGGCATAGTATTGGCACCAAATAGACAGGTAGACCAATGGTACAGGAGAGAAGACGTAGAGACATACCCACATAAGTACCATTATCTCATACTAGACAAAGATGCCAAAACTTACAATGGAGAAAAGATAGCCTCTTCAACAAATGGTGCTGGAAAAACTGGAAATCCATATACAATAAAATGAAATTAAACCCCTATCTCTCACCCTGTACAAAACTTAACTCAAAATGGATCAAGGATTGAGGAATTAGACCTGAGACCCTTCACCAAATAGAAGAAAAAGTAAGCCTGAATCTCCATCATGTTGCCTTAGGACCAGACTTCCTTAACAAGAACCCCATAGAACAAGAAATAAAAGCAAGAATCAATAAATGGGATAGATTCGAACTAAAAAGTTTTTTTTATTAGCAAAGGAAACAGTCAATAATGTGAAGAGAGCCTACAGAGTGGGAGAAAATCTTTTCCACACATGCCTCAGAGCATTAATCTCCAAAGTTTATAAAGAACTTAGAAAACTTTACACCAAAAATACAAACCCAATCAATAAATGGGCTAAGGAACTGGGCAGACACTTCACAGGAGAAGATATACAGGTGATCAACAAATATAAGAAAAAGTGCTCATCATCCCTAGTAATTAGAGAAATGCAAATTAAAACCACCTTAAGATTTCATCTAACTCCAATTAGAATGACTATTATCAAGAACACAAGCAATAGTAAGTGTTGGCATGAATGTGGGGAAAAAGGCACACTCATACTTTGCTGGTGGAGTTGCAAATTGGTGCAGGCGCTCTGGAAAACAGTATGGAAATTCCTCAGAAAACTTGGAATGGACCCACCATTTGACCCAGCTATCCCACTGCTTGGTCTATACCAAAGGACTTAAAATCAGCATACTTCAGTGATGTAGCCACATCAATGTCACAGCAGATCAATTCACAATAACTAGATTGTGAAACCAACCTAGATGCCCTTCAATTGATGAATGGATAAAGAAACTGTGGTAGATATACACAACGAAATATTACTTGGCCATAAAGAATAAAATTATGGCATTTGCTGATAAATGGATGAAGTTGGAAAATATTATGATAAGTGAAATAGGCCAAGCCCAAAAAATCAAAGTCCAAATGTTTTCTCTGATATGTGGATGACGATATATAATGAGGGAGGGTGGCGGGGGGAGGGGGAGAGAAGAATGAAGAAACTTTGGATGGTGTAGAGAAAAATGGGGTGGGAGGGGTGGGGGATGGAAAGATAGTAGAATGAAACAGTATTACCCTATGTATGATTACATGAATGGTGCGAATCTACACTGTGTACAACCATAGAAAGGAAAAATTGTATCCCATTTGTGTACAATGAATCAAAATGCAGTCTGTAAAAATAAAAAAATAATAATAAAAATAATTACTGGAAAGTTGAAAAAAAACAATTACACATCAACAAATGGATAATCCAGAAGAAATGAGTAAATTCCTAGAAACATGCAACCCACCAAGACAAAAATCAAGAAAGAATTGAAAGCCTAAACAGACCAATAACCAATAAGGAGGTTAAAGTAATCAAAAAACTCCCAACAAATAAAAAGCCTGGAGCCAGATGGCTTCATGGGTTAATTCTACCAAACATTCAAAGAAGAAAATTTAGTGCCTATCTTCTTTTTGTTACTAGTAAGTGAGCTCAGGGGTGCTGTACCACTGAGCTATATCCCCAACCCCTTTTATTTTTAGACAGAGTCTTGCTAAGTTGCCCAAACTGGCCCCAAACTTGAGCTCCTGCTTCATTCTTTCAAGTTACTGGGATTACAGGCATGAGTAACCAAGCCCAGTTACTAACCTTCTTAAACTCTTGCAAAACTTAAAAAATAGAACACTTTGAAACTTATTTTATAAAAATAAGTTATGAAAGCCAACCAAAGATACTACAAGAAAACTATAAAGGGGAAAGATCGTAAGATGATACATCTATGAATATGGATGAAAAAAATCAGAATTAAATATTAACAAACCAAATTCAACATCACCTCAAAGACTACACTATGACTAAGTAGGATTTATCTCTGGAATGCAAAGTTCCTTCAACATGTGCAAATTAATAAGTGTGATATACTGCATTAACAGAATGAAAGTAAAAATCCACATGATCTTCTCAATAGATGCAGAAAAAATCATCTGACATAGTTTTAATGCTCATTCATGATTAAAAAAAAGAAGAAGAAGAAAAAGAAAATTAGTTAGAACCTACCTGAACACAAAACACATCATTTAGGGAAGACCACAGTTAACATTATAAACAACAGAAAAAAACAGTAAGTCTCCCCCACCCCACAAGATTTAGTAAAAAGCAAGGATGCTTACTCTCACCACTTCTATTGAACATAGTACTGGAAATCCTACCAAGAGATATTAGGGAAGAAAAAAAAAAAAAAAAATAGCGAGCATCCAAATCAAAAAGAAGTAAAATTGCGTCTGTTTGGAGACGACACTGTTTTGTAAGTAGAAAACTCTACAAACTCCATTGAAAGAAAGCTTTCAATGCTCCTTCTTCAACCTCCTGAGATACTGACTTACAGGAGTGGGACAAGAAGGAGGGCACCACCTTAAATTTCAATGCCTCAAACATGATCGAGGTCAGATTGACCTTCATGGGATTCCACACAGTGCAGTGGGAAAAACAGTAGATGGGCAGTTAGGAGACCAGGGTTCTAGATCCGACTCTGCCATTAACTTGCATTGTGACTGTGGGAAAAATAATTCCTTTTTGTGGGTTTCAATTTCCTCATGTGTCAAGAGTACTTTGGGGCGGAAAAGGAAATTTGCTTCTGCTACTATATCCTACACGCTTAGACAAATGCCAGCTCAGGAAAGGAATTTAATAACTACTTGTTGAGAGAATCAGTGAATCAACAAACGAACAACACAGGAGACTGCACTTCGTTTCTGAATCTGCTTGTGAAGCAACATGATTTGTTTTCCAAGCACTTTCAAGTGTTGGGGTGGGTTTTGACTCCCATTAGATATACACCGACTTTCACGTTCAGGTCGAAGTTGGTTATTCCTAACGAGCCGTCTATTTGCTGACACCGCACTCGGTGCCCAGCACACGTGGTTAATACTCTGCTTAAACAAGAGTGAGGTGAAAAGGGAAGGGGGTATTTTCGTTACTGGAAAACCAAGACAGAGAGGGGAAGTGACTGGGCCCACCCCTCGCGGAGACCCGCACTGAAGATTCTGAACTCGGAACCCTAACGCCCTTTCTGGGTCCTTAACCTGATGCGGCTCAGGTACAGGGTCCCGTCTTAATGGCATGGCACTACCTCCTGAATTCGTCCCTTTACTCTCCTCAGTTTCTTTCCTTACTTTTCAGGAACGCAACCCTCCGTTCAAACTTCAATTTTTACCTGGATCCAGACCAAAATTCTCTGCGTGTTGTCCCTAAGACTATCCACGTCAAGCCTCTTCTGGCAACGCCGGGCACGCACAACGCCGCCATTTTCGCGGAATGCCTGCTACCTAAATCCTGCTCTCTGCAGGCGGTGACGCACACAGACCAGCCAATCGGATGCAAGTTTAGTGACCGGTGTTTCCTTTTCTCTGCCGTTGCCCCGCCTGTTGCACGCCGGGAAATGTAGTCCGATAGTCGTGGCCGCCGGAGGCTGGGTCGCGGTGAGCTCTCGGAGCATGATGGGAGTTGTAGTTGTGGGGGCGTCCCGGGAAGGTTCCGGGTGACGCCTTCTGGTCCGGGGGCGGGCGGTCGTACAGCTGCTTGGCTGTGAGGCAGAGGAATTGGCAACCGAGGGGAGGCTCTAGCGAGATCTGAAAGACTGCGCAGCCAGGCAGGGGAGGGGATTCGACGTTGCGGGGACAGCCAGGGTGCGTGTCCGATATGCCGCTGGGAACGTGACCGCTCGGGGACCGAGGCAGGACCTCGCCAGACTCATCCAGGGAACCTCGTCTTCGTTGGGCCTAATTTCCAGCAGCTGGATAGGCCTCACCAGAGCCTTTCCGTGAGGCCGCTGCTCTTCTCTGGCAGGGAGAATGGCCTCCCCCAGTCCCCCGCTGGAGCCAAAGGTAAGTTGCCCTTTCCAGGGATCCCGGTTGTTTCTCCATGACCCCAGCTGGGCCTTTCCCTGCCCTCCCCCCAACTTGCTGACCGCCATTGTCGTGCAAGGAACCCCCCAGTCCCTGCCGGTGCTCTGGGGCGCGGTTCACTTAAAAACTGCTCACTGGCTCCTTTTCTTTCTTGAGCAACTTGATAAATCGGCTGGAGAAAATTAGGAATGCTCCTAGCTAGCTCTCTCATTTTTGAGTTCTTATAGGTAAGGCACCATTTTTGACCTTCTTCTGTGTCTTCTGCGCCTGGCACGATGCCTGGACCCAAGGTAGATGCTTAAAGAACCTGATGGAATTGAATTGAATTGAATTGAATTCAATAGGGTCACAAGCGAATGCGTGTAGAGAATTGGAGCGGGACAGTGAGGTAAGGGAAGCTTGGAGAGGCCTTGGGGCAGTTTTCTAAATTAAAATATTAGGATATACTTATTAAACTAGAAAATGCCTTTTCCTTAGGTCCTTCACTTCCTAGGACAAGAATCCAGCCCACCTACCCGCTAGTCCTAGGGGCCTGTTTGTTGCAGTCAGTTCCCAGAATTGGGCACTTTTGGGCATTCTTAGTTACTGTGTTCTTTCCAGACCACCTGGCCCTGATAAGTAATTGCTTCTGCCACTTTCAGTGGTAGAATTGTCCTTGAGACAACAGGAACTGACTACAGAAATCATACTATTTCAGGGGTTGCTGTCATTTGAGGATGTGGCTGTGTTTTTTACCCAGGAGGAGTGGGATTATCTGGACCCAGCTCAGAGAAGCCTCTATAAAGATGTCATGATGGAGAATTATGGGAACCTGGTCTCACTGGGTAAGAATCTGTTGTTTCTGTAACAAAAACATCTAAGAAGGTACTGGAAATCAGACTCAGAATGTTTGGACCAGTACTAGTACCAAAACTCTTTGTTCCAAAGTTCTGATTCAAACCTTTTTTAGTTGTTTCCTTGAGACTCTTATCCTTAACTTCCTTGCAGTGACCAAAATGCAAGCTTTTCTGGCTTCCTGACTTCATAATCTTATTCCCATATTGCTCTGTACTTTCCCTCCTGGCTCATCCTCCCACTGCTTTCCTCCTACCCCTTTTCACTGCGCCTTCTGGAGCCCCTGTTCTTCTTCACATAATGTTCCTTACCCGTCCCTGCCTTAACTGAAACCTGGCACTTGCCCAAGGACACCACTTCTCTGGCAGTCCTTTGAGTGGGGGCTGCTTATTCTCCCACTTCTCCTCTCTGTCCTTTGTCTGGAGTCTGGAAGGGAGAAGTTACTGTACTTCCTGCTTTTCAGTGCTGTTCCCGAAAGCACTAGCCTTCTACCTTCAAACAAACTCTCCTCCTTTGAGGCCTCAGCACTCTTGTCCTAACCATTCAATTTCTTCCTTATCCTCTGTCAGCTTTTTCTTTGGTTCTTCACATATAATTTTGTCACCTATTCCAGTCTTCTCTATTTAACCCACATCATCGAGGACCCAGTCAATACTTGAACCTCAGTGGATCTGAACCATGTGTTGTCTTGCAGACCCACATTTACTCAGCTACTCATATCATTGATCATATCCTTAAATTTTTCATGAACAGGCAGGTATTAAACCCCAACACCCTTTTTTCTGACCACATATTCAGTCAATAGATGTGTATTGACTGCAGCTAAACAATGGTGACTAAAGGACATACTTCTGCCCTTATAGAGCTCACTGCAACTTCTTACCTTCACTCTCTCCTACACCTTCCCATCTATATCTTTTCATTGTTAATAGTAGTGTTTCCTCTCCTGTTACATGTCTTCTTCTTTACCATGGTGTTTGTCAGTCCTCTCCTTACTACCTTCTCATCTAATTAACAGCATGCTCTCTTATCTCCTTGGTAATAAATTATGTCCATTTGAAAACTTCAAATCCTATTATTTGTTATAAAAATATACTTTTTCTCCCTCTTCTGCTTGAGTTACTAAACTCAAGGGAACAGTCTCTAACCAAAAGGACTGATGTCTGTGTGCGTGTATGTATGTATACATGTATATGTATGTATATGTGTGTGCACACACACACCCACGGCGTTTTTTTTCCCCTAGTTCCCACTTGGTTTACATTTCAGCAGGGTTGGTTGGTTGGTTTTGATTTTAGTGTTTTTCTGTTTTTCTTTTGTGGGGTTTTGTTGTTGTTCTTGTCCTCCATAGGCCTAGTTCCCTGTTCCTTTTGTGACTACTTCAAAAAGTTAAGTTTTCCATCATTCTCTGGACCTCACCTTCTATTTCACAGAGAAAATAGAAGCCACTAAACCTGAACCCTCATCCTCTCTGCCCTCATTTCACACTTAAAACTAGTCCTGTCTTTTCTCCAAAAACTTATCAATCATTTTTTTTTCCCCTAAATAGCCTTCAGTCTCTAGTCCTTCTCTCTCAGTACCTTTATTCTCATGATAGGTCTGTTCTTGGCTTATTCAATTGAGGAAGAAGGGGGAAGAAAGAAAAAAAAAATCTTTGAACCAGAGTCTCCTTTTTATTGCTCCCTATAACTTGCTACTTGTCCTCTTCATAGCCAAGTTTTTTTAAGAGTAGTTATTGTGAATTCTGTACTACTTTACCTTCCATTATCTCTACACCTCTTGTCTTGCCTCTAACACACCCTTTAAGTTGTGTAGCAGAGATTTATAATAACCTCATTGTCAAATGAAGTAGGCTCTTTTCTGAACCTTATTCTATTCACCTCTTTATGAATATTTGAAATTCTTTATTGCTTGCCTCCATTGTCTTATATTCTGACTTCCTCTCTGAACACTTTGCTTGGATAATATTATCTACACTCAGGCATCACTGCAATTATGTGATACATCCCTAATCTTTTATCTCCACCTCAAAAGTAAGATGGAACGTAATTGTCTGATTCAAATCCTGGTTCCACCACTCACTAGTCTTGTGGCTATTGGTGACTTACTTGACATTTCGGTACCTCAGTTCTTTTTTTTTTTTTTTTTTTAATAAAATGGAAATAAGACTAGCACCCACCTCTTATAGTTATTGTATTTACTGAGATGGTATATGTTTTAAGCACTTAAAATACTGAGTCACACATAGGAAGCATAGTATAAGTATTTAACATTACTCTCATCATCATCTTCCCTGTATTTTGAAGACCATATAAGTAACTCACACTGGACAAGTCTCAAAAAGTCCATTAAGATCTCCTGGGCCTTATTTTCTCTGTATTTCCAGTATTTAACATATTATCCTATAATCATTCTTTATTTGTTATCTCTCTAACCATCACAAGGACAATAGTTTTACCTTTTTCATTTGATTTCTCCAGCTCTTATCACAAAGCCAGTCCTATGTTATATGCTTCTTAAATGTTTGTGTGACTGAATAAGTACAGTTCATTTAAGACTTTGCATCTCTTAACTGGATTATTGCCATAGCCCTAAACTAGTCCATGGCCACCAATCTCTTTTTTAAAAAATATATTTTATGTATTGTCACCAAAGTGATTTTGTGTTAGTTAACTACTTAAAACTTTTGATGGTTCCAGATAGCTTAAAGGGCAAAAATCTTAATTTCTTACCATTTCTAGGACCTCCCTAATATAGTTTCTGCCCAACTTTCTTGTCTCCTCTGCGATTTCCTGCATACCACTTCAATCTTCAACTGTTAATTTTTTTTTTTTTTTTTTTAATGCCATGGTGTCTCTGAGTCACTGCCAGTTTATCTATAAGTTGACTCTTTAGACTACTTGAGTCACACTGGACAGAACTAAGAATTGCTGAATTTACAAGACCTTGAACTCCTTGTTTTTTTTTTTCTTTAATTATATTCTTTCCCCAGTTATTTGTTAAATTAGTCATTCAATTAATTGTTATTGAACCTGCGGTAGGTCCTAGAAATTCCAGTTCTTCCCCATTCTCCCACTCTGTTAGCCAGAAAAACTGTTCATTTTATACTCCATTGGATAGTAAGGTTGGCAAATATGGCCCACAGGTCAACTGTGGCCTGTGGCCTATTTTTGACATAGACATACTTATTCCTTTATTGTCTTTAATTACTTTCATGCTACAATAGCACAAACATTATAGTTCACAAAATGAAAAATATTTATTGTTCTGGCCTTTCATAAGAAACCTTTCTTCTGACCTAAAGTTTGCCCATTTACCATCTTCTTACCTTCTCTTTCTCTACCCTCAGCAACCATAGTATTAGAACTGTTGAGTTAAAAATTGTTAAAATTAATCAAGCTAGCATAAACCTACAAGGGAATTATTATGGGGATATGTTTTATATAATATATGAGCATGATTATAACTGAATATCTTCAAAGGACTGAAAGCAGAAATTGAATCAATCTCAAGAAATAAAGAATTATTTTGTCTTAGATTAGGCTGCAGTAACAAAATTCAGTAGGCTGGGCAGCTTAATCAAGTCACTTATCTCACAGTTCTGCAGACTGTGAAGTCCAACATCAATGTACTGGCCAACTCAGTTTCTGGTGAGGGCCCTCCTTCTGACTTAGATGGCTTCCACTCTGTAGAGTGGAAGAAAGGGAGAGAGCCACTTGCCTTTCTTCTATTTCTGAAGACACTATAAACCCACCATGGGGACTCTACCCTCATGACCTCATCTAAACTTAATTACCTACCAAAGGCTTCACCTCCAAATATTATTACCTTGGGGCTTATGGTTTCAACATCTGAATTTTCAAAGGGTATACACCATTTTGTCCATAACACTCTTCTTGCTTTATTTCTTTCCCCTTAGCAGAATAGTCTTTTGTCGTATGTCCACATGCTTCTGCCCTTTTAGCTTCCAAGTTGAGTTTACAGTTCTAGCCACATTTAAATTAGCTATTTTAATTTCAGTTTCCACATTCCTGGAGAGAAATTCACTTTGAGTCAGATGCCTACTGTGGATAAATGATCAATGACCACAAGATGGGAAGATATACAAGCACAGCACATAATCACCAAGCTGGATGTAATAGATAATCATTCCAAGTCTACTCTGTATGGAAGCCTCCACTCATTTTCTTCATCTTCCTGTCCTGTTAACCTATTTGTTTCTATGCCAGTGTCATTATTTCCTTTACTTTAACAATATATTGTATTTTATGTTTCATAAGATAAGTCAGTCTTCAGTTTTTTTTTTTTTTAAGGGTGTACTTAACAAGCTAGTTGCATACATTCTTTCAATTGAAATTTAGATATATTGGTTTTTTAATTGATTCATGTGATTTTGATTGTAATGTTATTAGTTTCATAGATTAATTTAGGAAGAATTGCAGTTCTTATAATATTGAATCTCTTTAGCCACTTGGTTGACTATTTAACTGTCCTTTTGTCTTTCAGAAAAATTTTACAGATTATTTTTACAGGTCTCGTACATTTTTTACTTACTAGTTGTTTTATTTCTTTGTTTTTAGTTAATTTTTGTCTCTTTGTTTTTTGAAGTAGACTCCCACTGTATTGCCCAGGATGGCCACAAACTCCTGGGCTCTTGCTTCAGCCACCTGAGTAGCTGGGTCTACAGGGGTATACCACCATGCCTCAGTAGAACATTCCTTGCTATATTTATTCCCTAGGTTTTATATTTTTTGTCACTACTGTGAAGAACATTTTATATTTCTATAGTGTTTACTGACTGGTTTTCTTGATAATAACTAATATTTATGATCTTGTTTTTGCTCTTATATTTTCATTTGATTCAGAAAGTTTAGGTAGACATTAATATCATCTTTAAGTAATGTTAACTTTGTCTTATTTCTTTGAGTAAAACCCCTAGAACAACCCACTGGATAAATATTACAGAACTTTTCCTTCCCACAAGGATTTTATGAATCAGTGAAAGAGACCAACACATGACAAACAGTTAAAAATGTTAATAGTGGCATCTATTGGCAACACTGTGGAGTTATGGACAGTAATGCAGAATTGGTAATTAAAAAAATGGAACACCTAAATGTGTCTAGTGGACTTAGCAAAGACTTTCTAGAGAAAGTTGCTTTGAGCTGAATCTTAAAGAACCAAGAGTTGCTCAGTTAGCAATGCTGAGAGACACTTAGTAAATAGGAAATGCAAAGATAGGGCATGAAGAACTAACACAAGCAGTTTACCTACAAAAGTATGATAAGTAGGTAGGAGGGTTGAGTTTGGAATTAGAGACCATGTCATGAACAGTTCTCAGTCTCATAATAAAGAGCTTTGATTTGATCTTAATGTGATATGTTACTGCTGGCTCTGTAAGTGATGACATGAATAGAATACCATTTCCTAAACATCTCTGGAATCAGGCAAATATAATGTGAGGGCAGCGTAAAGTTCAGGGCCACAGGTTATTACATAGCTACATGATTGTGAGGGTTAAAAGGACATGGTGGATACTAGAAAGGACTCCATGATTTTGGTGATTGGTTAACAGAAAGAAAGGAGAAATCTAGGACTTTAGTGTCCACTGAAAGTGAATTCTAGAAGAAACATTGTAAGTAGCAAAGAAGTTGAGGTTCCAGTAGTTGCTTAGGAGAGTAAGAGAAGTAAGTTTGTTTTGCTTTCAATAAAATAGCTTAATAACTGGTTTGAAGTAAGTCAAAAGAAAATTCAGAGATGGCTTCACATTTAAAAGATAAGAATATTGACTGGTTTTCTTGATAATAACTAACTTTTATAATCTTGTTTTTGCTATTATATTTTCATTTGATTCAGAAAGTTTAGGTAGACATTAATATCATCTTTAAGTAATGTTGACTTTGTCTTATTTCTTTGAGTAAAACCCCTAGAACAATACCCCACTGGATAAATATTACAGAGACTTTCCTTCCCACGAGGATTTTATGAATCAGTGAAAGAGACCAGCACATGACGAACAGTTAAAAATGTTAATAGTGGCATCTATTGGCAACACTGTGGAGTTATGGACAGTAATGCAGAATTGGTAATAAAAGAAATAGAAGAGGTTTATGAAAAATTTAAGGTCAAAATAAATTTCATAGTGATTGAATCTTCTGGTGGCATTATCAGGCAGCAAGAAAGATGAAAAATCAGAAAAAAAAGTCAGGGGCAGGATTAATCATCCTATAAACCACTGTGTTATTAGATTATTATGCTATATTTTCTTCAACATCTGCAGGATTTTTATTTCTCAGATGTAATACAGATTGTCAGCTGAAAATAAGGTGATGAACCTTGAGTCTTATATATTCAGAAGGTTGAGAATCATTTGTACTTGGAAGATTTGTGGTAAGTGAAGGCATAAACTGCTGCATACTTTTTTCATCCATTTCTCTGAACATGTTCCTGTATACTTTATTTCTTCTTTCTAGACCATAGACTTTAAAGAAAACAAACCAAAATAACCTTCATGTCATTTCAACCTTTTTTTTAAAAAAAAAGACCCATTTATCTATATAGGAGCTATTTATTGCTTGAAATTTTCTTCTTTATTTCCCCATTTTTACTCTATTATTTTCCCATTTTTACTCAATGTCCATTTGATCTTGTATGGGGCTTTATGACTTATCTTTGAATCCTGGCTCACTCCATCATGCTAGTCAGTAATTCCTATTAATGAATAAATTGTAGCTTTCCCCTGGTTCTTCATCTTTTTTATCTTTCCCAGAATCTCTTATGTGTTCCTCCTACCAATTGGTCTATTTATTCTGCTCAGATGCTTTCTCGTCCTAAATTTTTCTGACCTTACTGTTTTCTTTCCTTGCTATCCTTTCTTCCTTAGACTGGTTAATCCCACCCCTACTTGTCTTCTTTGTTTACCCATCTTACTTTGTATCAGTATTGATTTGACAGCTCTTTACCCCAACTCTGCTTGGCTCCTACTGTCTCATTCTTTGCCGCCTGAACAGTCTTGGTATCCATCTCCAAAAGAGCCAGTTTATTTCATCAGATAACACCATTAAATAATAATATTAAGTCAAGCTGTCATCCCAGGTATTTGGGAGGCTGAGGCAAGAGGATCTCTTGAGCCCAGGAGTTTGAGACCAATCTGGGCAACTTAGCAAGATCTTGCCTCCTAAAAATAAGAAGGAGTAATATTTATATACGTTATATTCTTTGTCATATACTGTTCTAAATGGTTTTTCATGTGGGCTAATTTAATCTTCATAGTAACACTCTGAGTTAATAAACTGTTTTATAGTGGAGTAGATTAATTTGTCTTGATTACTCTTTTTTTTGTACTGAGGATTGAACCCAGGAGCACTCTATAACAGCCACATCCCCAACGCTTTTTATTTTTTAGTAAAGACGAGAGTCTCACTAAGTTGTCCAGGCTGGCCTCAGACTTGAAATCCTCCTGCCATGGCTCCCTAAGTAGCTGGGATTACAGACATGTACCACCATATCTAGCTTGATTTTCTTATTTTTCTGATAGTTTCTGTTTGCCATTAAAGAGCTTGGCTGATGTTTGGATTATATTTATTATTTATTATTCCAGATGTTTTGAACAGAGATAAGGATGAAGAACCAACTGTAAAACAAGAAATTGAAGAAATTGAGGAAGAAGTGGAGCCACAGGGTGTAATAGTTACAAGAATCAAAAGTGAAATTGACCAGGATCCCATGGGTAGAGAAACCTTTGAACTTGTTGGTAGGTTAGATAAACAGAGAGGAATCTTCTTATGGGAAATACCACGGGAATCTTTAACCCAGGAACAGAAAATATTCAGAGGAAATACTAATATTATCCACAAGAAACAAAACTCAGAAGAAAAATGCCATAAATGTGAAGAATGTGGAAAGGGTTTTGTCCGCAAGGCCCATTTCATTCAACATCAAAGGGTCCATACTGGTGAGAAACCTTTTCAGTGCAATGAATGTGGGAAGAGTTTCAGTCGTAGTTCATTTGTTATTGAACATCAGAGAATTCACACCGGGGAAAGGCCCTATGAGTGTAATTACTGTGGAAAAACCTTTAGTGTGAGTTCAACCCTTATTAGACATCAGAGAATCCACACTGGAGAAAGACCCTACCAGTGTAATCAATGCAAACAGAGCTTCAGCCAGAGAAGGAGCCTTGTTAAACATCAAAGGATTCATACAGGTGAGAAACCCCATAAATGTAGTGACTGTGGGAAGGCCTTCAGTTGGAAGTCACACCTTATTGAGCATCAGAGAACTCACACTGGTGAGAAACCCTATCACTGTACCAAATGTAAGAAAAGCTTTAGCCGAAATTCATTGCTCGTTGAACATCAGAGAATTC